>NC_140085.1:130932438-131591627 GCF_964237585.1 Gallinula chloropus | reverse complement strand
TAAACCTGCCCTGGTGCAGCTTGAGGCCATTCCCCCTTGTCCTATCACTTGTTGCTTGGGTAGAAGAGACCAACACCCATCTTTCTACAGCCTCCTTTCAGGTAGTTGTAGGTGATGATAAGGTCCCCCCTCAGCCTCCTCCAGGCTAAACAACACCAGTTTCTTAAGCCACTTCTTGTAAGATTTGCTGTCCAGCTCCTTCACCAGCCTGGTTGCCCTTCTCTGGACACGCTCCATGGCCTCGAAGTCTTTCTAAAGGCCTAAAACCACACACAGTACTCAAGGTACGGCCTCACCGAGTACAGGGGCACAATCACATCCCTGGACCTACTGGCCGCACTGTTCCTGATACAAGCCAAGATGCCATTAGCATTTTTGGCCATCTGGGCATGCTGCTGACTCACATTCAGTCTGCAGTCAGCCAACACTCCTAGGTCCTCCTCTGCCAGGCAGCTTTCTAGCCACTCTTCCCCAAGCCTGTAGTGCTGCATGGGGTTGTTACGTCCCAGGTGCACTTGGCCTTGTTGAACCTCATCCTGTTAGTCTCAGCCTATCAATCCAGTGATCTGTTACTGTTAACATTCTTGCCTAGGGTTTTGAGGAGTATTACTCAATATGTATGCTTTTGCTTAAGATTCACCAGTTAATAAATTTTATGGAAAAATTGTAGCAATGTGTTAGTCAAAGGTACTGTAAGGTACATGTTAACGGTCTCTTGGCATGTTGTGAAATGCTCTACGCTTATGTTTACCCAGCTTGCACAGTCCGTGCATCTTCTGAAAACCTCAAGCTGAGTGGTGTGATCATGCAGCCTCACTTTTATGGGGAGCTGCATTATCTGCAAGCATGGAAAGGTCCTCAGGACATCCCTAGACATCCTGTCCTTTCCACACTAAAATCCTATTTCTGTCTCATTCTTGAGCAATTTGTTAATCCCTGTTGAAAACTCTCCCAAGTTTTACAGGCAATGTACTCTACTGCTACCTTACCTTTAGATTTAAGAAGTTGTTTGTTGTGAGGTTTGGGGTTTTTTAGCCCCATGTTTAGGGGCTGCCTACAGAGGATTTGAAGGACAGATGATTCCTCTCTCTTTTCAAGCCAGCTGTTATCGTTGACTCCTTTTAGTTTAATGTTGCAAACTGTCATTTACATGTTTGGACATTTCTACAGTGAGTCAGAAATGGGAAAATGAAAATAAAGAAAACTTTTCTTCCAAGAACCTTGCAGTATCATTTAATAATGAGATAGATGAATATACAAGTGGTTGTATCGTAAAGAATAAAATCTATACGGATGTGATTCTTTGGAGAAGAGGGATTTTCATGTCAGCTTTCCTTTGGGCTCTGAGGAGGTGTGCCCTTGTTCCTTAGGCATGTCAGGATGTTTTCTGTGGCCCCTGGGGAGCTGCAGTGCCGGGGGAGGTCCTTGCTGGGGATGGGGCTGTGCCACCTAGTTGCAGGTCTGCTGTGTGCCTGGACCGTGTTGCTGACCACAACCCCCAAGACAGCCAAAACACATTTACTGACTGCAGGATCTTTTGCATCCATCAGTGTGCCAGGACACTGACCGCCCCAAGACCATCCCCTCACCTCTGTGGGCTTCAGCGTAAAGAATTTGTGAAGGTTTCGATATTTATTAAAACATCTTAGGTTTTCCCCAAAGCAGGCTTGAATTTATAGATCCTGCAGAGGAGCTGAAATGACGGATTGTATCCCATGGTCTGTTTGTCAGTGTGTTCTTCCTCTCCCCTCCCCCGCTTTAATTCTGATTTTAAAACATGGTTCCTGTGGCTGGTGGCTTCCTCTTGTGTGCTTTTCATTCCTGAAAACAACCTTGGTTGTGGACCAGAAAAAGGAGACCCATTTTCAAAGGGTCCCAGTTAGAAATTTTGGCGCCAATCTGTTTAAACAAAAAAACCCCCAGCAAAACAACAAAAGAACCCAAATCCTACCCAAAAAACTCTCTAAGGGAAGGAATTCATGGTAAACATCTTGTTGAGTAGGAAGTGTTTCTTACTCATTCCTTAAAAAATGAGCCATATGCAAAGCTTATGGCGGCAAGATAAGTTGGATGGCTGCCGTTGTATGTGTCTGTCAAGAGTTAGAGAAGATCAGCAGTCGCCATGAGAACAATTTTATTGCAGAATGCTTAATAAGGAGATATAGGAAAAAAAAGTTAAGCTCTTAAATTGTTTGTTTTGTTACCTTTCATTCTGCTCCTCTGGGACTTTCTCAGAAAGTTTTATTTGATGCCAGCGTGTTGGTGTTTTATATGCTGCGCTCACATCTGCGCGTCGTGCTGCTGTAGATTTGGGTCTAAACAGACTGTAAGTATCTTGCACAGGAATCCAAGTCAAATCCTTTCCAAAGTTCTTGTAGAAAATAAGTTTCCTGTGAGGAGTGTCAAGATTTTGTTAAGTTTAGTACTCTGTGGAAATGCCTCCACCTCTTTCAGCAGGCTGGGGAAAAAAAAAGATCTAGTATTCCTGTGCAATACAAATTGAATTTATACTTTTGATGTGCAATAATACAATTATGTAGCTTGTTAAAATATCTTATTTAAAAGGACAAAAGCTTTTGTATTCTTTCAGTTAGAATTAATTCCTTTTGACATTGAAGTATGGAGCCAAAGATTTTTCAGTGTTGTGAGAATTGTTATTATGAAAGCAATTCTGAGGGATTTAAAAACAATAAGTGCCTAGGGTACAGTGCCCAAATATTATGACAATAAAAAGAAAGGTACAGAGTACAAATATATTCCGTTGTAAGCTCTGGTTTAATTGGATCATTTTCACATTACTTGGTGGGATTTTTTTTTTTTTTTTTTTTTTTTTTACTGAGAGAGTTGTCGGGGCCTGGAACAGGCTGTCCAGGGAGGTGGTTGAGCCACTAGCCCTGGATGTGTTTAAAAAAAAAAGGGTAGATGAGGTACTTGGGGATATGGTTTAGCTTAGGATGAGAACAGTTGGACTTGATGATCTTAAAGAGCTTTTCCAACCTTGTGATTCTGTTCATTGTGAACAAATTTTTTCAGTATTTCTGAATCTGGAAGAATGAAATAAGTTAAACCAGCAGGTGTCTACAAGGATGTGGCTGTTTCAAGGAAGGTTTAACGGAATATTTGCGATTGTCACAGTTTTCCCATGACTGTTTGCTTAAGAAGTTACAAATAAACAATTGATGCTTATATTTCTCACTGTTTATTCAGGAGGAAAAGCTAACAGAGTTGTCTTCATTTGGCAGAAATAAAACCATCCAGATTTTGTGCGTCTGCATCCACAGGCATGCAGTTCTTCAAAGCTGTATTTTATCTGTCAGTACTAAACACCTCCCTTTGTGTTAGTAAGGTACATAGAGTGCAGGGATTTAGAAATATTTGACATCATCCCAAACACAGTTTTGAAACTGTAGTGAGTTTATTCTTTCTTGTACTTGCCATGCCTGTTGAGAAGACTTTTTTTTCTTTGATTTCCCCTCCTGCACGATATTTCAAGAACTTGTACTGACCAGAAACTTTTCAGGGAATTAGAATATATATATGTATTTTATTGTATAATGCAATGTTGTACTTCATTTTCTTATTACTAGTTAGAGCAGGCAAGCTGTTTTAATTCAGGGCTAACATAGTGGCATAGGTTATTTAAAAAATCGTTTTACCTTGATGTAGCGCATCTTCTATAAAATCCAAGAGTCTTTCAGATAGAAGTTACAAAACATGCATATACTGGTTTGTTTTCTGAAGCAAAAAGTGCTGTGGATTAAAGTGCTGAGCACTGTGCACAAAGCAGTTGTTTCCAGAGTCTGAAAATGGGTTGTTCACATGCCAATAGAATGATTTTATAAGAAAGGTGGTGTGGCTAAGAAGCTGAAGAAAGACAAAACTCCCTTTTGCACTAGTCAGCAGTGAAACATTGAACCTGCAGTGGTGGTGAGTAGCAGGTACCTGATGGTGGTAGCTTTTTGGTTACTTGGCAGATGGGTCACGCAGGAGCACAAGTGTAAAATCGGTATTTCTTCCCTACCCCTATGCAAGCAACTTGGAAGGGGGTGGGAGGGGGAAAAGAGGCACTATCTTACCTCAACTCCTCCTCTCTCTTCCTTTCAACCTATTCCCAAAACCAGTGATGAAATGCAATCTAAATTCCTTTTAAGTATTCACACATGTGGAAGAAAAGACTCCTGGTATTTGACTGAAGACCTAGTTTCAACAGGAAGATCCAACTAAGCCACAGTTGAAAAGATTTCAAATGAAGAAATGTAGCAACAGTGCTTTCCTCCCCTCCTCTCCCAGTTTATTTAAGTGTAATCTTCGTGTTACATTTAAACTTGATTTCTGCAAGCTGGCAATGATAAGAACGCCTGAAATTTAGCTTCCCAACAAAACCTGAGACACTGCTTTCTGTGGCACCGCTCTTGCTGAGCAGCAGCAGGTAGGTCGGGCGATATCAGATAGGCAGGGCCAGGGTGAAGAGGGGTGTCCGGAGTAGGGCTTTCCTTGTTACCTTACTTCTCATGCTGAACAAAGTGGTTGTTGTAAGTCTACTAAGCTGGCAGATTCCTGTGCAAAAGCACTGAGGGAATTAAAAGCTTAAGTGGGTCCCTGCACTCTAAATGGTTTGGGCAAGGAAAATAGGGGAAAGAGTGTATTTGTTAAGTACGAATGCTTTTGCTTGTTCTCGGTTAGGCTCCAAACTAACAAAGCAGTTAAACTTGGGGGTTTTATCAGCCCATGAGCTTTGCTAGTGAATTCACACGGTGCCATTTAATGTGAGTCTCAGAGAAGGAAATCTTTTGAACGGTACAGCCCTTACGGAAGGGAAGAGTTGGTAGTGCAGCCATACAAAGCGCTACGTGCTGGCTAAAATATGAATTTATTGAAAGTCTTCTGTGGTTTTGCTCTTTTTAAAGCTGCTGCGCTTTGGCCTCTTTTTGTGAACGTGTTGTGGGGTTTAATTGCACGATAAACTATTTGCTCTGCAGGGCTCCTCTTCCATTTATTGCAGAAATTGTGCAAAGTATAAGGCCAAGGGTTAGAAGGAAAAAAGGCTGCTGCTCTTAAGATGTGAATTGGCACGCAATCCAAGCTCAGTTTTTGGCATCCAGCTTTCATTTACTTTAAGCAATAATTCATCTAAAGATTTCTGCTTAAATATAAAACTCACCAGTGTTAAAGAATAAGAAATAAAAGCAAGCAATTGAAAAATGATTTCCAGCTAGTGAATAGTATCCCAGTGCATAGGTTTAATTTTCAATAGTGAAGGGAACTAATGCTAAAAATGAATAGATAACTTAGAAACGCTGCATGTGACAAGCTTTCACAAATCCTTTTTGTTCTAATATGTAGTAATGTGTACAGATGTCTTTTTGTTTTTCTAGATTATCTCCAGAAAGTCCTGTGAAAGTCATAAAAGCCTCACAGCTGATATTTGTAAATACCTCGCCTGCTGCAATGTTTTATCCTAATAATGGAAGTATATTACAATAAACCTGTTGTTAGCTCTTGCATTAAGACCAGAGAAACCACAAACTCTTAATAATTTGGCATTTCCAATGCGTCGGGTGCTCCTCCTGTGCGCACCACAGTGCTGGAGCTAGCGAAGGTGTTTCTGCAGGAGCCGCGGATGGAGCTGGTACATGGCTGCTCTTTTCCAGTGCATCCCCCTCTTTCCCAGTGCATCCATCTCTACTGAGCTCCTTTTTCTTGAACAACAGATCAGCACAGAATAATTGCTTAATATAGCCATTACTAGAGGAGATTGTAAATACAGAGTATGAACTGCAGCAGGCTTTGGGAAGGGAAGCATGGGGCTGTGTTCCTAAAGGAAATGCAGATTTATGGCCCTGTTTTGGGACATTACCCAGACGTGGGTGATGCTCGGTTGGTGAATTGTCCCATTTGATGGCGGGAGGATTTCTAGCAAGCTTAAGGATAAACTGTAGCTCCTGTACCTTGTGTGAAATGAGACCTGGATCACAAATAGCTATGAGCACATCTTTATAACATGGGCCTATGGAAATGAAATTAGCAGGGATAGCAGCTTTTGTTTGTTTAGTGCAAAATGTTGCTTGTGAATGTGTGGGAGATGGAAACACAGATGTAGGAATTAATTTTGAAACAGTTGTATTTTGTGTAGAAAAGAGTGGAAATACATCTTAGAATTGGGGAGTGTGTGTGTATGTTTGGTTTCCGCTACTAGAAGAAAATCAGAAGAAGAAAATGGTACGTTTCCTTCTTGCTTTGCAGATAGTAGTATAGGTCTCCTGCAGTGCTCATTAGTGCCTTTGGAGAGCTGAATCAGCCAGGCATCACTCTCCATTTTACCCATCTCTTCTGAGTCAAATCTGCAGTCCTTTCTCTGCCTGAAGTATTCAGTTCTCCCGTATTAATTTGCTGGTTTGAGCCATAAACGTTTGTTGAAAGTTGTGCCAAGGACTGAGAAATTAAAAGTGGGGATTTGCATACCTTCTGAGATCTCAGCCACGGGGTTGCTCCCCTCAGCTGTGCAAGCCTGTGTGCAGTTCCCTGGTGCGGTGCCGGTAAAGCCAGGGCTGTTGTAGGAATATTTTCAGCATTTGATTGAAGCCTTAGAAATCCAAAGCACTTTTTGACAGCCTCTCGAAAGAGCAGATTACACTGTCGTTATCTGAGAGAAAGGTTGAGCAGGAATGGCTGCGGCAGTGATTTGCGATGGATCCACGCAGCATCTGTGAGCCTTGAGAAACAGGCTGCACCATTAGTGACTTTTTGTCTTCCCGGAGTGAACTGGCCTCAGCTGGTCCACACAAATTGCCACAGAGCTGGTAGTCAGAAAACCCTTTTACTGAATTTCACTCCAGACTTGCCTCCCTGTCAGTGAGTGATGGCCATCTCAATTGAGTGCAGTAACATGCCAATTAATTTTAAATTGCGCAAATCTTCACCCTGCTACCAAGACTTGGAAAACAAGCTTCATCAATTGCTCCCTCTGGGACTTTGGCAAAGGCATAGTTTAAAGCACACTCTATGACTTTTTTTTCCTCCTTTCCTTGATTTTATAAGTGGTTTTAGATTTTTTTTTTTTAAAGTGAGAGTACTTTTGCTAATTAGTTTGTTGAGTCTTTAAACCCATGTTGCCAAAAGTTAACTCTATGCCTTGTGTAGCACTGTAGAAGATTCTGCAAGAGAGCTGTGATTCTTAAGGTGGTGTATTATTTACTTTGGCATCATAAGAATTAGGTCTTACAGGTTTTTTTAAGCAATTAAAGCTTAGGGAGGAAAGGCTAATGGGAACAACCATAAAGTTGTTGCTGAACTGAATGTTTAAGCACTCATCTGTATTGCACTGGCCAGAGTAGAAAAATCTGGTGATAAAAAGGTGAATGATGCAACTTAGATGTTAGGCACCTATATATAAGAAAATCCAGGATTTTCTTTACTGGAACCAAGGCCCACTGAAAATAAATAGATCCAGGCAGATGAACTTGCGTTTTGTCTTGTAGAAAAATCTTGCTGTGAACCAAGTCTTGTTATGGGAGAGACCATCCTGCTTTGATCCATGTGCCAGACTTTCTGTGGTGAAATGCAAAAACCTGCAGTTAATCACTTCACTGCTGTATTTTTTATTTTTTTTTGGCCAGGTCTGCTTAGTGTCAGTCAGCACTTGGGTTCAGGTCACTGTATTTTGCTGGGATCTGGGAATACTTCCCAGGTGCATGCTTAGTGCGTGGAAGCTCTGGGAGCTGCCTTTCCCTCTGCCTTGTCCCCAGGCTGCCTGCCTTCCTTGGGAACCAGCTGCAGCAATGCCAGGCGTGTTTTCAGCACGGTGGCCTGTGGATCCCGTGGGTCACAGGAGCTAATGGCAGTAATGCAATGTATCCCCACAGCTCAGGCTGCAGAAAATTCAAATTACAGCTCAGTTTGTGGTCACCATCTCTGCTTATTTTTAAAGTCTGCTGTTATTTCTTTGGCTAATTGTTGAAGGCAGTAATTTTGGCATCTAGAATGTGTGAATGTATGGTCTTTCGGTAGCATTTTAAAATCAGAGAAATTTCTGAAGATCACAGAAGAGGGAAGGTAGTTTGAGGAAGATGTGAGGTTAGACTTCCCAGACACTCTCCTGGGTATTGCTGTAGACACTGGTGTGATGTTGCATGTGTTCCTCTGAGCATTCATTGTGTGTGAATGTCCATCCCACGTAAGGGCACAATGAGAATTACCTCAAGTGAGAGATTTTTAGGAGGCAGCTGTCTTTTGAGTTTGTATTTTCAAGTGTCTACAACAGTGCAAACTGGAGTTTGGAGGCTTTTAGCCCCCCTTTAATATATAATTACCATACAATTATAGAATGGTTTAGGTTGGAGGGAATCTCAAAGACCATCTAGTTCCAACCTCCCTATCATGGACAGGGACACCCTCCACCAGACCAGGCTGCCCAAAGCCCCATCCAACCTGGCCTTGAACAGTGCCAGGGAGGGGGCAGTGTCGCAGTGGGATAGATCAGAGGGATGCACTTCACTCTTGAGAGAGGCAATAATATGTTTATTGATATAAAACAAAAGGATGTAATGGTGTTTGGTAATAAACGTGACAATGATTAAGATTTGATAGTAAGGTAATCTTGATTAGTTAGTGCATAGAGAACAGGGTCAGGTGAATCTATCAGGGAGACCCTCCCGTTGAGTCACGAGGTTCAGAAAGAATCCCCTTGCTTTCTAAACTCCTGCTCAGAGAGGAGTCCAGGTGCGGCTGGATTCAGTCTTAGTCCCAGACTTGGTCAACGGTTTATGTCTAAAGGATTATATATACAGTAAATCCTTCCCATTTCTTAGCTAAGATCACAAATGTTAGTGCACTTATTCCCAACTCACTTACCGAGGATCTGTTGCAGATCTGTCACAACAAGGATTCTCTCGACCTCGAGGAGTAACCTTGAGAGGCGACCCTTTCCAGGGGAGATCCTGACGTGCAGCCGCTGTCGTCTCAGGAGAGCTCAAAGAGTTCTTGGACTGCTCACTATTTATGGAGTAAGATGATTGGCTCATAGTCATATTTACATACCCCCCCCCCCCATATGCCACTGGGCACATTAGCATAGATAACCCTTGGCTATTGTGTTGTTATCTGTCTTCATGAACTGTGAGACAGATGCAGAAGTCACAATCAGCACCAATGGTTATCAATCAATCCATGTAAACAGGATAAACAGGAAAACATGGGGACAACAGGGGAAGCATACTGTCACAGGCAGCCACAGCCCAGCACACAGTACTGGGAGGCTACTCTAAGGTCTCCCCAGTGCCTCTCTTCTCCAGGCTGAACAAGCTCAGCTCTCTCTTAGGAGAGGTGCTCCAGCCCTCTGATCATCTTTGTGGGTGTCCTCTGGACTCCCAAAATTCCATGTCTTTCTTGGAGTGGGGTCCCCAGAGCTGGATGCAGTACTCCAGGTGGGGGTCTCAGGAGAGCAGAGTAGAGGGAGAGAATCAGCTCCCTCATCCTGCTGGTCACTTGTGACATCGTCCAGGACACGGTTGGCTTTCTAGGCTGCAAGCACACATTGCTGGCTCATGTTGAGCTTGCACTCCATCACCCCCAAGTCCTCCATCTCAGAGCTGCTCTCAATCCATTTTCCACCCAGCCTGTAGTTGTGCTTGGGATCGTGCCAACCCATGTGCAGGACCTTGCACTTGGCCTCATTGAACTTTGTGATGTTTACCAACAAGTAGAAGTGCAGTCACTGAGAAGAAAAAGCTGTTCACTTTCCAAAATAAGTAGAGAAATGTTTTTGCCTGGCTATGTAAAGATAACAGGAACTGTCATGAGGCTTTACTGATGGTTGCTCTTGGTATGCTTTCAGCTGTGAAAATGCCTACAAATGGAACAGCTCGTAAAGTTATCCTGGCATAGCATCTGAGAGTGAAACTCCTGAGGTATTTCCTTGTAGCTGCAAAGAAATGTGGAAATAATAAGGCAGCTGTTGTAGTGGCAGCGGAAGCATCCTCTGGTACTGTCTGTAGGCGGGCCTGTAGAGCTCTTCGTGGTGATGGCAAGCTAAAATAGCTTCCAGGGTTTGCCCCCAGCAATGTGGTATGCTTGGACAGGATCGAGTATTTAAACAAATGACAAAAGAAAGCTTTAACTGAAAAGATCCATATTTTGGGTAGCCTTGGCTTGAGGCATCAAAAGAGACGTTTGACAGTGGATGGTTTTTATACATTCTAGTAGGAGATCGTGGAATGACCTTTCTGCCTGTTTTCCTTGTTGTACCAACGTGTGACTCCAGCTTTTCTCTAGCAGTTGTTTCCATAATTTCTCTTGAGGTGCTGAAGGAGTCTTTGAATTTGAGAAGGTATTTTTATTGTCTGTTTATAAAACATTATGGTGTGTCCCCAGGCGATGTTATCTTGTTACTGCTGTGTTCAAAGCTGGTTACTTTTTCAACTGCTTCAAGTTAACTTTTTGCTCCCTAGGTGAGATTAGTGAGCTGCTTTATGGGTGATGGGGTGGCTTTCGCAAACAGTGTTACTTATACCAAAGCTTTTTATTGTATTTTAACTGGAGAACAAAACAGAATTGTATTGCTGAGCTCGGTAAGTTACCTCCTTTATTGGCAAGTATGTCAAAACAAAGAACTGATGTTAGCTTCTTCAGAGGGGGGAGGTAAATCCTGTCTAACGCCGCTTCGTGATGTATAAAAATGAAGTGGATTTTTCTGTAATAGGTGTTTATTTTGTATAAGTCACACTGAAGCTTCATTTCAAAACTAGTGGGGGATTTATTTTTCTGAAAAATAATCACGAATTTCTTAGCCTGTGGGGCACTGCAAAGAGACTGAAGTTTGACAAATGGTAGGATAAGGATTCTCTGTATGAATAACAAACTGCAGGATTGAGTCAAATGTTTGTAAGTAGGCTTGAAGAGTCCTGCATTATAAATGGCTTCATGCTCCCTTATGAAACTTCAGCGTTTTCAATTATTATTTTAAAAAGAAATCCCAAACTCTGGGTATGTGTGTTAATCCATACCTGAACTGGAGAATTGGAGAGACCATTCGTCCTTTTAGAAAAAAGGCTGGGACAGATTGCAGAAGCTTTCCCAACAAAGGTTTGATTGTTATGGCTGAGCTTTGAGTTACACTTAATTTCAGGTTTGTGTGTGTGTGTGTACACATACAGTGCTTTGAATGGATTGTAAAAATAAACATGCTGAAATACATTTGAGTTCATAATAAATGTAATTCTAAAGAAAGAGCTCAAGCTTATAAATGAGGGCTGTATTTTTTTTTTTAAGCCAGTGAAAATGTACTCTCAAGTTGAAAACATGCTAATGGAAATGCTGCTTGTGCAACGTATTCCTCAAAATAATTAACAACCTGGTTGCTGAAGTGGTCTAAAATGCTAAGAGCACAAGGATATACTTACTACCTTTCCCTAAGATCCATCCCTGATAAAAATAGTGTTGTCCTTTAAGGATCCCGAGATGGTCCAGCATTTTCACTCCCACTGGGTGCGGCTCCTGTGCAAAACAAGGCATTCCTGCCTGAGCTGAAGAGGAACTCTCCATTCACTCTCACTAGTAGTAAGCTTTAGATACTATTTTCAGCTCAGCCTTCAGAAAATGAAAGTTTTAGGAAGGGAGGTGTTATTTGGGTTGACCTAGGGCCAGCCCTGGCTGGATTCCAGCGTGGATACTTCTATCCTGCCTCCATCAAGCTTGTCGTGCAATGTCAGTTGCTTGTGGATATGGGGCTCCAGGATAATGTCTTTGCTGAGCGGGCAAGAGTGTGGAGGGTCTGGGTTCTCATCCTGGACCTCCTCCATGTTATGTCCCTCGATACGTTCTTGGAAGAGAAGAGGTGGGCAGGAAATCCTTAGGATGACTAGTGCCTTTAAAGAAGCATATTTGCAGTGTATAAAATGTCTGGTATTAACCATCTCTGAGATGATGGGCTTTATGAAACATGTGCCTCCTGGCCAAGAGAACTAAGTGCTCTTGGCAGTGACTAGCACCAGACGAAATTCGGACAAGCCCTGTGGAAGCATCCTGCGGTCTACTTGTTTGGATGGGGTGGTGTTTACTCACTCTGTACTTGCCTTTTTACATGGGACGTTGTGCTCACTCCTTTGCTTCTACAGTAAGATTTGAAAAGCAGCTACAACATCCATAACCCAATTCTGTGTACTCTGCAGGTTTCCATGGGATTTCAGGTCTTAATAGTGATTTTTGGCTAGGCTTTCTGTGCAGTGTTTCAGAGAGTGACCTGCTGAATATCTGCATTGCCGTATCCAGATGCTGAGGAACTGATTGCCTGCAAAGAATGTGAAGCAATTCAGTGAATTAAGTAGGCTCACAATTTTATAAAATTCCACACTGCTTCTTGGTATCCTTGTGCTGAGTTATTAAATCTGGAGTAATCTGGGTTTGTGCTTTTTATTTTTGTGTTCCCAGTGTAATAAGCTTTATTAAAATTTCACTCAGAATCCTGTACAAATCTATTGGCACAAGCTGTAGTTATTGACCTGGGTAGTTGGCTTTTTTCATATGAAGTTGTTACCAACTAGTGAATGTGAAACACAGCTAGAACAATTTTAGCTAGATGAATGCTGTTCTCCCAGTCTTCATGTTCCAAAATAGTAAGAAGAAAACAGGAAGGACATTTCAGAAAGAATATGTTTCATCTCTTTAACCCAGGAGGCTTCTTACACACTCCTAAAGGCATGTGAAAGTAATGCTAAGTTTTCCTATCAAAGGAAAGACAGAGGGAGTATCAGCAAATGTATGTAACCTCTGACCTAAATCTGTAGGCACTGCTGTCATGAAAATACTTCATTTGGCGTGGAGGCTTCCAGGTATTTCTCAGGAGTGGTGCTTCTTAAACCTCCCGATGAGGTAGGTGGGCATCAGATGAAAGTGTCCATCCTTTCCACACTGCACGCAGATAAAAGATTCATTAGGGTTTGTATACTAAAGACAGAAGGTTGAGCATAGGAGGAGATGGGCTTTCCTTCAGGTACGCTTCAACACTTAGAACTATCAGCGTGCATCAGCAGCCTTTGTTCCCTGGCAGAGTTCTTCTAGCCAACCCTCCTTAATAATTGAAATCTTTTGATTAACAGTGCTGACTCACAGGTCCTGGTAGCTGCACAATTTCAGATCAATAGGTTTAGGTTGGGTTTTTTTTTTTGTAACTTGCTGTATGCTGGCATTGCCAGCCTTCCTACTTGAAGAGAAGCACTGCGTGATTCGCCTGCTTGAGTTTCTGTAGGTGTTTACAGCTGGCTGTTTTCGAGGATGGGAGAAGGGACCCAAACCACCACTGCACCAACCCGAATGTGACCGCCCTGCTCCTGCCCTCGAGTCTTTCTACTGGATGCAAACTGTTGTGTTTATGTGGGGTTTTTTTTGTTTGACCTCTGCTCAGGAATTGCCTCTTTCCTAATATAGAGAATATTTCTGCTCTTAGGCTTCGACATGAGGCAGAGGTGTTTGAAAAATGGTTTTAGTGTTTTGTTTCACATCGTTCTGTCCATGGACACGTGTGTGCTGAATCACGAGCCTCGCACTTCTCTCTGTTGGTATAAAATCACAGAATTGTAGGGGTTGGAAGGGGCCTTGAGATTGAGTCCAACCCCCCAACTCTGCTTGGAGTTGTTGGAAAAGTTTCCTCTGCCCCTGGAGTGCTCTCCCCCCAGATGTGCCAAGGTGCGATGGTATGGGGGGGGAGCACCAGGGCGCGTCATGTGAATGGTTCTGGGTGGTGCCAGGAGGGAGATGCTTGGGGAAAGCCCAGTGGTGCTATTGCCTCACAGATGTGGTCACTCTCATCTGCTTTTACTGCTGTGTTTAAAAAAAAACAACCTAGCACTATGTTTGTGTTGTCTCATGTACCATGAACTAAGCCATTTTCATTTCCTTTGGGTGTTGGAACCATGCTTACTTGGAATGGCTAGATTTTAGCAGGCACTTCTGGGGATGTTTAGAAAAAAAAGTCGTCTAGAACAGATAAAACATCTGGTTTTGAAAGGCAAGATGACAGAATAAAATAAATAGTTACAGAAATACCACTGATAGGAAGGATCAGAACTGAAGAACATAATCCATAGCAGAACCTCTTCCTCTGTGCAGCCGGGTACGTAGTGGCTCCAGGATGTTCCTCCTCTGGTTGCCTTCCCAGGCAGAGATCCTCCTGCACCGGGGATGTGGTATTTCTTACTTCACTTTAAGTAATGAAGTGATGGATACAAAGCCCTGGGTTCTGGGTAGTGTTACAGATACCTGACCAGCTATCCCTTCTGAAAGAAATACCAGTTCAAGAATGCAGCAAAACTCGTCTGTGACAGGCAGATCAAAGACTCTGAAGCACAAATTAGAAAAAACCCAACCAACAAGCCAAAGCAAAAAGGGTAAAGTGGGTCAGATGCATGACACTGTTTTGAGATAAGCTATTGATAAGCCACTGCTGCAAATATTTGCCTTTCAAACAGTGATAGGAGGGGTGATTGGTCCAGAAGGGAGCTTGGGGTTGCTCCGTGGTTGAGGACCGAGCTGTGGCATCAAAGCTGTTTGTCTCCTGGAGAGCATTGGGTGAGCGAGGTGGGCACGGGCTGAGGGCACAAGCTTTTCAACATGTTCCTTGACATGCAGAGGCTGTTGATGAACTGGAAAAATCTCTACTGCATTATAGCACCAGCAAATGCAAGTAAAAAAAATGTGCTTTCTGGGGTTGGGCTGAGATGGAAGGAGCAGCAAGGTCATTTCCTTTAACGTAGGAGTCAGTGATGCTTGTTTTCTTTCCGAATGACTTGAATGTGCCTTCAGCTTCCGCGTGTTCCTCGTGGAGTCTCGCAGCCAGCACAGAGATCTGAGCGCCTTTGGGCTGAGTTTGCCCACAGACGACAGGCAACACCACCAGTGATGTGTCAGGGAGCAACGGGGACACAGAACTGACAAAAATTGTGCTCCAGCTACATACAAAGGATGCCATAGCAGCAGCATTAAGGGCTGAATAGAAAAGGAAAAATACCAGCTCTATCTTTCCCTGGAGGCTGCAGGATGGTCATTTCAGTCGGTCTACAGGATTATGGAATAGTTGCTTCTGATTTTACCTCTTTTTCTACTTACAGAAAACAAACTTCAGCTCAAGGCTCACGTTCAGTTCCTGAAGTCTTGCTTTTGCAATCTGAGTTAGACCTCCCCCGGGTGTTTGAGAGGTCGGTGCACTTTGGAGACTGTTGTGGAAACTTGTTTGGAGAGAACTGGGGAGAGCTGGAATAATGTCAGATTGTGCTGGGAAAAGCGGCTTCATGTGGGATGTCTTCAAGGAGCAACTGCAAAAATAACACTCGCTGTCAGCTGATAGATAATAAATACAAAATCCTGGTTTGTGTTCCAGCATCTCAAGGTGTAAAACTTTTCTGTTAGAATTTCACATGGAAAATTAATCTACAACAGCTGCTTTTACTAACAGCTTGTAGCTACATTTTGAAGTTTAGTGTTGATGAGTTAGGGATATCTCTTAAATATATACATATATATTTTTGCAACCATATAAAAACTTCTGGCCTATCAGAAGGGTGCACAGACATCTAGAACTTGCTTTTTCTCCCCTTCTTATGGCTGCTTGATAGGGATGGTGGTGTGATTTGTGTACAGAGTGTGTGTGTTAAGGTGACCTGCTGAAATCCCATTGAATCAAGAGGTGCTGACTGAGGACAAACACAAGATTAGACACTGCAGCTTTCTGTCCTTCAAGAAATGCTTTCACATGTGTGAAATGAACTTTTTTCCTTAATTGGCAAATAACCTGTGAAGTTGTTTTGTATGAGCAGTTAACAACTTGCAGTAAAATTAAACTCAGTTTTAGTCTGCTCAGGATTGTGTTCTTGCTTTGCAAACCATTGAATAGATCAATTTTTAGCTAACTCTGTTTATCATCCTGAGGTTAGTTTTGGTGAGTGATACCCATAACCTGCCACGGTGAAAAATTATTTCCAACATACTGTTCATTCAACTTTTCTTCAGTATAGTGCTGTCACTGGAGGTTTACAGTTTTCTGCTGAAGAATTAAAAAAAAGTAAATTGCAATAAAAGTCAAATGCCAGTAGTTATGTGTTAAAACCCCTGGAAGAATTGAGGGATGCGAGTTGCTTTGATTTACATGTGTGTCTGTATAGCAGTGCAAGAATAGGAAATGCCAGTTCTTTCCCTGCTCAATCGCTGGAAAGTGTGCAGCCCAAACGGACAACAGGAAAGGAAAGAAAGAATTTGGTTTTAAACATGAGTTGAATGAAAGCACAACTGATGTTTCCCCCTGTCTTTCAGGGGATATTTTCATACATCTTACTTCCAAATTACTCTGGGTGTTACTAGAGAGTGTAGTTCCAGTTTGGAAAAAGGCATCGTATTGCATTCCTATACAGTGCCTTTAATTCAGATGGATCTTGGCAACTCAAGCTAGTTGTGGGATGTGCTATTAACTTCAGGACTCTTATCACTAGATGCAATCTGCCCATCAAGAGGCTGTGTGCACTGACCCAGCAAAAGGTAAAACTGGGAAACAAACACACAAAATTAAAAGATGCAGCGTTCAGCTTAAGCTGCTGTGGCAGTTTAAGCAGGCAGCATGTTCTGTGGAATTAATTTTGCATAAAGGCTAATCTGCCACCTACCTCTGTGGCTGATGGAGAGAGGAGCTGCTCCCGCTAGCAGCTGCTCTAAGCAGGGTCCTCATGTAGGTAGTAAGAGGCAATCTGTATGAATACCTATAATTTGGCTGCTCTGTCAGCTTGTGTCTGTTGCTCTGGGCTGTTAACAAAAGACCGGGATTTAGTTGCAAAAATAACATGGAGGAGCTTGTGCCTACAAAATGGTTTTGTGTCGTTACCTCTGAAGAGCAAAGCTACAGAGTCCCAGGCTGATTGGCAGGGAGTGTGTTTGAGAAACACAGTTTGAGAGACAGTGTATCCTTGAGAAAAACATATAGTCTGCTCGATCAGAATAAAGTGCTCCTGTTTCCGTATCGGGAGGAAGCAGGGCATTTCCTGCATTCAGTGACCTTAATATTTCAAAGTATAGAAAAAGATGGGCAAAATTACCTCTTAGTATCTTTTCCAGGAGTATGAGAGCATCGCAAATCCCTGTATGAAAGTCCCAGTTGCTGAGTGTTTCTTTTTCCTGGCAGCTGGCAAGAGGCAATGCAGATCACGGCATCACTGTTGCTCCATGCCAGCCAATGTAGGATGTCATGGCAGGAAAGGAGCCCAAGAGGAGGAATGATCCCTCTGGGGGTACACCCATCTACACGTGGGGATGTTGTGTGCCGTTTGTGTGCCATGGCAGCTGCCATCCCAGGCACTGCAGGAAGTGGGCACCCATACCCCTGCTTGGGAGGGTCTGGGTGCAGGGGGGTGCCCAGCTTCTGCAAAGGGCCTTACTCAGCATTATGGTAACATACCAGGGCCATGTACCCAAATTGGATTTCAGCTTGGTTACCATTGGACAGACTATTGCAGTTGGAAGGGACCTTCAATGGTCATCTAGTCCAACTGCCTGACTGCTTCAGGGCTGACCATAAGGTAAAGCATGGTATTAAGGGTATTGACCAAGTGCCTCTTAAACACCAATGAGTTTGGGGCATCAACTGCCTCTCTAGGAAGCCTGTTCCAATGTCTGACCACCTTTCTGTGGCTGCTTTGCCCCACACCGTTGAATATGACTCCTTATTGAGTCCCTGGCTGGTGGTTACCCATGTCCCTGCCGCAGTGGTGTTGTCCCCAGAGCCATTGGGGTCTGGCATGCCCGGGCACTTGTGGCTGTGGGGACCCAGCTAGGCTGCAGCTGCAGTGTGTGTCCTCTGTGTTCTGGGTCAGATCTGAAGGCTGTGTGCTGTGCCGCTGCGTCAGGCAGAGACAGGGCTGCTGGCAGGGAAGGGCTGTGCAGGTGTGGGGGGGGTGTGGGCTGCAGGACTGAGTCAATTGGGAGCATCTCGGGACAAGGGGAAGGAGCCCGCTTTGGAGTTCAGAAGTGGTACTGATCTGCCCAGCCCTCCCAAAGCAGTGCCAGATCAGCTGTCCTGGCAGCACGCCCACGCCACGGGCAGGCAGCCAGGTGCTGTTCCCGCAGCACAGCAGGCATCCACCCATGGACCCCAGTAGGCTGCTGTCAGGGGTGCACTGGTGTGTGAGACCCTGCAGTGGATCCTGTTGCTCCCTATGTCCCTCTGCAACACTGGGGTCTGTGTGGTGGTGTCTGCCGAGATGGGTGGGATGGGCTTGGCTCCTGATGTGCTTGCCCCAGTGGCAGCTCTCCTCCAAGGAGTTCGCCTCCACCTGTTCCTCCCACCTTGGCACACTCCCATTTTGGTTTATGTTTTGGCACCATCTATCTCAGGCATGTGCCAAATTCCCTGCATTCCCACTGGAAAATAGCAGGAACAAGGCCAGTGTCGGGGGATAAAGAGAGGCCAGAATGTGTTCAGAAAAAAAAGATATGTAGAAGAAAGAGAATGACAAATGCTGTCAGTTAGTTGAAGCTGTCCTGGTACAGGGAGTTAATCTCCCTTTTCATCAAGTGGTAAGAGAAGAGAAAGCGCTTTGATACATCCCACGATCAAGGAATTAAGCCGTGCATCTCCATGACTTGCGGGAAGAGAAGGAAGCCAGAGCTCATTCAGTCGAAGCAGAAGCCGCATCCAAAGGAGGAGTTTGCTTGAAGATAATTCTGATTGGTAAAAGTAAGAATTGCCATTCCAAATAGTTTGTTTTTTCAGTAATTGTTTCATCTGACATTGTACTACTCTGTGAGTGGTCAAAATATAGAAGAAAAAAACCAGACTATTTATTTGTGGTTGTTTTTATACGTGTGGCATGGGAGTGGTTTCTGACATGCTGTTGTGGAGCCAAGCGTGTGGCATGGGAGTGGTTTCTGACATGCTGTTGTAGCCTGGGAGAGATTCACATTCACAGACTGGGTTTTCTGAGGGGCAGCAGTTGCCCATGAAGAACCAGCACAGCTCTGCTCTCATCCTGCTCATGGGCGATGCACCTCACCTGCTAGGAGATGTGGCTAATCTGGGTGTGTGTCCAGGGGAAACAGTTTGGGGCTTCCCTTTATGCCCTGGGGGGAATGGAGTTTTGTTCTAGCCTCAGTGGCTGAGGGCTTTTTGTGAACATCTGGGAGCTCTGGGCATGGGAGAATTGGCTCCAGTGCTTAAAGCCTACTGATAGCTGTTGTTTGTTTAGCTGTCGCCTGAGCACTTGCTTCATAGAGGTGGCTGAGTGATGCAAAGAGTGGAGTATACGTGTAGAAATCAAGCTCTGGTGCCGAGACCGGGTTGGATTCTCACAAAGACAGGGGTTCTGTTCCAGTGGTACAGTGGGTCTTTACCTTGAGGTGTGTTTATGTTCCAGGTATGGTAACTGAGCAGTCATCCTAAGGGCTAACGTTAAGTGCCATTTCCTGCCAGTACCATAGCTTCTGCAATGGAAATGTGTTACTGGACACTTAACAAGTTACTAGTTCACCTGCTATTAAAATCCTGCATCGTATGAAAACCCCAAAGTTGTTTCAGGATAGCAGTGTTGCTAGCAATGCTTCTGAAAAGCCTAACAGCTCCCCATGTCCAATACACAAAGAGGGATGTGAGCAGGCAGTGGTGTCCTGGGTTGAAACAAACATGCTCAATAGAAAACTTTAAATACAGCAAGTGGTTTTTTTGGTTTTAAAGATTATTTTTTCCTTCTTTGTTGATGTAGAGGTGTTTACATTCTCTGGAAGAGTGAAAAGCATTTAACCAACAAAATGTCTCGTCTCTTTTAGATCACAGAAGTTTGTGGAGCCAAGCGGGTGGGTTATTTTGGTCCTGCTCAATTTTACCTTGCTTTGAAGTTAATTGCGGCAGCGCAGTCAGGGTTCCCAGTGCGGATTGAGAGCATTAAGAATGGTAAGTAGCAAATTTTGCACTTGTTTCTTGCTTTCTTTAACACTTGTCAGCTCTCTAAACTTTTCTTCTAACGTGTCTATGAAATAATTGTATTTTGAGGAGCAGAGAAAGGGTTCACTTTCTGAACCTTTTTTCTTTTTTACCCACCTCTCCTACAAGACAGGCTGAGAGAGTTGGGGTTGTTTAGCCTGGAGAAGGCTCCAGAGAGATTTTATAGCACCTTCCAGTACCTGAAGGGGCCTACAGGAAAGCTGGGGAAGGACTTTGTAAAAGAGCATGTAGTGATAGGATGGGGGGCATGGTTTTAAATTGGAAGAGGGTAGATTTAGATTGAATATTAGGAAGAAATTCTTCACTACGAGGGTGGTGAGGCTCTGGCACAGGTTGCCCAGGGAAGTGGTGGATGTCCCATCCCTGGAGGTGTTCAGGGATGGGGTGGATGGGGCCTTGAGCAGCCTGGTGTAGTGATAGGTGTCCCCATGGCAGGGGGTTGGAACTTGATGATCTTTGAGGTCACTTCCAACCCAAACCATTCTGTGATTCTGTTACATTCGCGAAGTGACCGGTAGAAAATTGCAGTGAACTACGTGTATGGCAGAGCTGAGATGACATCCCCCTCTGGAAAAGGTGTTTCCAAAGGAATGGCATGGATATTTGGGCATTTGAGGAAATAGACTGTTGAAGACAAAGCAGGAGCAAGCCAAAGTGACAAAGCTGTTTCTCAACTCCAAGTGATGCTGTACCAAACTTGTTTGGAAGTGCTTCTGGGATGGTTACACTTTGCCTGGAGCTTCACCTGCCTGCTATCCCTAAACCTCACTTCACCCATTCAGCTGTGAGCCCCCAGGGAACGAAGTAGAAGATTGATGAGTACAATGTAGTTGCACTGGTCACAAGAAATGCTTCCGTGTATCAACAAGAGCAAGGAAAACGGGGAAAACAGATGATCAGGTTGATCCAGACTCTGAGCAACCTCATCTAGTGAAGATGTCCCTGCTCACTGCAGGGGGGTTGGACTAGGTGACCTTTAAAGGTCCCTTCCAACCGAACACATTCTGTGATTCTGTGAATGACAACTGATCAGTTCTGGGGATGTTTCTCTCTCACCTTCACCCTCTAATCTTGACAGCTGTCCAGAGTGGGAGCTGACAGTCACTTTGGGTGCCGGCATGTTGCAGGGTGTGCAGGCAGGTTAGGGGTCCCCCTGTGCAGGGCAGCTTGCAACACTCATCTGTTTCAGCAAATAAATCTGCTGAAATAAATGGGTACTGGTGACAAAATCATAATCCTTCCTTTCGGCAGGTGTGAAAGCGTGTATTAGATGTAATTTAAAACAGCTTTGCCCTTCCCAAGGAATTGACAGTAATATTAAATGTACCATTTTTGATGGAGAAAAATGCTGTTAAGAGGGTTATCAAACTCAAGTGATGGAGAGAAAGCGTGTCCCTTTTAGCTGTGGAACCTTGATAGCAACTTAAATGGCTGGAACTTTATGTTCTTGCCTTGGCGATGCATTCTGAGCCTCAGCTTGGGCTTCAAAATCAAATGGCTTTTTGTTTGGGCTTGAGCCTGAGCAGGTTTGAACCCTTAGCTCCCATATCCCAAGTTTGATCCGTGCCTTGAGGCTTGGGCAAGAGTGCTGAAGGCAGGGATAGCCATTCACCCAGCCACAAGGTCAGAGAGGAGCTCAGAACGGCAGGACCTACCCATAGCCTCACAGTCGCGTCGCTGCTCAGGGCGCGGTCTCTGCTCTGCTCTCCCTCCCAAGGGAGACAAAATGGGAATCTGCCTACCTTACAAGGCACAGGGAGGGGGCTCCCAGCGCTGCCCCATCCCGGTGGGGGAGAGACAGGCTGGCAAGCAGGCGCAGACCTGCGTGAGCTGAGCTTCTGCGGAGCAGAGCTCCCAGCCGAGCAGAGGGGATTGGATTGGATACAGCGGGCGCAGTTTGGATCGGTACCGCGCTGCAGGGGAGTTTAAACCAGGAGTAAAGTGGGGTGGCCTGGATTTGTCTGTTAGTTTTCATTACCCACAGCTTGTGCCTCTCTCTTGCATGGCAGTCCTTTCTTAAGGATCTTAATTTGAAAAAAAAAACCACCCCAAAGCCCAACAAACTCGATGAGAAACCTGAACTGAGATGTACTGTGTATGTTTTACAAGTCCAGCCTCTGCAAATAATCCCTCAATTTGAGTGAAGAAGGGTACTTGCAGTCCTTGTATTGATATCCTGCTTGCTTACTGCTACTGAGACGCTTCCAGTGCTAATTACATTTTCTCTTGAGATGTATGAGTGCCTTTAGAGCAGGGTGAGTAATATGCACCCAACTTCCAATTGATTTCTTTTTCTTCTCAGCAGCAGCTGTAGGTGTGAATGATTACAGAGGTAATGTATTGGCTCTGCTCGGTTTCCAGCGTTCTGTTAATTTTAATTGTATTGATCTTTCAGGGTGGCTGTGCACAAAAATAAACGGGGTTTCTTCGAAATAATGGCGAATCGTCTGAAAGGGTGACAAAAGTGTCGCTCTTCTGCTCTGCAGAGCAGGCGTGACGCGGGACCTTTTGACACGGTCATCTCACCAGGTCTTGGCGTGGTCTCTGAACCCTACCATTTTTAATTTGTTCCTTTGGGTTGAGGATACTGTGATCTTGACTGATTAATTCATCAGTCCTGCAGTTTCTCTGGGAAACTATTCTTTTCATTACAGACAACGTTTTGAAGGCAGGAAATGAGTTTGCCCTTGCTTTAGTAATGTGCACAAGGCTTATTTCTTTCCCTTTGCACAGACAGATTATATATTAAGTTAGTGAATGCAGCTTTGTGTAACATTCACATTTTTATTAAGACATAAAATAATCACAGCAGTTCCAAATTTATAAATGTTACAAAATATAAATAGTACTCTTATAGATTAAACACTTCATCGGTTTTACAAGGCAGTGCTGTGTAAAGTACTCTAAAGTTCTGTAGCCTCAATTGAATTTTTCTCTCTTTTAATGAAGAATTGCCTCTGCCACGGTTTATGGCCCTGAAAAATGATGGTGAAGTACGTTACGGGACTCCAGCAGAACCCCACGGAGTTAAATTTCAGGTTCCACATGCAACTTTGGAAAAAAATTCCTACAAAAGAACAGATGAAGGGGAAAAACAGGTAACAGGCCTGTCTTCTTCTGACCAGTATGTTGTTATGCACCCTCCCTTTGGGTCCAGTCCTGTAAATGGTTACACTCACGTGGGCTTTACTCAGTTTTGCAGTACTAGACAGGAGATGAACTCCTGGAAGGCGAATAAACCCCATTGGAGCTGTGCTTTGATTTTGATGAACCCCAGTTGCACCCCTGAAGGGAATTTCTCTATATGAGCTTGTACAAAGCTGTCAGCCCTGTAATACTCTGTATATTATATGTTATATATATAATAGAGATTATAATATGTGTTATGTGTATTCTAAGTTCTTTCTGGGTTGTCCTCCTTAGTCCAGTGCTGTTTCTTGGAGAGGACTAGGGAAGGAGGAGCAAATAGAAATCTGCCTATGAAACGGAACAGGGGAGCAAGCCATTTCACTTGGCCAGTGGGATCCTTAGTAACTACAGAAATACTTGCTTGGAGGTGTTGAATCATGAGACACTTCCTGGGTGGGATGAGGCCACCAGGTTTTCTTCCCATCTAATCTCCCCCAGGGGTAGCCCAGAAGAAATCTGCTTGTCTTTTTGCCCTCAGTGAAACACTGCCTGTTGCTCTGAGTTGCCGGTTTAATAAAGCTGGCCCAGGGAGATTTGGATTACCTGTATGTGAGAGAGTTGGGAGTGTTTATTCCCATACGAGCGGCTCCACAGCACAACCTTGCTTTGCATAATTTTCCCCAGGCCTGACACCTCCTCTTCTGGTGCCGTATCAGGCCGTGTTGTAAACGCCTGGTGGCAGAGGCTTTATCTTCCGGTAAGGTGCACGCACGTTTGCCACGCGGTGCGTCAGCCTGAGTAACCGCGTTCCCAGCCTGAGGTCAGCCAGCGGGAACCAGCTGATGACAAGATACGCGGGTGGAATAACAGGATGAGGAAGCTGAGTGGTGTGGCGCTCTGCCTGTGTGTACTGACACTTGAACAACGCTGCTCTCAACCCCCTGACTCCATCTAGGTTATGTGTTGTATTTTCCTTTTTATACAGTAAACCATTTCAAGATCCTGCTCATAATCTCTGTAAATCAAGGGAAAGGGAAACTTTGAGGATAACTACCTAATAACACCTACAGATCTGCAGAGTGCTTAAAATACAGATTCAGAGATTTATTTTAATTTTTGTAAGTTTTTTTTTCTATGAAAAATGCTCTCCTACAAGAAATGCACTCATGCTAACTAACTGTATTATGTAAATTAAAAGATACCCATTCACATTAAGCCTTCTACATAGACTTTTTCAGGCATCTTTGGAAGTAAAATAACATTTAAGCTGTTCACTGTGAAACTTAGCTGTGGTGTTGCCTTGCTTTACCCCTAGGATCCTCGATACCAAATGCTGTGTTTGTTTTTTTAGGTTTTTAAGGAGCCTTCTCTTGGAAATAAAGGGCCTGAGGGAGCTGTATGGTTTCAGATTGCCGTGTGGGACTACTAGACTGGTGCATTGTTGTGTCATTTGGTGTTGTGTTTTTGAAATAGGAACCCAAATCTCCTCCGATGTCTCCGATCTGCTCGCCTCCTGCTTCTCCATCTACGTACCAGAGAATACCCCTGAGTTACGGATATGGTAAATCTAGAAGTGGGCTGGAGCAGCAGCATGGAGGTAGGGGAAAAATTAGGATGTGCTTATTGTATGAATTAATTATTATTTTTTCATTCCCAGAAGCGTGCAAATTTCAAATGCAACTGACAGTCAGCCTAATTATTTTAAAGTTTAATTAGGCCTGTATTTTGGAAAACGATTCAGTCATCTAATTTTATTTTGATTGTTCAATCCTGTTCGCTTTCTGGTAGATTAGATTTATATGTCACCCCTTGCAGATAAATGCTAATACCTAATCTCTGACAAGACTGTGTGCAATATATCCCAGTGACAGAGTGTTTTGTGAGTGTTTTCAGAGTGCGTGATGCTTTCGATTTCATTAAAGGGGAAGAAAAGCCTACTCCTGATTTCACTAGCTGCTATATTAGTTTTCACATTGGTAGTGAACCTTCCCTTGCAGTAAAGGATAATGATTTCTGATTTTGTAATGGAAGTAACAATAGGAGACGAATAAAAAAATAATCCCACAATGTAACTTAAGCAAAACTGACACAAATAAGGCATTACACAGATGCTCTGTCCTGGAGCTCACTGCCAAAAAGTACTGATTTTAATAAGTATAGTGGGGCATAATCTCAGAATCACAGAATTGTAGGAGTTAGAAGGGACCATTTGCCCCTTGTCCTGTCTCCACAGACAACTGAAAAGAGGCTGGCTGTTTCCCCCTGTGTCCCACACTTCAGATATTTATAAACATTGATCAGATCCCCTCTCCGTCTTCTTTTCTCAAGGCTCAACAGCCCTAGGTCAATCAGCCTTTCAGTTTTACTAAGGCTTTACTAAGCCAGTTTTACTAAGGATTTACAACTCCTGCTATTAGTAAGGCACTGTGCTCTCCCAGTTGCAACATCTGCTGACCAAGATGGTGGCAGCAGCAGGCGTAGGTGTATACTGGCCCTCCATCATGCCTCCTCCTTTCAGTTAGTGTGTTTGCAGTGAGGGAGGTGTGGAGCATGCTAGTCCTTTAGCTGTTGTCCTTGTGTACAAATGAGTGAAAAAGCAGAGCTTTTAAAACACACTACAGCCCTGTCAAGAATGTGTTCAACACTATTGTGCCTTCCATGTGAAAATTGTACCAGTACTGAGTCATGGGTTCATTTGTGGCTTAGGTAAACTGCTGTTTGTTCTGAGAAGTTTTTACCACCCCACCCCTGGTGTAACTGATTAAACCAGCGATGGCTGACTTTTGAAATAAGCAAGGCTACGAGGTTGTCTTCTGGTATGATGCATGTTCCGTCTCACTGACGAAGAGGTGGCAAGTAGTCCCCATTCTGCAGAGCCAGGCAGGAGGTGGCCGTGGGGAGCAGCCAACTGTTACCAGTCATTCACTTTGCTGTTTTCTGGGACTCTGGGTAGTGGTGTTTGAGAGAGCTTATTCCGTTGTCCCAATGTCTCCACCACCAAATTTGCTTGCAATTGTAGCTTCAGTGAAATTTCTCATGGAGTCCGTGGATGTCTGAAGTGAGCAGAGGCAGTAGTGTCCAACCCAGCCAGCAACTTCTTCTGAAATTAAGTATCCGACCAATTAAATGTTTAAGGTGATTAAAATCCTAGAGGAGTAAAACACTATGGTTATGTTCCATAGAGGGGGATGCTTCCGCAAGATGTGTTCTCAGTGGCAGTAAGCGGGTAGCGTTTTATGGCCCATCCTGTACCAAACGTCAGGCTCTGCGACCTGCTGCACTGAGGAGGACTGGAAAAGGTGGGCCTGAAGCCACCACGTGCTGGTGTACGCCCAGGAGGTGCTAAAGCCATCACATGGCTCTGCATCACGTGTCCTCGAGCGCAGCCCTTCACATTCTGACTGTGACTGTATCTGCTTTTCATGGTAGCTTTGGAAGTTTCTTGCTAGCAAACGCACAACAGTGTGGCCTTGGGCCTGAATCTCTCCTCCAATGGCTTCTGTGTGTTTCCCAACTTCCTTCCTGTGTTTTTTTTCTGAAATTAGCAGTTACTTCTACAGGCATAAAAATAGATACAGATACAGGATAAGGCCACTCAGGAAAGCAGGGAGGTTAGGAGTGTAATTTTTAAGGTCTTCCTTAGCTCAGAACTCTCAACTATGTAAGGGTTTGCGAGTGAGTTGCCTTTGTGTTTGCATACCTGACCTATTTTTAAAACACTGTTCTTAAACGTGCTCTTGTGTCACTGCTGACTATTTGCTGCAGTGGAACGTAAGCGACTCATTTTAGCAAAAGAAGAAGTAATTGTAACTTTTCTTTACTAACTGTACTGCGAATAATGCAAAGTGCTGAGTCATGTATTTTGATTTTCAACAGAAATTAGGGAAGGGGAAGCATAGTATATTGAAAATTAGTGATTTACTGCTTGATAGCATTCTCAAAGCGTAGTTTTGTACAGCTCAGTGGAATGCATTAGAAATAAGAAATAATTTTTTGCATATACCTCAGGAGTGGCCAGCAGGGACAGGGAGGTGATTGTCTCTCTCTACTCTGCCCTTGTGAGGCCCCATCTGGAGTTCTGTGTCCAGATCTGGGGCCCCCAATACAAGAAGGATGTGGAACTGTTGGAGAGGGTTCAGAGGAGGGCCACAAAGATGATCAGAGGGCTGAAGCACCTTCCCTACGAAGAGAGGCTGAGGGAGCTGGACTTGTTCAGTCTGGAGAAGGCTGTGGGAGGACCTCATTGCAGCCTTCCAGTACCTGAAGGGAGCAGGAGGGGAATCAACTTTTTAAAACGGTAGATAATGGCAGGACAAGGGGGGAATGGATTGAAGATAAAGGAGGGAAGGTTTAGATGAGATATTAGGGGGAAGCTCTTTACAGAGAAAGTGGTCAGGTACTGGAACAGGCTGCCCAGAGAGGTGGTGGATGCCCCATCCCTGGAGGTGTTCAAGACCAGGTTGGATGGGGCCCTGGGCAACCTTGTGTAGCTCCAGGCCTGGAGGTTGGTGGCCCTGCCTGTAGCAGGGGGTTTGGAGCTGTATGATCCTTGGGGTCCCTTCCAACCCATGCCATTTTATGATTCTGTTAATTCTATGATATATATCTGTAAGTGTATAAAACATGTAAATGTGCAAACAGGTTATATAAATGCCTGTTTCAACATGATGAACAACGATTTCTGTTATGTACTAATAGACAACTGACGGTTTCTATGAATAATTTCTAAAGAACTATGTAACATGAAAAAGTAGTATAGGGCTAGAATTTTGTTGTGGACAAAATGGACTTTGATACTATGATATTACATTCACATGGTAGATGCTTGACAAAGTGGACTTTGATACTGTTCACAAACTAGATTCTTGACCTTGCGGTATTAAGTTACTTCTTTTAACTTAACAGAACCTTTTAAAAATTATCCTCTTGTTTATATGCTTTATTTTGTAGCTCCATATGAGGTCAGACACTCTACTCACCAGCAAGATGGATCATCGTCAGGGAATTATGGAGCCAAACCTGCACTTGCCTGTTCAACTCTTAATCGGGTAATGAATTGCATGTTTTTCTCTAGTAGTACTACTAATAAAACTATAATAGAGAAATAATTTTTTTAAAAAAAGTGTTCTCTATGGTGCTGGTAGACTAGAGGCTGAAGCATACTTTTTAATACATGAAAAAACAGAAAACAAAGCTGATGGGAAGGTGAAATTAAAATAAATAATCCAATTAATTGAGTTGCTAAAGTTAAGTAGAATGAGAAGCACCAACAGCATAGGTAGGAAAACTAGGTTGAGAATCTTCAGTTCAAAAGTGAAAAAATAAAATAAAATTGAGATTGTCCTAGCAAAGCACAACATTTTCATTCAAAATACATGAGGTTTCACAGAGATTCCTGCTTGATGTAGAATGCTGTCTGTAACGTGCAGAATCCTATGAACTGGTTTTTCACCCCCAGTTGGTTAAATCACATCTCAAACAGAAAAAAATAAATTTCTGGATGTTTGTTATCCTTTCTGAGATGGATCCTATGTTTTCCTGCTGGTTGCAAAAGGAGATCTTTTCAATGTTCCAGTATGCCTGCTGTGATTTTATTATGCAAGCAGGTAGTTTGCCCTAAGGAAGAACCTTAGCCTCTAAAGAACAGCTTTTCCTAAATAAACAAGACTCCAGAGAGATCGTACCTATTCCCTAGTGCTTAGCACCCACACCCATGATACAATGGTCTGCAGGTAGCACCACATCATTTGTGCTAACTTGAAATTAAATTGGGTGCTTTCGTGCAGCACTTTGAAAGGAAAGTTAATTTACAGCATTATGATGTTGCCTGTTTCTGGGAATTTTTGATGTATTTCAGGAGTGGTGCTTTGCTTTTAATTCTTAGACAGTGGGTAGGTATGTCAGAGAAGGGGTTGCAGAGCTGATTTGAGACTGGTTATCGTTTGTTCTTGCCCTCCCTTTTTAAAGCTGTTGTCATCCAGGCCTGAAGCATCTGAAGTAGGAAGTCATTCCAATTTAATGAAGACAATAATTGTACCAGCAGCCCTTTTCCAAACACCACCGCCCTGCCTGCCAAACATACAGACCTCCTTTAAGTCAATCAGAAAGCAAAGACATAAATGAATAAAATGCCCTTCTCCTCCAGAATTTTCATTTCCCTGAGGGAGAACTTCTGCCTAAACTGTGAGAAGTGACAGAAGGTCAAGGAGGTCTCTGGAGGTTCATGTGTCTCCCTGGCTCTGTGTAAGGTGTGCTGAGTTACCCGTGTGAGCTGAGGGTCCGGAAGCAATGCAGCTCCGTAGTTACAGCACTGCTCCCAGACTAAATACTGGTTTCTCAGCAAAGCTAAATTTTCAAGTGCTGTGCAGCATAAATACAGCTTGAGGTCCTTCACTGGTTCCACCCATTTCAGGCGTATGGTGCGCAGTTCAGGGTTGTAATGCATGGCAGCCAAAATGAACCCCCAAAACAAATCCAGAGGTGATAAAGTATGACTTGGACTTTTCTTTTTGTGGTCAGCAGTAGTAAGATTTTTCCTTCTCCTTTCTGTTTTGGTCATGTAAAACTTCCTTTAATTGCCTGGGTAAAGGTACCTAAAATACTAGTTTCAGTTTGAAAAGGTAAGTAACGGGCTGGTAATCAGTGTGGCCATTTCTGCTTCTCCTCTGTCTTAATGTACATGTCTGCTAGTAGAAGAGAGTGAATTTATTTCCTGAGGTTCCCAGAACACGTGGGAACAGCCTGCAGCCAGTGTCCTTCCCTTCAGTCTCTTTCAGCGGAGCGGGAGCAGCAGGAGAGCAGCGCCCACTACTCAGATGACCCTTGGAGGATAACGGAGGAGCAGCGAGACTACTACGTCAACCAATTCAGGTCCCTGCAACCTGACCTGAACTCCTTTATTTCAGGTAGTTCTTACCCAACATCATATATATCAAGTAGAAGGACCAGGCTGAGGGGTGCTAAGTAGATTAATTCTTTCCCCCCCCCACCTCTCTGGAGGGAGTTTATGAGAAAGAGTTGATTGCATCTTCGTTATACAGACAGACAACTCAGAGAGCAAACCAATACCATAGGCTCAATGTATTTTTAGTAATAATATTCCTAATATCCTAAATATTGGGCAAATAATTACATCTGAGAGAGAAGCATTGCAATTGAGTAAAAATTAAAGTGAGTTCTCACACTGAGTGACTATATTTGTGGGTCACACCTGCAGTATGTATTGAGCCAAAAGAGTCCTTTGGCTTGTGCTTGCTTCCCAGCAGAATTGTGGCAGCATCCACAAATGATAGAAATGAAGTATACTTCACCTGTACTGTGTGGTCAAACTTGAGTGTTTATGGCTCTGAGGGACCGAGATTTTGGCATTTAGGTGATTAAAATCAAATCCTGGACAGCATGCATGAGATAAAAGCGTCGTGATACAGCCAAAAGCTCAAATAAATTACCTGCTGCTGACAGAAATTAGTGTGTCACCAGTTCTTTGCCTCAATTAAGATCCCTTTATATAATTTGCTTGAAAGAGAAAATGGCTGTTCAACCACATGCTATTTCCTCACAGACTGATTTATGTCTGTAACTGTGCTTGTATGTGTGTGTATGTATATGCATATATAGCTGCTTGGGGTGTATGTATGCATATCCAGCTGCTCGGGTAGCTGTGTATTTACCTTTATGTCGAGCAAGCTTCTCAGGCAGTTCTTGCACATTACTGTTAATAAACAATAAATTTCAGCTTCCACAGCATCCTAAAATAGTTAACTTGTAGAAATCCTTGCTGCAGGGTGATGCAGATCCTAGACGCTTGTTCAGGTTTCACAAGTCATTTGAGAAATCAGTGATTGGAAATACTGTCAGAAGTAACTCACTGTTTAATGCTAACTCTGGTTGAGTGAGTTCCTGAATCTTGGGTGGTTAGAGGTTGTGTGAGGATGCCAGCAGCAGGACAGCAGCCACAGCATGAATCACCTGGGTTTTTTTCCCCCCCATTTTCCTTCTTTTTTCCTTTTTTTTTCATTATTTTGCTTTTTTCCATAACATTTGAGTCACTGCAGAGGAAAAGTCAATAGTTGAAGCAGTGTCTTAGGAGTGCAGTGCAGACCCTACAGCACTGTATTGCTGGATGCATGGCTTCTGGGTGTAACGGAACCGTTTGTGTCTGTTATTTCATCATTGGTGACATACTAATTATGCTGGTTAGAATTACTAGTACTGAAGTGTGTTTTCCTTTTGTTTATTTTTCCCATATAGAGGAAACAGGGAAATGAGGTCAACAGCTCTGTCTGGCTTTCACTTATTCACCTAGAAACAAGTGGTCCTACAGCTATATTAGCAGCCAGTTAATCCAAGCACCTCTTGGGTGTAAAGTAAGCAGCTGCTTCTGGCACAGCAGCCCTGGCCAGAGGTAAATAATTGGAGAATTAATTTCCAGTGGTTGATGAGGCATGCTTTCCCAACAGGTTCCGTGGCAAAGAATTTCTTCACAAAATCAAAGCTGCCCATTCCCGAGCTTTCTCACATCTGGTAAGTACTGTAATAGTGCTGGGGATGCTTATCCTGGGTTTTTTTTTTTTTTGGTGGATACTTCTTTTTTTAAAGACACTTCATTCAAGAGTTCTTGTTAAATTTTGAAAAGTGTCTTCGATTTATAATTATTGCTCTTATCTCCAGAGTCACTTTGGGGCCCAAACAGCAGGGTGCTCATTGATCTTCCTGCCACGCTTGTTTGCTGTAGGGATGTTGGCCTGCTCAGCACGGCTGGGCGGGTTGGAGTAGCGATGTCACTGAGAGCTGTCCTTAAGTGCCGTGCGAGCAGCATCATTAGCTCGACGAACTGACACTCATCGTGAAACCACACCGAGGGGAAGCACCTCTGGAATGTTTTAGATGTGGTGTTGGGTTTATGTTCCCGGCTGCGTTTTGTCAGAGGGGGCCTAATGAATGCCTAATTTTTAGTGAGTACAGCCACAGAATTCATCAGTGCTTTTCTAATGAACCAGCACACTTATTTTTAATGAGCTTGTGCAGAAACGATGGCGGATGGAACTGTACATGATAGAATTTGACAAGGAGTCTATTATGTTTTCACAAACAACACGGTGCTTTGTAATTCAGTGTCACCCTTGCATCTCAGATAGGAAGAACAAGCAGGTTTAAATGTTGATCAAAAATGCTGATAGAAGTTTGACTTTTTATATTGCGCTTTTATGAAGAGACATGAGAAGAAAAGCTTGCAAGAGTCTAAACATGCACTGGGGTCAAAGAACATGTCTCTAATCTTTTCAAAACAGTTTGTCAGTTGGGAACATAAAAGAAAACCCTAACAAACAACTGAAGATATTGGTGGATATTGGAATTTAAATGAAAGATTATGTAAGAAGAATGGATTCAAAAAATATGTTAACAAAGCATGTTTTATTTTTCTTGGTGACACAAGTTGTTCCCTGTGCAAAACGTAAAGAGAAGTATTCCTTTCTAGTCAATAATTAATCATTTTGTGATTATGTGATTTATGAGGTTGTGTTCCTGTTTTAAACACACAGGATGTTTTTACAGAGAGAGTGGTTAGGTTCTGAAACAGGCTGCCCAGAGAGGTGGTGGATGCCCCATCCCTGGGGGTGTTCAAGGCCAGGTTGGATGGGGCCCTGGGCAACCTTGTGTAGCTCCAGGCCTGGAGGTTGGTGGCCCTGCCTGTGGCAGGGAGGTTGGAACTCTATGATCCTCGGGGTCCTTTCCAACCCAGACCATTCTGTGATTCTATGATATCTCAGTCTTTGTTACTATAACCTCAGCAGCTTGGAAAATGCTCCTTACTTTCAAAGAGTAGGAATTTAATGTTTATTTTACTCTATGTGCTAATGACAAAATAATGCTTATTTCTTGTGAAGAGTTAATTTATAAATACAACTTCTCAATCAATAAAACTTCAGAAATTCAAGAAGTATCCTAGAATTAAAGACAGGGCAGCTTTAGTGAGCAGACAGCAATAACATTCTAACTTGTTCTTTTCTTGAGTAAGTTCTAAGTAACCTTTTGCTGAAGTCTTTAAGGTCCTGCATGGATTGGTCAAAACTAGCTAACAGTTAATTTCCCCCTTGGAAGTACAGGAGATGCATTTCATGTGAGAACATACACACTCCGTCATATTGTATGGTATGATGGATAACAATAAAATATACTTTATTAAAGAGAAGTGACAAGTCACTATCAGAAAATTAGCTGCCTTCATTTTCCCCATGAGATAAATGTACAAGTTAGGATCAGGTGCGAACGCCGGAGATGCTTGTCTGGTATTAAAATACCCCTCCTCAAAGCTGCGTTTCTTTCTCCTGGTGATTGCACCCTGAGGTAACTAAGGGCTTGGAAAATCGTGTGCCTGTCATTCCTACAGGGAGCTGAGCGACGTGGACTGCGACGGGGCGCTGACGCTTCCGGAGTTCTGCGCCGCTTTCCACCTCGTGGTTGCGAGAAAGAACGGCTACCAGCTGCCCGAGACGCTGCCGGAGACGCTGCTGCCCGAGTACCTCCAAGCAGGTAACCAAGGTCCCTGCAGCAGGCTGCGCTCCGCAGCCATCTCAGAAACCCAGTGTACGTGTAAGATGGGGTTTGTTCTCTGTCCTGCAGGCAGGGTGGGGTCCTACATGGTGTAATGACTCTTTTTTTTAATGTGTGCATTTTTAATTAATTGCTTATGAGGCAATTGCTGAGGAAGGGATGTATAACAGCACAAAATAGCAACGCCTCTTTATATATCTGCCTCTCTGCTCCAGTGTGCTTCGGGTGCCTTTGTAGCTAAAGTGGGAAGTGATTACCTCTGGCAAAGATAACCAAAGAAGATTTCCATTTCTTCTAACTCTTTTGATGATTTTTCCCTTAAGTATCTGCCTGTTGAAGGTGTGTTGAAAATGATACTGGACTGCTTTAGAATTTCTGATGCAAATACATTTTGTTAGATGCAGTTCCTCGTGGTAGCAAAGGTTGGTTGTGAGGGTTTTTTTATAATTCATTTTATGTAATCCTCAGGTTCTTCTGTAAGTAACTTGCAGTAATGACAGGGGGCTTAAAACAGCATGTGTAGCCCAAGGATAAATTAATCCAAAATACAACTTACCTCAGTAGCAGTGTGCAGTGAGAGACCTGCCCTTTCATTTGTTCGCTTCGGTTATGTCTCTTTTAATTATAAATCAACATGGAAATATATACTGTCCCATCTAAAAAATGTGCATGACTTTCTAGGGCAAGGAGGATTAATCACAGGTGATAATTACAGTGCTAAGGGATAATATTTGAGACCTAATAAAATCTCCATTAAATTTGATTACACTGAATATATTTAAAGACAGGAAAAGAGCAAATCAAGCTGTAGCTAGGAAAATAGAATGTTCACCCTTTATCAGATTTGTGCAGTAATTTCTGGTGGAGTCATGTTCCTTGTAATCCACTATCTTCATATCCATGGGAAGATGTTCCTGTAAAACCCACACTTTCTTAGTCTTCATTGCTTTTAGCCTCTTGTCACAACTATAACTACCTTTCTCCCTTCATGACCACCACGTTGTTCGCTGCTCTCATGCCTGTTCTTGTCACAGATCAGCTTGTAAGCTCCTCCATGCAGGCTCTTGTTGTTGGCATGTCTTCATGTGGTGGTTTGACCCTGGCTGGAGGCCAGACGCCCACCAAAGCCACTCTATCACTCCCCTTTGCAGCTGGACAGGGGAGAAAATGTATATTGAGAGGCTCAGGAGTTGAGATAAGGACAGGGAGAGATCATCCCGCAATCAGCATCACGGGCAGAACAGACAACATGGAATAAAATGCACCTGATTTATTACCAAATCAGAACAGAGCAGGATAATTAGAAACAAAACCAAATCTTAAAACACCTTCCCCACCCCTCCCTTCTTCCTGCGCTCAATTTCATTTCTCTCCCTCCTCCTCCCCTAAGCAGCACAGGGGGAGGGGGAATGGGGTTGTGAACAGTTGATCACACATTGTCTCGGCCACTCCTTCCTTCTCAGGGAAACGACTCCTCACACCCTTCCCCTGCTGCACCGTGGGGTCCCACTCACAGGAGACAGTCCTCTGTGAACTTCTCCAACGTGAGTCCCTCTCATGGGCTGCAGTTCTTCATGGACTGCCCCAGCATGGCTTTCATGGGGTGCAGACCTTCTGACCCAGGCTGCTCCAGCATGGGGTCCACTGAGTCACAAGTCCTGCCAGGAAACCTGTCCTGGGATAGGCCCCTCTCCCCACAGGCTGCAGGTCCTGCCAGCACAGGCTCCCACCAGATCACAGCCTCCTTCAGGTGTCTCCACCTATTCCAGTGTGGGGTCCTCCACGGGTTGCAGGTGGAACCTCTGCTCCCCATCATCTTCCATGGGCTGCAGGGGGACAACCTGCTCAACCATGGTCTTCTTCATGGGTTGCAGGGAAATCTTTCTCTCCAGTGCCTGAAGCACGTCCTGTCCCTCCTTCTTCATTTAGCTTAGTGTCTATGGTAAAGTTTCTTACATCTTCTCACCCCTTTCTCTGGTGGCAAAAAGTCTCTGCTTGGTTTTTTGGGGTTTTTTTTTACCTTCTTAACTCTGTTATCCCAGAGGTGCTACCACTGTTGCTGATTGGCTGAGCCTTGGTCAATGATGGGTCCGTCGTTGACCTGTCTGGCATTGGTTCTGTTGGACCTAGAGGAACCTTCTAGCAGCTTCTCACAGAAGCTACTCATGCAGCCTCACCCTCCTCCCCCCCCCACCCCGCCCCCAGCCAAGCCTTGCCACACAAACCCAAAATACTTCCCATTAAGCCTTCTTCTATACAACTGCAATGGAAATAACTATCTCTAGTAGTAGGGAATGAATTATGTCAGTGGGAGAAGGAGCATGGTAAACTGTGGTGGTTCCCTGGGAGTCCTCTTTTTCCCTAATTTGTCCCTTTCAGCACTGAGGTTTTCACTATTTTCTTACCTGGTTGTTATTTCATGTGTTGCATGCCACCAAGCATTCCAAGCTGATGTGCATGGAAGAGGTGAAAGGACTCTCAGTACTGCAGCTAACATGCTCACTCAGGTTAGCTTGAGGGCCTGAAAATGTCTCATGTTCATTCCCCTGCCTAGTCACGGTTCAGAAACCTATCGTTTGAAAGACTTGCATTAATAAAAACCAGAACATTTTGGTTGCTTGGTTGGTTTGGGTTGGGTTTTTTTGCTGTTAGGAACTCGGTGGAGATTACTGGAAACTCTTTTCATTAGGTTGGTTGTTATTTTTCAGAATGAGGCAGGATTTGGTTCAAGGGAAATTCGCATCTCTTCAGAGTGTTAAAGCATCCAATAAAGTGACTTGGAGCGTAAGAGCATTTACGAATGAATTAATCTCCCTAGTTTTATGGCTTGTTCCATGAACTGCATGCTCAGGGACAAACGCTATTCTGGCACAGCTCCATTGGCAATTTGACCCACCACCTCCTTTTCTGGAAGTTTTTATTAAAACAAATTTACCAAATTTGTAAAGCTATTTGCCCTGTATGTAACCCACTGTATGCTAAATTAAGACAGATTTGCAATAGCTTCATTTATTCAGATAAGCTAGATGCTAGCCAGAAATGATAAATTTGACCCGAGAAGTGGTTATTCTGCCTTTCAATACGTTGATCTTAAAGAAAAACTGCTCTCCAGCTGTTATGGCAGATTTCTCAGAGGAACTAATCCCAGAATGGCATCAGCAGAAAGACCTAAGTTTATGGAAAAGAAATGAAGTTCTTGTGAATATTGGTAGAACAAGTTAGAGAGGGTTTTTTTTTGTTTCCTGCTCTCAATGCTGTTTAGCTGAAGAATACTGCAGCAACTACTGTCCTTGCCTGTTACTGGCCTTCAGTTTTAATGTATGATGTAGATTCTGCTATGCTTTCCAGTATTCAAAGTGTCAAAAATTAGAGCTGACTGTTCGGTTAGTACCTTTAACGTTCATAAGCCAGCAGCGTATAAACTATAAGGCCCACTAGGCTGATACTGGACTATGAGGAGGAAAAATACAAATAAGCAGTTGTAGTTTGGCAGGTAATGTTTACTGAGAATCTCCTTTCTCAAATTGCACCATTATTTCTACAACAGAAATTATTCATGTTATCCCTTCTGTGACATTGAATCAGTCAAAATAGAAGATAGATTTTCTTCCTGGTGTTTGACATCTGTGGTCTATAGATCAGTTCTGATGTATATAGAGATGAAGGGTGAAATTATTCTGGAACAGGTTTTTAAAAAGCGTGTGTTAAACAAAGACTTGGCATTTCTTGATCTCTTTTTGTTTGTTTGTTTTCTTTCTTTCCCCTGCAGCTTCCTTGAAGCCCCTGCGTGACTGCACGCTGTTTGAGTCTTACCCTGAGTCACTGCCAGGCAGTCAGCAGCCTCGAGACTTTGGTCGGGCAGAGGTAAGAAGGTGTAAGCAGGGCAGCAGGGTACCTTGCAGAGTAATAGCCCAGCTTCACCAAGGCTGTGGTGTGCCTAGCAGCAGAACAGCAAGTCTGTTGAGAGGACTTCAGGAGTCTCTGAGTTTACCATTAATCCACCTTAAACACCTCTCTTAGGGTGCATGGAAAGGTCTTGGCAGGCTTTTTAAGAGAGATTCTCACAAAGCAGAGTGATGGAGTGACTCCAGCCTGGTGTGGAGTTGGAGCCTGTGCAGGGCAGTACACCATACCTGTTCGCTGGGCTGCATTTGGCCCTCTGAGTTGGAGCCAGCGATGCGGAGCTGAGCCCACACTGCTGGAGGGGTGATGGCACAAGGAGAGTGCTCTGGTGAAATCTCTCCTGAATCTGAATTGGTTGAAAATGTCAGGCTTTGGGTGCAGACCTTGTTCTAGTCAGGCACTGCTGACTCTGGCTCTTGGGTGTTTTTTTTTCCACATACAGTGCTCTGTTTTCACACTCACTCCCTTGGTTTTGATAATGAGAATAAAAATGGCTTGGCTTGTCCTGGTTCCTTGTGCTTTGCTTCTTTGGAGACTGAAACTGTCCCAGATTGTGTGCAGTATGGACACATGTAGTTCTGTTCAAAGCGATTCAGTCTCCATTTTAATATCCAGCCTCAGGAACTGTGATCTCAGTAAGGAGCTGGGAGGAGTGTTTGGAGGGAAGGATGGAGATCCATTGTAGCTATATCATAACAGATACCAGTAATGGAAAACCATTGCAAGCAAAACTAAACTAAGGAGTAGAATTTATCACTGAGATTAAAAAATAAAACTTAAAAGATCCTGTAAAGCTGAACTAACCATGGCCACTGAGTTGGGCACAGACATTGCAACTCTGAATATATGCACTGTGAGATCTAAGGGTTTAGTATTTAAGGTCAAGCAGATTGACTGCAAGAACAGGCCCTTCTGATGCTGCTTCCAAGTTAAAAAGTAATGGCAGCTCAGCAAGGCTACTTTCTGCTTATTTCCTCCCTGTGCCTTGTTCTGGAGAGTTTCTGGGTCAGAACTCAGCTGTTCCCTCATCAGATTCAGCTCAGTGGTGGCTTTGCCAGACAGCCTCTCCCAAGCTGCTGCAGAGCCCAGTGCTCACTCTGGGCAGTGCTGCGGGCGATGCTTTGAATGCCCAGTTTATCTTCTGGAATATGTAAAATACACTGCGGTCTGCCAGGCTGGTACTGCCCTTTGTACAGCTGTTTGGCCGAGGTGCAGCAGTCGTGCTGGGTTTTGAAAGCAGCTGGTAGGTCGGTGGTGTAGTAGAACAGTCTTGTCCCTTGCGTATGACCTTATCTTGGCAGGGTGGTTCACAGGGGGCTGCAAGATTGGGCCACAGACCACGCTGTGCTAGAATTTACTTCTTTGCTGTGCAGTCCTGTGGCAAAGCTCAATGGTCCCTTGAGAGTCTGCCTCATTAGTGTACCTATGTGTGTATTGGTTTGCAATTTAAACAAGCAGAAGAGGCAAAATTTAAGGCGATTTGCATTTTGCTGATGTCATCATGTGTATGTATGCATATACATAATTCCATTTCCAGACTCCAGTAGGAGTATTTCAGTTAACTCCCTGCATCAACTTAAGATAGTAATTTTTAGAGAGAATTAGTTGTCTTCCTAAAAACTGTCATATCCCTGCCTGGATGGGGTTCCTTTGTCCATAGTGACCCCTGAGTGTCAGCTTATCTTTATCACTTGCGTTTTCACGTGCATTTAAAAGTACACACACGTGTTTAAAAAAAGATATAATGTATCACGAAATTGCATTAACAATATAAATATATAAATGTGCATCTTTATACACGTAATTAAAAACCTGCAGTCTATATAACTTGACTTCAGGATCTACTTCAGTGTCTCTGTGTCTAGGGAGCCCTTGGTTTTGTCCAGGTACTGACTTTGCAAGTGCTTACTCTGAGGCTTCAGTTATTGCAGTGTCTGGTTTTTAGGCTCTTGTGATCTGTGGTCCTTGAATGTGTGTGCAGAGTAAGGATAAATCTAGAAGGAGCAATTAAATCACGTGCTTTTTTTCTTTTTAGATTTTTCTGCTGCAGTGGAGATGCTAGTAGTAGGAATTATTATAGTAATACTTAAAAAGCTCTACAGGTTATACAGCACAAAATGTAAAAAGACAAACCCAAACAAGCAAAAAATCCCCCATTTGCTGTTTCATTCTTAATTTGATTTTCAGTAGTTAAGCTTTCAGATCTCCTCTGCCTTATCTCTGCTCTCTCCTCCTTGAAACATTCTCGCCATTGCTGCCGATAACTTACAGATTCCTCTGCTGCCTTTGTAGCCAGATAATGTTCTTGGGGGAACAGCTGGATCTTCTGCTGCTCCATTCCTAGGTTCTGCAAAGTAATTTTATTTTCGTTTTCACGGCTTGGTTGAAAATGAAGCAGATTCTGTAGCATGATTGCCAGCTGGCTGAGCACAGACAGTGTTTCCTGACTATATCCCGATTGTTTGACTGGTTTTGCTCCATTTCTTAGTTGTTTGGCTCCTAGACATGCAGGACAAAGGCCTGGATTAGTTTGTTTCAGGGCCTTGTTGTTTTGGTTCTTTGTTATCCTCCAAAATTAAAGGACTAAAAAAATCTCTTCTCAAAACTGATTTGAGAATGATTTTGACATTATTTTTTTTCCACTGATGTTTTTATGGTCAGAATTAATACACTGGATGAGTACAATTTGGAAGGTCAGTAATTCATCTCCCATTCATCTCCCTCCGTGGGATGTGCAGTAATTCACTGTTGCAATTTAATTTGTAGCTTGGCTTCTTGAAGAAATATGTTTAGATACTTGATCACTACGTTAAAAACATTATATCATCGATGCAATCAGTTAGGAATTATCTCCATGTCTTTGTCTCTTTCCATCTATCATCCATTCAGGCTTTTAAATTTCATTTCAGAAGACCATTTTTTACTGTGACTGCTGAACTACAGTGCTGCAGTACAATGGAAACAGTTCTTGAATGCAGCCACGAAGAAAATAATGGCAGGAGACAGGTTGCCTGAGTGCTAGGCTTTCTTAAACTCAAAAAAAACCCACATGAAGCCTGCTAATGTTATGCTCCAGAATGAGAAGGGTGACTGCTTTTTGTTAACCAAGGAGGCTTTGTCTTCCTTTTTTTTCTTTTTTCAAGTTTTTTTCCCATTCTGGTTCTGGGGCTTTTGGAGTTTTTTGTTTGGTTAGGGTTTTTTCCCCTCCCTTTAGCTCTTTTCCTCAAGCTTTCTCGCTTCCAAAAGCGTCAAGATAAAACAGGAGATTACCCACTAAATGCACAAAATGACTGACTCAGAACTGCCTCAGAAATGTCATGCTCACAGTTCACTGAAATTTGTGAGTTGTTCCATTGATTCAAACCTGCACCAAGTTAGGCCTTTAGTCTGACACTCTTAAGAGTGCCAGGGCTGGTTAGGGATGTGAAATGTTTTGTTCACCTGCTTTCAGAATCCACAAGCCATGTATGTGCTGTGTTACTTCCTCAGAAGCACAGGGGAATCCCACATATGTCTTTATAAAGCAGGTCTTACAGCTGTTTACTTTTGGCCTTCATGAGTTACTGACTTGAGATTTTTGTTATCAGTTCTTATAAATACTTGAGGAGTGAGTGTCAGGAGGATGAGATCAGTCTTTTTTCTGTGGTGCCCAGTGAGAAGACAAGAGGCAATGGCCATTAACTTGACTACAGGAAGTTCCACCTAAACTGGAGGAGCTTCTTTACTGTGAAGGTGACTGAGCACTGGGACAGCTTGGTCCCAGAAGTTGTGGAATCTCCATCTCTGGAGAGATTCAAAACCTGGCTGGATGCTGTCTTGTGCGGCCTGCTCTAGGTGATCCTGCTCTGGCAGGGGTTTGGACTAGGTGGTCTCCAGAGGCCCCTGCGAACACCTGCCGGTCTGTGATTCTGTGTGATGGTTTTGTTTTTTGATGGTTTGTTAGTGGGTTTTTTGCTTACATTTCTTCAAAATCTGTGTTTCTGAATCCATTTGAGTTTGGCCTGGTGGATTTCAGGATGTTTTTAGGTCCAACCACCTCCATGCTTCCTGGGGGAAAACCAGCATCACTTAATAGTTAGAGAAACTCAGAGTTTCTGATGCTTGCTTTGTTGTTGTTTTGGCTACGGAGCGTGTCCCTACTCTTACAGATAATGGAGGTAGAATTTGTTCCTTCTTGTGAGCTATGCAGCAGAAGTTACAAGAACAACTAATGCCTATAAGGTGCTGCTGAAAAAAAGGAAAGTTTAGAAATAAGACTGGGGAGAAGTTCCTTGTGTTCCCATCAGGGGCCTGAATGGGCCTCCAACAGACACACTCATGAAATCTGTTTTTCCCCATCTCAGTGACTGTATGTTGAAAGAAAAGAGTAGCTCAAAGATCAGCCACCTCAACTTGAAGACTTTAAATGCAGAACTACTGGGCTTTGAAGCACGGCATTTTGGCTGGGTAGACTGTTCTGTTTGAGACTCTGACTGGTGGGAAGGGGCTGGAGAAGGTTTCACAGAATCATAGGGGTTGGAAGGGACGTCAAGATATCATAGAGTCCAACCCCCAGTTAGGTTTCCTCAACCCTAGTGCAGATGTTGCACAAGAAGAGAAAAACACAGAATGCCATTGCTCAGCTGTGAAAGGTCTCTCCTTGCCTATAGTCCTTAGCTCCTTGTCATTTGCCACTGAAGTGCTTCTCTAACTCATTCTGTGTGTGGAGCTGCTGTACCTTGAGAAGTGCAGTTATGTTGTCTTTCTGCAGGTGCTCTGTGCTTTATCTGACAAATCCTGGGAAAAGGGAGAATATCACCTTTATTTATGTGGATCTGTATTCTTAAATACTTGACTGTGGAAACATGTGAGCTACAACAATTAGTATAATAAGTAAATCTCTTTTCTTTAAGAAAACATCAGCTGAAGAGACACCTGATAACTCTGCCCTATTACAAGATGGAAAGAAAGATGACAAACAAGGTATTGAAATGTATAACTTTTTTTCCCCCCTCCTCCCCATTACGGGTTAAACTCTGTGTGTTTTTAGTAATACCATATCTTTGCTGACAGAATCAATGGTATATTTAATTTTGAAGCTTGCTGTGTGTTGCTGTAGATTTAAGAGACGCCTCCTTGACATTAGCTGAGTTAAAGACAAATAAATGGATGGGTTTGCTTGAAAATTAGTTCTGTCATCTGTAAATGATACGAAATGTGCCTTCTAAAACACTTCTAGTCATTAGGCAGTTAATGTTGCACTTCTTTTTTTAACAAAGATGTAGCTGTTGTTATCAGGAGTTTTGTGGGAGGAAAGATTACATTGTGCCAAATAGCAACACTTCAAAATTAGTTTTCATTCCTGTTAAAAATAATCCCCATATTTTCTTGGAGGGAAAAAAAAGTTTTGGACAAACTGGATTGAAAATCCTCAACGTGTCTATTTATCTTCAAATCCGCCAGCGACAAGGCACGTGAAATAGAAGTGATGGTTTTCCTTTTTCCACCCAGTAGCTTCTAGGGCTTCCAGAATCTGCTGGATAACCACACAGTTATTTGTTCCCTTTTCCCAGCCTTTCAGGTTCTCACTTGCTGTCCCTCAGTTGTGGAAGGAAAACATTTGTGGGTATTTATTACCTGAAAGGTGCCTGTAAGAAAGCTGGGGAAGAACTGTGCATGAGGCATGTAGCAGTAGGACGAGGGGTGACGGTTTTAAACTCAAAAAGGGGAGATTTAGGCTGGATATTAGGAAAATGTTCTTCACTATGAGGGTGGTAAATCACTGGAACAGGCTGCTCAGAGAGACAGTGGAGGGCCCATCCCTGGAGACGTTCAAGGCCAGTCTCGATGGGGCTCTAAGCGACCTGATCTAGTGAAAAAGTCCTTGCTTACGGCAAGGGGGTTGGACTACATGACCTCTAAAGTTCCCTTCCAACCTGACACATTCTGTGATTCTGTTTTGTTGCCTAATTCTCAGAGATGTGGATTATGCCTTACTTAAAAAATAAGTACCTCGACCTCCCAGCTGCCCACGTGTTAAGGTTGCATCAGAACTGTGAGACCAGGTAGTCCATAATCCTGAATCACCTTCCACACAAGTGTGACCAGGTTTGGCATTTTCCCAGGGACCCTGGTTCAAGGAAGGGCTGTCAGTGTTGACGGGTGTTTGTAACGCTTTTTGATGAGCTGGCTTATTCCAAGAAATTAATGTTTTGTTGACAAGGTTTGTGGTGTTTTAAAATTCATAATGAATCAGAGCAGGACTTGAATCTTGAAGGTTACTGCCTTGAAACATCTAGGGAAGATTTACTTTTTACTGCCCTGTAGGCAAAGAGCATGGGCTTTGTTTTTTGTAGCAGACACATTAAGTCAGATGGGGGCCTCTTGGATGCATGTAGTCCTTCAGGGCTGGAGATTTCCTGTATTTATGACAAGATTCCTACCTTTTCAGCCAAAGAACAACTGCTCTTCTTCTACCATTTATTGCTATTCTGATAAATGGAAGAGGAGATCACTCTCCTGACTGAGGAAATCACCCCAGAAGTAAAGAACGTGTAGGTCAGAACTGCAGAAGCAAATTCTCCTGCATTTCCAAAACTGTATTAGTAGATCAGCTCTGTCAACTTATAATATAGTTAAATAATAAGTTAATGTAAATACAACTAGATCCCAAGGACCAGACTTTTCCCACGTTTGGTTTGAGGAAGGCAGATGAGATGAGAGCTTTCATTCCGAGCGGTCCTTTGTGATACAGCGTACCACAGTGCAGTAAGATCGCTCGAGTGCATTAATCACACCTTGAGGGGCTCGTTACTGAAGGATACGTTGGCATCAGTGGAAGGGGAAGAAGCACAAAGAGTGGGATTTCCTAAATTTTAACCCTGATTCCACCCATGCTGTATGACGTTCCCTGGGGCAGGCTGGTGAGGTTTCCACTGCCAGCAGCAGCCAGTCGCTCATGTGCTCTGGGTTTGTCACCTGGGAGAGACCAGTCCCAGCTCTGCCAGGTGTGGCTCTCTGAGAGCACTGCGTCTGGGAAACAGAAGTCATCCTTAGTTTTAGGCACACACCCAACCCCTCAGCTCTCAAACTTTGAGAGTAGTGGCAGCTTGGGCATAGGCTTCTTTGTTCTTGACTTTCGTGCTCTTGTTCTGAGGGTATTTGGCTACTTTTCAAGTATGTCTGGTATTATCAGATGTTCTAAGTAACACCAGGCTTAGATACTTCTTTCTCGGAGCTGATACCTGTAGATTTTACTTGCACATACTTAAAGTAATTCTCATTGTTTAATTGTTTGGCTTAGTGTTGTTTTTTTTTTTAATCTTACTTATTAAGCTCTTAAAGTAAGCACCGCTCTCAAAACGATACCAAAGGAATTTCAGCACTTGACTGTGAAAACAGGTAAGAAGAAAAAGAATTTGAACTTCCATTAGAATTTTGATCAAGTGTTTTTATAGTCAGCCTAAATTAATGTAATTTGATTATTTTTTTTAAGAAGCTTTTGCTCTCATACTATTTTACTACAGACTGAAATTAACATTTACCTCCTGGGGACTGCTTCTTGCAAAATTAATCTTAATTAGTACTTTGGGTTGTCAAAGGGTTTTCTTCCTTCTTTGCTGTTAAGGTACATGTGTTCTTGACGTGTGGGGAATGTTTTTAACGTAGCATTTTGTAGGGAGTCTGAATTTTGCTTTTCTGTGCTATGAACGAGATGCCAGAGCATGAATATTGTGCCTCTTGATAAAAGCTCTTCTCCAGTATGGAATGAGCATTCAGTAACTGTTCTGAAATGGCCTGGTTCTTTGTAGGAACTGAGCTTTCATATTTTACGCTCAGGAGTTTAGGCAGACTTTTGGAAACACAGACCTTGTGGTGCTTACAGCACTGGTACAAGCTTTTGATTCAGGGTGGGGGGGGGATTTCTTTGTTGAAACCACCCCTGATTTTTCTCTCTCCAACTCTGATGTTCCTGTTACACAGGAAAACGTTATTTCTGAAACAGCACATGTCAAAACTGGTTAGTTGCTCCAGAAACTTCTGATGCATTCAGTTCAGTTCATCAGACCTCCCTTGCTTTCTGGTTTTACTGTTAATCTCTTTCCTAGAGTGGGAAGAGTCTTTGTAAGCCCTTCCTGGTCCCAGTCAAGCTTAAATTGGGACTTGCTGTCTTTTCCTTTTGCATAAGTATATTTTACTCATGAACATATCCTCAATTAAGAAAACTGAGCCCACATGTCTGTCATAGCAGTTTTGTCTTATAGCTCAATTTAGTCATGGCTGCTCAACAGCTGCATGCCTCGCTTCCCAACTCCCTTTTTCCTGGCTTCTTCCCAAACTCCTGGCAGCTGCCAGATTTCCTATCTTCAGCTCCTGTTCTCAAATGATTGCTGCCTCTGACACACACACTCACACACCCTCTGACACACTCACACTCTCTCTCACACTCTCTCTCACACTCTCTCTCACACTCTCTCTCACACTCTCTCTCACACTCTCTCTCACACTCTCTCTCACACTCTCTCTCACACTCTCTCTCACACTCTCTCTCACACTCTCTCTCACACTCTCTCTCACACTCTCTCTCACTCTCTCTCACACTCTCTCTCACACTCTCTCTCACACTCTCTCTCACACTCTCTCTCACACTCTCTCTCACACTCTCTCTCACACTCTCTCTCACACTCTCTCTCACACTCTCTCTCACACTCTCTCTCACACTCTCTCTCACACTCTCTCTCACACTCTCTCTCACACTCTCTCTCACACTCTCTCTCACACTCTCTCTCACACTCTCTCTCACACTCTCTCTCACACTCTCTCTCACACTCTCTCTCACCCTGCCCTCTCAAGGGGCGAGACAGGCAGTTGTGAGATTCTCAGTTCTGTTCTCCTCCCCCCAGTTTTGCCCAGGAGCACCCCACAGAGTTTTATTTTCAGTTCAGCAATTGTGCCTTTGGTACGCTTAGGAGAAAAGCCTACTGTCACCAACCTCTTTTACCCATGTCCTTCGACTCCTAGTCAGGAAGGTCTTCCCAATGCTGCCGTGCTCCTCCAGCAGCATTGCTGTGTTGGTATACCAAGGGAGATGATGGCAGAATTTCATCCCATCATCATGATCCTGTCACTTCAGGGGGTTCACCCTTGCTGTCCTGCACGTCGAGGCTTTGACTGAGCACGTTCTCAAGTTGCATGATGAGATCAATGTTAGAAGTAAAAATGTTTATCTATGCAGTGGGCTTGATACAGCACAGCAATTAAAATCATAGAATCATAGGGGTTGGAAGGGACCTCCAGAGATCATTGGGGCCAACCCCCCTGCCAAAGCAGGCTCCTTAGCTCATATGAGCGGTTGGTCACATTTCTGAAAAGTCATGGTACACCTTCAGGATAGAAAAATCATTTAGGATGAAGTGGGAGAAATGTTAGGTCCTGCTTTGGTTATTTATTTGGGCTGTCAATGTAAATTCAGGAGAGCTGATACTGCTGTGCCTCATCATGGGGAAGTTATCTTTGCAGGACTAGAAATTTCACATCAGTGGAAACCTTATAGACTCAGCATCTAACATCTGGCCAGCTTATTTATGCTCCTGAGTGCAAGATCATTATTGGCCTTAGATGTTTGAAGGATTAAATGCCAAATTTGTGAGTGTTTAAATAGTTATGTTGCTGCTTAGGCCACTGTAAGAGGCGAGTCAGTGGAGGTGATGCAGACTAGCGGGGACCAATTTGTGTTTCTTTTCTTTAGCCATGTGACATACTTGCACCCTTTATGGTACAGTTTTCCACCCTATCTTCAGCCTGTAGAGAAAGGAGGCGCCAGTTGAGTACAAGGTATTAGGCTACAGCCAAAAGTTACGAATCAGCATCCTTTGGAGTATTAAAATGAAGTTGTCTGGGGAGGGAGGCCTGGGAGCCAATAAATGCCCAAGACAGGAACCTTCACACTCTTCTGTGAATGGAAAAAATAGAGTTCATGATCGTATGTGACTTTAATTAGTGCAGATTGAACTCTTCAGTTCATTAGGCTCTACTACTCCAGGAAAAGTACAAACTTTTAAATAATAAATGTAATTAATTTACTTGACAGCTCCAGGCTTTATCAGCTTCATGCCAGGTAGGCTTCCATAGGAGTAGAAATATGGGAAACTCATGAACTGGATAAATAGTCCTGAATGGTCTTGGATGATTATGTCGTGTGTGTGTGTAAACTTGCACATCATGAGCATGGACTGAGCATCCAAAATAACTGCACATTTCACGCAAATCCTGCCCCAATTATTTGTATGTAACATGAACTTCCCACCTTACTATATTTTTTATATTATACTCTACTACTTCTTTTGAAAGATAAAGTCTGGGTATTGTGTAATCGTAGCCTTGAATTTCCTGGGGTTTGTTCAAAAGCCTAAAAGAAAATCCTTGGCAGTAGGATTCTTTTGCTGTCGTTTTTCATTAGCAGTCATTCTCAGGTTCTCTCTTCCTTGTATGCCTTCCTGTTTACCTCGCCAAGATGTCCTCGGAGGGTTTGAATGTCAGTTTTACCTGCAGGATCTCAGACAAAAGGCTTTCTAAAAGAAGTATGAGCAGAATTATGGTCTCTGTAATAGAAGGAAAATGTGAAGGTTCTTAAACATGGCTTAGCTTGGAAAGGATTTATGCTTCCTATTTCTAAGCGGCATACACTTAATAATTGTGCATGTAATTTAATGATCAGCTATTTCAGCATTGGAAAAATTGGGTCATATGGCTGTAGGGGAGCGGTGTCTGAAGTTGTATTCTCTGGGAGTTTGACAGAGAGAGGGGGGGGGATTATCATCACTGTATATTTTAATATTAATTCTCTCTCCCTCCTTTAGTTGCTAGGAAGAGCTTGTTGCACAGAAATCTGGAATGCCCGTGAGCCAGCTCAGTGGTGACAATAATCTACTAAACTTGGGTCATAAGTGGTTGTTTGTGTCACTGCCAGCCCCATTTGGGTTTATTCCATCTGAAGCACCGAGCAGCACTGTGTGACCCCAAAAGCAGTTTCTTGTATGAAGAAATGGCGTGTGGCTGTGCGTGTGCCATATGCCGCTGCTTGCCTTCTATGAGCCTAGTGCTACTATGGAGGGTCTATGCAGTGGTACAGTACAAACCATTAAGTTAGTATTTGGCAGCTGCTACTATAAGTACCTTCTGCTCTGTGCTTTGGAGGATCTGATGTGTGGTCTCAGGTAGTGCTCCGTAGTAGCTGGTGATAAATGTCTTGCTCAGAAGTAGGCATATAGCTGAAGTAGGATAGAAACTCTGATAATTGTATTATTTTCTTCTTCCCCCAACCCACTTACTACTTTTAAGTGTTGTGCCTTGATTGGCAGAATAATGGGAAAAGTACAAGGATTCATTTTGTGTGTGCATTTGGGTTACCAGTGCTGCTGTCATACCTTGAGGATATCTCAGCGGGCTGAATCGGAAAGCAATCTTACAGATATGTTTTCTCAAAATGTTCTGATGTTAGTAAGGAGAGTAACAGAACAGTCACAAAAAGACTCTGCAAACCAAGGAACTGCCTTGAGGAATTACCCAGAGAAAGGAAGTCAGCACTGCTGTTTTCCTATCACATAAAATCTCTGTGTGGCAGGGTATTTGGAATTCATCCAAATAAAAGAAACCGATTTTTTACATTGCTAGAAATGTGTTTGATCAACACTTTAGGCTGGAAAGCTCTCTACCTTCAAATATTTTTTCTTCCCAATGTTAAAGTAGTCTCAACCTGATGTGCTAATTTTAAATTTTTTTTTTATTTTAATGGGTGGTAAGATGATGTACTTATCCCATTGTTGTAAGCTGATGTCCTTAACTGATTAAAGTATCTAAGAAAGGGTATAAGCCTTTGTGATTTGGGAAGCAGGACAATTAATAGATGCCTGGACTAGGAATAAGATGTTTTCTATGGGAAGTTTATGCTGTTCCTTATGTTGCTTTATCATGCCTACACCCAGGAGTAGGGATCAGAGCCATCAGACCTATTGCTTTCCCTGCGTTCTGGTCGCCAAATTAAAGGATGGAGGTCTGGCTATGTTTGGGCTTTGAATTCTTGGGACATTTACACAATACCAAGACAAAGGGGAAGAAGAAGAGAAAATAAATCCCCATTGCTCAAGTGAGATGAGCACCCTCTCACATCCGCATTTGCAGCGCTCGCAGTTTTAACCACCATGATCCTGCAGTTAAAGGCATTTATTTAAAATCCGATGTTTTTAGCAGATTGTTTTTCTTTTCTGTTTCAGCCGCTCAGGAATCTAATGCACTTAGAGCCAGACCACGATCCAGGTACTGCTTTCATTTCTCTTTCAGGAGAAGTCATGAGTTCCTCTGGTGTTAGACACAAGGTGTAAGAACTGGTGCTGCATTTTTAATTCCTTTTTTTTTTTTTTTTTTAAGTTGGGGTTGTGCTGGAAACCCAGCTCAGATAAAACTCAGGTTTATGTGGAGAGATCTGTAAGCTACGCACCCTACCAAAGTACTGCCTAGAGCCCTGCAATCTCTGGGCATAAGGCGCTGGGACTTTTGCCTGTCTGCCCAACCCTGCTGCCTCCTCGGGGTGGTGGCTGCCTCCAGCCCTTCCCCAGGGACAGCGGGGACCACTCCATCGCAGGAAGTTCTTAGCAGTTGGGTGCTGTCAAAACCTGTTGTGTGCTGTCAGTGGTCGTGTATGGAGGGAGATGCTGCACGCCCCCGGCAGACACTGGGATAGCAGCTTGGGTCTCGGGTACGGGTGAGTGAGTCCTTCTGTTGGCGTGCGCGTACTTGGCTCTGGCTGGTTGGTGTGTGGTGGAAGGGCTCTTACACTGTCACGTGCTAGAAGTGACACCTGCTGAATTTGGGTGTTTGAAAGGAAAGGGAAACCTGTGCCACAAAATGTTGCTTATAAAGGGATGATTCAGCGTTCTGGTGTACAGCCATATCATGCATTCACCTTAAGCATGGGGGATTTTGGTGCTGGTTAGAGGGCCTAATTTCTTTTCTCTCAGGTAACGAGAGTGTAATAAGGGGGACCCTCCTTACAAGCTTCTCAAAGCCTGCTAATAAGAAAGGATCAGCTGTAGGCATGATGAATGAAGACCGAAATCCTCTGTTCTTAGGACCTATGTCCAGGAAGGCTGAACTGCCTTGCAGGCTGCTTTTCTGCCGCTGGCCAATGCTTTTTAATTTTCATACTCCTTTAAATTTTCTTGCCATGTAACTGAATCACAGACTGAAAATATGAAAAGAAAGTGGATATATATATATAAAAACGTACTTTTTGCAAAAAATACATAAAATAGCAAATGCTTAAGCAAGCTTGAAAAGAGTCACATGAATGTGACTGCTGTGTCACATATGACTGCCTCTCATCTGATGATATGTCACTACTTCAACGCAGAAGTTGAGACTGAAGGTTCCTGGGCACATCCTGAACTCAGCTGCACTTGTGCTCTACAGCCTGGAGGCTTCTCTAACCTCCAGGGTCTCTGCCTCCAGGTGTGCCTGGCCACCGAGGCTACGATTCGAGTGTTATTGCAGCTCTTAGCTCTGGAGCTTGGCTTTTTTAGCCTAAGCTGTGTAGGATCTTAGTTGCTGACTCTTTACTGGCTTTTTTGGGTGTCAGGTCTGCATGCTGCACACAGCAATTTGCTGTTGCAGGACTCTGTGTTGGCACTGCTGCAGCTGGCATATTGTTTTGCACAGCAGTCATTCTCTTACTCCGTCTTGAAATAGAAATAATAAAAAAAATGAAAAATCTCAAACAGTGAGGTGGTACAGTTTTAATGCAAGTAATGTGCACATTGCATAATATGGGAAAGAAAAGTGTAAAACCTTCAGATTCTGATCCAGAGCTTTCCCATTTATTTCAGGGGGTTGGGTTAGGACTTAACGTGATGGGGGCTGTGGAATTCAAAACTGCCGAGCTAAAAAATTCAGCATCAGCAGAGGTTTTTGTGTCACATGTAAATTCTGAAGCAATTACAGCTTCCACTCCTGTATTTATTCAAGTTTACATCAGAAACATAGGATCGACACTGGCAAACGTCTGTCCTGCTAAGGAGCTGTTTTCCCACAACAGCCTGGTTGGCACTAAGCGGATCCGTTTCCCGTTAGCAGGAGTTATTTCTGTTCTGCTCGAGCGTGTTTTCGGCCTTGCCTGTCATGCATAATGTGTTACCCTAAGTGTAACATCTCACGTTGTCAGCGCTCGCTTCGAACAAAGCCCTGGGTCTGGTGGAAAAGCTGGTAACTACAACAGCTGAAAAATATTGGATGCTGTTCAGCAGAATCAAAACTCTTAGCGAATGCGCCGCAGTGGGATTAATGGGATGTGGAAGGGTGCAGAGGGATTAGCTGAGACATGTGTTTGACCAGTTTTGGGTTACTTTGGAGCCATTTGTTTTTTTCTGGTTTTTGTGGAATTAGGTGACTGTTACAAAAAATTTATTCTGGTAGATTGTTATAAACTACAAATGTTTACAGAGGTAGGTTGGAAATATACCTGCACAAACCCTGCCCTCACAGTTGGGAAAGGCAAAAGAAACTGGTACAGGCAGGGAGTGTGGGATTTTACTGGGGTTTGATCAGAATAGTTGCTACAATTATCCTGTTGGCAGTTAACATTATGTGAGAAGAGCCTGAAGCTGTAATAGAAAAGGCCGTAAAAAATAGAGCTCTGTAAGCGTGACCCATTCCTTTCCCTGGACGTGAAGTTCCCTCTGTTGTCAAATAAATCTGCCTTGTTATAAGGGGGAAATTTTAGTCAGTAGGGCAAGGAATTTCCTTCACCAACTTGAGATCTGCTCAGTGTATTTTTAGATCATCATCACTGTAGTTGTTTAAAATTAATGAAAATATTTCTTGCTTTTCCCCTCCCTTTTCTTCCTTAGGTCTTATTCTAGCACATCAATAGAAGATGCCATGAAAAAGGGAGAAGAACCCCCTACTCCACCTCCAAGGCCACAGAAATCACATTCCAGAGCTTCCTCTTTGGATCTGAACAAAATATTTCAACAGAATGCACAAGGTAAAGTTTGGAGCTTTTCTTCTTCTTTTGAGACCACCTGGGTTAGCTGCATACTTGGCAACGTGATCTGTTTGCACAAATGCTTGACAACATGTGCATATGCTCTCCTTTCTAATACACTGCAGAACAGAAGAAGTTGCACTTCCTTGCATTACATTGCCACTGAGGGGGAAAAAAAAAATCACTGTTGGTATAATTTAGGTGATTGTAACTTTTTCTGGCACAGTAATGGGAAGCTTAACATATGGTAGTCTGTCATCACTGACTGTTTATGACTAGCCTGTCTGTTTAGCCATTTCTCACCAGTAACTACAATATATTTGATTTTTATTACTATTTATTTTTTGTAGTTCAGAAGCAGGAAAAAAAACACTTGAGGTTTAAACTGGGAGAAAATGAAATTTCTCAAATATTGTTATGTTGAAGCCTTCCCTATGCGTGGGGGCAATCAGAAACCCTTCTCTGAGTAACGCAAAAGGGTAATTTCTTTTGCCCTGGGTGTGTGTTGAGGGGAAGGAAAGAAAGTGTAGAGTATTAGCTGGAGTGAAGTGAAAGAAAGCCTCTCTCCTGTGCGCTGGTATTTGAGCAGGTCCTTGCCTCTCACAGTGAGTGGTGGGAGAGGAGCTGTTTGTTCAGGGCAGCAGTCACCCAGCGTCGCTGAGCTTTAGCAGCGCCCTTGAACCAGGGCAGACCTTCATGCAGCGCACACCCATCATCTGATGCAAGGACTAGGTTAAACATGCTCGTGTTTATCCTTCAGAAGGAAGCCGAGGTTTGACTGTGTCAAGGAATGTTTTAACTGGGCTCTCTGATGTGGTTGTTGGAGGAGAAAAGAGTTTCACCTCTTGCTGTATGGGACTTTTTTTTGTGTGTGTGCAAACACCAGGCAGAATCCAAGAGTCCTGCTCTGTGCACTGAACCCTGAAACTCAATAGGAATAAACTTCTTTTTTTTTTTCCTGCCTTACCCGGAGAAGCAATTCCTGATCTTTGACTGTGGTTTCTGTTCAGGGATCTGATGTCTCCAATTTTGATTTCATTATACATCAAAATCAAACCCGAAACAGAGCCAAATACGCATTTTCTAAGGCAGAAAATCCTCTCAGAATCCAGATAAAAAGTGTAACTGGAAGGAAATAAGGTTGGATTTAAGTTTCTCTTGGAACACAAATGAAAGGAGAATGTAAATTCTCAGAGAAGTCATTCTGTGAATGAGAAGTAACATCTTGCTTTTGAAATGGATTGTTTTGGAAGTCACCATTATTTTGAAGTAACATACTGATTTTATTCTGGGCAGCTTAACAAACTGACAGTGTTAGAGTGAGTGCAGGAAAGGATAACTCTTCCTATCAATACTTTTTTGGAATGTTTCCTCACTGGAAATGGGGCAATTAAGTAAGAATAGGCAGTTGATGGCTCGCAAAAAAATGAAAGTGCTTTGGCTGCCCTGCATCTGTTTGTCATGTTCAGTTCAGATTTATGGTTATTTATAGTTGGAGCAGACATTGGCTCTAGGTTGACAGAAGGTGAGGTATAGTGCGTTACCAGATTGCAGGGCTGTGGATGGCCTCCCAGAGGTTCGGCTTCCTCCCGTACCTCCGGGGACTTGGCTGGTCATTTTTCTGCTCCCTTGAACGTGCCTTGGTGGCAATGCTAAATATTTGTGGTCGTCGTCTTCCTCTACTGGATCTATTCTGGTTTTGTGTAAAAAATGTAAATACTTGTTGTAAAAGAATAAGGAGGGATTTTGTAGCCCTGGAGTACTTGAAGAAGAACTTGTTAAACCGCTTGTAGCCCACCCCGAAGGAAGGGTTCCAGTTGCATCCTCAGAAGGAGGGGATTGAATCAACCCTCCCCAGTGTGCCCAAGTCCTGTAGTGCATTTACTTTGCTTGGCTTTGAAGTAAAATGTCTGCTTCAGAAGTCGTAACTTCAACTCTTCCTCCTATGAAGAAATACACATACTCTCTTTTCTGCCATTAAGCCCCGAGTAGTCGTTACTCTGATCATCCTGTTGGTAACGTGCTTGTACACAGCTGCTTTCTTGCCTTCTGCTTCTCTTGTTTTGATCACGCTATTTTTCTTCCACTGTTTCTTTTCATCCTTTTCCCTGCTGATCTTGATTCTCAGTAGAAAATCCAGTCTCCTAACTTTTTTGATACCTTTTTCATCTGGAGACGGTTCGGAGCGGTCGTCGTTTCGGAGCCACACTCTTTACCCAGGTGCACTTTGCGCTTTCTGAAAAGGCAGTTTGTAGGGGAGTGGAGGGGTTGAGCACTGTCCCTGTAACCCAGAGCGCCTCACTGAAAAGAAAGGGCCTGTGCCTGCGTGTTTGTGTGAAGTAAATTGCACACAGTTGTATAATAACACGCTGTATTCCCATTTCTGCTGACAGTACGAAAGCTGAACTTTAGAATAGTTTCCATCTGCCACCAGAAGATACAGTTACAAATTTACAGTGTAGATAGATGATGTGGTGGCAGTGTGCTGTTTGGATTGCTTGGCTGTTGGGATGAAACACCCTGGCATAAATACCGAACCTGATGTGTTCCTATCCACAAGTTAGTTGATTGCTTTCTGTCCCAGTGTGCTCCTGACTGAATTTTTGCTTTATGTTTTCTCCCTGCCTTCCTTCCTAGGTTTTCACAAATAGTCTAATTGTTGTAGCTGAACCACAAAAAGCAGCTGGAATGACTATCCCTTCTAGCACCCTGGTATTGCTTAGCATTTGTACAGAAAACCAGACTCTAAAACCAGCCATTTTCATCACTTTCAGAGTATATTCTATTTGATTGGACTAATCTCTTTCTGGCACATTAGTTTTTGTCCAGTTTCTTGTTCAGAAACAATCTGATTTTGTGAGTTTGGTGGGCATTGAGTTTTATCTTCAATTCCTCATTGGTCATGTCGATCTATAGGTATCACTTCTTTAATTGTAAAGCCAGCAGTGTTTTGGAGCATTTTTTTTCCTTAGTCTTTAAAGTGAAAAAAAACCCCAACTCTTTTATTCAGGTAAATTCAGCCAAGGACTGTGGCACATCCTTCTTTTGGACACTGATTTGTTGGGGCCTGTTCTTGTCTGTTTTTCATTAACTGATTCTTTGTTATGTTTACTACTCACCTTACGATGCCTCTCTCCTGGCAGGTACACACAGATAGCCTTTATCTGTGTGGGTTAGAATGTCCAGCATGGAAACCAAGCTTTAAAATTGTTGAATTGGGACATCACTGCACTTGAAGGAGGTGCCTTCATTCCTATGTCATAGCTGCACTCTGGGACGCTGTAACTAGTGTTAGCCAGGGAAAATGTACAAAACCAAGAGAACTTACTGAAAGACCCCACCTTCTACACATCTGCCATAATTATGGAACTGATTTAGACTGACATTTTAATATGCACAAGAGAATTATTGCTCCGTCCATATCTCTGCATATATGTAGATGTATTAAAAGAAATGAACAAAAAAACAAACTCCAAAAAACCCCACCTTTTATTTCTGCTCATTGAGGCCGTGACTTGAGATGGTGCTCTAGTTTTGGAGGACACTGTAGATGTGAAAAGCTATAAGGATGTATTTTATCATGTACTGAGGTTTTTTTTCTCAGCTGTGACCCAAAGAATATGGTGTGGTTGAGAAAACATGAGTGGTAGAATAGCCTTATTTAATGTTAAGCCAACTTTGGGAAGCTCAGCTTTGGGGCTATTAAATGGTGGCATCAGTGAAGCAGCATGCCTATTGCCAGAACTGTTTTTCTTCTAAAACTGCCACAGATGCCCCTGGTTTTTGCTTAGCTTGGAAGGATGTGTGTTTTCTCAAGCCTTGCACACATGAGTTGCTGCAGTGAAAGTTTCATTGCCTCGATGCAGAGTGTTTTCAAAACCCACTAAGTAAGCCCTGATGAGTTTTTCCCACAGTATCAGCATGCAGGGCTGCTAGTGAATGTAACTAAAAGAAAAATCATTGCATACCAGGTTATCCTGTGAGTCCATATGTGAATTTCTGTTAAGAGATGTTGAGACAGAAGTATCTTTCTTTTTATGTGCTTTTTGTATTCGCATCTGAGAAAAATTTAGTACTGCTAGATTCTGAATTTATTTCTTTTCATTGAATATATAATCTTTGGCATTTGGCCTGTGTACATATGAAGAAAGTACTTGGCCGTGGTTTATGCATTCCTGGAAAGACAACAGCAGGTCTTAAGTGCAAACAAAAATGTCAGTTTAAATGCACACATGACCTGGTTTATATCTTCATTTCTTCTCTAGCCCACTGTCTGGTCAGACACAAGCCAAGAGCTCTCAGAGCTCTGTGGCCTGCGGAGCTTTCCAGCACTGTTCACAAAGGTTATTTAAATTATCTGCTCTCTTCCATATGTCCCACAATCTGGGTGAGGGGGCAGGTCTTGAGGAGGTGAAAATTATCACAGCCTAGAGCCCAGCAATCCCGCAGCAAAGCCCCCAGCCTGACAGCAGTGGTAAGCTAGGGTCCACCTTGGGGCAACTCTGGGAGTGGGGCAAGTCTCAGCTTAAGTATTGAAGTCCAAAACCGCATCCATTGTCTTCTGGTGTTTTGCTCACTTAGGTTTTCTGCCCGTGACCACTAATAAAGAATTTGCTTTTAGGCAGTTCTAGTCAGTGACAGCAACCTGGGTCTTACAAGACTGATACACGTGCCTCTAAAATACATTTCATTTCCCATGTAGTTTCATTTCTGAATTGCATAACTTCTTTCCATTAACAGTCCTGTAGAACAAAGGATACTTGTTTGGAAAGGAGAATTTGCTTTGATGAAACAACAGTTGTCATAAACAGTGTTGTTTTGTGTTGTTATGGAAGGGAGTTTGAATATCTGAGTAATTCATCAAAACAGCCATATAACTATTTACAAATTAATTTCTGACAGAAGGTTTTCAGTGCTCATTTGCTTTTGAAATGTGCCTTCTGCTGTGGTGGTCCCTGAGATGAAGCGTGCGTGGAATGTGGGCACTGCTACTCACACGGGCTTGTGAGCAAATCCTCACTGTAACCTGTACCCGCTCCTTCCGGGGTGCCAGCTTGAGCCAGCACCCTTGGGCTTGTATTTTTGGGTTCTCCTATCTTTTAAAATGTGAGGTGTTAAGTACTACACTTGGTAAGGGCAAAACACCTTAGCAGTTAATTTTAAGTGCAGTGTTTTCTGTAACGGGTGATGTTTTCCTTATGGTCAGATCTGTCACCTCTACTTATCTCTGCTGCGCTGGTCATCTCTGCCAAAGAAGACAACATCCCCTCTGCTCTCAGTGTAATGTTTGTAGAAAAGGGTGGAGGGAACAGATTTATTGGTGTGCCTCAGCATTCTCATAAGTTGTATTAACATGTCCCCTCATCACTTCTGTATTCCTTCATGTACATGTCCCACACAGTTTAAAGTGGCACTTCTCTCATAAAAATCAGTGGGTACAAACTTCTTTCCTGTACTTACTCATTTTCATTAATGCTACAGGAGAACTGGTGTTCAGCAGCATGTTTTATCCTCTTTTTCATACCTTTGAAGAGGAAGACTCTCTGTTACTTCCCTTACTTCATCAAACCCTTCGTTACTCCATTCAGGTAGCACAACCTTGCCCCAAACACACAGGCTTGGTGGGTTTCACGTGCCAAGCGTGGAGATTTCTGAATAGTGAGCGTGTCTTTGAAATCTCTTTGGGTTTTCATATTTGCTCAACCACAGCCAACTGCGTATTCCTGTATGGTTTTGGTTCATGTGTTGAATAAGACAGTTCTGTGACTCTGTGGGAAAGAGGATTTTGTGAATTGAAGTGATTGTTGCTCCATTGTCATACATGGTTTGATACAAACAGGTCCAGATAGTCCCTAATGCTGGTTTTGGCTGTCTTCAGCAATCTTAATTTCAGCTGCATCCTATTTTTAGCTTAGGGAGGAAATGATGGTGATTTTCCCTTATGGGCACATGGAACTGGGTACTAAAAAAACACACCAAATTTAACCTAGATAAGTGTGATTACTGCATTACCTTCTGTATTCTTGTATGCTTAAATGTATGTGCTAGGAAATATTTGTATGTATCGAGGTTAGCTGTCTTCAAGTCTTGGCTACTAAAGGCAAGCTTTTAAGGGGTTGATGCAGGGGGTCGTGTGGTTTGTGTTCCTGTAAGTGAGATTTCTCAACTAACTTTTTGGTTCAAAGCTAAAGTGACATGGGCAACCCAGGTAAGAAATGTTCTTAATGCTGGATTTGGATCACAGTGAAATTAGTTCATTTTCAGGACCCTGGCCTCTCATTGCTCTTCTATTGGCCTGGATTTAGTAAAATCCAACTACTTTCTTGAGCAGTAGGGCTGGATTTTACCCATGCTGTAGTACTGTACTGTCCTGCATGTTACTGTATTGAGTTTATTAATCAGACCAAAACATTTAATTAGGAAGCTGACAAAAAAATAGGGTCCTGCAGCTAAGGAGGAATAACCCCACGCACCAGTACAGGTTAAGGGCTGTCCTGCTGGAAGGCAGCTCTGTGGAAAAAGGCCTGGGAGTCCTGGTGGACAACAAGTTAACTGTGAGCCAGCAGCGTGCCCTCATGACCAAGAAAGCCAATGGCATCCTGGGCTGTATCAAAAAAAGTGTGGCCAGCAGGTCAAGGAAAGTTCTTCTCCTCTACTCTGCAATGATGAGGCCTCAGCTCTGGGCTCTCTGGTTTGAGGAGAACAGGGAACTACTGGAGAGGGTACAAAAAAGGTCTATGAAGATGATGAGGGGACTAAAACATCTATCTCCCTTATGAAGAGAGGCTGAGGGACTTGGGAGTTTTTAGCCTAGAGAAGACTGAGGGGGGAAATCTTATCAGTGCTTATCAGTACTTGACGGGTGGGTATCAGAAGGATGGGGTCAGTCTTTTATCAGTGGTGCCCAGTGACAAGACAAGAGGCAATGGGCATTAACTTCGATATAAAGTTCCACCTAAACATGAGGAGGAACTTCTTTACTGTGAGGATGGCAGAGCCCTGGCACAGGCTGCCCAGAGGGGCTGTGGAGTCTCCTTCTCTGGAGATATCAAAACTTGCCTGGACGCTGTCCTGTGTGGCCTGCTCTAGATGATCCTGCTTGGGCAGGGGGCTTCTCCAGATGTCCCTTCTGATTCCTGCCCTTCTCTGATTCCGAAGGGCCTTTATTTTAGAATAACTATAATGGCAAACACCATCTTCAAAATACACCATTTCACTGAATACTGGTTCCACAGTAGGCCAGAGCTCTGGTGTTGCCAGCTTTGACTTGAGAGCGCAGAGTCAATTTGACATCTTTGGTTGTAACAGTTACAATTTAAATTTTAAAAAGCCTTTTACACATAAACCAAAGGAGACACAAAAATGAATACTATTCTCTGGCACTGTATCTCTGCAATGAAAAGTCTGTGAAGTGCTTTCCTAACATGAATATTGCAAAATTTTTTTTCCTTTTTTTCCCCCCTTTTTTAAAACAAAAAATACGTGGGTTTGTTTTTTTTTTTTCTTTTGGGACTCAGCTCCTGATCTGTTACTGGAGTTGCTGTTTCTGTCTAGTCGTTTTCCCCTTCAGAATATATGTGTTCATTGAACTGAACTTATTCTGAATAAAATATGAATGTCTTCCCTTTGATTTGAATGGAAGAGTTTTATGCCTCTCAGCCTTTTAGAATTTTTTGAGAAAGATTTATGTGTTTACAACTATGCAACTTATTTCTTTGCCCACCTGGATGAGGACATAATTAAGGTTGAATGGGCTGAAGAAAATAGTGAGGACATAAATGGCTGAATGGTTACTGTGTGACAGGGCTATGATGGCCTAACTTAATTCTGCATTTTTAGATTTTTGAATTTTTATGTCTAAGGTCTGAGTCCAGAAAATGCTTGTGTGCAAACTGAGATAAATTGTACTGGTCTTTCAAGTGTAACTGTTTCCTCACAACTTGTGTAGATGGAACTTTTTTAAATGTTATTTTTTCCCCCAATTTTTTCTCATCTTAGCTCTTGTCTTTCAGGACTCAGGAGTGGTTTGCAGTCTGGTAACAGACTCTGTTCCATGAAAAAATGTTGGTTCATCTTAAAATAGTTTATAGTCCAGGTTAAAGCAGTGAGGGTCTTCTGTTTCTTATGTGGAATGGGGGGGGCAGAGGAGATGCAAATTTCCTCATCAGAACAATCTGAGCAGCAGGTGGGACTGTGGGGGTGGTGGGTGGTAGCCCATTGCTCTTTGTGTGCCTGCTCCAAGCTGGTCTGTGTTGGACAGGATCACGGGCAGCAAGTCCCTGGGAAATTCCTAGGGTGAGAAGCTCTGGCAAGATGGATCTGTGGGAGGTAGGTGGAGGGACTGTGCCTCCCTGTGGGTGCAGAATGAAGTTGTATGTGAAGAAAAATCATGAATAGTTGGGAAAAAGGAGGGAGAAACAGTTGCCAAATAGCAAGACACAGAGAAGGGAGGGGTAAAGGAAACAATAATGAGGAAACAAAAATGGGTTATGGAAAATGAGGAACTGGAAGTTAAAACACAGACATTGTGGATATATGACAGAATACAGAAAACAGGTGCTTAAAAAACCTCACAGTTTCCCAGTGAAAAGATGCTAAATTGCATACATAGGGCATTCAAAATGACATCATGACGAAGCACGTTTAATGGTGCCTTGCTTACTTGATTTGAAAGCGACCCATCAGGTCTGTGAGCACACCTGTGTCCTAAAGGGAGTCACACACCTGCACACTCATAGTGCAGGAGTGTTAATGCTTCGTGGCTGGTGCTGTCACTGCCACACCACCTGCTCTCCCTGCAGCTGAGGTACTAACAATGTTCTGTAGGGTTAGCACCTGAAATACACCTCTGACTGTGGGTGGGTGCACGTATTGCTCGCTGCGACAGGTGAAGCTTGGCTGCTGAGCACGTTCCCAAAACTGTAGCTTTGTGACTCAATCTCTATACCCTGTCTCTGGTTCTGGCGATGCTTTCTGCAGCCTTTCTACAAACCTGAGAACAAAATTAGCATCAGGAGTCTAAAAATCTTCTTTTTTTGCATTACTGTTACCTGCTGCAGAGACATCAGTAAGGGTGAGTGAGGATAAGTAGGAATAATATAATACCTGGATAAACAGGTATTTCACAACGACCCTGCTTGAATCCTTCCTTAAATTTACGCTCCTGGAAATGATTTTTCTTGTGGTAACTTTCTACAGGCATGTTACAGAGAATTAATAAATCACATCCCTTGGAAAACAGTTGTTTCACAATCCACCTTATTAACGCTGCTGTCAGGAATGTAGGTAGCTGAAGGGGGGCAGAGGCCGGTGTCGGCACTATGTGATAGGCAAGTACTAATGGCAGTGAACAAGAAGGGAGGTTTTGTAAGAAAGGGCTAAGCAGAAACCAGTTTAGACACAGAACTTTTCTGTGGTTTGTTCTTGGCAGCAGAAGCAGGAAAAGTATCACACACGACTCTCCAAAACAGCCTCGGAGGGGAAGGGTGAAAATGTCAGCTTCCCAAACTACCCAAGGAACTGAAGCCTTAGGGAGTTTGGGGAACTGAAGTATAATTCGTTCTGCTGGTTTATCCTTCTTGACCTGTTTTCAGTATTGCAGAACCTTGCTTCCTGATAAAATTAATTGGTTGGTCTTGAGTTCAACCTGATATGGGAGCTAAGTGATCTGAAGCAGTGTAAACTGATGCCTCTCCCTTGATCCAGCAACAGTGGTGATGCTGGGGGCTGGTCCATAGCATCCACTTGAAAAATACCAAACAAATCAGCCAGGCTTTATTGAGGAACCTGTCAGAGTTTTCTCACAACTGAAGTCCTTGGTTGGTCCTCACCTGGTTGCAGAAAGGGTGGTGGGAAAGCAGAACAGAAGCAAGAACCTGCGTTTAGGCCATCTAGATGCAAGGCAGCCTGGATTTAGGCTGCCTTTAGTTAGGACTCTACCCTCTGCGTGATCTGATAAACACAGAAAAACATTCTCTTTGGGAATGGTGACTGAAACAGGAGTGTGCCCTGTTGGTCATGGGATGAAAGGTGCTTAGAGCTTTCTCGTGAGATGAGGTCTCACCCCCATCCTCCTTTGGTAGGTGGTTTCTTGTTTCACTTTGCTAGAAAGGTACAAAATGTCCCTTGATCCAGGAGAATTCAGATAAGAAAAGCAGGGGGAAGGAAAAGAAAAAAGTGTAAAATGGAAGCTTTTTTTCACCCAAAGACTTAACTTGCCTGAGGTGATACCCAGGGTAAGGTGAGACACATATAAAACCAAGAAGGAAGACAGCTGCCAAGAGTGGAAATTAAATAACTACCTGATATGGAAATGTCTCGGGAAGTCTAGTTTTATATGCTGCTGTTCCAGTATTACTTAATTTTTAAAAAATCACATGCATCCAGCAGCTCAATGTGCTATAGCAGTTGAAGAATACTGCTATAGCACACTGAAGAATGCTAAGAAACAATGCTAAGAAACAAGTGACTGTTGTTGGGCAGAAGAGGTGCAGCACGTGGCCCTTACAGGTTACTCTGAAGTATCTCAAATTTCTACCCAGAGTTTTACATCCTTTCTTGCTGCTGTGCCTGGTGAGCTATAGACCTATTTTCCATCGGTTTGACAGGACTGTGATAATTTTATGTCTTTTCTTTGGTGTCCTCTTCCTAGATCAAATAAATCAAGTAAAGGAGCCACTTGGCTGATCACCGTGATTGATCTTTTTCCCTGCCATGGGTAATGAGAGCACTGAGGCTTTGTGTTGTCTGTGAGGGAGGCTGGAGGCAGAGTGGCATGGCCAGATAACGTGGCATGCCCCGTTCTCAGAGCGTGGAATTTCATCCTGGTGTTTGTTTTGAAGTATTAATCTAACTTCAGATTGGAAAACGTGGGGGTTTTTATCTAGTGTGGTGTCCTATTAGTGCTATCAGGCCTCTGTGGTTGCCAAAATAGGGCAGAAAAATGGTCCTTGGAAGCTTTCCATGCTGATAATGTGCCTTAAAGTGTAAACATGCTAAGTAAAGAGCCATGGTTTTTAAACCGAAGGCCTTATCTTTGTGGGAGTAACTAGTGCATGAAAATGCTATCGTTTACAGGAATACACCTGATAGGGATGCTGGATATACTAAGGTCTATTTTACTGGCACTGGTATGGCCTCTCCACAGTGCTATCTCGGAGACTTGCTGCACATTGCTCACCCTGGTGCGAATGCCACCACACTGCTCAGCAAGGAGGTGACCTGTGTGAGGCCCCTCCGGCTCCCTCTGCTTTTGCACAGGCTGCAAAGGCTTGTTTCCAGTGGGCAATGGCAGGCAGCTGATCTGAGCTCCAAGGTGTGCCCCTGGAACTAGAACACTTACGTCTTCGGTGCTCAGTCCCAGGGTACTTGCTTTTGTTTTGCAACCTCCCCTTTTTTTTGTGTTTGCTTTTGGAGTAGATGTGGTGATGTGGTGATGCCATCTCTAACAGCAAGGGCCGATCCCTGCAGGGCAGTCTCCCAGGAAGGAGGGCATGTTGAGATGCTGGAGCGCGTCCAGAGGAGGGTGACGAAGCTGGTGAAGGTTCTTGAGCACAAGTCCCACGAGGATCGGGTGAGGGAGCTGGGGCTTCTTAGTCTTGAGAAGGGGAGGCTGAGGGGAGACCTCATCGCTCTCTACAACTACCTGCAAGGCAGTTGCAGAGATGTCGGGGTTGGTCTCTTCTCTCAGGTGACAAGTGGTAGGAGGGAATGGCTTGAAATTGCATCAGGGGAGATTTAGGTTAGATATCAGGAAAAATTTCTTTACTGAATGTGTTGTCAGGCACTGGAACAGGCTGCCCAGGGAGGTGGGGGGGTCACCACCCCTTGAGGTATTTAAAAGGCATGTAGATGAAGTCCTTAAGGACATGATCTAGAGGTGGACTAGTCAGGGTTGGGCTGTGATTGGACTCAATGATCCAAAGGGTCTCTTCCAATCCAGGCAGTTCTATGATTCTATGTATTCTGGTGTAGCCTAATAGTACAAGACACTTGCTGATACACATAAAGACTTAGGGTTATTTAAGATTGTCTTCTTCTAGTGCAGTGACACCAGAGAAGGCTGAAGCCTGCAGCATCTGTCATTAAATATTTCTTTTCATTGCCCTGCAGGGGAATAAAAAAAGAGAATTTTTTTTTCTTGTAAGTTGTTGCGAGTCCTCAAAACTCAACTAACTTTTGTCTAACAACTGTATTCACATAATCATGATTTCCTTCAAACAACAGGCCAAATATGTTCTGCAACAGCAGGAATTTTATGAATATTTCATGAGTAGCTTAAGTTAGAATTTGCAGGATTAAAAAGAGGAAACTGGGTCAACTGCACATGGTGTAAGCATCTAACTTCTTTAATGCTAAATTCATATATGTTGCATTTTGAAAGCTGTGAATAGGCAGGTTTTTTTTGGGGGGGGGGAATTTTTGTTTGTGTTTTGGGGGGCGGTTGTTGTTTTTAACTTGACCCTCATGGAAAAAAATCACTTTTCCCATTGGAATTTTGTGGGCCAACTCCCAGGAGACTTGTGGCGTTTCACAGTGCGAGCAGCTACTTCAGGAGATGCTTTTCCAGCAAGATTGGCTGCATAAAGGGTCCCTTCCACATAAAGGCTTCGCTGCTGCTTTCCTTGGTATATGGCTGGGTGGAAGGGTCGGTGAGTGAGGGCATGGAGTGCTGTATCCACCAGAGCTGAAGTCAGTTCTCCACGGATGCAGCTCCTGCAGTAAAGCTTCTGAGGGCCTGACAGAGCATGAGCCAGCATGTATGAAAATGATGAACCCCAGAGGGCACTATGTATGTTCAGAAGGGCTAAGGGAGCTTCTGGGGCTGGTGCCTGCCTGCAGCACCACTGACCCTGGCCCCCCATGCCCCTTGCCAGGGACCCCCCATGCTCTTGTGGCAGCAACTCACTTCATAGCTTTGTGGTTGGGGTGCCAGGGGCTTAGTAGGAAGTGTGTGTGATTCGGGCTTCCCCATGACATTAGAGCTGTTTGAAAGAGCAGAGGTGTTGGAGGAACAGCATAACGAACAGGACTAGGCTCTGATGAGGCTGCACCTTGAGTACTGTGTTCAGGTTTGGGCCCCTCACTACTGAGAAGACATTGAGGTGCTGGAGTGGGTACAGAGAAGGGTGACGAGGCTGGTGAGGGGACTGGAAGACAGAGGTTACAAAGAGCATCTGAGGGAACTGGGGCTGTTCAGTCTGGGGAAAAGGAGGCTCAGGGGAGACTGTATCACTCTCTACAACTACCTGAAGAGAGGTTGTGGAGAGGTGGATGCTGACCTCTTCTCCCTAGTGACAAGCAATGAGACAAGAGGAAATAGCCTCAAATTGCTCCAGGGTAGGTTTAGATTGGATGTTAGGAAAAATGTCTTCACAGAGAGGGTTGCTAGGCATTGGAATGGGCTGCCAGGGAGGTGGAGGAGTCTCCATCCCTGGAGGTATTTAAAAGACAGGTAGATGCAGTGCTTAGGGACACGGTTTAGTGGTGACTTTGGCAGGTTAGGGTTATGGTTGGACTTGATGATCTGAAAGGTCCCTTCCAACCAGACAGTTCTGTGGTTCTGTGACATATCCTTGTGGTGATAATCACTGGTGCATGCTGGTGTCTTCCATGGAGCGTTGCAGCAGAGCTCCCACAAAGTTTCCCAAACATAAACTTACTGCATGGAGTATAAGTACTTGTCTGCTATTACAGTGTGCAGCTGATGGACCTACAGAGTGCTGGAGTTTTGAGCTAGATGATGCTTTCAAATATTGTTACAAGCTGGAATTGCCAAAGCTGCTGCCAGTGCTTGAAATTAAAGTAATGATCTGAAGCTCAGGCTAAAGGAAAGGAAGGTTTCTCATGCCACTGTTCCTTTCCAAAGGTTAGTCTTGTAGAGGAGATGGAGAATGTAGTGATGAGATCTTGCTGGTATTGCAGAGGCTTTATAAACAGAACTCTTGAAATGCAAGAGGAAAGACCCAAATGACCATGTTTTTCCTGATCTCTTACACCTGCAAGAGTGTTAGTGGTCCCTTGCTTAAGTTAAGTTGGCTTTCAACTGTTCTGCTTCTCTCCTTGGCTCTGTGTGCAGTGATGCTAGGCTTCCTTTTGATTCATGAGATCGGGATAGAGAAGATGTAAACACTGATGTGTTATAAGCCTCCTTGAAGCTCTGTGTAGCCAATATGTCTGTCCTCAGTATTTTCATCCACAACTATTTTATTCTCATGTCACTCTTGTCTGGAAAGGTTGGTATGTTTTGTCTTTGCATTTTCAACCCTGTGGACATTTTTAGACTTGGTGTATAAGATACGTAAATGGCTAAGCAGTAACAAGACTTGTAATGAATGGTCTCCCTGGCTTTTTAAAAGATACATGGAAATAAAAGGTGTATAAATTTAATTGCTTGCTTAGCATTATTGTGGTGAAAGGTGTTTCTAAGTTTAATATTATTTTGGGGGTGTGTTTGCTTTGCAAATAACCACCAGCAGAAGATGGACTGTCTGATACCTTTGCCAGTGCAGGTGCTGTGCAGTCCTTGCCATGGGAGCTTGAGGAGGGTGACCCACCTAAGGACCCCACCAGTCCCGGGGGGTGGCTTTGTGCTGGCCTAGTCCTCTGCTCTGTGGCAGCTTTTGGAAGCCATCAGTTTTGTCCCTTGATGGATTTTTGGTATTTTAAGGAAACTGATGAATGTGGTAGCTGGACCTACGTGATTGTTGCCCCCTTTTGTGCTGACGACACTGTGTTATGTTAAAGGGGCTGGAGCTGACCATTAGGGTTTCTTGTCCTCCCCTTGTTTCTCCTCCTGCTTCTGGAATAAACACCAGTGAGTAATAACCTGCAAAAACAAAACACAAAGCCAGGGAAACAAATTTATTTTTGTTTCATTTAAGCTTTTTTCCTATTAATTCCATGGCAGATGGTTTCTTTTTCAGGCTGAGCTCCATCACAGAGTGTGTTTTATCTGGAGTGAACGCTAATGTCTACACTGGATGCTAAAGCATCACTTTTAAAAAAGGCAATAATGTTAATAACAAAGAGCCAAGTCCCAAGGACAAGTAGACCCGATTTCTGGGCTTCTTTAACTAGAATAGGATTGCTTTAGCTACAGCTTTTGTGGCTGACTGGCTTCCATCTCTGCTTTTTATCATAACATTGTGGGTTTTTACAGCAATTAAATCACTACTCATTCACTACTCATGAAGTTATTTCAAATGGGGTTTTGCTCAATAAAGATCAATTTTGGTTTGTGCTATTAAAATGCTGAATACTGCCTCTTCACTGGGAGTTATTATGGAAATTCTTGTTTTATTTGGAGTTAAATTAATGTGGTTTTGTTTGTGTTTTCTTCTTTCCTCACTGTTCAGCTGTGAGGTCTGGCTGGCTGCCCCCACCACCGCCTGCACTGCCCCCTCGACCTTCGGTATCTCAGGTATGGAAAAAGGTTTAGCGTTTTGCTGTGTGTTACTCACTTATTTGTGTTACTGTTGCAGTGGTTTGCACAAGTTGGCTTGGACATGGCAGTTTTCCTTGCTTCCAAGTTAGTGCAGATCTGCAGTCTGCAGTTCCATACATGTCCGTCTTCATTGGTCTGTCTAGCCAGTGTGTTGCAATGTCAAATTGCAGACTAATTAAATCTCTTTGTAGTGGAGCTGACATGCACCCACTAGAAAAAACTGTAAATTAAAGGCTGGTGAGGCCAGTCTACTAAGAAGGGTTTCATGCCTGAAAGGCATGGGCTTGATACCTGCTGTTTGCTTCTCAAGCTCCAGATGCTCAGAAGGCATCTGCTAAGGGAGCCACGGCCTGTGAGAGTGTATTTCACCCACGGGTTTAAAAAAATAATGCTGAAAGGAAATGAATGCCGTGCCGGTTACGCTGTTGAGCTCCAAACCACTCATGGTGTGCTTTTGTTTTGCTTTTTGGATGGGTGCTTGGTTTTAGAGCATCACACAACCACAGCATGATGCAAATCGACTAAACCTCGTGTATCTGCATCCAGATACTTCTTTGTGTTTTAGGAAATGATGGAGGATCCAGCATCTTGTTCTTCTTATGCTGTTGGCTCTGTTAAGTCTTAAACTGCGGTGTGCTTCATATAGATTCCTCCTTTAGGCGAAGTGTGTAATAGAAAACAAGCCCGTAGGGGAGTTAACAGCCCATTACATATAAAAACTTGGCGAGGCACTTTCGTTGGGCCAGAAACAGTCCTTATTTGAGTTCTGGATCTACTCTTAAGAGTCCTCTGTTGAACACTTCTTGCTGCACAGTGCTTGTGATGGAAATGATAAAAGGCTTGTTGCCACCCCCAGCTCCACCAGCAGCTTATTGCTCTTTTCCTCTCCCCAGCCCTCTCTAGCATCTGAGCACAGCTAGTTTCTACCTTGAGAACCGTAGAGCATTCCATTTTGAGCTTGTGTGCTTCCCCCGAGTCATTACAGCATTAATGTCTTTGCTAACACCACGTGCTCCTTTGTGCACCCATCACATTCCTACTTTCATTGAATCAAAGAATGGTCTGGGTTGGAAGGCACCCCAAGGATCATGGAGTTCCAACCGCCCTGCCACAAGCAGGGCCACCAAACTCCAGTCCTGGATCTAGACCAGGCTGCTCAAGGCTCTATCCAACCTGACCTTGAACACCTCAAGGGATGGGGCATCCACCACCTCTCTGGGCAAACCACTCGTGGCATTGCCTAACTCTTCCTAGAGAGCAGCATTTCCCTCTGGCTTCCTCCGAACCCACAGCATGGCTCCCTGCCTGGTGCCTGCAGCAGCTGTGGCCGCAACCCGTGCTGGCCTTCCGGCCCCTGCTCAGATTTGCCATGGCGTGCCGGCTCCGTGCGCCACAAGCCCTCTCACTGCCACTGGGAAAAGCAATACATGTAACAAATCCTGCTCTTAGGGGAAGAACCCACCATTGTTTTCGAGGAAAGTTCTGCTAACAGTTGTCTTGGCCTGCATTAGGTTCGTGTTGCTTTTGCAGGGCAGTGAGGAGAGATGCTGACGGAATTGTGCATGTCCAGCAGCTTTCTCGCTGCGTCACAAATACCAAACCAACCGCTCATCCCACGCTGGGCCATGCAGAATACAGGACCTTTCTAAAATCATAACCCCAGGAAGATTCTCAAGTGAAACTCTTGATCCAATCCTCTCCAATACAAAAGTCTTGTTTTCTGGAAGGTGTATGTGGGGGGAGGCTTCTGGGTCTACTCAGTAAAGAATATATATAGTCAATGCTTTGAATATATATATATAGCCAGTGCTTTGAATATATATATATATAGCTGATGCTTTGAATATATATAGCTGATACTTCGCTTACATGCATCGCATTAATTAATTTCTGAATATTTTTAAAGATATTTAATCAGATGCCCCATCAAAATGGTTTTGTTCTGTTGTCTAGCAAAAACGGACATAAAGCCAGTTCTTGAAAACATAATAAACTTCATGCTTGTCACATTCTGTTTATTTTGTCTCCAGGCGTGCCTTTCTGTGACAAAGGTAACAGACGGTAGGAAAGTATGTGTGATGGGGTTATAATTCAGCTGAGCTGACCCTTAAGAACAGCATGTAAGCAATAGTAAGCATATGGATTACATTAGTCCAGTGGGGCCCTTGATTTAAGGAGCACGAAGAAGTTGGAGGGAGGGCTCTGCTTTCAAAGCTGAGGCGAGATCAAGCACTGAATAAAAGCTGTGATGCTGAAATGACATATTCAGGTTTTTTCCCGATTCAGGATTTACCAAATTCTTCTTAAATTCCTATTTTAACTTATTTTCCAACAACGTTATTGAAAATCCTATTCTTATTGCCCTAAGATATTGCTATATGCCTGCAGTTAAGCACTGGGAATGACAGATGTAGCTTGGAAATGAAGCAAACCCCACATATTTCAGGTGGCTGCGCACCATGGAAGTATGCTCGTGGTGTGATTACTTTGGCTCGGCTTTGGAAATCAGTTGATGGAGGAGGAGAGGGAGGTAATTTCTTCTGAGGGCTACGGTTTTCTATGGATGGCTGAGAAGAAGCCTGCACCAGTTGGTTCTTTAGAGTAAGATTAAGGGGCTCATGGGATATAAAGACCAAAGTGCAGGAAAAAGAAGAGAGGTACCAAGGGGTAGGTATTAGATTTCAGCAAAGCAGAAGTCCTCCTGTGAGCTTAATAGATAGCAGTACAGACCTTGGGCCTGGGTTGCTGTTGTTTTTAGTAGAATTTGTTTCAACCTTTAGGAAAACATTATTTTTCCTGTCAGAACCTCCAAGGTAATCAAGCTCGGTGAGATACCGAAACACTGGTTAATCCCAATGTGCCAAACATCTCCAGCCATATCACAGACCTCTTATGTCCGCATCCAACTCTGCGTCCACAGTGCAGTCAGCTGGATAACGAGGGAGAGGGACTGTACCCCTGGGGAAAGTGTAGCTCAAGGTAAAACGTAGAGGTAATACTGCTGCACCCTTGACTTGGGAGCTCAGTGAAAGCTGCAGCTTTCTGTGAGAGGCTCGAGCCCTGGGATCCTATGAGGACTTGCCTGGTTTATAGAGAAATAACATCTGGGCTGACTTCTCTGCTCTGGGTTGCTGCTGAGTCCGTGCTGTTCCACTCCTCTGATGGGTAGATGCCTTTACAGGTGTGGTTGCATCTCTTCTTGCCCCTATGATGAGTTTTAAGGTTGGTAGTTTAACTCTGCAGGTTTTTTTTTCTTATTGATGACCTCTGAAAGGCTATAGTGGCTCCAATTCCTTGTGGTTTTTCTCCATTGCCAAAGGTTAGCGTTGTATTGACTTCGTATCAGACCACAAACTGTACCCAAGTTTTCCTCAGGTCTTTCACCAGACATTTCTCCGATGCAGCAGTGTTTTCATTTGAGGCCCCTGGGGTGACTGTAAATAAATTTAATAAATAAAGATGGACAACAGGTAAGATTATGTAATGCAGATGCACCATCATCTTCAATTTATGATCTTTTAACCCAAATCCTAACCCATACATTTCTGCACTGCAAGCCATTTTACACCAGAGTTTCCAGTAAGACATGAAATGCCGTATGAAATTCTTTATTAGAATCCTCAGCTCATGTTATTTTTCTATTAAAAAAAAAAGAAAAAAAAGTATTTCAAGTTGTGCCTAAACTCTGTACAGGGCACTTGGAACAATTTTATATAGAAACAGGCTTATACAAAGACTAGAGTTTTGTTTTGGATAATATGTTGAAGCGTTTCCTTTTTAGTACCGTGTGTATACCTGTGTGTACCTTCACTGACACCTTCTGTAATCTCTAGTAGCACATCTCACCCTTAGGAAGTCTGCTTGGATTTAAGGATTTAATTCTGTCTGTATCACTTTCCCTGTTTCTTTGGACCATAAATATTTAACATGCTGAAAGGTGTTGTACAGACTTGGGACACTGGCAGTGCCTTGTATCCCTTGCTCATTTCTCTTGATATGCTATAGTTATGGCTTTCACACTCTTTTTAAAGTTTTTCAAAGTTTTTAGGGTTTTTTGTGTTATTCCCATCATCATCCTCCCCACCATGAGCAATGGTATATGGAACAGATAACATGTAGCTTGTTGAAACACCTACTTAGGTTTTTTATTTCTGGTCTTGTAGAGGATGGGATTCAGTGGCTCAAGTAATTTTGCAGCTCCTGTGTTCCTAACTTAATGGCAAATGTAAGTCATCATGTAGAAATGTCACAAAGGTGGCTGGCCTCCAGACTTTTGTGTGGACCCAGCGCTGTACGTAGAAAATTTGTGTAACTTGGCAGCAGTAAGAATCGTAGTAGGAAGGCAGTAGCATATGTAGCAGATATGCAGTCAGTGACACAGATTTCAGATAGAAAATAACTTTGGGTGCTCATGGATAGCTTTGCACAGGACCCATACATGTGTATGCATATCTCATGGAAGCCTCTGTTGTTGCTGGGTTGTTGGGTTTTTTAAATGGAAAACAAAATAATGCTTTATTACTGTTGGCTTTTAAGCCTACAGAAGTCATTTACCACAGCTGCTTGCTGTGGGAGGTTTAGTAGCATATTTATGCTAATAGGAATTACAGATCAACAGTGAAGAGCAAATATAACTTTAGGATTTTATCCAACATCAGCTCCCTATCTGCAGCACTGCCCAATTAGATCAGTGTTCCTTTATTTGAATGACTCTATTTTGGTACCTTCCGGTCCAGTAATGAAGGCGTATCTCCAGTCCTGCCTGTGCTATATAAGGGGATTTGAAAATAGTGGGACTGGAAGAAAACTGTGTATATCTTGGCTGGAAAAAATGATGTTCCTAGTCTCTTTTCTCAGAGTCTAAATATTAAGCTTGTTGGTTTTGTACATTCATACTGGCTTCTGCTGGACTTTTGTATCTGGAGACCTTGGGACCTGGTTTTCCCACCAGTTCCATGCTGACAGATTTGACAGGTACTGAAAAAATTATGGATGAAGGCGAAGTGTTCAAGTGAAGTGGCATAGGTAGGCGGCTGTTAATGTTACCAAACTGAAGTGTCATAGAGTCACAGAACAGTTTGGGTTGGAAGGGACCCTCAAGTGTCCTGAGTACACTGCAGCTTTAAAGATTAAAATGTCACTGTTACATGAGCTTGAGCTTGAGTTCAGCTGTCAGTTCAGTGGCTGTTGTTACCATTACATGTTATTGATTTGGTGAAATCACAGGAAGAAAGTGCTGTGAAGGATGCTGGGTGGATCACCCTACCCAGTCACAGGCACCTGGTGGTGTGGGAAAGCAGAGATATTATTCTTTCTGACATAGCGAATGTTCCGCGCTCCAAGCGTTACTCGATACTTCATAATTCCTTCAAGCTTTTTGGCCACTCATCATCCAGAATTGCAAGCGAAAACTGGGACCCAGTTCAAGAAGTTGTCTCTACTTAACATGCCTCCATGCTCTGCTGAATCCCCAGAGAGCCCTGAGCACGGCGTACGCTCAGGCTGGGTCTGTAACAGTCAGTTACGCGTGCCCGCGCTGACCTGCAGCACCGAGGCCAAGCGGTGGGGAAGGACTCACGTCCATGCTGCTGAGACCTCCCGACGGCCTCTGTGCTGGGAGATGGTCCCTGGGGATCACCCCACAGCCTACATCTTTGGGTAAAACTGAGATATGTGGGTAGGGCTTGCTGGTCTCTGTTTTGGGGGTCTTTGGAGAAAATGTTCAGCCAACTGAGGTGCTGCCTTACACTGTGAAATTATGTGAGGAAATTCAAGTGCTGGCAGGACACCTGGAGTTCTACAGGCAGGAACTTTTTTGTTATAAGGAATAAGAATTATCAAAAAAAAAAGTGAAGTTTTGCTTTCGGCAGCGTATGCTATTTGTATACACGATCATACTCTCCCAGACAACCATTTTATATATAACCAAAGGAATACTTCTCTTCTAGCTTGCATTTACCACCACTGTGCCAGAACAGGGTGGGGTTTTTTTGATCATCTCCACAGTTTCGATTGCAGAATAACATATGTTGTATAATCAGTGCAATAGGTGCTGAAGAAGCCTGTAACTGTAATAAAACTGAGAGTCTTCTATAGCATGAAAGATGTTGCCATCTGCCACTTTAATATAATACAAGTGGATTATCTTCCTCTCACGAAAATTATGTATTAAATCTACAACGGCCAGACAAAATAAATTACAGTTTAAGAAGTGGTGGGAAGTAGCGCTCTGAAAATTGAATTTGGGGAGTAGCTGATGGGTGCCGTAAAATCCGTTCTAAAGAGGTTTCTGGGAGAGCAGAAGAAGGGTGAGTATCTTAATTAAAATGGGTTGTAATAATTTTTGAATTTGGCTTCACATTTATTGTAACAACAACAGCAACAACAACAAAAGCTGCGAATCCAGTGCCTGTATCTCTAGTGGAACGCTCATGCCCCTTTCTAGCTTACGCTAATCTGGTGTTGTGGAAGCGGAGTATTAAAACAGATTGTTAATGCTTCCATCTGGGCCCTATTCTTTCCTTGTGAATTGTTGCAGCAATTTGTTTGTATTTACTGCCTCTTCCCCCAGCCTTATCACCAGCCCTCACGTAGCTCTGGGAGAGAAGCAGCTTATCAAAACTTCGGGGCTGCACAGCGCTGGGAAAGAAGGCAGCAGGCTGAGACCCCGACAGCTTGTTGCCTTTGCATCCCTATGGGTCTTCTTTCTGCCTTATCATTTTCAGTTCCTGTTTCGAGCAATAAAGAGAATGGATGGTTCGGTGTGGGATGCACTTGTAGAAACTGGAATTGAGACATCTTGACTTCTTAGATACTGGTATTAAGCAGAAAAACATGAATGTTCAGAAAGGAGCAAGATACCTTTCAGGTGACCTTACCATAGAGGAGATGATAGAAGATTGCAATGGGCACATCCTGAGTGTTAAACATATTTAGTATCCTACTTTTTCTTACAGATAAGCTGTTCTCAATACTTTTTTGCAAAGCTAAGCAGTGGCACTGTTTAGGTGATGATTATGGGCTATTCCAGTGAATGCACAGGGATAATTTAATTTCTGTGAGTAGTGCTGTTGACTGCAAGGGGTCTCTTTCTACACGTAGAGGTAGCCTGGAGCAGGAGTGTGGGTGAGATGGCAATGCTGGAAAGACCAAATATATACTTTACCTCTTGCAAAAAGGCTCTTAAAGTAACAGAAATATGAAAGCTCCACGTACACATTTTGTTCTGGAAGATCAGTTACAGGTTGGCTTGAGGAGTGGGTCTGATACCTACCTGCAATCCAGAGTGACAAAGCAAAAGAACTGGAAATGTAAGGGAGGAACCGGTTGTTAAGGTAATGCTCCTCTTACACTTAGGGAAATCTTTCATCTGAGGCTTTGAAGCATTTAGTGCTTAAGTGAGCGTTACCTATTCTTTCACAAGGGTACTGTTAAGTATCAGCACATGGAGCAGTGAGGAGGTTATGAATGACTTGTCAAGGATCCTGCAATGAAATAATGAGCATCTGTGATTCCTAATGCTCTGCTTAACAATGAGGAATGGTCTGTCCTAATGTTCAGTATTGGCTGTAGGCCCCAGGTTGATCTCTGGCAGTGGCCCTTGCACAGAAACTTTGTTGGCCGGTTTTATCTGCTGCCCAGAAGAATGAGGAGGGTATGGCTGTTCCTAGAGAATAGGAGACTGCGCTGGGTTAAAAGGAGGTGCTGCCTATTAACAACTGGGCTTTGGTCTTTGCAAAGATAACCTCTTCAGGAGTTTCGGAAGAGGACTGACCCTGTTTCTTTCTGCGGTCGTTGACTCTTCCCAAAATCAAGATGCTCTCTTGCCTGGTCTGCAGACTGGTAGTGCCCATGAGCGCGATTTTCTTTGCCCAACTCCAGTTGCCCTGGATGTGGACGCAGCCATACCAGCACCATTTCTTAGGTCAGTAGGACATAGAAGAGGTGCTCTCTTACTACTATAACTGAATTTTCCTTTGGAAGACCACGTTGCATAATGTATAGTCTCTCAGTGCTACAACCCAGTGGTGGTGAATTTTAGGCCCCAATATAACAGTGAGAAGTTTCCAGAAGGTGGGGAAACTTTGAGGTGTTTATTGCTGCGATGGAGTGAGGCAGTTTATTGCTGTGCTTCTGAACACAAAATGGGTTGCCCAAAGACCTTACTAAGCGTGGTGTAGAAACAGTGAATCACAGAACATACTGTGCAGTGTGAAAGGCTTTGAACCTGGGATCAGTCTCACTCAGCCCATCACCTGCAGGCTGCAAGGACTGGCTTTTACCCCACGTCCGAATCAGGGAAGGGAAGGGAAACAGAAGGATCCCTCTGCCAAAACGAAAAGCAGGAGTTATTTTTCCTTCCACGTCCGTGTGGGGCCAGTGCAGGAAGGCACCAGCTCTCGCAAACATATTTGCAAAAGCCTCTCAGGCCTCTCCTGGAAGGGGGTGCAGTTGGGTCAGCTGACTCAGCAGCCCTGCTCTGCGGTGCTGCTCGTCGCAGCCAGACAAGAAGATGTTTGCCAAGGGTTAAACGCTGTCAGGCCCTGAACACGATCCCCAGCGACAGCATACCGATTCTTTCACGCTTGGGCAGTTGTGTCAGCGGCACATGGCCCCGGGGAAGGGAGATCTCTCTCTCTCTCCTCGGGGAGAGCTTGTAGCTCGGCGCTGATGGGCAGAGCCAGGCTCTGCGGGACGGGGAGCGGGGCCGCTCCGGGGAGCCGAGGCTGGCCGTGCCCAGCGCCCTGGGGCAGGCTCGGGCTGCCGGCTCTGCAGAGCGCGGAGAGAGATTTTGGGGTCCTCTGAGCGAAATGCTGACGAATGGGCTGTCCCAGGTGCCGCTAGGTGGCACTTTAGGGACACGGCAGTCACTGGCTTTTATTCCTGATGCGTGACCTCCACGCCAGAACTTGTTATTTTTGGGGGGGGGGGGGGGGGGAGGAGGTTGGGGTTTTTTTCTTGGTCACACGTAACCATTTTATTCCCTGTTACCACCCGCCTCTCTGGCTGCGGAGCTTTGCCACCCTCACGTCCCGGCAGCGGGGAAGATCGGCCAAGCCATCGGCCAGCCCCATGGCCCCTCCTCAGCCAGCGGGTACCACAGCCCTGCCGTGGGGCTGACACATGCACCTCAGCGCTTAACTAGGAAAAAGCACATCCTGAATCTGCGGGAACTGTGGTATCAACACGTTGGGAATTTCTAAATCTTACCGGTTTTGGCATCAGCACTCCTATTTATATTTGCTTGTACTAGAGTACAAAGTTTATCCAGTTTTCCCTTTCAGTTCCCTTCAGTTCAAAAGAGTTTTCTCCTGCAATGAGACCATTAAAAATAAGGAGGTGTGGTGTGTGTTTCTGCGAAAGTTTGGGTTTCTTTTTCCTTCTCTTCCCTTTCCCCCTTCTCTTCCCTTTCCCCCTTCTCTTCCCTTTCCCCCTTCTCTTCCCTTTTCCCCTTCTCTTCCCTTTCGTCCTTCTCTTCCCTTTCGTCCTTCTCTTCCCTTTCGTCCTTCTCTTCCCTTTCGTCCTTCTCTTCCCTTTCCCCCTTCTCTTCCCTTTCCCCCTTCTCTTCCCTTTCCCCCTTCTCTTCCCTTTCCCCCTTCTCTTCCCTTTCCCCCTTCCAGGTCCTTTGTCTTACTCTGATTTCAATTTTCCTGCTTATTTGCAATTGCCACTGTAGAGCACTAGTCTATTTAGTTGTTTCTACCCTGTTTGAACACATTGGTTCTTGAAAAGCTGCGTTTTGCCTTTACATAAATAACAAGGGATTGGTCTCTTTTCTTTTTCATTCCCTAGATAAGTTACTGTATTCTTGCTTTTGACAGAAGGTTTAACATAGACTCCCAAAATGAAATGAGGACCAGAAGCTGCCTTCCTGGCCAGGTTAGGGGGATATCTATGCTCCCTGTCCAAGAAAGGTCATTAGAAGCTGGCTCTTGTGTACCTCCATCATTGCTGTGCGTTGTGCAGTAAGACTATAGTTTATCATATACATATTACTTGGGGCTCTTACTGCCCCTACAGGACTCATTTGTCAAAGTATTGTGATTTGGGCCCAAATTTATCGTATTGTTCTCTTGGGTATTGAAGCTTCACTGTCCCCAAATAATTCATGAAAGCCTCATGGACCTTAACAGGACACTGTTACCAGTGCTTAGAGCTTTCATTTCTTTCAAATATAGAAAAAAGTGGTTTTAGAAACGAGGGAGGTTATGGGCTAATTCAACTTCCTGATAAAGAAATGCTTTGTTGCATCAAATGGACTTTTAATGGTCTTTTGGTTGTTGTAGACAGTGATTGTTTTTTCCATTTCACTCTCCTATTTGTACCAGAAATCTGCAGTTACAGAAGCAGCACTTCAACCCGTGAAAAACTTTCCAGAATTAAAAATAGTAGTATCTAATATTCAAGATACTAATATTCAAACAATACCTGAAAATTACAGGGTGGGATTGTTCTGTTTTTAAACCATCAGATAACAGTACAGATACAGCGTATTTTTTGGAGGGGAGAGGAGGGGGAAAAGTCTTGTCAGCCAAAATACCTTTTTCTCCTCTCCAGAGGAATTTCATGTGCATTTAAAAAAGAGATCCCAGATCTCCCCCCTGTGTGCACGTGTTTGCCCCCGTACGGTGGGGGAGCAGCAGTAACCTGGCAGAAGCCCTTTTCCCCTGCAGCTCTCTGTACAGCTCTTGCAGCGTGTGCTGTGGAAGAAATGGAAGTGGTATGAAAAAGTCCCTCCTTTGTACATACACCAAATTCTGTGCTTCCTGTCACCTTTGGTTAACTTACCATTTAAACACTGGGAAACTTGTGACTGCTGCAGAGCTTGATGCGCTGATGCAGAAACCCCTTGGCAAGAGTGAGTTGGGTTCATCAGCGTGACATGCTGTTGTTGTTATTATGGGTAAAACCCTGGCTCCTTAAAAGTTTGAGGTTTGCCTTGAGCTTGCCTTTGAACACAAGCTTTCACCTAGGTAGAAACAAGCCTTTTCTTTATTTGTTTTTTGGAGGAGAGAGCAGGATGGCACATTTCCCCTCCTGCCTGGGGGCTGTTGTCAGTGAAGCTCCAGCTTGGCAGAGGTTGGGAAAGAGAAGGGAGGCTGCTTCTGCCAGTGCCAAGTGCCCTCAGCCTCCTGGTCCTTGCCTGCCTTCCCCATCTTGCCAGGCCATCCCTTCTGGACAGAAAACAGCCACACCGTGTTTATGCTGTGTTTGCTGCCGGGGGACAGGCAGATCCAAATCCTGCTGCCCTCCCCTAGGGTGAAGCGCTGTGCCCTGTCCTGAGGAAGCAGATCAAAAGATGGGGAAAGATTTTGGGAGAGGCAAGGCGAGGGATTTAGACAGATAGACTGGGGGGAGGGTGTTTTGTTTTGCCAGAGCGTGGGCCTGTGTGCTGAGTGCTCAGTGTGGTTTCTGTTTGAAACACGAAGAAGGAAGATTTGTTTGGCTGCTTTTATGACTTGTGTTTTTAGTAACTTTACTGGAAATGTTGGTGTAATTCAGACTTTCTCCAGCCTTGCAAACTTCAAAGACAGAGGCTTACCCCAATGAATTTTCATCGGATTCAGGAGATAATAAGGTGACAGGGTGCATCCGGGATCTTTCTAGCTTTTATTCCCCCTCCCTCCATACCTCAGTCTTTCTCTGAGTATTTAGGCTGTAAAAGTAACTCCAGAAGAAATTCTGGGTACATTTACATTCAGAGATATGGTTCCAAGCACTCCACAGAAAAGTCTTTTCTTTTGTTTTCCTGGCACAATAAAACACAAGGAAATGGTTTCATTCTAAATCTGCAGAAGACGTATGCCACCCCTTCTGCTGCCGCCCTAGGTCTCCATTTCCCCTACTGTCGAACTGTTAAAGTAACCTTTCTGCATAACGTTGCCTTTCCTTGACTTTACTGCATGTGACTGTTAGTCGGTTTCTGGGTGTAGCAATGACTGACTTGGTCTTGCAGACAGAGCAACCATCGGAGGCCGAATTACACCCTCAGATGAATAGACCCCCGTCGCAGGCAGAAGAAAGCAGTTCAGCAAAGAAGGTGAGACCCGCGCGTGTTGTGCCCTTGTGGGGTGTGATTCGCCTTCTCAGACGAACAGGGTGGTTTCCAGTTTTAAAGCAAGCAAGGGTTAGGGCTAGGGTTACGTTTTTACATGCTTAGCTTCTCTGCAGGTCAAGATGCTGGAGAGAAGCGGGCTCATGTGAGGCATCAGCTCAGATAAATCACCAGGAGAGCTCTTAGTACACACACATCGATGGGCGTGCTCGAGGGGAGGCAGCTCACCGTTTGTTTCAGATCAATAGGGGCTTGGGGAGCCTTGGGGAAGACAAAACCAGAGTTTGCTTGTACCCGACCCCTGTTTCGCTGTAATTCCTCCAGACTGTGTTGCACTTCTTGCTTCCAGTTACTGGCGATTCGGTTTTGGTGTAAACACACCTGCTGGCGAGAGGTCAGGATCTGGTGCTAGATGTGCGTAGGCTGGGAGAGGTTTGCTGGAGTTGTGGAGTTTCTGCTGTGGCTTTGTAGGAACATACATGCCATTTGTATAGAGTGAGCACTGCACACACAGTGGCACGTTTTGAGGGGGCTTGTGAAGGAAAGGAGGGGCCTTAGCAGTGGGTATGAGCATTTCCCAGCTCCTGGCCACGCTCCCACCGCCTACTTCCAACAGCCACAGCCAGAGCAGGTTTTGATAGGGGCCGAATGCAGATCCTCCCCCTCCAGCCCCCGATGCAGCCAGGGAGCACCTGCAGGACCTTTGCTCTGCCCAACTAAGAACTGTTTGCAATACATACCTTACTTACGGAGCATCACCACTCTTCTTACCCTAAAGGGGAGCACAGACAAATGTCTGCTCTCATTTCCTGTGAGATAGGGCTTTCTGGGCAGAGTCCTTGCTCTGCTTGTGCTCACTGTATGCTGCTACTAGCCTGGCCCCACTTCTTCCTCGCTCTGCTTCGCAGCCCTGACAGGGAAATGAAATCCTCATGGTCTACCTGCCTCATGCTGGCCCCCATCCCATCTGGCTGTGGGGCACAGGAGGCAGGTAGTGGATGTGATGCCGAATCACCGTCCAAAGCTTGGGACAATAGCAGCCAGCCAAAGAGCACCTACAGTGTATTCTGCTTTTGGGTATTGCATCATGTCTTCCAGCATCACGCTGGAAATAGAAAAGGGATTTGTCCTATGGGTTTGGCCGGTTTGCGGCAGTTCAGGGTAGTCTGAGACTGTGCATTTGGCCTCCCACCAGTTTATAGTTGTAGAAGGCATACACAAGTTCTTTGCCTGCTGTACATCATGTGTTTGTGAGGAGCTGGGCATATGCGTAGGATTTCAGAGCACGGGATTTGAGATCTGTGTGGTGCTGATGCGCTGACATCCTGATCAAAAGATCTCATAATATTTTTAAATCTTTTTCAGTAATGGCAGAACCCTTTTTTAATGTAGTACCCCCTTACTTCCATACAATTCTAATTCCTCTAATAATTGCAATCCCTCTAGTACTTAATTATTGATGGTCTTATGTTGCTTTCATACTGTATCACTCATAGGAGTCACTTCTGACGAGTCAGGCTGCTTACGACAGTGGTTTTTGTTTGTCTGGGTTCTTCTTATGAATGCTGGGTCATTACGTTTCCTCATTTAATTTTTTTTGTCTTTATTTTATTAACATTTGGCCCAAAAGTCATAAGATAGTCTGGCCAGCAAAATGTGCACTGTGCAAGTGATAATAAAATTTGGTCTTTGGTCTTGATTGTAACACTAAATGCATAACCTCTGTCAAGTGACATTGGCTTCTTGAGTCTTAGTTTTTTCATTAATGACATGGGGCAGTAATAGCTATATCCCTCATAAAAGAGATCTAATAATATAATACACTGAAAAGAATATGTTTATGTTCCACATTTAAACCAGCTTTAAGCCATTAAAACTACTTCTTGTTGCAGAACAAAGGATGTTTTTAAAATAATGAAAACACCGTTAAAGGCATAAAAATCCAACCCTTTTATTTTACATGCAAACCAGACTTACCTCTCTGATGCAACCTCTCAAGTGACTGTCCTTCTCCACTTATAATGTCTTAATTTGGCATAGATTATTTTATACACGTCTTCCAAAGCTGTTTTCAGTGTTGCTTCATGTAAGCGAGGAGGGAGGAGAAGGCAGAGACTCCGAGCCAGATGGGTTGGGTAGTGCGTGGGGATGCGAGCGATTGATTATTGATTTTTACCAACTGGGAGTAATTAAAAGTAAATACTGTTTTGGTTCCAATGCTTCTGGGTCACTTGGCAGCTAGTGTTTGCCTTTGTGCTGCTCCCCCTGCCCATCCCAAATGTGCACAGCACTTCACAAGCCAGTTCTGAAGAGCCTGTCATCCAGATGAAGACAAAACACCAGTGTGATTGTTTCATTCATTAAAGGGTTGTGGGAGTTACTGTTCCTTTTTTCTGAATCAGAAACCTGAGAGGCTATTACCAAATTGCAAATAAGCTCTTTAAATTATGAAATCTTAGGCCAGATGTCAGCAATTTCAGCATCACAAGTATCCCTCTGCCTAATGATGGGACACACATGGCCTGACTTAACGTTGCTGTGCTTGTCTTTTACAGGAGGTTGTTCTCTCTCAGCCGCCCTCGAAACCCACCCGCAGGAAGCTCCGGACAGAGGCGCAGGGCCTGGAGACCCCCGAACTTTCTCCCACTATAAATGTGACTTCTTCCCTGCCAGCAGTCAAGCCTCACCTCCCCGTCCAAAAGTAAAAACTTAAGCACGCCAAACTGCGCCGTGAGATCTGACATAGCAGGGTTTGCGCTTTGCCTGATTTGTGCTTGGTAGTTCTGGGTTTGAGACTTCTTCACAAGATAGGGGTCTCTGATAAGAGACAAGCCGATGGTATCCTGGGCTCCATCAGAAGAGGGGCAGCCAGCAGGGACAGGGAGGTGATTGTCCCTCTCTACTCTGCCCTCGTGAGGCCCCATCTGGAGTTCTGTGTCCAGATCTGGGGGACCGAATACAAGGAAGAGGTGGAACTGTTGGAGAGGGTTCAGAGGAGGCCACAAAGATGATCAGAGGGCTGGAGCACCTCCCCTACGAAGAGAGGCTGAGGGAGCTGGGCTTGTTCAGCCTAGAGAAGAGAAGGCTGTGGGGCGACCTTATTACAGCCTTCCAGTACCTGAAGGGAGCATATAAACAGGAGGGGAATCAACTTTTTAAAAGGGTAGAGAATGGCAGGAAAAGGGAAAATGGATTGAAGATAAAGGAGGGAAGGTTTAGATTCGATATTAGGGAGAAGTCCTTTGCAGAGAGATTGGTAAGGTGCTGGAACAGGCTGCCCAGAGAGGTGGTGGGTGCCCCATCCCTGGCGATGTTCAAGGCCAGGTTGGATGGGGCCCTGGGCAGCCTTGTGTAGATCCAGGCCTGGAGGTTGGTGGTCCTGCCTGCGGCAGGGGGGTTAGAACTCTGTGATCCTTGGGGTCCCTCCAACCCAGACCATTCTATGATTCTATGACTCTATGACATCCACATGTGTCTTTTCAGGGGAAGATGAAGTCTGTAGTGACCATATAAGTTGATGATATTTAATTTATAGCCTCTGCAGAGGTGTCCTGCCTCTGTATCTGGTAAACATGTCTGAAGAGCAAGCCTCGCTGTTCAACCAGCATCTCTAACACAACTCCTTTTAGCTCGGTGGGTGTGTGGTTTTTGCCTTGCACATCACTTCAGGAATTTGTGTGGACAGACATGACTCAATAAATCCCCAGGAAATCAAGTCATGAAATGCTTGATGCTGGTCATGTCCTTGTGATATTTCTTCATCACAAGGCGGGTTAGAAATGACCTTACCACTGGTATGAGCCGAGTCACAGACCAGTGGTGATAATCTGGTAATTGCCAAAGGCAGCATGTGTTCTTTGCTCTCATAAATACAGCTGTTGGAGCTGTCAGCGAGAAAAACTTGTAGGGATTTCCCTATATACTTATTTAATAGCAGTGGGGAAGGGGCTGTATAGGTGGGAAGCAAAGGCACTGGAAGCCCTACTTGGTCTATACGTCTCCCTCAACTGAAATAGTGGGTAATGATCATTGCCCCCCTTCACCTGAAGCCTTGCAAAGACATCTCATTCAGTCTGAAGCAAAGCCAAGCTGCCACATCGGTGGGGTGGGCCTTGGCAAACTCCTTACCTGTATGCTGGATCTGTGCTGTGTAATTGGAGGTCGTAACTAATAAGAGTTGTAGGATGCTCTTGAAGTGTTATTTTGTGCTTTGGGAGTGCATATGCCACAGCAGTTCAGAGAAAGGTAACAGCATTTGTTAGCATCTCGATTTAATCCTGTTTTGTCTGTATCTTCCCTAAAATGTTTAAATAACCATGGAGGTACATCGCCCTGTTTTTTTTTACCTCTATGATTACTACTCTATAGCCCATGGAGAGTAGTTTGAAGCAAAATACTGAGGCAGAAAAGTGACAGTTCACTGGAAAATGACAGCATAAAGACTGGCCCGTGCTGTGAAGCGGGTTCTGCTGCAAAGATCAGTCCTGTCAGCTCTGTTAAGAGCTCATGGGGGACAGTGGACCACTATAGACCTTATTTAAATAGGGCAGCTGGTTTAGATCAAATTGGTCATAAAGAGCTGTTGATGCCTTGTGTAAAACTTTAATCTGTTTGGAAAAGGGCTTGGATATTCAGCCAGTATTTTCTGTACTTTCTTTCCTTTTCTCTGTTGTCACCTTTGTTATTTGGAATAGGTTGGTCTTTATGTACAGATGTGTCCCTTTTTGTTCCTGTCTGCCTAACTGATTTCCCCCAGATCAGTTATTATGGGCATAATAATAATAATAATACCACCATATTTTATTTAAGCAGCAAAAGAGATGAGGAAAGTCTGTAAGCCATCTACTGTTCCTGTTTGTGACATCACAGACATTTTGTGGGGACAGGACAAGGGGCAATGGCCGCAAGTTGGAGCACAGGAAGTTCCACACCAATATGTGAAGAACTTTTTCACAGTGAGGGTGACAGAGCCCTGGCACAGGCTGCCCAGGGGGGTTGTGGAATCTCCTCCTCTGGAGATACTCAAGACCCGCCTGGACGCCTATCTGAGTGATATGTCCTAAGGAGCTGCTTTGGCAGGGGGGTTGGACCCGATGATCTCTCGAGGTCCCTTCCAACCTCTATGAGTCTAAGATTAAGTGGTTTGGGTGGAAATGACTGCTTTGAATGGAATGTGTATAATTTCTGAAGTAAAGAAACATCACAATCAGCAGTGCTCCCTAAAATCTGAGACAATACTTTCACGCAGACGTCCTTTCTTTCCACATAAGATGTTTTGTATTTTCCATTAACGGCTCCCAAATCTTTCAGCTCCACAAGTGTCTGAAAGCGGCTCAAGCGAAGATGCTGCAATAAGCACAGCTATGTAGGGATTATTCCCAAATTGAATCAGGCTGCGGTGATTTTGAAATAATTGAGACAGCCTAAAATGCTTCTGTCACTCGGGTTAACAAGCGTGGCCGCTGTGCTTCCAAATAGGCTACCTGGTTCAGCCATCTCATTTCAGCTTCACATTTCTCTGCTCTTAAGGCCATAGCCTGTGCCTTGGCTTTGAAGTGTAGTCTGGCGTGTGTCAGGTAAAGAAGTGCAGCACGGAGAGCTGCTCTCCTCGCGTCAGCCGCTGTCGAGGGTCCTAATTGACATGTTTTCCATTTCTCTGTCTGGCAGACAGTCTTCCAAGCAGAAAAGGGCCATCCAGACCGCGATACGGAAAAACAAAGAAACCAACGCTGTGCTCGCCAGGTTGAACAGTGAGCTCCAGCAGCAGCTGAAGGTAAGGGACGCGTGGGAAATCCGCGACTGAGCTCCCTGCAGTCAGTGACGTGTCACCTCCGGCGGAGAATCTTGTTCCTCCTCTCTCAGATGAAAGCTACTGCGTTACTTCTGGGAGGGAATAACTGTACCGTGTGTGTGGGTAGGGTGAGGCTTTCCAGGAGGAGTTGCAGCCTGTGGGCTGACTGCTCCACTGGCAGCTGGTCTAACGGGTGAGCTTTGTCTTTCTGAAAAGTTTGGTAATGAGATGGGTGTCACCCAGTGCAGAAGAGCAAGTCAAGCGTATCTTTCTTGCCTTCTGGTCAGTTGTGCTATGTAACTGTCTCCTAGACTCAGGCACTTGATACCCATGGACTGGCTAGACCATGCTTCACGTGAACACTTAGCACTGATTTTTAACATCTGCTGACTTTTCTTTTAACCTGTTTTCAAGGGGCTATTTCCTTGCATACATCAGCTCTGGTTTTTTTCTGTCATCTCAATCCAAAGGCGGTGCAGACTTTAGTTTTCTATCTAATACAGTTTTTTCTTCCTTGCATATTATGAATACACTTGTCTGGAAAGGGAGGTGGAGCCCCAGTTACATTTTTTCTCCAGTCAAGGTGAAAGTTTGATTCCATGTTAACATAATTTCTTAACTGGCTTTCAGGGATCTCCCAAGAGAAATGCAGGGTGGATGCTCTGGACTGAAATCATAGCAAAATACAGGACAGATATTGAAATAAGCGCAGAGATGAAAGCTTTTGCTGACAGCACATTGACAGCACATTGCCATCATTCCTTGGCTCAGGTCTTATCTGTTTCCATGCACTATCTTCAGCGTGCTTAAACTCCCTGACCTTCACAAAACAGGCCAGTGCTGTTATCCGTGTTTCACGGTAGGGCGAAGGAAGCACGTAAAGACAGAGAGATTTGCCCGAGTTTGCACAGGAGCAGGAAACTGAACTTGTCCTTCAAGTCATAATGCTGCCTGGAAGTTTTCTGATGCAGCAGGGCCTATATGGGTCCCCTATGGGGACCAGAAGTCTTGACAGGTACCCCTCACACACAGTGAGTGAAGCATGGGGAGCCCAAAGGCAGGGCTGTGAGCTGGCCCATTTGGGGTACAAAATCTCGGAGGTGTTGCAGGACAGTCCAGCTCTCATGTGGGCTGGGGAGCCCTTTAATGGGAGGTTGATGAGAGCTCGGTGCCTCTCAACGCTGGGGCAGGGTCAGCCTCGAGACCAGAAGAGGCTTTCCTGATATCCCTGATTCCCAAAGCCTTGGCAGTCAATACCTGACTGAGACAGGCGATCTTCCTGCCACAGCTGTCGCAGAGGTAGATTGCAAAGCCTGTGTTGTCTTTGAAAAGCTAAGTCCAGTTCCTTTCCAAAATGGCAGAGGTTGGTTCTGTGAACCAAAAACTCTTAAAAAACAGTTTTGAAGGAAACATGATTTCAAAAATAACCTGATTTTTTTGGGTGAAAATGGCCAGTTGTGGCCAGCTTCGCTGCATCCCAAGCTATTCCACCAGGCAGTGGGTGACTGCTCGCTCTCCCTGATGGACCAAGTGATTGAGCCTCCATATTGCCCCGCTGTAAGGAGGTGGGAGCAGAAGGCTCTGCAGGGTGGTCGTGTGGCATTGGTACAGTGTTTTGAGGTCACAAGGAGAGTTACTTTAAGCAGCAGAACCCCAAACCTCTGGTCAGTGCCAGCAGTTTGTGTGGGCTGCTTTTCACCGGAGGGGGCTGGTGCACGCCAGCATCAATCCCCAAAGTTACAGCCCATCTCTTCCCTCCTGCAGGAAGTTCACAAGGAACGAATTGCTTTGGAAACGCAGCTGGAGCAGCTACGTCCCGTCACCGTCTTGTGACCTCTCCCACCGCCGCGCAGCAGCGAGAGGGCAGCACGCTGCCCGACAGCCTTGCTGGGGGAGAGGAGCGCGGCACGGCTGAGCAGGGTTTCTTGCCGAGGTGGCGGCGGTGGGGAGCACTGGCTTGTGGGGTCTCCCTTCGCCCCACCGCACACGTTTGCAAGCGAAGAAGGTACAGAGAACAAGTATCTGACTGCTGGGCATTCCTGAGCGGGCCGGGGGATGCTTCACCTTTTTCTTCCTCCCTCTTCCCAGCCTAATATGTAAATGCAGTTTATCACTGAAATGAATAACCTGAGAGTATTTTATTTATGTAAAGAACTCCTGATTCATAGGCGTTCCGGCAGCACCTCCTGCCCCGATCATTAAGAGGTACAGCATTCCTGAATTCTTGCTCAGATATAAAACTCAGATGGGCTTCTGGGTGTTACTGATTCCCCTAGGATTGTATCAAGGTGGACCACATGTGGGTTTAATGTGCTACAGGAATAAAACTCACTAGACATACAGTCTCTGTCTGCAGTCCCATGTCAGATAGATGATTATTTTCTTAGTACTGTTTATTATGCAATCATGGATGTATTTTAATGTTAGAGAACTTGTATTTTCTAAGCTCAAATCATATGAGAGAACAGTAAAAATACTAAAACTTAATTATTTTGGAAATTACAAACCAAAAATAATCTGGTTTTTTTTGAGCTATAACTGCTTCCTGTCACCAGTGTTTGATCACTCACTCGCAACTGCCAGTGTCTCTGCATCCTTTTAGCATGTTTGAGGTTGCTGGCTTACAGCTTTTTTACCTTTTTTTGTTTGACCCACCAGTGTATTCCTAACAAGAGGTTAAAAATGCATTTGGGGCATTTTTATAAAAGCTGTTCTACGTACATTTGTATTAGTCTGCTTTGTTGTCTTAATAGCTGCCAGTCTGTTTCAAGGATGTGTACAAGAAGCATGTTTCCAACAAGAAAAAAGATAGTAGAAGTGCTGTATAAGAGGTTATAAAATGTGTGATGGAAGCAATTGCCTTCTAGAGCAGGTTTTTTGGACGCTCCTTTGCACCTTGCTGGAGATGCTGCTGACAGGACGAAACTGCTCACGTCCATCTCTTCCTGAAATGAAGAGGCAAAGGTTAATTATTCTCCTGGGTCAGATCCAGAGCCGACTGAGTCCTGTGAGGATTTCTCCGTGGATGCCAGTGGCCGTTGGCTTCGGTCTCGGTTCTCGCAGTGGAAGCCGGCTAACCTACGCTGCTTTGTTTCTTGGGCCCATGCTCTTGTACTGGGCGACTTCAGCCATAACCCTGTCAGCCTCACTCCCTCCACGGCTCTGATGTGCTCTTCACTGCAAGGGAATGTCACCAGCACGTTACCCATCTTAAATACGACGCTGCACATGTTTCATTGCCTGTCGTTCACTGACCTGATTTACATGTACGCCTTTGCCTTGCAGAAATGGCACGGTGGTTTCCGGCTGTGCTTGATGTGATGCTTTCTCCCTGTAGCTATAGGGTGGCCCTAGGGCTGAGGGGAAGGAGAAGCAGGTTTGAAGCAGCTGGGTAGCCTCCCTTTAGGGAGTATCGCGGAATGGCCGCGGCAGGGGCGTCGGAGGACATCGGAGCAGCCAAAGGTTTTGTTGGGAGATAAGAAAGATGTCAACGGAAACATTTGAAGTGATGAGGAAACGGCCTGCTTTTGTGGAAGGGGATGTGGATGTGGGCCGTGGATCCGGAAGGCTGGAGGTGAAAATCAGCATTTACGGAATTGTTACTGAAAGTCTGGTTTTGTAACGCCTTGGTTTCGATTCAACGAAGTATCGCTGTGTTAGCAAGTGGCAGCCGTTTCTCGGGGTTCGGGGGGACGTCTGTGTGACTGTTGCGTAGCTGGGGCCCGGTGGTCATTGCTGGTCAGTGACAAAATGTGAGAATGGGAAACTCTTCCAGGAAGCTGCAAAACAGCCGCTGCCCTCCTGCTAGTAGTGGTGCTGCCCGGAGGTTACCGTCCTGTGTTTCATCTGCTCGTAACACTGAGTCGTTCCCGAGGTTTTAACGAGGTTACGTGCTCACTCTTCGTCTGCTTTTTAGTTCTTACATTGTTGTTGGGTTAATAAGCCCCCGCTGCTCAGTAGGAAATAATCATATGGCATGTTTGGGTTTTGTTTTATGGGTGATTTTTTTAAGGAAAGCTTTTCAGTTATTACAGAGAAGTATGCATGTTGCATTTTTGAGGCAGTGGAGGACTTTTTCCTGTTTGATAGGAGCTTACTCTAGAATAATCCCCCCTTTATATCACTTGGGTTATTTATGGAATAGATGAAGATCAAAGTAAGAGCAGAAAAGTCTGCTGTGTATGTCTTCTTCAAGTGTCTCCCTTCTAACGTACAGGGTGTTTTTCATTCACTGGAAAGTAGGATACTTGGTTAGCCAACGATGAAATATTTACTCACTTGTTACTTTACCGCAGGACTTAAAAATGTAACCATTCCTGCATTTTTAGGGTTGCAGTCCAATGCCCCGCTCGGCCTCAAGGCCTACGGTGTGAGTTGATTTGTGTTCTGTTTGGTGAGATGTTGGCTGTGGTGACGATACACTGAGTCACATGGTGAGGAAGCCAGAACATTCAAGGAGAAACACCGATGCGTTGTGTGTCTGAAGCAGGAAGTTGCCCTTCAGTATGTCTCGGCAGTTCAGCGATCGCGGAGAGCGAATGCGAAATGTAAACGGCCTATCTGGTTTTGGGAGGCCGGTAGCATTTTGCAAGGGAGAGAAGGCGGCATCCTAAAGCTGTAGGCGCTGCTTCTGGCAGTTGCTCCGTGCAGCCTTGGCTGGTCAAAATTCACGTCTAACTCCAGTGCCACAGATTTTCTCAAAAGCTATTTTTCCAAAGGAAAAATGCAGGTACAGCAAACTCGTAATTTCTTGCAGAAAGCTTCACTTTCTGAAACTTTCCAAGTCTTCCGTTTCCTGCAGCTATTCCAGTTTGGGCAATTAAAGTTTTTTGTCTGAAGGACAAGACTGGGCAGAGAAGATGTAGGTCTTCCTTGGTGTGCGTGTACGTGTGCGCTCACGTGTCTTCCTTTCAATCAGGCATTTCTTCATAGACCTGTTCATGTTCATGTCACCTGTTAGCTTTCTATGAAATACTTGTTTCAATACGTGGTAATTCAGTGGTGAAAAAAGAAAAAGGCCCAGCTTAGTGTTGTGACTGGATGCCTTTGTAGATCAAGCCATTTTTATTTGAGCCTTTAAATATAAATAATGACCTGATGATTAAGCAAGGCAAACAGCTTCCATTTCAAAGGCATTCCTTTCTTTAAACAAACGGTTCTGTGAACAAACATTAATCCTTCATGATCAGTGTCCTTCTCCTAGTTATTAATTTTACATTAGGATGTAGTGGAAACATTGCCACCTCTTTCCAGACAGTTCTGAGTTCTCTGTTGCAGAGAGTTTTGGTGATGTAGCAAGAATCACAGAATCGTAGGAGTTGGAAGGGACCTCCAGAGATCATCGAGTCCAACCCCCCTGCCAAAGCAGCTCCCTAGGACAGGTCACACAGGTAGGTGTCCAGACAGGTCTTGAATATCTCCAGAGAAGGAGACTCCACAACCCCCCTGGGCAGCCTGTGCCAGGGCTCTGTCACCCTCACTGTGAAAAAGTTCTTCTGCATATTGGTGCGGAACTTCCTGTGCTCCAACTTGAGGCCATTGCCCCTTGTCCTGTCCCCACAGACCACTGAAAAGAGGCTGCCCATTTCCTCGTGTCCCACACTTCAGGTATTTATAAACATTGATTAGATCCCCTCTGAGTCTTCTGCATGTCAGTAATTAGTGGAGTTAGCCCTGTTGTTGGTAAGCTGGTGAATATGCTTCTTGACTCTATTATCACCAAACTGGTTTTTTTTTTTTTTTTTTTGTGAAAGGCAGTAGTTTTGCTGCTGGGAATTCTGTATCCACCTTGGGAAGAGGAACTTGTTCACCCATCTTCTAAACAGTTCCAGCTTGACACTGTCAGGGCGAACCAGCACAGGGTGGTGACAGCTTACACAGTAGAACGACCCCCAAGGGACAGGTGGGACTGGGAACCCTTCAGAGGTAGCATTTTGGATGGGTATAATATGAAAATTGTCTTTTTGGCGGTGTATAAGCTGCTTTCCTCCTAGCTGACCTTCCAGATCCAGGAGAAAGAGAGCCCGCACAAGATGCTAGCCAGGGGATGAGGGGTGTCTGTTTTCCAGCACTATCAGCCCTTTGGCCTTCAGGACACGTGGTCCTTGGCAGGAAAATACATGAGGTTATAAACGAAGAGAGGCCCTCGTGAAGCCACATATTTTATTGACTAAAGAGTAGAAGTATTTTTTCAGGAGAAAAAAAAAAATAAAAAGACCTTAAGTGATGTAGTACCTTTAAGAAGAGATGATGTATTATATAAATGATGTAGTACCTTTGAGAAGAGATGATGTATTTTGAATCTTTTTTCAGTTATCTTCATGCTAATATGCTATGAACACATGCAAGATGTTTTACTCTGTTACTGATCTTTTGATACAAAAATAAAAAAGAAATAGTATTGCAAGCGTTGGCGTTGTTAATCTAAAAAAAAGAATAAAAATACCCCCAGGCTATTAGAGATTTGAATTTTAACTTATAAAGTAGATAGCCAGATTTAAGCAATTTGTTTTCACAGCTGCAGCCTGTCCACGTGGTAAGCTGCATAAATAAATGTGTAGTGTTCTATACTCTACCCATCTGATTTTGGAAAATGTATGCGATACGGAGCTGGGTGCTCCATGCAAATAAAAGCGTCCAATCTCTTCAGATTGCTTTGCCTTTGTGGGTCATTTAGGATGTTGATTGTGTGGATCTGCCAGGAGAGCAGAAACTCTGACTCGCTGTGGAAAAACTACAGCGTTGACATGGCTGACCTTCAGCTACGGAAGATGAAATCACTGACACGGGGATTGTGTGTGCATGAGAGAGACAGAGTGAGCCTTCTCTGAAGTGAAATTGTATTTCCTTAGGCTTCAGTTGAGTCAAAACTTCCCCTCTGCTTTGGGAGGCCTCACTTTGTCAGAATTCAGTCTTCTCTCTGTGAAGAGAGATGTCCAACCTGGATGGCACCACTGCAGGGGAAAAGCCCTTCCAAGCCTCCAGCGGACCCTTGGCCGGAGGGTGCCCAAGCAGGAACGGCGAGAAGACTCGAGCGGTCCTCCCCAGCACCCTGGTGATTGGTGTTCTCAGCCCTTCACCGCCTGCCAGAGCTGAAATTAAACTGGGAAAAGGAAAGCATTTGAACAGCCAGCCTTTGTGGGCAGGGAGCTGGGGGGGCATGGTGTACTTCTGCTCTTTAGCTGGTGTGATTCTTAAGAATTATGTCACAGCTATCCAAAGAGCAAGGCTTTAAAAGAGGAAATAATTAGTGATAAATTAATTCTTACACCATTAAGCCATGACAAGGGATGTTTTATTGCCCTAAAAGTATGTCTCTGGTGCATGTGAGGCACGGGGCCAAGGTGTTAAAAACCTGTAAATATCCTGCGGGGAGCTGTTCTGCATCGGCAGCGCGATGGATTCAGATGGCTCTTCCATTCTTAGTTTGTACAATGAGATGGTTCTCTGGGGTGCCTTCATGCAAATCTAGATTGGCTCTCCGTATTTAAATTCACAATCCCAATAATCTTTCTTAAAAATTAAAAGATGCATCTTCCTGCTCTAGAGGAAAAGTTCTTAGTGGGAAAGAAAGGGAATAGGAGAAGCTTCCAAAGTCCTTTTTTTATCCTTCTGCCTTTTTTAAGGTAGCACATCTTCACAAGCATGCCTGCTTAGTTGGGATGCTTACATGACTTTTGCAGCAACGCGAAATAAAGGAAGAGTAAAGAAGGAACAGAATCCCCGTGTATCCATAGCCCACCGCTGAGTCAGAGCTCTTTGACCTGGTGCTGCCATTGCTCCTTCTGTTTCACTGTCCCTGCCAGCTCCCCCCTGCCCAGGCACTCCGTGCCCTCAAACACGCATCTGGGAGTGGGAGGCTTTGGGTGCATGAGGTCAGCTTGCAGCAGGATCTCAAGCCCCCTGCACTTCCTCTGTACCCACCACTTTGGCCACATGTTTGGAAGCAGTGGCACCAACTGTGTCCCAGCTGTGTTATCCCAGCAGTCCCCCCTGCTAAAGGCCAGATCAGAGCTCCTAGTTAAATCCTGAGTGGGTTTACCTTTACTGATTGTTACCTTAAATAGCATGAGGTAGGAAAAATCTCTCATCTGAGGACATTTTGAGGATACTTTATGCATCGAAAATGTGATGGTCTAGACAAGACCCAGCTATATAGTGCATCTAGTCTAGTTTTTGTGGAATCACTGAATTACTAGGTTGGAAAAGATCTTTCAGCTCATTGAGAGGAAGAGAGGGAGAGGGAGAAGGAGATTCTTCCTCCTCCCACAAGAAAAAAACTACTATTTTTGTTTATTTTGCATCCTCAGTTTGTGTATGGGGACTTCCTCATCACTACTCTGTGGTCTTCAATGTAACACGGATATAACAGCTGGCAAATGCACAGGTCATGTCTGTCTGCCACACATCCTCCACCAGGATCTCCTCACCCTGTGGAGGTGAGCAGTAGTGGAGGGGGTGACAGTGCGTCCAGCACCGTGACTGCAAACAGCATGCAGTGCCCAGCAAGGAAAGGCAGCAAAGGGGCCAGTTTGTCTGCGCTGGTGTGACCATGATGGGGTGAAAATGTGACTCGAGAAAAGAAATGGTGCTTCTGACACAGCAGGGAAGCCAGCGTACTTCCACCACCTTGCTCCACCCCCACCCACCCCCCCAAAAGAATAATGTGCTTAAAAATAACGTCCTTCTGGACACCTCGCTGCCTGGAGGCCTGGGTGTAGGGCTGGGTGTAGGGCTGCCACTTGATACACAAGCTCGTCCCTTCCAAAGTCACTTAAAGAATTCAGTAGTTCGTGCCGTCTGTCACAGGGTCAGGGTGTGTTAAGCCAGCAATGCCTGTGTTCAGCAGAGCGATACAGAGCACACATTGTTTACTACGGTTTTCATGCTCTTACCTGAGAGGAAAAAGCCAGCGTGTGATCTCACCTGGGTCTTGTTTCCCAGCCTTGCACCCTTCCTAAAGGACTCTGTATACTCAAGGAGAAATAATGGCTTCCTGTTTTATTAGTGAGTTCTTGCAGCAATTTCCCTTCGGAGTAATCACCTTGGGTGATGGAGGTATGCACTTCCAAAAGCAATTAGCCCTCCAGGAAGGCTGTGGTGGGAGGCACCATTCTCTGCCAGTGGTTGTTGGTAAGCAGCTGCCTTTTGGGTGCCTGAGCTTGGATGCTGAAGAACCCAGTGCTGCTAGCATCACTTGAAGCTATCAGCCAGAATGTCTCCTGGGAAAAGTTGGTTTCCAGTGCCTGATATCATACCCCATGGAGGGTGGGGGGGGAAGGGGTAAAGGCAAAAAAAAAAAAAGCTGCTGTTTTGATTGCTCTCAAAATATCTGGGTGATTGTCTTACCCAGGAGTAGCCTCTTCAGGGCTGTGCTTTCTGAATGTTTTTGCTGCAAAAATCCTGTCAGGAACTTTGATCCAGGCAGCCCGGCCTATTCCCTCCGATCTCTCACAGTAGTACAAACAGTAACACACACTTGTAACCCCGTACTTTTCCTCTTAGCAACCTTTCAAGCTGCAGTTGCAGGTACGACCTGCTCCAAGTAGAGCTGGGCACTGAATGCACGTGGAGCTGTGTCACAGTGAGAGTAAACAAGCCACAGGCATGTGTCAAGCATGGCGAGCAGCGTGGCTACCGGTGTCTTCCTCTTACTCCGCATAGTAGAGCCGCCCTCTGACATGGGAAAGCATTAGCTTGATGTGTATTTTAATGGGTCAAACCCTCAGCCATACTTTGTTTATTCTTCCCTGCAGTTTGACTCCTTGCCTTGTTTCCTGAGCTGCTCTGGCTCCCTACAAGTGCTTGGTTTTGCACAGGCCGGAAAGACTGAGCCTCTGGAGCAGGTGCTCACTGCCTGGCCCTGCTCTCAGCTCATACCCCAGGAGACGTGGGGCTGTTGCTTCCATGCACAAGTGTGTGTTTGGGTTTACAGCTGGTTTGGTTGATTCTGGACATGGTTTCAGCTGCAGGTGAAGAAGCACAGGAGTCTCTTCATGACGTTTAGGCTGGGTGGAGATCGTCTCCTTGTTGACACGCAGCTTTGCAAGCTGGGTATCAGAACGGGCTGTGGAAGCCTGCACTTGGTTCAAACTTTAAGCAAGGAAACTGGAGGGTGCTTGACAGAATTTGGGAACAGTTACAGGAATAATATTTGAGACTGACAGGCTTGAGAGAACTGGGCTTGTTCAGCCTGGAGAAGAGAAGGCTCTGCGGTGACCTAATTACGGCCTAGCAATACTTAAAGGGGTCCTGCAGGAAAGTGAGGGAGAGACTGTTCACCAGAGAGTGCAGTGATAGAACAAGGGGCGATGGCTTCAAGCTGAAAGAGGGCAGGTTTAGGTTAGACGTTAGGAAGAAATTCTTTATTACGAGGGTGGTGAGGCCCTGGCACTGGCTGCCCAGAGAAACTGTGGCTGCCCCATCCCTGGAAGTGTCCAAGGCCAGGTTGGATGGGGCTTTGGGCAACCTGGTCTGGTAGAGGGTGTCCCTACCCATGGTGGGGGGATTGGAACTAGATGGTCTTTGAGGTCTCTTCCATCCCAAACCAGCCTGGGATTCTGTAATAGCAATGCTAACACAGACACTCAGAACTATTGCTCTGGTTTGGCCCATTTCACCCAGGATGTCACTCTGACATTGGGTGATGCCAACGAGTGCTGGAGAAAAAGGGGAGAATCCCAATGTTGTCAAAACCAATTCAGTGAATAGTCCTTGAATGACCACTACCTTGGCTGGCAGTTCTTCTGGCATCTCTGCAACCTAAAGCATGGACCTGCAGTCTGCTCAAGGCCAGCATCAGCTTCACTTCTGATCACAGCAATTTCTCTCTTCTACAAATTGAGACAGAGGAATACCTGTAATACATACTCAGCGTTGGAAGCTTTAAACAAATGTACAGAAGTTTCTGCTTTAGCTTTTCATTTGTCATTCATTATTTCATATGTGTTTTTTAATATAATTTCCTGTGTTATTTTTCTCCAGTGTAGACAGAGGAATTCCCATCTGTTCAGCCTTTTCTAGATATTTCTTTGTCTCCAGTTGCTTTAGATGCCTCTCTCTGGGACTTTTTTCCTTTCAGGTTGTGTTTTTTTTGTTGATGGTAGTGTTTTTTAATGTAGGACAACCAAAACTGAGGCCAGTTTGCTGTCACCTCATTTCTAAAGCAGTGACTCTGTAAAATACAGCATCATGATATCCCGGGGTTTATCTGGTTGTGAGTTGGTTAGTTTTTTTCTTTTTCCTCTATTCAGCAGCCCTGCAAACACCAACTGCCAGCCTGGAAGGGTGGGATCATTCTCGTGGATTAAGAATTTGTAAATAACACTGTATGAGTCAGTCAAAGAAGGTGCGAATCTCTGTCTCTCACTCTCTTTTCTCAATGCTTGCATGAAATCTGAGGCATCATTCTGAAGGACTTTTTTTGTAAATTATTATTTTTATACCACTCTATACCATATTATTTTTATACCATTCTAATTATTATTTTTATACCATCAGAAGCGTGTGTGAGCCACCCTGTGCCATAACAGGTACACTCAGTAACTGCATTTCTCAGAGAACCACATAGAAGAGTTTCTGCATGGGCTGGAGGAAACCTCAGTCCTTGGCTGATTCAGAGCCTCTCTCTCCTTGACAAACAGCGCTAAAGAAAAAAAAAGGTGCCTCTTCAGAGCGATAAAAATTGTCCTCTGACCTCATGTGCTTTGATTTTCCGCTCCCTTGGATAACGGCATCACTGTGTGCATCTCCTGAGAAGGCAAATCCCAAGCTTGGGAATTGCTCTGCAGCTTATGGTAATTCACAGAATCACAGAATTGTAGGGGTTGGAAGGGACTTCAAGAGATCATCGAGTCCAACCTCCCTGCCAAAGCAGGTTCCTTAGGATAGAAACTGGTAACTTGGGGTGTGGGCTGGGCAGCTCCCAGGGAGAAGGACTGTTTGGCAGGTAATTTTACAACCTGAGCTGTCTCATCAGCAGTCTAATCTACTTAGTCTCACGAAAAAGCAGCGAGATCAAAGACAGGAAAGGAACGAGATACCAAAATTAGCTCTAATAAAATTAATAAACATCTCTATTTTTATTTCTCTTAAACAGGTGCATTTCTTGCTCCTTTCTGAATTTTGCAAAGCCTGTTGAGAGTCGCTCTCATTTTTTTGTGCTCAGATACCGCCGCGTGTTGTGCCTTACGCAGCTGTCTCCTATCGCTAGGGAAGAAGTAATAACTCAGGCCTCAATTCTAGCCTTCGTCTAACAGAAAACCAGGTTGATTATTTACTGCCTTCACAATAGGATCCCACATAATCCTCTCATCTGTTAGAAGGGCAAAAGTTACTTCTGTTAATCCCCAACCTAGATGTATGTGTTAGTAGCCGTTATTTTGCGACAATAGTCTCATTATGCATCTCTGAATATACAGTGGGAAGTGGGCGACATGTGGGACGGGGACCACGAGCGTTAAGTTTGGTGTAGGCAGGTGCTGAAGGTGCCAAGCAGGTCATGGGAGCCACAGCACTTCAGACAGACTGGTCTGTTTTCAGCATCCAGGTTGAGTGAAATACAAAAGTCTGTGCGATCCCAAGCAGTGAAATTATGTTTTAGAAGTTCTTCAGGGACTTAAGAGATCAGTAGGAAGAGCAACTTCATCAAAAAGGGTAGGCTTTCACTGTCCCTGTGTCATGTTGGCCAAGGGGATAGAAGCCCCAGTGACTGAAATTCATGAATCCAGCTTTCAAAACCACAAGGCGAGAACTAAAGCTGAAATGCGAAGTGATGAGTAATGTGACTTCTGGCTCCCGAATCTCTATTCAGGGGGCACTTTTTTAAAGCCTGGCCACAGATTTTTCAGAATTAGAGCTAAGCTTACGTTGGGTTTTTTTTTTTTTTTTTAATCCTTTGCTTCCATTAGCTGGAGCTTCAAGAAAGACAGTCGATGCTTGGAGCAAGCAAACAGGCAGCAGTGCTGTTCAGCTGCTGATACACACATAACAGCATTGCCGCCATCTTAGAGCGTTGTGTCCAACGTGTAAGCAACAGCCACGTAACAAAAGCCCCCACCAAACAGCCCCAGTATTACCCTTTTCATTCTCCACAGCAAATGAACAGTTTCAGGGGTTATTGTGCAGTTTTTATTCTAAATCCAAATGTCTGAAGTGTCAAAACGGCTCGTTCTTTATTGAAACCTGTCCTGTCCCTGGTGTCAGGCACAGAGCGTGAAAGCTGCCAGACTGACAGGCCTGGATATGGAGTTCCCATTGCTATAAACAGAGCGTTTCCATGAAGGTCCTTCTGCTGGTGTAGGGTTTCAGTACTTGTGCCTTCTGAGGGCCCACCATGAAGGAGTTAAGATACACAAGCTGGATTTTCCTCTCGTGCCAAGGCCTACCTTCCCAGAGAAGGCTGTCAGAGTGTTTGGGACTATTAGGTGCCCAGCAGCAGGACCAGAGGCAATGGGCACAAACTGAAACACAAGAGGTTCCCGCTGAACATCAGGAAACACCTTTTATCTGTGAGAGTGACCAAACTCTGGCACAGTCTGCACTGAGAGGATGAGGAGTCTCTATCCTTGGAGATGTTGGAAGGCCATCTGGATAACGGTCCTGGGCAACTGGCCATAGGTGTCCCTGCTTGATCAATGGGGTTGGACAAAATGATCTCTAGTGATCTCTGCCAACCTCAACCAGTCTGTGATCCCCTGAATAAGCACACCATCAATACTGACCCATCAAAAATGGGAACACTGCTTCTGTATTAACCAACATACCCAGCTTTGTAAGAGACATCAGAAGACATTTGTTGCAGCATTGTGCCTGTGTATTGTAGCCTGGATATGTTTCATCTTTCAGGAGCAGCTTATCATTATTATTTAGCTGAGCGTTTCCATTGGGAAAATACATGACACTGAATTCTTGTTTCTGTGCCCCAGGGGAGAGTGAAGACCCATGATCTTTGTTCTGAAAACACTTTGGGTGTAGAGAAACCACAGCCTGTATTTCCAACAAAGCCAGGCTGTTATTGCAACTCTTCCATCAGAAATCTCTCTCAACCCAACAACGCTGGCCAGTGCCACCAGCCTTCCTTGAGGCAAACAGGATTGGCCTCAGCACATAACCCACTTTTTTTGAGGACTGTCATTTCAGAGAGTCTGAATTATTTAATCGGCAGTGACCTAATAACATGCATGTGGCAGGTGCAACAGGGCTCAGTGAACTAATGAAGTGTGGACGGCCCTGGCTCAAGAGTCTGGGAGATGAATCGGGAAGCTAATACGGGATGAGCCAGCCAAAGAGATTATTTTCTTGTACGGAAAACAGGGAGAGAGCTCCACAAAGCTGTCTGAAATCCTGCCTTCCTAGAAATCCACTCCTTTCAGCCTGTGGGCTGGAATCTGCACACCCTGCCCCCTGCCAAAGGGAGCCAAGACACCCTTCCTCTTTTCTGTAACCAGTTGACAAGGACATAGGGAGACATGGCCTTTACTTTTGTCAGCATTAGTGTGAAGACAACCACTGATGCTACTGGCTGGGGGCAGGTGCTGAACCTCTCCAGCCAGCGTCCCACACAAGGTGCAGCAGCACAAGCCTGTGATGGGCAGCTGCTCATAAATAAAGGTATTAATGGGTTACAGTTGCATTAATAAAATATTATCCTGAGGAAATAATCTGATTAATTCTAAGAGGAAAAAGTGCTTGAGGCTGTCTCTAATGTCATGGTGTTTGATTATTTGCTGCTGACACTGCAGATGAGAGTCTGGCTCTCTGATGCCTGCCCCCAGAGAAGAAAGATTGTCCAGGAGTTAGGGCATGAGCCAAGGAAATCTGGATTCAACTCCTTCTCTGCCACAGCCTTTTCTGTGGCCACGGGAAGCCATCAGGGCTGGGATTAACCTTGCTTAATTCCACTGGGGTAGGAGTTAAAGCTCTGGTGTCAGCTAGTCATCTGGGCTCTCTCTGCATTAACAGGGAGAGAAGAGCACTTCTGCAGGGCAGCTCCCACAGTTCTACCATGCTGGCCGGCACAGAAGGGCTCCAGGCATCTCTCCATGGCCCCAGTCACATACTTGTGCCTCTAAACCACCTTGTAACAGCACTTCCCTCTTGCCTTCCTGGCCCTACAGCTGCTCCTTCATGCCCTGGCCATGCCCCACGAGCCCTACTGCCACCTGCATCAAGGGAGAGAAATGGGTTGGCACTAACCTGGCAAAAAAATGTGTCTTTTTAACCCAAACTGGTTCCTCTGGGCTGGCACCAGCGAAGTTGAGGTAGGAAACAAGGTGGGGATAATGGACATGTAGGGAGCAGGACAGCCAGAAATGGAGACCTCAAATAGATGCTTGTTAAAAAACATGATATGAGGGGAGTTCCATCATCATCCACCTCTCTGTGGTGTCCCAGAATGTCACCAAAGAGATAAGTCTTGCCCCACTGTGGCTGTAGGCAGGTGCTGGGACAGGGAAAACACCCAGATCCTGAAATACCAACACAGACTGAGAATGCCTGGGACAAGCTTGCTGCAGGTGAAGGATGGCACAAAAACCATCACTAGCACCACCCTCCTCACTGGCTTGAAAATCCAGACCCAGCAGCATCAGCCTCTCCAGCAAAGCCTGGTGGCTGGCTGGATGCAGTGACCCAGTGGCCAGGGCTGATGAAAGGGTGGGTGTGAAAGAAGAATACCCTCCCTGGCTGTGAGCTTTGCACATAAACAGAAGCCAGTGGCATCTGCCTGGAACACAGGCAGGTCCCTCTTCACTGTACAGGTGGTCTCAGCTGTGCTGAGTGGACAGGATGACCTGGCCAGCCGGAGGGCTCCTAACTGTCCCCTCACAGTGCCCAAGTGTTCTCCTTATTTTCCAAAGGCAACCTCAAGGATAAGCGAATGAGGAGGTCTGTAAGGCAGGTGTCCTATTTTCGCTCCCTTCCCCCAGACAGAAGCTTTTGGACTTTCTAAGGTCACGAGACTGTGTTTCAGCAGCAAACGAGCGGAGAAGCGGCGCCTGAGCACGTGCCTGTGCTTTGCAGTCACCTTGCTAGAGAGGGTCCAACCTCTTGGCCACCGTGGGGCCAGGTGGGCCTATCCAGACGTGCAGCCTGCCTCCAGTGATGGCCACGGCACCACTTCGGCAGCTAAGCCAAGGACCCCGTACTGTCCCCAGTGCCTGCACCCCACAGACAAAAATACCTTCTGCAAATAACGTCACTGCCTCTGGTGGGCTCCAGCCATGAACAGAATTAAGGGCATTTGACCAAACCCTCACCCAGACCCACAGAGAGATTTACAAGAGGCCAGGGCTCCGAGCCCCACGTTGCAGAGGAGCCCTTTCCCTTGGCGTTTCTGCAGAGGCAGCGTACCGCGGCATCGCGTCGCGGCGGTGTAGCACCGTGACTCATCCCCACACCAGTGCGCACGCTTAATCCATCCCAGCCTGTGTCTCACATCCAGCCTGTTTTGAAAGTTTGAGAAAGTTTGCTTATTTTTGCACACTTCATTCCATCTGGGCCTGAAAGACAAAGCACTGAAATGTTGCAATAACAGCTGTGCTTGCAAGTTTTCCACCCTAACTGATAATTAAATGCAGAATATCTCAAGAAATACTCATATCTAGAGAAGACAAGCCCAGCTGTTAAAAAAAAACACCCAACACCCTACCCTGAAATAAACATCTGAATCCATAGGTGCTTGTGCAAATCAGAGCCAGCTCCCCTCTTTTCAGGTGTAAAGATTTGGCTGAGGTCACGGAGCCCTTTGCCTATTGTTTAAACCTGCTGGTGCCTAACTCTTGCAAGAGCTGGCAGTTGTGCTAAGCAGCCATTGGCAGGAGCACAAAGTGTCCACAGCCACGGCCCTCACCCTCAGCATCTATCATCCGAAAAGACCAGCTCTCCCCTGGCACTGACAGAGCGGGCTGTCTCGCCCTGCAGCAGCTGCTGCCTCCCAGCCCGCGAGCCAGTGGGGCAGCACAGGGCCGTAGGTTGGTGTTTGAGGTCCCAGAGCTGGAGGGGGAAGGTGATTTACTCAAGGCTGGTTGAGGTTAAGGCTTAAACCCTGGCCTTAGCTACGGTGGGACTGATGACAGCCTACGTGTCACCAGTAGGGAAGGGACCCACTTGATGACAGGTTATGTCTACCATCTATCCTGGTGGGTTGCAGTGTATGGGGAGCTGAGCAAAAGGGGAGCAGGTCAGAGCAGCTGACCTGAACAAGAGTTTGTTTTTCCTCTGTTTGGTTGTGACTTTTGTTGGGTTTAATTTGCCTACGGACTGCAGAGCACTGAGCAATACCAGTGCGCCCCGAGTTTGGGTCAGCACGGTGCAGTTCCCCTGGGAGCACCAGTGGGAGGCAGTAGGGAGCAGTCACCTTGTGTGGGTACCTCTTTTCTGGAAAGTACTCCTGTCTTGCCCCTGGTTCCCATGGTCTGTGTGGGGGACAACACCAGAGCATCTCTAAAAGCTGTAAGTGGCCTGGGACCTCCTATCTTGGAAGACCACCTAGTTTTCTCATGTGATGACAGGATGACACTTGAGCTGAAGTTTCAGCTGAAGAGCAGTGACTTGGGTTTGGAGTGGGCAGCCTGGGGTCCAGGTGGGAGATCAGAACCATAGGGCAGCTCACCTGCCAGGCTGAGGGCGACCCAGTGCCCCCCACGTCGGTGCTGGCAAGCAGAGGTGCTCCAGCTTCTCACATGTAGATGAAACGAAGACACCAAAGCCGTTTCAACAAGAAGTCTTCCTCTTCCTTCAGCCTGTAAAATCGTGATCTATTAATTTTTGGATCATATTTATTCCTTCAGGCTTATGAGTAAGGGGTGTAAGAGGATCAGATAAAGAGAGGAACGGCGAGTGCCTGTTCCTGTGGGTGGGAGGGCATTTTGAAGGGGACGCTGCACATCAGCACTTTGCTGGAAGGTGCTGTGCTGTACACACACTCAAACCCTTGGAGAAGCACACTTTGGAAATCAGTGAAAAGCTTCCCTGAAGACAAAGAGTTGCATCAAACGGGGGAGGTGATGGGTAAGTGCTCAAGTAGTTCAAGGCTACCTCGTTCTTCACAGAATTAGTCATTTACCTCGACGTTAAAATGCTCAGCAGGAATTAAAAGAAGACATATCTGGCCTTTGTAGTTGTGAAATGAATTTTGAAAAACGTGGATCAAGTGCAAACCGCCACTGGGTTTTCTTCCCAGGTCTCCAGAAGACTGGAAACCACAGTTTTGAGAGAGGCAATTAACTCCTTAACCTAAAGATGTGCATTGACATGCAGTGTTGTTAACAGTTCCCTTGCTAATCACTTCTGTGGTCTTAATCAGCTGACACACACATTCCTTGACACCAGACAGCTTCTCAGACAGCCAAAAGTAATGACCCTCCCCTAACACAACCCCCTCAACACTTCCTTAATACTTTCCATGTTGCACATGTTTTCTTAATATACAAGGCTGTGGTATATTGAATTTGTGGAGGCAGCATAAAATTAATATAAAACCAAATAACACTGAATCTACTACACTTCTTTTATTACTCTGGTTTGTATTTTATTTACTAAAAGCCCTTCTTTTCTTTTTCTTCTTTTTTTTTCCTTTTTTTTTCACTTCAGTGAGCTAGCTGACAAATTCCCAAGCTCTTACACCGGAGCTCTGCAGAACTTAGGGGATTTGTTGGAAAATGTAGTTTGAGCTTACAACCCTCTGGAGACAGAGGGCCAAATTCCCCTTTCAATTATAGAATCTAGATGACAGGAGACTTCAGCAAGAACCTCGACCAGGCTGTTACCACCTCTAGTAACTTCCCCTTCTCAGTGAGGCTCCAGAAGGTCAGGTGTCTCCAGACCTAAAATAGTTCCCACGCCCTTAGCTTCTGTCTGTCCTGGTTCTTGTAAGGAAAAGAGGTTCATGGGATGCAGTTCCTGACCTGTCTCTAAGTTGCCTCTCCACAAAGAAGGTTGTTCAGATGATGCTTTGCTGCAGCTGGCAGATGCCTCTATTAACCAGCCTCACGGTTTGGGTACCAAGACAGGAAGGTGATTGGCATTTTTCAAGTTAAACATGGGGATTTAGTTGAGAGGTAGCTGCTGCCATAAATGTTAGCCTAGCTTTCAGCAACAATGGCAATGATTGGTGAGTACTGTCAGCTCAAGAGGTGGCCATAACCTTCTAGGGAAGAAAAAAAAGGCCCAACAAGCATGAATGGGGGAAAAACACTGCACGCCTGTTCCATATGGAGCACTGTAAAGGGACTTGGATTTGAGAGGCTTTGAAAATGAAAAGCTTTTGTTTTGTCTACATGGACAGATACAGAGGGTGAAGTCAAGGTCTGATTGTCTTCCTCAGGCTCATGGCTGTTTCTTTTCCATCAGCCCATTGGCATATCCCCATCTCACCCCACCACCTGTCCTTAGGCTCTTGTTGCTTGATGATAAGGGGAAGGGGAAGGGGAGGAGAAGGGGATGGGAGGGGAGGCAAGGGGAGGGAAGGAGAGGGAAGGGGAGGGGAGGGGTTGGAGGGAAGGGGAAGGGGAAGGGCAGGGCAGGGCAGGGCAGGGCAGGGAAGGGAAGGGAAGGGAAGGGAAGGGAAGGGAAGGGAAGGGAAGGGAAGGGAAGGGAAGGGAAGGGAAGGGAAGGCAAGGCAAGGCAAGGCAAGGCAAGGCAAGGCAAGGCAAGGCAAGGCAAGGCAAGGCAAGGCAAGGGAAAGAACTTGGCAACTTGAAGCCTGGTTGATGGTACCCTTTTAACTACATAAGAACCAAGACTGAGGGAAAAGGTCTGCAGTTATTGAAGACAGCACTGGCTCTGAATCCACAGACTGAGGCTTTGGCAGCATTTGAAATGTCAGCCTGCATCCTGCTCCCTGTCTCATCTACCTCCCTAACATCTGTCTTGCACAGACAGAAACAAAGTTCCCATCCGTGTGCCCCAGCCTCCTGTGACCACCCCACAGGTCTGCACTGCAGGTTATGCCCTGCAATGGGCAAATGAGCTCACATGTGTGCACACCTGTGTGAGCTTGAGGGTACATCCCAACTTCCAGTGCTGCCAAACCAGGGCTGGCCATGCTGCCTCCCGCCCTGCAACAGAGCGGTGCGGTGCCTTACTGGCCATGGGTGTGCTGAAGGTGCTGCCAGCTTGGGGACCTCTGGCATTGGCAGCTGAGGTCCTCTGCAGCTCTCTGCTTTACTATCTTTTTCTTTGCTTGATCAGTACTGAAGTGTTCTTTAAAAACATACACTAATTTCTGCAAAGCTCCATCATGTCAGGGGTCACCCAGCTTCTCTGAAGTCAAGTTCAAGTCCTGAAACCAAGACACTCTGCTCTCTAGGGGACACTTCCACATGTCACCCACTTCCCAAATCATCCATACCTTGACAGAAGTATTTCTGTTGGAATACAGCCTGAGGCAGATCCCATGCACTGCAGATGGGAGCAGACAGTGGAAGGCATTTGAGCAGGGAGAGCAGACTGAAAAGGTTTAGGTGGCAAGGGGGCTACCAGGAAAAGAACATGGAGGCTGTAAGGTGGAGGTTGAACAAGGGGGAGACGGCAACAAAGAGGGTCTGCAGTAAACTTGCTTGTGTGTTTAGGATTGCCCATGAGCAGCTCCATGTGTGGGGGTTAAGCCCTGAAAGTATTGAGAACGTACCAAGGAATGCTGTTTTGTCATATGAGCTGTCATGTTTGACTTGAGGGGGTTTCTGGCATTGGCTTGACTTGGTATGGTAAAGCACTGGCTTTTACTGGGAAGCTAAAAAAAACATTCAGGGGTTTTCACATGTCCTTGCTGGCTTCTTTTCTCAGTTTGGGGGTACCTGTCCGTGGCAGTTAGGTGCTTGTGCCACAGGCAGCCAGATGTTCCTCACTATATAGTCTGATCCCAGGACAGAGCCACAATACCCAGCAGTCCTGAAGAAGAATCAAGCTTTATCCGCTCTGCTTCCCCACGTGAGAAACTGGGAGTTCCAGAAGCTGCACCCAGCCCTGCATTCAGGCACTAGTCAGGCCTCCACGGGTGGGTGGTAAGCCTTGGCTGCATAACCCACCTGGCATTGTGGTCCCATGGCAAGGGGTGGCCTGGGTGCCCACCATGGGGACAAGTTCCCAAGGCAGCCCACCAGGGGACACAGGTGGCTGCTGCGTCAGAGGTTCACTAGCTTTACCACCCTGCTGCTCTGGCCAGTCTTCTCTGGGCAAAAGGCACTTATGGTTTTGAAGGAAACGAGAGATGTTTAACACCCTGGAATGATCCTGGCTGTGTAATTTCTTGCTGGAAGAGGTAGTTCAGCAAGGTCAACGTAACCGATATAATTGGGTCCGATTTCTTTAAGCACACTGCCCTGGGTAATGAGAATAACGGAGGGCTTTTGCTGCCAGGTTGTTGAGTCACAAATGGGAAAGAAAGAAACCCAAAATAAACAAATTACTGAGGGGTTTTAGCTGGTTACTTTGGATCCATTTTTAAGTGAGTCTTTAGCTTCAGAATTAAAATTCTGCCTGCATTCTGTATAACAGCATTTGGCACTTCAGTGGAGTTCGGTGTTCAGAGTTCAAGTAATAGCTTTGGTTTAGGCTTATCCATTGGTATATTGTCAGCAATTGTTGATTTTTTTGCAATGCCCACAGCATCTGCAGTTGTGTAAAGCACGTGAACTCATGTTGGCCTTAAACGAAAGTGGCAGCTAGAGCAGCCAAGTGCTGTTCACAGCGCCAGCTCAGATAAACCTCCCTTTCTTCCTTGAGGGCAGACCCACTTCCTAAAAGCGCAAACCCACACAGTTTGCATGAGAGTGTGAAGCACAAACCCCTGCGCTGTAGCCGAAATACGCTTCCCCTGCCCCTCCTCTACTTCTCAGCTCCATCACCACAGGAGGACGATGGGCTTGAACTGTCTCAGCCAAACAGCTCAGTGCTATTTATTGAGCAAAATATGACAGATTTGTGAATATCCACAGAGATGCCCAGATATGACCCTAAGTGAGATTTCCTCACTTCTGTAGACTCAGAGATGGGGGCAATAAGTGTCCAGCCCATCTCTCTGCCATCACAAGTTTGTTTTCACTGTATATCCTCCAGCAAACATCACACGAGCTGTCCCAATTCAGAGTCAAGGTGAAACTTTCCTGCTTGTATAAGGAAATGTTGCTTTTTTTCCCCCTGCATAATGGCAGTCCTGCTCTGTGGTGCCAACACAGATGTCATCCACCACTGGCAGCCTCACATGCCGGCACTGCCAAGGTTGACCTCTCCCAATCTCAGGTGCTGACTGCCCCAGGTGCCTCCCAGCCTGAGGAGCCCCTGCTTCAAGCCCAGAAGGCAGCTCTGAATACCTCCAACTATTTAAGGTAATAGAGCTTTAAATTCAGTAAAGCTTTCTTTCCCGGTCTGGGAGTACTTTGGATGGTGAAAAGGGTAACAGATGTCTCCTCCAGTCCTGGGTCATGCCCCCCACCGTGACCCTGCTCCCTCCCATGAAGAAGACCATCATGGTGCAGCTGTCCCCCCCACAGCCCATGGAAGAGGATGGGGAGCAGAGACCCACTTGCAGCCTGTGGAGAGGCCCCTCGCTGGAGCAGGGGGAGACCTACAGAAGACGCTGTGACCTGCATTGGATCAAGCCTCTGCCAGCAGTTGCAGCCCATGGAGAGAGGGAGAGACCCATGCTGAAGCAGGTTTGCTGGGGGGAGGCTTGTGACCCCCGTGGAGGACCAGGCTGGAGCAGTCTGGGCCTGAGAGACTGAGAGACATTCTGTGATTTATGACAGCACCCTATATAAATGACCCACGCTGGAGCAGCTGGTGAAGAGATAAAGCCCTGTGGGAAAGGACTCACATTGGAGAAGTTTGGGGAGGACTGTCTCCCGTGGATGGGACCCCACAGTGCAGCGGGGAAAGGGTGTGAGGAATGTTTCCCCCCCACCCTCACCCCCGCTAGGAAGGAGAACAGCTCCTAAGGAACTGACAGAAACCCCCATTTCCCCATTCCCTGCTCCTCCCCGTGCCACAGCGGGCGTGGGAGAAGGGAGTGAAATCCTTCAGGGGAACCAGAGCTTGCTTAAGTCAGTGTTTTGAGGGCTCAGACCGATGTAGTGAGGCACATGGCAAACACTCCCAGATCGCATAAATAAGCCGTCACTTCGAGCAGATACACAACTGAAAAGCAGGCAGATTGGAAAATTATCTAAAAATAGTCAAGCAAAGATTAGCAGCACAAGAGTCAGCTCAGAAGCATCAGGACACTCCTGGGCTTATTCAAATCACAAGTTCTTAAAAGGAGGATTGCAAAGATGTTGAAAATACACAGCCAGCTCTACACATTTCTTGGCCTGAATGACAAGAGAGTGATGTTCCCAGCGGGGCACAGCGGCTACTGGGGAAGCCTTAGCATTTTTAATGGGTGTCATGAAAAATTTCATTATCATGGAAAGGAATATAACAATTTACTCAATACTACTACTACTACTAATAAAATATACCTCTTTAGTCACTAACCGCTGCCTAGCACTGAGAGGCAATTCAGCTGTCTTTAGCTGTCACTTCAGAAGACATGTGGCAGGAACAAGATCAACCCCGCATTGCCTTTCATATCAGGGAAGTTTCCCATTAATAACAGGTTTGTCTTAATAACGTGGGTCTTGGAATGAAATAATTGGAGCTATGTGGGTTTTTATGAGACACTCCAGGGACAGAAGTCAGTAGAAATTTCTGACCAGTGCCTCCCTTTACCTTCCCCTCCTCAGACACAGCTCAGGAGTTTCACAGCCGTCCAGTTTGTTTCTGCTGCACTTGCATTTTCCTCTGCCTTTCCATGATCCTTTTGGGGTTTGTTTTGAAAGCATCATTCATTAAATATTCATTCCTTTTTAAACCAACTTGGCTCATGAATGCATACTTACTTTGCTTTATTCCCCCACCCCACTTTCTTTTTTCAGTGTACCCATTAAAACATGCATCCCTTGTTGTGGAATTCTAATGCTAGTCTGATGCTATACTGTTGTGGGAGCTTGATAGTGGAGCCACCTTTGTTTCCTCCTGAGGAATGAGGCTCCTAAGCCAACAACTCTCTTGAGGTTGCGGTTTGAGCCCTCCCCACGGTGGTCTGAAGCATCAAGCTTGCCATGAAAGCCTTCTAAAGCTTTCTCCCTGCGGCTGTAGAGGTGACTCAGCTGTCCAGACACCATCGCTGTCTGATCTCTCTCTGGTCAGTACGGGCTTGCTTATGCCTGAGACAAATTAGTAGCTACCTGCTGCTACTGGAGGGGAGGGCCCGTTCCCCTCCATCCTCTATGCCCTCCTCCAGATCCCACTCCCCAGCTCTCTTTGTACCAGCTCTGGCACTTGTCTGATTGCAAGATAAGCCACTTCAGCACACTAAAACAGCAGAGCCATGAGTTATTAATTCAACCCAAGGTGTCTGGTGAAACTATACCCTCCAGCTAAAAACACAGCTGTGCATGAAGCTCTATCTGGGCAGAGTTCATACTGTAACAAGAAGGAGTATGCAACCTTTCACTTCTTAAAATTGGAATTAAAGATTGTGGAGGCTATGGAAAAACATGTCAGCAGTGGATCTGAAACCACCAGCATTTGAACAGCTGCTAGATTTTGTGATGTCTAAGAACTGACTTAGTCATTTCTCAGTGGGGCAGCATGAATGAGAAAGCATTTCAGTGGGGGAGCTTGGACAGACACACCAAAATGACCTGCCCCTTGCCAACAGCTCAGTTACTCCTTGTGTTGGATTGTCCCACAGCACTGGATAGGTCAGCCCTTTTTGTTCCTGTGTGTCCTCAGCTGAGAAGCTGCTATCTCCTGGACACTAGGCTGCTCCACAGACTGTGCTCTACAGCAGACTGGGCGCGATGCAGGTGGCAAATTCATGAAGGGGAGATGTTGCAGACCTTTCTCTTTTCTGACTTGCCCCTGCTACCTTTTACATACATCCTTAACTCCCAGGAGAAAAATATCCTGAGCTCTGGGAGTAATTAGGAGGCAGGCACAGCAGATAAGCAATCACAGTAAGCCTGAGCAGTGATTATAGGGCTAAGTATGTACCTAGGAAGTTATAGAACAACTTTTTTCAGGTGCTTTAAAAACGAAGCATGCTTTTTCATGAGGTATTCTCATTATTATGATCAGTCTTGCCTTCTACAAAAGAGCAATGACACCTGCCAGGGCTTGCTATCACTCTCCCAGTGTCATTATCAAAGTCAGGGGAGTCAGTTTAGAGAGCCTGTGCTGGCAGTCAGCGCTGCCTTCCCTTGCCGTGCTGGGCGAGCCTCTCTGCACTTCCATTTCAATGGGGACAATAGTTACCTACAGTGTGTCTCCTCCCTGTCCTGAGGCTGGGCTCATTAGCGTTAGCAAAGGACACAGCCGCCGGGATGAAAGAGAGAGAGAGAGAGAGAGAAGGTCCCCACTTCATTGTTTGAAGAGCCAGATCAAAGAGCCGAGGGCAGCCTTGATTTCTCACCAGAGGTACACCTGCACGCAACGTCCGAGTAGAAACCCAGCAGTAAGAACCACCAACAGTAAAAACAACAATGAAGGCACGGAAAGGGGTTTGCAGCTGGTCAGCTGGAAGACAATGAAACAAGAGAAACCGACAAACAACAGCTGGTTTGTCGCGGACACTTTTCACCCTCTTGCTGCAGGGACTTTCAAAGAAATTCAAACACTCCACAGGATGTGTGACTTGGGGTTTTTAAAGGGAACTAGGAAAGGGCAGAAAGGGCTTCCCTCCTTAATAAGGCAGCTTTTGGAGGAAGGGGCTTCTACATAAGAAGTTAATGATTGAAAAATAAATTCCTGGTAGTTAAGGCAGGGGTGAAGCACAAATCTGTCTCTGCCCCAGTTCCCTGCTGCTCTGACAGCCATCGAAGGTTGTTAGGCCTAAAGCAGCCAATATATTTTCCTGTTTCCCAGCAGCATACTGTAGTCTTCACAGCCCAGTGTCTCAGGTAAGCACCTTCACATGGCATTACGTGCAGGCTGACATGTTTTACACATCCCCTCTGGTTAGTGCGTGCTCACATTCCTCCTGCAAGGTTAAGAAAGGGCATTCAGCCAGAGACAAGTAAAAGGATGCGGAAAGGTAGGTCAGGCTTATCCAGGGAGGGAGGAGAAGTGGCACTGACCTTCCTGGGGAGCGATCCCTTAGTGCTGGGGGGGGGATGTCTGCACCCCAACCTCCCAATGGCAGGCATGCCTCTGCCTCAGCTTTGGGATGTGGGGAATTCCTTATTTCCTACCTCCAGTGCCATCAGTCAGTGTAACATGATGGTTTTCCTGGTTTGTAAGTTATGTCAAGACAGACATGGTGAGCCGTTGTCTGGAAACCAGACAGCGAAAGAGAGGGGAGAGGTGGGGGGGGGCTGATGGTCACGTAGGACAGGGGCTGTAAATCAAGCTGAGTGCTGGCGAAAGGGATTTTTCCCTTGGAGCTGCAGAGGGACACCCTCCAGCCTTATACTGTCAAACAATCAAACCTCTTTATGTCAGCCTGTTTCAGTGCTTACGAAGGAAACGCCACAGGGCTGTGACTGGGTGGGTTTAGGGGGTGGGAGTATTCAAGATCCTTAAGGGACAGTGAGGAATAGAGGCAGACAGGTAAAGCAGAAGTGAAGGAGAGCAGTCAGGAAATGGAATGGAATCGCTCAGCACATCTAGGAAACTTGTTTTGATTAAATTGGTAAGGAAAGACTTTAAGAAAGGAGAGAAAAAGAGACCACCAACATAGTGAATGCAAGTCGAGCTAATGGAAAGAAATGAGTTTTTATTATCTTAGCAAACATTGGTGGGTATGGAATTGAAACAGACCCTTGAATCCAAACTCCCCCCTTTAGGAAACTGATCAACCTCCAAATTTCCCTGCTGGCCTCAGCTCCTCTGAAGGGCCAACCCAAAGCCCTGGAGATGAACACTGGCAACATGAGGAGCATCAGGAGTAGATCCAACTCTGTGTGGCTTTGGCTTGTTTCCCAGCAGACGCAGTAAAAAGAGGGGTGAAATCAAACCTGTGGAGGCTGGAAAGGGGTTGAGAAACCAGTGGGACTCCTCTCATCCAGCTGTAGCTGTCTGAAAGTGGGGTGTATAGCTCTTCCTGGCTGTCTCAGCTCTCTTTATTGTGTCTGGAGCTGTGAATTCTTCCAAAGAATGATTCATCCCAACAACTTGAGGTGCCTTCATACTATCAAATCACATCTCTTCCCAGTTTGCCATCAGGGCCTGGCCCCCTCATCACCCACACTGCTCACAGAGCAATTCATGCCAAGAGCCCTCCTCTCTACTGAGTTTCAAGAGGAAATCTGGCCACTGCTGTCAGGACAGTTTGCCCCCACATCTGCATGGACAATCCGCCCACTCTGTTGTGGTGGACCTAATGCTTTCAAGCACTTCTGCACACCTCACGGTACCTAGCCATAAAAGCACTGCTGAGACAGCCTGGCACTTGTCCCTCCACAGAGCAAAAACAGGACCTGGGCCAAGATGCCAAGATGCCAAGATGTTGCTCAGCTTGGAGGTGGCCAAGCATCTTCTAAGGGAACTTGGCCTGTATGGTGCGAATGACTCTGCATCCCTTCTCCTGAGGGTTACATCTCCTTCCCCAGCCATGAGCACACTTAGCACTGTCAAAGTCACCTTTCCTGCCTGTATTGGCTCCTGCTGAAATGTTCTTTCACATGACCATCTTTCCACTGACCATGGAGAGAGACCGAGCGGATGGTTCCCTCAGAGCAACCACCCTGCTTACTAATGGTGAAAATTAAGTGACACCACTCGTATCAAAAATGATAACAACTAGTCCACAGGCAGCCACACTCACAGCATTGCAATGCTCTTCAATGGAGTAACATTTCCATGGTTCTTAAAATAACTCTATTTCTGTCCCTGAAACTAACAGTACCTATCGGATGCATGTCCTTGCTATTGCAATGAAGCTTCATCTGCAGAGGTTCCTGCTGCAGAAGAATGAATACAGGCTGGGATTTCAGACCTCCCTGGAAGATGGGTGTTTTTTAAGAAGACAACCCAATAAACTCCTCCCCCATGCAAAGGCACGGAGGCTTAGATGGTGAGGATTAAGCACAGGGAATGAAGAGAAGGGGAAATGAAAAGTGGGCTGATTGATCTGCAGTTCCTCTAGTTGAAGGTTGCAGCTTTTTTGTGTGTGATGTTGAGACCTTACTGGAGACCAATGAATTACAACTGTATTGCCAGGAGGTAAAAAGACCCTCTAAGCATTTCCTGTGCCATATCAGACTAAAGAAGTCACATCTGTGGGAGGGGAAAGCTGGCCCTTGCAGTGAGCAGTGCTGTTCAGACATTGAGCACCCAGGGCTTTGACACTTGGGACACATCAAGGCTTGAGGAACTGCAGTACCTCTGGGAGGATTCTTCACACCCAGCTCACCCAGCTCTTTAAACACAGTTCAGTGAAGAGGAAGAAAAAGCTGGCTGAAAAAAAGGTTGCAATATAAAACACATTCCTAAAAATACCAGACATGCATAGAAGTCTCCCCCACCGCAAACCCATCCTTGCTTGCTTCTGCTAAACCAACCAAACCCAGAAAGAGACTATATTTCAAGAAAAATAAAGCAGCATAATTAATTCTGTTACCATGTGCAGGATAGTATTCAGGACGCTGCAGCGCAGCACGTTACAGCAAAAACAAGAGAGACACGTGCCCTCAACAGCTCCCTATGTTTGTACCCTTGTCCTGCACTAAATTTGGCAAGAACTTCCAGCTCTGCAGTTGGAGGTAAACTTCTTCACCTTCATTGAGGGGTAAAATGTTCCTCCCAAGGGCTGTGTTTGTGCCACTGCTCCCCTGATGCAGCTCTGCGTCCCTGCCAAGGGCCGAGTCGCTGCTGGATCTGCTCCCGCCCAAGGACGCAGAGTGACCAGTGCCAGCAGCAGGTTATCAGCATCACAGTCTTTTTTAGTATCTGTTTTCAGGCAGAAGCATTATGGAAGGAGTGGATATTATCTTAGTTTAAACACAGCAGCTTTAGCATTAAAAGAGTGTGCATTTTGCTTTGAAGTGATACTCTTCACACCCTTCCCCACATTTATTTCCTTCATGCCCCTTGCTGTCTGCAGTGCCTTCCATTAAGCAGCATCACTCTCCTAGCGTACCATGTGACACCCCGTAAACATACCCAAAAGAACTTACTGTCCCTTCACAAGACCAAGGACAACCTCCTTTGGGTTTCAAGTCCTGACAGCACTTAAATCGGTCTTTTCCATGCCCAAACTTTTGTTCTCTTGGGTATTTATCCAGAGATGGAAGACCCACATTTCTTCTTGCACACTTATTATTCTCCTTCAAAAGAATATGAATGAAAATGAATCAGATCATTCATTGGATCTGATAAGCTCTGCGTGAGCAGGATACAGATCTCCTCTGAATGAACCAATGCTGGTAAAAAAACCAGCATTTGGAGACAATAGCGAGTTCTCTTTTATAGTATCAGATCTCCTTTCATGTGCTTTCCACCAACATTCAAGTAGATGAATTTTCCTATCTTCTTTTTCTTTTCTTTCTTTTTTTTTTTCCTTTCTTTTTTCCCCCAGAAAATAAATCTGTAAAATGAAAATCATGTGAAAACACATCTGATAGTGATCACCTGGGGAGTCTCACTGGCAAGGCTGGTGGGACAAGGCTGAAACCTTTTTTATGGTTTTGGAATTGTTTGGTCTGGGAGAGAATAAATGCGAGTGATACCACCAATTACGCAGATCACATTTCAGGTAATAGCCAAATTGTAAACAGTCCCACAGCTTCTATCTAATTCATGAATGAGAACATAGTTGAACTGCAAAAACAAAATTGTGGCTTTCTAGATTCCCTTCCCAGTTCAGTTTGACAGCTGGAAGAGGAAAACGTTGGGCTCAATTACAAATACATGACACAGTCTGCAAGCGCAGAGCTTCTGAGCCTGGCTGGGAGTGCTGATAATCAATTTTCATGGAGCAGTGTTTTCAGTGTTCAACAGTTTGATCTGTCATCCAGTTTGGACTGACCTCTTGAGGTTTTGGGGTTTTTTTAATATCTTTTCAGACAGCCTTTCTTAGTGAATACAGAAATCTAGAAATATTAATGGCCACCAGATGAGGAGCAGATGAAGGACTCCTGAAGCTCTACAGCCAAAACTCACATCTCTGTGATAGGGATCTAGCCAACATAAGCATGTAATTTTGCATCCACATTTTTGGCACCTAATGCAATAGTCCTTTTAAAGTAACTACCTCATTTCCCCATGGAGAAGTACATGCCTTTGAAAGTCTCCCAAGGAGATGCACTCTATGGAACAGAAGCACCTAAATTTCTCTCCATCATGTGAATAGGAAACTTTGGCAATATTCATTTGCTCTCTGAGAAACCTATTTGGCAGTGGCTGGAGCCTCCATGGGAAGTGTCTTTCAGTCCACACTGACCAGGGAACCTAAACTTGTTCTAGGAACAACCTCAGCAGAAGACAAAGCTGCAGGCGAAAGATGTGTTCTCATCTGTACAGCTTGCACAGCCCTCCTGACCTGTTGACTGAAATAATAGTGTGTTTAGGATATTGCATGAATGTGTGGACACGCAAAACATTGGCAAATGCAATGTTAGTTTTATATGTGTCTAGATCCAACTGCTGGGGGGAACACACAAACTGATATCATAATGTTCACGTGTTGATATCTTTTCTTTCACAGCCAAGAAGCTTAAAATACTCAAAAGCATTAATAGAAATAGGGTGGGTAAGCATTACTGCCTTTTATGCATATAATTGTCTATTTAAATGCCTATTTATATATTTATAGGACAAATACACAGGCACACACAGTCATATATTCGTGTTACTGAAATTACATAGCAAGTCTAGAGATTAGACCAGAAATAGAACACAGATCTCCTGATGCAAAACCTTTTGCTTTACCCATTTGAGAATTCATCCCCCCGGCCTTGCAGACTGTCAGATTAAAATGTACGAGGAAAAGAATCACAGAGACTTCAAATCAAAGCATGAAATTGAAAATCTGTCAGATCCATAAAATGAAAATTCTCTCCGAAGGAAAATTCTGACATGATCACATTTTCTCATGAAATTAGAGCTGGAAATAAGGTCAGTCGGGGGGGGGGGGGGGGAGGGGGAAGAGGGGAAAAAAATATGGAAAGAAAAAAGAAAAAGAAGAGAAAAGAAAGAAAGAAAAAGAATTAGAACAAGAAAAAACCCAAACCACTCAGCATCAGCCACTTCAGTAAGAGAGTCTGAAGGGTTTTGACAAGTACTGTGTCTAAGCCAAAAAACCCCAGGGCTAGATCTTCCACAAAAATCAGAAAACTTAAAGGGACATTGTCGAAGTTGGTAGACCAAACATTTGTGCTACTTTAAACTCTGAGTAATACAGAAGGTTTCATATTTTTCTTTATTAAAAAGAACAGCTGAAAGATATTTATGAAGACTATGGTGACACAGTTTGAATATTTATTTTGTAACTAAGGATAACAGGCTTTGCAACATTTTTCCTGGGTTTTAAAGCCTTGCTTACATTGTAGGTTGAAAGATTATTTTCTAATTAAAACTTATGCATTTTCTTTCCTTTGCTCTTGCTGAGAAAGCTATGGATAAAATCCAATGGAAAAAAAAAAGTGAGTTAAAATGGGACACAGAGAGGGGGCAAGGGGGGGGAATGTTTATTTTTAAGTGCAGGATGGCATCATTCTGTTATAAAAATCCGGCACAAACTGATTTTCTGAAGTGCTGAGAACCTACAGCTCTTTTGAATTCAACAGGAGATCTGAGTGATCAGCAGAGTCTCTGGGAAATCAGGACACATTGCTTTAGCTTCCCAAGACCTAACCCTACAATCCTTTCTTCACATATCTTGTTTGGTATGTGTGGTTACTCCAGATGGAGCTAACAGGACACTTCGTCGTTTGTTGGCTTATACACAGAGATTAGTGGCTAGAGAGCTAACTGTGATGGAGAAGATGTGATCCACCTGACTAAAAACACAGTGTGAGTCAGTCATACCAGGCTCCAGTTAATGAGGAAACAGCTATTTCTTGGGCAGAAGTTGTCCCTTCAAACCTCAGCACACAAACTAAGGCATAGGAGCGTTCAGGAGCACGTGCATGCAGCACAAACCTCTGCAGGCATCGTGGTGGATCCTACTGACTTACACAGATATCATTCTGAGTCCTCTGTGTTTTCTCTGCTGAGGTTCAGAAGGTCTGGATGGAAAGAGAGGGTTGATGGGGAGAACAAAACTGGTTAGTATCTCATAGCCCGCCACAGCTGGCTCTGATGCTACTTGCCACATCTGCTCACCAGGGCCAAGGGTTAACATTGAATGAGGGACATCCTGGTGAGACATCAAGCCTTCTGCAACATACATAAGGAGGGTCAGCACCTCAGAAAGGCTTCTCAAAAGCCATTATGCTAAGCAAGTTAGTAAAGGAATTTAACATTAAAATATTGCTAAATCACCTGCAGTATGTGGTTGGTCCAGAATATGAGTATATAACCATTGAATTAGTGAGCATGCAAAAGAGCATTTGCATTGCATGGTACCTTGCATATTTATCCATGTTTTCCTCATGATTCTTTTTCTACTGATGTTTCTGGAGCATTTTAGGTTGTGGGCCTAGTTGCACTGTGGGGTCTTTTAGGTAAGGAAGACCAAAACCAGCCTTCATATTGAAAGAGGTCCTGTGATGATACCCGGACATTGTGTCTCAGGCCTGCAATGCTGCTCTGTCTTTTTACCTTTGAGGAGAGCAGTGTCCTCAAAGATGACCTTTAACGGAGGAGCTGGAGATACAGACAACTTCCCATCAGCTTCAGCCTACAGACACCAAGGTGGAAGCACATGTGGCCTGAAGAGCCATCTTGCTTGATACTGTAGCAACGCAAGGCTAAGCAAGGCACTGGTGAGGCCAGCTACAGAGTTACTGGCTGTCACATGCTAGAGTGAGAAGCCCACTGTTTGAAGGATAATTAATGGCATAACTGACAGTGACAATGAGCTGCATGTGTTTTGTCCCTCATCTCAGCAGGACAGGCACTCAGGGAGTACATGTGACCATTGAGAAGGATGTCTTCAACTTTTAAACACCAACCCCCACCCCTCACCCCATCATCAGGCTGTTTGGAAAGGCAACAGCGTTGCCTGAAGCTGTGATTTGGGCAATGCAAACAGTATGGCCCAAAGCGTGAACTCCTTGGTCCATAGCACCTGCAGAGACACAGAAGGCCATCACAGACTTTGTACACAGAGGTCTTCCCCAGGAAACTGAGGCAGCTGGCTGATACCCATCCCCTTGGTTTCCAGCCTCAGATTTTTATGAGCAAAATGACATACCTCTTTCCTCTGGGCAAGTAAACTTCAAATTTTCTGTGGTGAGGAGAGCTATTTGCCCCTGCACAATCCATCTCAAGACAGGAATGAATTTGATTCCTTCGGGCTGTTTAAGGACAGAATTGAATGCAGACCTCCAGTATTTTGGAGTTGGTTCCCAAAAAGTGACCCTTTGCTATGACATATCAGCTATTGCCATTTTCAGCAACACAAACTGTTTGAAGCTGGGACAGATTAGATCCCATAAATTTGCTTGAGGCATACCAGCTTGAGCTAGTCTGAAGACATAATGAAGGAACACAGACTCTGGGAGTTCTGAAAGGGTGTGAGCCATTCAGTTCTGAAGAGAAATATAAAGATGGGCATAAGATGTTGCAGGTTTAAACTCCCTGGGTAAAGGGGGCTTGTAGGTTTCTAGGACTTACATTTAAGACTTTTAGACCGTATGTATTGTTTGAGGTACGTCCCTTATAGATTTTCACCCCAGTGAAATCTTGGGCATCAATCAGTACACCAGAAAAAATGCCTGACCCCATTCCTTAATGTGTTGTGATCCAGTGGGATGCCTGGCTAGCACACGTTATCATTTCTAATCATGGTAGCGTGATATGAGTGGTAAAGAGCAGCTGAGGAAAGCGGTGTTCTGCTTGAGCATGGAGACGTAGACACTGACAGATCTGATGTTTAATTGCATACATTGTGTAAAACCAGGAGACAGCACTAATCTCCCATAAATCTCCTCTTTTAAATTATACCTACAGATCACTGTCTCCGCTGTAGGTTGTTTCCCCCTGCAGAAACTAATCTTAAAGCTGCCCCCATTCAAAGGGACCCTCCAGCAATACCCAGGAATGAGTCAACTTCTCAGGCAGAGGAAACAACTTTGTTTCCTGCAAGTGGCTGAGAATGTTGAAAGAAAAGTTGACTCCGAATGAGTGCAGCTCTGCTCTCTTTACTGTCATTTTCCCCATGGCTGATGAACTCCTGCAGTTGGCTTCATAGCGTCCTTTGCACTTCCACACTCCTGGAGTTCATCCTGCTTCAGCCCAGATTTCCAATTGAGCCTGGTGGTCTCTATCATCTTGCTTGCCAAAGGGATCAGCAGCATGACAGCATCCACACAAGAGGTTAATCTTTTAGCTTTCTGGGCCTTTCATTATTTATAGAGGAAAAATAGTTTACAAAATAAACCACACATGGGGACAGCGAGTACCCAGTATTCAGCTTTGGTAGAAGTGGACACAGAGGTAAGGTTACCTAGGGGCACCTGTCAATGCAGCATGTGGTGCAAAGAGCCAGCTAGCCTTGGGAGACAAGAGTCTCAGTCTTAAAAAGGTTATGAGAAGATGAGAGGGGTGATAGGAAGTGTTTTCATTTTTGCTAAGATGTCCTTGTTTCTTCCTCTGCTGCAGAAGTAAGAGTGCAGCGTGAGACTGATCCTATTTGTTTTATCATTGAGGTTTGAGTGGAGGGACTTGAGGAGAAGGAATGTGTCTCAGAAACAAATTCGTTTCAGAGAACTGAAAATGCACCCTCAGATCTTCTGTTGATGATCACTAGAATTAGTAAATGAGGCCTCCATAGACCTAAGCCCAAGTAAAGCACCCATTTCAGTCTGTCTGTTTAGCATTGGGAAGGAGATAAAATGTGATGGTTTGGTGGGGGTTATCTGAAATATACTGTGATTGTGTCTTCGGACTCTTCTGAGAGAGCAATGCTATTCCCAAAGACCCCTGCTTCTTTCTGAGCTTGTCCTGTCTAGACAGCTACACTCTATCCCAAAACAGACTGTGCTCATTGAAAGCACAACTTACAAATTAGAGTGTTAACATCCATTCTAATTATTATTTTTATTTTTTCTCTTTGAATGTCTGGACCTGGATTCCCTCTGCCTAAATCAGGCTCCTCCTTCTGATTAAGACAGTGTAGGAGCAGTCCCTTATCTCTCCACAGGAGTAGCTTGAATAGTCCTACTTGGTGAGAATAACTTGGTTTCATACCAGATGCTTAAAATGCCACTATCACCTATTTCTACTCAAAGCTGGAAGGCAACCATACAGATATCCTCCTTTCCAAAGCAACTGATCATATACTTTGCCCACTCAAGTCTCTTGGCTGGGTTTACAAAAAAAAAAAACCAAAACAAGGGCTGGGGTGGGGAGGGAACCAGCTGTATCCAGTGCTGCTCATTTTTATAGAGTCTGGGCTGAAGGATCTCACACACAGATTTTGGTTTACAGATTCATAATGGGTTGTTTGCAGGGAGGATAGCTTTGCTCTGTTTCAGGGGAATCCTTGGTCAGTCCTAGCGCCCACTGTGGGTTGCCTTCCCCACCTGGTGACCTCTGCATTTACAAAAAAAAACAAACAAACAAAAAATTCTAAAATTACCTTTCTTCCTCTGTGAGGAATACATGATATGCTACGGATCAAATTTTTCCCCAATGCAATTTCATCTGCAAGACATGGGCTCACGATTCACACAACGTATCCCAAACTCATGTCTTCGTGCTGACCTTATTCTCTAGTCTGACTGGGGGAATGAACTCTGAAAAGTACAGAGCTGTTTTTACTTAAAACGTGTTATTTTCCATCAGAAGAGGGGCAGCCAGCAGGGACAGGGAGGCGATTGTCCCTCTCTACTCTGCCCTCATGAGGCCCCATCTGGAGTTCTGTGTCCAGGTCTGGGGGCCCCAGTACAAGAAAGATGTGGAACTGTTGGAGAGAGCTCAGAGGAGAGACACAAAGATGATCAAAGTGCTGGAGCAGCTTCTGTATGAAGAAAGGCTAAGGGAGCTGGGCTTGTTCAGCCTAGAGAAGAGAAGGCTACAGGGGGGACCTCATTGCAGCCTTCCAGTACCTGAAGGGAGTTTACAAACAGGAGGGGAATCAGCTTTTTAAAAGGGTAGAGAATGGCAGGACAAGGGAAAATGGATTGAAGCTGAAGGAGGGAAGGTTTAGATGAGATATTAAGGGAAGTTCTTTGCAGAGAGAATGGTAAGGTGCTGGAATGTGCTGCTCATCTCTGAGCAGGTGGATGCCAGGGGGTGGATGCCCCATCCCTGGAGGTGTTCAAGACCAGGTTGGATGGGGCCCTGAGCAGCCTTGTGTAGATCCAGGCCTGGAGGTTGGTGGCCCTGCCCGTGGCAGGGGGGTTGGAACTGTATGATCTTTGAGGTTCCTTCCAACCCAAACCATCCTATGATTCTATGATTCTATGTATTTGATCACCTTTGTTAAACTGGAATCAGCTACCTGCAAACCAACAAGTGAAGATCAACTGTTATGTCATATCTCAAGTGGAAAGATAATCAGACATCCACAGCTGTGTCAAGCCATGCTGGACAAACAGGGAAGAAGGGCAAGAACAGTTGATCTGGGTCTAAAGTCACAGACAATGCAAGGAAAACTGGATTTCCTAAAGTTTGGGCACGTTAGGATATACTTCAGTCATATGATGTCATATTAAAACAATCCTACCTATGCCTCTAGTTCAGCTTTACATCCAATAGAAAAATATGAAATAAATAGCAAAGGAAGTGGTTGAAGTTTAGTAAAGCCTGAATAAAGTTGATTGAGAGACCAACAGATAACTTCTAAAATTAATTAATTTAATTTAATACTAATCTGAATCTATTTCCCCCCCCCTCCTCATTTTTTGCTGGGATCATCTGCACAAGCATAGGATCTCTGTTTCTTAGATAGTTCTTTCCTGCCACTGGCACACAGTACCTCATCTCTTGCAGTGCCATAAGCCCCATGGGACTCAGCATGTGTTTTGACTCCCAGTTGATGGAAGAAGAGTGGTGGCAGACTATGTGGTGTCATCCACCTCCTTGCCACGTGCAGAAGAATCCTTTATGACATTAGAATGGGGAATTTAAGTCTGCTGCCAACAGTTTTGTTTGCTGTTCTCTCAAGGGAGGGATCGAAAAGCTGGTTTAGGGTCTTGTTTTGTGGTAGTTTTGTGAATTGTTATCTGATTGTAATTTATTTCTTAAGAGAAATACACCAAAATCTGTATGTTGGTCTTGACCTGGTGATCAGTGTTTGGGCTTCAATCAGTGAAGTCACTGATTGGGGTGAGAAGGAACAGAGCTTGCATGATGCTTTTATGCAAAATTTCTGCAGTAATAGATTTACCAAAAATGACTATGTATGAATATTTCTTCTAAAATGTAACACAGCAACAGATGACACACATTCAGAAAACACAAATCATTCTATGTTTTTCTCTCCTGAAACAAAACATGATAACACCTCTTGATACATTTGCTTGGTTAAAGAGAGACCAGGATCTCAGCCCAACGGTAGGGTTTTGCCTGCAGATGAGAGTGGGGATGAGAAAAATCACTGCAATCCTCCACTGTGGTCAGGTGATCATTCCAAGAGTCTCATTTGATTTTCTGCCTGTCCAAAAAAATCTTTATACTTTCAGACTTGCAGTTGCAGAAGATGCGTGGTTGTTGGTCTTGGAGAAGATCACCCCATGTAGCCCACAACCCATGTGGTCTGGACGTGCTTCATCTGCTTACAGGAAATACTGCAGATCAGACTGGAGCTTTACAGCTGTCCTGGTTCTGGCCAGGCCAGAGCTAACCTCCCCAAGCAGCCAGCCCAGGTGAGCTGAGTCAGCCCTGGCTGTTCCCACACTACCCGACATCACTCCCCCATAAAAAGGGCTGGTTTGGGAGGGGCACTTCTGAGTGCCTCCAGGGCACTCTGAGTGTGACTGGGGCATTGGTTCAGTCCTTGTGTTGTGCAGTACTCTGTGTCATCATTGGGTCCATAAGATACTCTGTTATCACCAAGTGTGAGTGACGTTTGCCATGGGCTGTTATTGTTCCCCTTTCATGGTGCTTTTGTCAATAACCGTCCTTATCCCAACCCACAGGGGGTCTCTCTGTTTCTCCTCTGGGAGTGATGGAGTGGTGTGTGGTGCTCAGCCACTGCTTGGGGCTGAACCACCACAGCAGGGAGCCTTGTTAGTCTCCTATAGGAAAGCATGGATGGACCAAAGGCATTTGGTTTGCTGCTCTCTGGTGTAACATCGATCACAGGGTAGCATCTCACTCAGTGCCCCTGATTGCAAGTCAGGACATTCCCAACAGAATAGAGATGGATAAAATGTTCCTACAGCTGTGAGCACTACTGGCCCAGCCATTATGCAGGGTAACCCCACTGCAACCCACACCAGGGGCTTCTGAGCAGCTGCTGCAACACTGTGTCCTACAGATATACCAGCGGAGATGTCGTGGGCTGGAGAAATCCCACAGAGTTTAGCTTCCAAGGGTTTGACTTCTCAGCCCTTGAAACAATAATTGCACTCATGGCAAACAAAGCAGAGGTTGTGTGTGCTCCAAAATGCTAATGAAGGTGAGCACCATAGGCCATCAAACGCGCCTTTCATTGGATCAGGAAAAATAAATGTGAAAACATTTCCTAAGTTTTTACCTTAAATTGCCACAGATTGAGGGCAAGCTTGTGCCATTTGTTTTTGTGTGGGTACACTTCTGCAAATGTCGGGCAGCGAGGAGGTTCCTGCAGAGGTGGCAGAGTGCCCAGCTGGATGAGACCTCTTGAGAGGCCGTGGCTTCCCGTGACTCTGGCAGGACTTGGAGCACGGGCTGCGCTTTTCCCTACAGCCAGCGGTGGTTCTGTCGATGAGGTTGTTCCCAGTACAGAGGATCAAACGCGGGTGTAAACCACTGCACGGCCAGGTCTGAGGTTATTATCTGTGCAAATGTGGCTGGCACATTATAGCTAGCTGTTGTGAAGAAAAGGGCTTAGGGAGACAATCACGGCTTTAACACCAAGGATTACGCAAGAAAATAGAGACAAAAGGGGAATTTTTTTCCCCTTTTATTATATTTCTCAGTGCAAGTATTATGAAAGGACTCTACTCATATTCGTTCATCGTTTTCCCACAGTCATTTACAATAATCTCCTGGAAGAATCAAACTGAAACTTCAGCCCTTAAAGAAAAAGCTTGCCCACTTATGCATTTTTTTTGTATTGTACAGTTGTCCATGTGAGCTCAGGCGGTGCCATGAACCAGATCTTATATCAGAGCTTTGAAAAGCCAAAGCTTGTTCAGGGCGAGCACATACAAAGAGTTAAAGTGGTTGCATAAAGCAGATCTCAAACTCAGGTAGTGAGATGCTAAGTCTGGCAGTTACAGCAAGTCCTTTACATCAGACTAAAAGCCCGTAAGATAGATTTTTAACATCATGGAGGAGGGAGGGGGGGAGGCTTGGTGGGGAGCATGCTCTAATATGGGTCAGAAACACTAATTAACTGGAACTGTTTCTCATGATCAGTAACTCAGCAGTTCTCCTTCAGACTCTTTGTTAAAGAATCTGCATAAAAATAGCAACAAACAGCCTCCGAATCCTTCTAAACACCAGTCAGGCTTAAATTTATCTCCCGTAGTGCTTCCTTGTGACAGTGGCGATGACAGCATCGATTAGATAGGGCTGGCACTTCACACCGTGTGTCACTCCTCATTATCTGACGAGAGCCCCTGCGAGAGGCAGGTGCCGGGGAATGAAAGATTAGGTGGAGTATGTGTAATCAGCCTAAATCCCTCGCTACCTCTGCCGAGCGATAACAAAATGTGAGCAGCTCTCTCCTTTCCACAAACTCTTCCCTGATTTCGCCATGCTCGCGAGTCTGCAGGTTTAATTACCCAAACCTGAGCTGAGAAACCGCACGACAGAGACCAACATTTCCAGGATGAGGTTGGTTCTGGACCGCAGGCTTGTCTTCCAGACGATTTCTGTCCTCCGAGGAGTATGTGCAGTCCTAATTACGCAGCCTTAAACCAACACGCAGAAATTCCCCTCCCTCCCTCCTGTGCAGATGCTTAAGCTTTTCTTCCTCACTTTCAGCAGATCCTCTTTAATTCTCCCTAATGGCTCTCACCCTCCCTGCAAATCAGCGAGCGAATTTTGCGAGTGAATGAGCATAATGAAAAAGCAAGGTGTGAGGCTTGGCGACACGGACTAGATTTTGACACTTGCTGCATTAGTTTTAATACTTCTTAATGTGCCAGTCAATGTTCGACAGCGTGGCTGTTAGAAACGAAGGTCCTGTAATGAGATCTAGCAAGCCTTGTGGAAAAACGACAACCGTTTTTCGGTGCCAATTACCGATGAGAACTACTTGGGCTTTCCGCACGCTTTCAGAGACAAATTGCTCTTCAGATTTGAAATGAGAGCACTGGCTTGTTGGGAGAGAGCCAGGCCACGCTGGGTAAGACTCAGACACCTGGCTAAGTGAAATGATTCATGCAGGCTGGCCAAGGAAAAGAAAACACCTAGCTTGCTCTGGGAAGGAATCGGCTACCACACACCACCCTAGGCTGTTCCAGACACAGATTGTCTGCAATCTGCCCTGGTGACCAAGAAGGCCAATGGTATCCTGGGGTGCATCAAAAGGAGCGTGGCCAGCAGGTCAAAGAGGGTGATCCTTCCCCTCTATTCAGCCCTAGTCAGGCCCCTCCTGGAGTATTGTGTTTAGTTCTGAGCTCACTGGATACAGGGTTCTCCTGGAAAGAGTCCAGCAGAGGCTATGAAGATCATTAAAGGCCTGGAGCATGCCCCTATGAGGAAAGGCTGAATGAACCGGGGCTGTTCAGCCTTGAGAAAAAGACTGAGAGGGGATCTGATCAAAGTTTATAAATATCTGAAGTGTGGGACACAGGGGGAAATAGCCAGCCCCCTTTCCAGTGGTCAGGACAAGGGGCAAAGGCCTCAAGTTGGAGCACAGGAAGTTCCACACCAACATGCAGAAGAACTTTTTCACAGTGAGGGTGACAGAGCCCTGGGACAGGCTGCCCAGGGAGGTGCTGGAGTCTTCTTCTCTGGAGATATTCAAGACCTGTCTGGACACCTACCTGTGTGATCTGTCCTAGGGAACCTGCTTTGGCAGGGGGGTTGGACTCAATGATCTCTGGAGGTGCCTTCCAACCCCTACATTTCTGTGATTCTGTGAATCAGCTCTTGTGTTAGAGATAAGCATGGGAAGCTTTAAAGGAGGTAAAATAAAATCATAGAATCAGAGAATGTGTTACTTTGGAAGGGACCTTTAAAGGCCATCTAGTCCAACCCCCCTGCAGTAAGCAGGGACACCTTTAACTATATCAGGTTGCTCAGAGATTCATCAAGCCTGACCTTGAATGCCTCCAGGGATGGGGCTTCCACTACCTCTCTGGGCAACCTGTTTCCATGTCTCACAAACCTCATAGTGAAAAACTTCTTCCTAATGCCTAGTCTAAACCTACCCTGCTCTAGTTTAAAACCATTTCCCCTCATCCTATTGCTAAATGTCCTTACAAATGGCCCTTCCCCAGCTTTTCTGTCAGCCCCTTCAGGTACTGGAAGGCCACTATAAGGTCTCCCTGGAGCTTCCTCTTCTCCAGGCTGAACAAGCCCAACTCTCTCAGCCTATCTTTGTAGGAGGGTGCTCTATCCTTGTGGCCCTCCTCTGGACCTGTTCCAAGAGGTCCATGTCCTTGTGCTGAGGGCTCCAGAGGCAGGGTCTCGCCAGAGAAGAGTGGCACAATCACCTCTTTCAATCTATTGGCCACATTTCTTCTGAGACTATTAGCCTTCTGGCCTGCAAGTGCATGTAATAGGCAAATCCTGTCCACGTGTGAGAAACTGTGGACCACAGGAAAGGGAATGGGCAAACTGGAAACATTCAGTACTTGCCAGCAGTCGTGGATCCGGGTTACAGCTGGCGAAATGGCAAGCATGATGAATGGAAACCTCTCCGTGTTTCACTGGAGGGCTGGGTGTTAATGAGGAAGAATGGCAGAAAATACTACTGTCTACTGAAGAAAACAGCCCGAAGCCAGTGAGGGAGAAGTATGGCAGTGTGTGGGCAAAGCAAAGGGCCCTACTATGGTGATGGCTGGTAGCATTCAGAATCATGGGCCGCAGACAGTGCCTGTGGGCATCCCTGCCTACATGGTCCCACTCCAGTGACTGTATGCTTTACCTGTGGCTGGACAAAGCACCAGCGGATGCACTGTGAGGAGGACTCTCTCACTGCTGGGAGGTGAACTCCAAGCTCTCTTTTACTTTATTGTCATACCAAGTGTATATCAGTAAAACCCACACAGTTGCTGCTTGGCTAGACAAGTGTAAGGTGGTCCTCACAAATGTGCTGGTGTGATATTGCCATGCTGGGCAGGAGCTTTACTGCCTGCATGAAATGCCTGGATAAGCAGACTGGTCTTCCCAAGAGTTCAAATGTGCCAGTGGTCTCCTTCCAGGCTGTAAAATCCATCCAGGGGCTTCTGTTTTCCACTGCTACTCTGAGTATTTATGGGAAAAATGAAAGGATGTTCCTGACTCACAAGGAAGGACAAGGCGAGAAGACCTGGATCCTGGCTCTGGCAGCGTCTCCCTTAAGCTGTGTTAAAAAAGCTGCCTTGCATTTTGTAACTACCCTCACTGTGCCCTGAGTCAGGCCTGCATGGAAAAACAGTGTTTCCCACTGTATAGAGGTAAATAACCCCACTTGAGACAGTGTTAGACCCTCACAATAATTTGGGAGAAAGAATAGTTTTCCATGCCACTCTGAGTCACCTCATGCCAAATTTAGTGGGCTCAGAGGAACATCAACCCCTCCCCAGCAAGAGGCCGTGGCCTTGTGCTAGCTGGGAGGCAGGCGTGTTTTGGCAACATCTGATACAAACACTTCCCAGACCCTGGGGGAAAAACATTTAGTCATACAAAAATCCCAGTTGGTTGCTTCATACTTAAACTGCTACTCTGTGCAGCTGAAAAGTTAATTTGGGAAAAATGGCTGGATGACAAAGTGAGGAATATATGGTTAAATGCTCTTAATTTTACTTTTAACAATTGATGCCGCTGGTGGGTGCAGTAATACTGGATATAACCCTTATGTAGTACTCTACCATTTGATCTTTTGTGGTCATGGAGCATGTGTTTCTGTGTACTCACCATGAAAATAGGAAAAAAAGTCAACTGCTGACTTTTTGCTCAGGAATGAGGCTCGAGCAGGAAGAATGCATCAAATGAATTATATGAGGTTTTATAGGCGACAATTTCTCCTTGTTTTGATTTCTTGCAGTTAAATCCAGTCATTTCTACTCTGTGCGTGTTTATTTTTCTCCATGAAAATTGTGGCTATGCTGAGCATTTCTAGTGCTGTGCTAATTGCAACCAACCCACAAAAAGAATATTTCTTCTTTGGCATTTATCAAACGTCACCCATTTTCCAGTCTTGCACCCTGACCCACAGGCTGAACACCTCTGAGCTCCACTGAACCCTTGTAGGTAAATGGCTAACTATTGCAACCGCCTAAGAGGGGGAAATCTGCCTCTTCTGCATGTGCAACCACTGTGGTACCAGAATAAGTTAAGCCTTTGGAAGTTATGCTTGGGCTAGGTTAGTGAAAAGCCAGGAGCAAGCTCTGTGCTGAGACATACTTGCTACTGATCAAGCTGAAACCTGACTCCTGAAACAATTCCTTGTGAGGCATTGCTATTGCTTTGATGTGTTGAAATATCACACACAAAAAGGTTGGTTCTTCTGATGACCAGTCAGGTGGTCTTGTCTATGAAGAACAGTTCACTGTCACTGCTGGAAGGCACAGTGGCAAGCAGGTATACAGATGCCCCAATGTACAAATAACCAAGTAAAGCCTGTTTTCTACTGCAAATGGGAGGAAAATGTGGATATTCACTACTCACATCTTATTTCACTGTCATACCCTCACCCCAAAGGTGAATGCTTCTCAAGGATAAGGAATAGACATGTTCAAAAGCCGGAGTATGGGAAAGATAATGATATTTTTGTCTACATAGGTAGCTAAGTCTGATTTCCAGGTATGAAAAACACATCAGATATATGCACGTGTCTGGCCACTTGCAACCTGAAGTGTTTCTGCTGCTCCGGTGATGCCACAGGCCCTCCACACAGTGCTTGCGGGTAGCAAAAGCGCCCCAGTCTTGAGCACAAATCACACTGCGCTCACAAGAAAGTCGCTTTTAGAATAAGTTGTGTGGATACACAAAGCCTCTTCCCACAAACAGATGTTTGGGATCTCTGGACAATGAGCTGTGGCTCAGCATTCATTCTCATTACATGAGCAAGGAAATCCCAGGGGCACCGGGACCTGGCAGCCCTCATAAAGCCTCCCGGCGTGCCTGGTGGAGGCAGAGAGTCTGCGAGTTTCTAGTGGCCTCTTACGAAGCTGGGGAAGAGAAAAATGTAATCCATCGCCTACAAGAGAGCAGTGGAGAGAGCCACATTTTACAGACACTTTCTGAAAAGGCCCTCAAGACTAATTGTGTGTAGTGGTTAGGAAAGTGAAACAGCCTTCAAGGTACCCTCACCGCTTCTCAGAGAAGACAGCGTGAATTGGCCAGACCTGGTATAGCGCTCTGCTCACCGGCTGGGTGAAAAGCCTGCTGTTAGCTCTGGCACATGGCATTGCTGTGCACAGGATGCATGTGCAACAGGCTGCGTACAGCTTGATGTGCAAAAAAACCTGAAAGCCAGGCAAAGAACTGCAAGGCCTGGCCATAAAGATGCCCCCTGATGTGCTCAGCAGAGATGTATACAGCCTCACATGTATTTGGCTGGCCCAAAGAGCTGTTGGGATTTGGAGGGTTAAATCATAGAATCATAGAATACTTTGAGTTGGAAGAGACCTCAAAGATCATCTAGTTCCAACCCCCTGCCATGTGCGGGGGGGACACTTTCACTAAACCAGGTTACCCAAAGCCCCATCCAGCCTGGCCTTAAACGCTTCTCTGGGCGGCCTGTGGCAGGGCCTCACCACCCTCACAGGAAAGAACTTCTTCCTAATGTCTGACCTAACCCTTCCCTCTTTCAGCTTGAAGCCATTGCCCCTTGTCCTGTCACTGCACTCCCTGGCGAGCAGTCCCTCTCCCACTTCCCTGTATGACCATTTAAGTATTGGTGCATCACAGTTAGGTCACCCCAGAGCCTTCTCTTCTCCAGGCTGAACAAACCCAGCTCTCTCAGCCTGTCTTCACAGGAGAGGTGCTCCAGCCCCTTGATCATCTTCATGGCCCTCCTCTTGACTTGCTCCAACAGGTCCATGTCTTTCCTGTACTGGTGACCCCAGACTGCTGGATGCAATACTCAAGGTGGGGTCTCACCAGAGCACAGTAGGGGGATAGAATCACCTCTCTTGACCTGCTGGCCACACTGTTCTTGATGCAGCCCAGGACACGGTTGGCCTTCTGAGCTGCTAGCTCACACTGCCAGCTCATGAAATGCAGTTCAGTGTGTCAGCCAGATTGAGAATGGTCACATATTTGACCTTTATTTTGTCTTTTATTTTAGAAACGAAACACAGAACTGCTGTGTAAGTGGAAAAGTTGCTAGAAATTGCTCTTCTTGGGGTCGATTCAAAGAGCTGACTCACTGTGCAACATTAACACGCTGCATCAGCTGACGAATCCAGGAGCATTGACAAATCCAGGAGAACATCACCACGTGGAGGGAGGGCACCAACCCCACCCACGTGTAGCCGTGCTCTCTGTATCGTACCCAGCTTGTCTTCCCAGATGGCTGAGGGGCTTTCATAGCTACGGGCTGTTTATTTATTTTGGGGTTTCTAATCGTTGCTATGGTAATACTCAAAATTTGCATTCTGAAACGTACCTTGTTCTAACCTGCTCACTGTCTAGGGAGCCGGTGCTGGAGGTGCGAAATTATCCATGCTACAGAAACTGCAGCCTGGATTCCTGCCTTTTTTGTTTTTTGAACCAGGCAAACAGAAAGTACTTGCCCTACTTTCTAGCCAGTAAGCTGAAATTCTGCATGTTTAATTATAAATCAAATAATTGACTACAAAGCTATTGTGGTATGGCCTTCCATGCTGCTGATGGTTTTAATTGCAAATGGTTACACGATGTGCTTTAGTAACAAAGAATGAGCCCTGAAGTAGAGGATGAAATGGCCTACTTTGGCTCTGTTTTTACAGTTAGAATGCAAGAAATTTTCTGTCATGTCATTCCTCTCCATGATGGATGTGGACAAGGGAACCAAAGGCCACATGAGATGCCAGTCATTCAGCCCAGCATTCACGGGGACAGCCCAGGAACTTGCTGCGGACTGTTCCTACTCTCCCTTGTTCAGGTCCCACCTTCACAAGAGCCACTCTCCTTGTGATGGCCAAAGAGGAGCTTGCATGGCTCACCCTGGAGCTGAGGACAAGGCAGAGTGTGGTGTCTCTTAAATGTATTTTTTCCTCTACTCCTGTCCCCAACTCAGTTCATCCCGTTGAATCTGTACCTGCATGGAAGGCCTTCTTGGAGGCAGCTGTACATTTATTTGCTTTCTTTTCATTATAAAAGAAGTCTTGAAAGCCACCACCAAGATGGATTGAAAAACACTCTCTCCTTCACCCATGGACAGGAAAATCTGGAGCCTTCCTTGTGTAACACAAAGACTGAGCAGGGCCAATTACCTGCAGTGACAAATAGTGTTACAGTGAGTCTTTGGGCAGAATAAATGTAAAATCCTCCAAGTCAGCTACGACATCTTTCAAGCATATTTGGACATTGAAGCTGAATATCCCCAGCTGTGTTAAACTGTTAAGCTGTTGAGTTTCCGTTTGCAAGCCACCAACAAAAAGTAAGCTAAAATAGTCTTGCTGTGCCTGCTCTTGCCTAGCACTGCTGAGGGAAAGGAAACTTAAAGCCCAGACCAATTCAAGTTTCTTGGAAAAACACCAATGTCCTTCATGCTACTGATGCGTTCCAGTACCTTCCTGCTAGATCAGGTTTATTCTTTAGCAGCGTCTAGGGCTGTGACTCTTTAAGCAGGGACAAGTGAGCTTCTGCTTTGTTGTACAACAGAGTCTCTCTTGACCTTGCTCTGCTAAGCGTACCGATGTGACTGTGCAGAACAGAGTACCTCTGTGCTCAGGGAATTTTTTTGGTCTTGCCTTTATTTAGGTAATGAGAGAGATATTTTTCCTTTCTCTTGTATGCAACAGCAGTTTCTAGGCAGTATTGACTTAAACCCCTCTATTTTTATATGACTAACTATAGTAGCATAAAGCTAAGTGGTTAAGATAATTGTGAGAACTTGAAGTCCAATCTTTAATTTTTATTTTTTAAACCAAAATACAGCATATGCATGCATGAAGAAAAAAAAAAACCCAGAGGGCAAAAGGAGGAAATCAACAGGACCAATCAATTGACAAATCTGTGATTTAAGTGTAATATAGAGAAGTATAAATCTACCGGAGCTGTTGTGTAATTTCAGCACAAATCATTTGTGGAGGAGAGCTAGTTTCCCCTCTTCCGCTCTCCCTGGTGGGCATGGGTCTGCTCACACCCCAAAACCAGTGCCTCTCCAGCTACCAAAGGCATGATGTAGGAAGATGATCCTCCACCCATGAAGACTGATGTGTTGGTCTTTTTTCTTGATGTGATACGAAGAAGCAGCAAAGGGGAGCTGTTTAACAGGGTCACCTCATGCCCGGTGGGTTCCAAGAGTAGCAATGTGGGGGGGCCTGGATGACAGCCCAAGACCACCAGGGCTGTGCTGAAGCAGGATGGCTCCTGGTGAAGAGGAGGAGGAAGAGGAGGGAGAGGAGAGGATTCAGGCCTGATGCCTGCTTGCAGGTGGCAGTGGCATCCTACCTCCCAGGGACCTGGAAAAGATGCCCAGATAAAGGGATCTCCCTGTGCCCCAGAGATTCTCCCTGGGGCCCCCCTGTGCTCTAACAGAGGTCTGGTCACTGCTGAAGAGAGAGCCATGCTTGGAGAACTTGTCTCCAGTGGAGCAGCAGGTTTCTCTTTTCCACCTGTATTTCTCACTGGCACCTGGCAAGCACACCCCAAGAGCAAATGAAGCTGGCCGCTGTGTTTTGCAAACCTCTGTTGCTGTGATCTGTATAAATAATTACCCAAACCTTTGTTTATTAATTTCTGATTAAAATCCTACGTAATTTAGATGCAAATTAACTGCTTCACTTATGATCCTGGCGAATGGCCAAGCTGGCCCTCGGCGTGGCAGAGCTGGCTATCGTCCCTGGCAGTTTTGCCGCTCTCAGGCCTTCAATACCCCAGCAAACATTGCTAAAAACTCTTCAGCTGCATGCTAAACCCCTGCAAGGGGCAAAGCAAGCTCACACCAGTGAGGGGGGGCTGAGTGAAACCTCTCCTTGCTCAGGTGGGATCAGACACCCTTTCCCACTCGTCCAAAAGAAGTAGGCAGCTGCTGAAGCCCGTGCGGTGTCATCACGTGTGTTTGAGGGGACTGCAGGTCTGTCCCCAAGCACTGGAGGATTTCTGAGGGATGCTCTTTGCACAGTGACAGATGAAGGAGTTGTGGGTGATCTTTTTCTTACAAACTTCTGCAAGGTAATTTACCCCCCCCCCCCCCCCCCGCCTTAGGCAATATTCTCAGCCATGAAAGAGAGTGGGTAGCCCAAATTTTTCTTGGCTGTTTGCAACAATAGGGAAGAATAACCAGCTAGAGCTTTGTGAAGGCAAAAAGGAGCTATTTGCTAATTGTTTTAATATATCTGAGGCTAATGAGTTTAAGATAAGCTATTGATTATATGGGTTTTGTTTTGATAGCTGAAGACAATAATAATTGCAGTCATTTTCCAGGTTAAAAAAGAACAAGTTTTGAATGACAAGTTGTATCTCTCCCTTCTGTCCTTTCCAGGGCTGGTGACAGCTGGAGAAAGCTGATGTGAGAGACTGAGGCAATCCTGTGATGGTTGCTGCCATGTTTCTGCACTGCCTGTAGGTTATTATTCCTGCTCACCCACCATAGTGACTCTATTCTACTATTTGAGATAATGAGTTTTTTAAAAACATTCTTAAATCCTCAATTCAGTAAAAAAAAAAAAATCAGCTCTTTTAAATGTAAGAAAATTTATATTGTTGTCTGTATGTATGCAAGGAATAGGTTGAGTCACCTTCCCTGGATGTGTTCAAAAAAAGGGTAGATGAGGTACTTGAGGATATGGTTTAGCTTAAAATGGGAATGGTTGGACTTGATGAGCTTCAAAGGTCTTTTCCAACCTTGTGATTCTGTGTGATTCTGTGAATAGAAGGCATTCTTTCTAATTGTCCTTAAGGAGACAATGGCATCCCTACACATCTCATCAGCAGTGTGATGATCCAGTGGTGTTCAGCCAATAATGGACTTATTTCTAATTAGAGTCCCGTGGTACAGGCGTAGGAAGGCATTGCATTCCTGAGACCAGCAGAGCTGATGAAGGATGCTTTCCTATAGACACCCAAGCTGCAAATCCTTTGGTGCCTAGTGGAGGCTGAGACCTGATCAAGGGGTAAGGGGCATTTTTGTAAAGCCTTTTTGTCAGTGGAGTATTGCCAGGATGTTTCCATCACCTGGCTGCCTCGTTCTATGATATGAGTAGGATGGATTTCTGAGATGTCCACCCCTCTGGGTTAGGTCCAGCCCACCTGGTAGGCTGCTAAGCTGTGGGAAGCCAAGAGAGGAGCACGATCCTGCAGCATGTGGGACAACATGGCTTTTGTGTGGTGCTCAACCACTGCAGAAGCTCCTCCTCTGCATTGCTGTGGGAGTGTGCTGGTGTTCCTCTGACTTGAAGTTGACACACACTTGAAGTTGACACACTCACAGCTGAGGAGGCTTCAGCAAGTTAGACAAGCTTGCTGGTTTGTAGTGGAGAGCAAAAAAGGATTCATTAGCTTCTAAGAGCACAGCTTGCTAATAGAAGTTAATGGGAGATCATCGTTGGGCCTGAGATGATAATATTTTCCGTCAAAACCATGCAGTTTAACGTGCAGTCCTCTCTGTGGCCAACCAGAATTGGGCTTCAATGACAGACACTTCCAGCCCTAAGGCAGGCCCTGTATATCCAGTGACCTGTCTGTTTTCTGTGGCCTACCAGTAGCTCTAATAAAAGATGTTTATCACAGAATTACAAGGTTGGAAAAGACCTTTAAGATCACCGAGTCTAACCATAAGCCCATAAGCTTCAAGTCCTGAAAGCAATCCTGTTTGAGGCTTGGTTGTTTTGCAATACAGTGTACTAACTTTTTTTTAAACAGTGAAAGCTTTCCTCCATTTTTTTAATGAAATCTTAATGGTGGGAAGCATCAGCCAGAAATGTAGTCTTCCACAAATCACGTTGTAAAAAAATAATCACATTAAATCTTGTAATAAATGGGCTTGGCTCTTCACAAATTCTTTCATACACTGGAGCACATTCCATGAACACCCTCCCCCCACTGGGCTCTTAAAAGCAAATTTACAGAATTTCAGATTATTTGGACTTGCTCCAAATCATGCCATTGCGATAAAAATACTCAAAAAACCCACCCAAAACAGTACTGTTTTATCTTTTGCTGATAATATGATCTAATTTCATTGTTGTTTCTTCCCTTGACTGCATGAAGTGAATAAGGGAGGTGAAAATGCATCATCGGAACCAACTACAGCAGGTACCCCTTGAGAAAATAAGACCTTAATTCCCTAAGCACTTTCCTGGGAAGGAAACACAGTAATAGTTTGTGAGGGCTGAGCTGGTGAACAGAAACACACTCCTTTTTCGCCTTGCCTTCCCTTTCCCTTTCCCTTTCCCTTTCCCTTTCCCTTTCCCTTTCCCTTTCCCTTTCCCTTTCCCTTTCCCTTTCCCTTTCCCTTTCCCTTTCCCTTTCCCTTTCCCTTTCCCTTCCCCTTCCCTTTCCCCTTCCCCTTCCCCTTTCCCCTCTTCCCCCCCCATAGGCACTGAATTGTGCCACCGAACTTGAGACCAGCTTGGAAAGGCTCTTTTCAGAGCTGAATTCCTTGATTTCCCACCCTAAGCCAAGGTCAAAGATGTTCCTGGGAGCTACATGGCAGCTTGGAAGTAATCAAATTATGCTGAATAAATCTTTCAAAAACGCTTTGCATGGAAATATATGAGGAAAGGATACCTTCCTTTCTAAGATGTTTGCCTGCGTATTAAATACTTTCCACTGTCTCCAGAGAGCCTGGCAAGCACACACAGCCCAGTGCACATAGTTTGTCAAAGCCTAATGAACTCTTTAGTGGAAGTTCTCTGTGGCTTTGTGGGGATTAGGCTAGCAACCACATTTGGGCTTCAAGGTGAAATGAATCAGTCTGTGTAGGCAACCTGACTTCCAGAATGTTTTTCTGTCAAAACCTGCCTCAAAATGAACATTATTCTTTTCTTTTGCCTTGTTTCCACTCGATGTCCCCTCCCACATGCCTATTTTATATATATATATATATATATATATATATAAAGCACCTATCACTTTACTGATAAACATTCTTTGGAACCACTCTAACAGCAGAGTTAACCACTCTGATGGCACATCTAACTGGGTCTTTCAGGGGTTTCACAAAGTTGAGAGGGAGGAGACCACATAGCAGCAAAAGTATTTCCTGTAGGGTCCTCTCTTCTCCACTGGACAAGCATTCCCCTGGGTGCTTCTGGTCTGAACCAGCCCACACTCACACTCCCCCCACGCCCAGAAAAAATAAATAAAGGAAAAAGATAAAGATTTCCTGGAAAATTAAGAAAATAATTGTCCTTTCTGTGAAAGAAGGGAACTTAATCACAAAATACACATCTTGTAGAAATTACTCCTTTTTCCTCAGACGTGGGGAACTATAATTGCCCTGAAAATTTTGGAAGAAAACTCAGACATTCTGTGTACACAGAGGTAAATCTTTCACCCACGTCTAATCTACCTCACAGCATCAACAGTGAAGCTTCACATGCCACACTCACCCCCTCGTTTGGTCACTGGAAACCTGGTCCCTGTGTGGGTGTAGTTTCTGAAAATCTCCCACTGTTGCTTACATTCCTGTTTCTCCAGCAGTCCTGTCTGTCACCAGAGCTGCGCTGGTGCCAGTCAGAAGGGCAGCACCATCAGGGAAAGCCCCCACATGCATCAGCTTCCCGACATGGGACAGGTCTGAGGTGCGATAGGACTTTTTTTTCCCCCTTTTTTTTTTCTGTATGACTTGTTCTTATGGCCTGTTTCTCTTGGTAGAAACACATGGTAAGGAGCAGTGTTGGAGATAAAGGGCTGAGGTGCTGAGTGCATGTTCTCCAGATGTTTCTTTTCCTCACGGAGGCAATAGAAGATGGTTACTCTCACTCTCCAAGACCAGACTTGGGCAAATCCCATGGTGACAGCAGGAGAGGTACGAAGACATACATGCATCCACTGAGTAGGTATGGTTGCTGGAAGTGTGAGACAATGAGCTATTGCTTTTAACTGTCTCCACAGCAAACTGCAGCTGGCAGCAGGAACCATTTGGCAAGAACCAAAATGGTCTGTGTGTGTGTCACAGCCTGTCTCTTGACCATCCTTTTTTGAGCTGAAACATAAGGTGCCTGCTTGTCTTTCCAAGGACCAAAGACTTCATGTGTCAAATCATAATGCTCAAAGAGGAATAAAACCCAAGCACTGTGGGGCTGACTGCTTCACTGCGCTGTAAGGAGTAGGCGAGGTGTCTGAGGGGTTTAATGACATCTCACAGTGTGTCTTTCACCCTGGCACTTGCCCACATGTGTCCTCTTAGCCCAGTGACAGTGAAATAGCTTCTGCTCCGTTTGCAGGATAAGCTGTGTGTCACAGGAGAAAGCTGCAGAGCATCTGGGTAATCTTTGTCATCTGCTCGCGCCTTCAGTACCCGAGATGTCCTCCCCAAAGCCCTGCAGCAGCACCTACCTCTGCTGAAGCAGCAGATGCTGTAGCAGCTGTAATCTCTCCCTCCTGCTCCTACTTGAAGAGGATTTTAGGTGGGTAAGACCGAGTCACTACAAATCACTTCTAGGGTTTCGTTTGCTGTTGTGCAGGTCTTTCCGCTTCCCATACTTCTCATTTCAAACTCCCTCTGATCTGTGTGGTCTGACACAAATCTCCAAACCACAGAACAAATTTTTGGAGAGCACAAGCTCCTGGCTGCTCTGTATGTCTCCAGAATCTCTTCTTTGTGTGCTTTGGAGATTTGATTCACTGGTGGTACTTCTCGTCAATGTATGTAACCACATTTTCTGCTTCCCATTTCTCTGCTCTCTTTTAGAGCAATCATATCTTTTTACAAATGCTGATTATTTCTTGCCCCAAAGTGGTCTGGAAAAGACTGTGAGGCAGCGAGTGGTGCCTTTGAATTTGCAGAGGAGATGAGTGGTGACTCTGGGTGCCCAAGGTGAGCAAGCTTTTTAAAAGTCTGAAAACCTTTTCCTTGGCTTCCAAAGGGCAGGTGCCCATCATAGAATCATAGAATCATAGAATTGTAGGGGTTGGAAGGGACCTCGAGAGATCATCGGGTCCAATCCCCCTGCCAAAGCAGGCTCCCTAGGACATGTTCTCATAAAGGATTGCACCAAACTTCAAAGCACTCAGAGTCACTTGAGACTTCCCTCAGCTCCAGCATATGGACATTACGAAGACCCCTAGCTATAGCAGATGCCACAGGATATATTACATTCTATGTGCCATAAATCTTCCAAACTAGCTTTGAAAGGCTTGTGAGAGATGGTCTTGTCCAGCATTTGCAGTGTTTCTCCCCTGTCTCTTCGCTGATTCCCACTGGGATCTTTTGTGCCCCACGGGTGGGTGCAGCTCTGGTGGGGAGGTTGGTGTGGTTCAGAGCACCTCGATGGCTTACCGCAGATCTGATCCCTTCACTGCCTGGCAGTGGGTTCAGCTTGTACCTAAGCTGTTCACAACAGATGTTTGCCTAAGCTCTTATTCAAAAACAAACAAAAAAATGATGGAGACGTAACAGTTCTCCCAGCCAATCTATCTTGTGCTTAATCATCCTTACTATTAGAATTTTTTTTCTTGTTTATCTTAAATCTCTTTTCTGACTATCAAAGCCCACTACTTCCCGTCCTATAATCAAAATTATTCCCCCATATTTGCAGATAACTTCGATTTATTTAAAGACTGTTATTGTCTCCCTCCAGTCTTGTCCTTTCTAGACTAAACAACCGCATTTCCTTCAGTCCTACTTCATAAATTATGTTTTCTCAACTTCTAATTGATTTTGCTACTTTGAAGAACTGGGTTTGGAAAAAAAAAAATCTTAAAAAAGTTTGAAACTGAATAAAATATTCCAGCCAAGGCTTTGGCAGCACCAAATAAACAAAAGGTATGTCAAAGGGCTTATAAAGAGTGGTCCTGGTGCTATACCCCAGCAGAGTGCTTGCAGTTCCTGCAGTAGCAGGACATCGTTGGTTTCTAATGCCACAGTCGCCCCGAATCCTTGTCTGCTTTCTCGTGCTCTGTCCTGGTGTTTTATATCAGTCCCGTCTTCATATATAAGCAGCTCGTTATCCGACTGACAGCAGGACAAATGGAAAATTTCACATTAACGGCATTTCACCTCATCTTTTTCTGGCTGCCGCAGCAGAGCGAGATCCTTCCAAGCCTGTCCCTAATCCTCAGCTTGGATTCAAAGGTTTTGCAATTTGATAGGTGGTGACCCCGTTCTCCCAGCACGAGGCGAAGTGGTTGCGGTACATCAACTTCTAAACCTCTTCTGCCAGTAATCCTCTGTCTCGTTTCCATACGCTCCCCCATGCTGCTGCCTCTTGCCATGGGGGCTTGGCTCTTTGAAGCAAGAACCAGCCTTATGTTCTCTCCCTATGCAGTGCCGAGCGTGGCAGGGTCTTGATCCATGATTAAGGACCCTAAATATAACAACAATAAAAATAATACTGCCTGTATAACTGAGAAGCTCCTGTCTGTGGCAAAATGGGACAGGAGGGGGTGGTTTATGGGTGCATCGAACTTTCCTTTTGTGGCTCTAAAAAATGTAATTGAAGGCAGCTTTTTAAATGGAGCTGCTATTTTGTTAGGAAAATACTCATTTTCTGAGGAGAATGGTACATTCCTCTCTGTAAAAATGTCACATTTTCACCTGGGGCATATTCATGAAAATTAAAACTTTGCTTCTTGTTGTAAATCTTTGTAAATTTCCATGCTTTTGCCCTAGGTAAAAATGTGACATTTTTACAGACAAGAATGCTCCAGTTTTGCTGAGAGAAGCAAAAAGGCCTTTCTGTAAAAAAAAGGCAACAGCAACTTTCTGCTTCTGAAAAATATCTATTCCTTTTACTGGGGGGGGGGGGGGGGCGGGGGGAGGGAGAAGAAAAAGAAAAGGAAAAAAAGAAAAAGAAAAGGAAAACAGAGTGGAGCTGTTGCAGAGCTGTATTCTGTGTTCCCTGCTTTCTGATCAGCTTTTATCACTGCTTAACCACTGTGCTCAAAGGCAGAGTGAAACTTTACCATGCATTGACTCATTGACTCATTGACTTTACAAATGCACTACAGAAAAATAACTTATTTTTGTGGTGAGATCGGGTAACTTTGCCAGTTATGTGTCAGCTTTGCTGGCACTGATGATGTTTTATACTCAGTGGTTATCACGAGCCAGCTATTGCAACCCTCATTCATTCAAAACTTCTACTAAATTAATGCAAGATACAACCCTGAAAGAATCTATCAAATGTAATTTTGAAATAATAATAGAAAAGGCTTTCTATAAGCTTTTTAAAAATATTTTTATTTTTTCATTTCAGCCATTGATTACTCAGCCTGTCCCAAATACAGCACATTCAGCTCAATCTTCATGTCCAAAGTTGCAAAAAAAGTAGGAGAGGACTTGCAGGTCTGGATTATGTGGAATTGACTGTCATTTAAAGAGAATGATGGCTCCCTTGTCACCCCATTTTTCTTGAGAGGGCTGCCTATGGGGAAGAAGAGGAAAAGGGAGTGATCATGGCAACACAGTAAAGAAGAGGCTGCCCTTGGAATGCTCTCAGAATGTATTTCTTTGAGTCTGGAGACAGCTAGTCTGTGACCATTAACTAAAACATCCTAATCCTGGGTGGACTCTCAGGGTTTTCATGGGGCTCAGCAAGGTTCTTTCACCTCTAAGAGGTAATGGTTGTAATTCTGGTCCATGGACCAGCAAGTCAGAAGATACCAACTCCACATACCTGCTGAGGGTTTTTTCCTTTCCACAGGAGATTTCACCTTGGTTTTCTGCTCAGGGATCTCCAAAATTATTTTATAATCCAAGGCTGCTTCAGACTGAAAAAAAGTAGAGGTGTCTAGGGCTGCTGTTGTTTCAGTGCTCTGCTGCCTCCCCACACTCCTGCCTGTGTTGTGCCTTTGATGGATGGGTTCCTAGGTGTTGGAAGCCCAGTAGAAGTTTTATATATCTGGAAAATACAAGTGGGGTGTGCATGTTTGATGACTTGATGTTATCCCCCTGATCTTGGCCTGGCAGCTGTGAAGGTGAAAGGCTGGCCAACCAAACCCACTCAAAGTTGACAAGCGTGCCTTGCTGATACAGAAAGAAAGTGGTGGGCACAGTGAGCAAGATCTCTTCTCCTTTGAGAAGGCTGCAAGGGCTGCAGTACAAGTAGAGGAGACACAGAAGAGAAGGACCCAATTTGCAGAGGGACTGCTAGCATAGGGGAACAGGAGCAGAGAAACCTGAAGAAGTCCCTAAAAAGGGGAATTATGGAAAGAGAATAGGAAAGAGCAACACTGTGATGTTTATTCAGCACAGGAGCAAACAGGACAGTGTGCTTGCTAGTGACCCTATGCCAGCTTGGTCAAGGGTGGGAAACTCTTCCCTCTCTGCTGCATCACCAGAGTTTGGAGCTCCTGGAGGAGCCCAGGCTGTCCCAGGCACCAAGCGATTAGGGAACCACCAGATGAAAACCACACACTCCCCCTCCTCATTGACAGGCTGCTGTGCAAGTTTGTGTGGGACGTTTCTTCGGGTTTTAGCTGGCACTTGATTTTTTTGCACTGTACCTGGAGCATTAGAAACCCAGAAGGGGAAATTTACTTTCTAAAGTCTGGACACTCTACTGTGAAGCTTCTGCTTGCTGTGTGTGCCTGTTGTGGTTTAACCTGGCAGGCAGCTAAAACAACCACACAGCTGTTTGCTCACTTGACAGTCTCTCTCCCCTGCCCCTGAGTGGGATCAGGGGGAGAGAATTAGAAGAAAAAAAGGTTAAACTCTTGAGTTGAGATAGAGACAGTTTAATATGACAGAAAAAGAAGAGAATAACAACAACAACAATAATAAAAAGAATACACAAAACAAGTGATGCACAGTTGCTCACTACCCACAGACCACTGATACTCAGCTAGTTGCCAAGCTGTGGTCCCAACTCCCATCCACCTTCCCCCAAGTTATATACTGAGTATGACATCATATGGTATGGAATATCCCTTTGGCCAGTTGGGAGTCAGTTGTCTCGACCATGTCCCCTCCCAGCTTCTTGGGCATCCCCAACCTTACTGGTGGGGCAACATGAGAAGCTGAAAAGTTTTTGACTGCTTGGCAATGACCAAAATGTCAGTGTGTTATCAACATTCCTTTCATCCTGAATCCAAAACTCATCACAATACCCACTGCTATGAAGAAAATTAACTGTATCTGTGCCAAACCCAGGATAGTTCATGTGAGTTTAGCATCAGGCCCTGTGTATCTAAGCTCCTGTTCTTGCCCACTCAGTTGTAAGGGAAGGAGAAGCTGATGTTCATGCCAAAAAGGGCTCACTGAAGTATAAAAAGAAAAAAAAAAATCTATACATCCCAGAAAAATGGTACCCTATGTTCCTAAACTGGCAAAGTCCTAAATGTTTTATTAAAATGGATATTTGATTTGGCAAGTAAGTTCAGTCTCACATAGTGCAAATGCATGAAATATATCGGTATACATATATTCTCTAGAGCAGACTTGTCTCCTTACCTGAAGAACTATTAAAAAATAGAATAATTACTGGTGCTTTAACTCTGGATCTGCTGACATTGTTCCACCATACCCTGCCAGGGAATGGGACTCCCATTAGCTGCTCCTCTGTTGAAACCAACCTTTGGTAGCACAATTGCAAGTAGCACAGGCATTGTCCCCAGTTGCCCTTGTCTTGCTGCTGGGCAGGTATAACCATGGCTATATGGGCCATGCCAGGAGGCTGTGAAGCCAGTGGAGCTCCCCCTACAAAAATACTCACTGCTGTGTTTGCAGATGAACCTTAGAGAAGTCCTGGGCACTGAAAGTCTTGTGCTTCTACTTCATAGCTGTTGGTGACTGCTGGCTGGTCGTGAGGGGTGGGATCCAGCAATTTGCCTCCCAGCTCAAATCCTGGACCTCTGATACCCAAATGAAGACATGTGCCAGATTAGTGCTGATGCAGTGGTTTCTATGAACATTTCCCACACTCACTACAGTGGCAGGGCAAGAACAGCTTTGTTCAGACCAAAGCAATTGAAGAGTTAACTTGGCTTTTCTCATTGATCATTGGCTTTTAATCAGAGATCCCAGGAGGGATTTTTGTGCTGACCTCCAAAACAAACTAAGAGAAATTGATAGTATTTAGGTGCCAAATGAAGAATTAGATCCTTTTGAGGACTCAAGACAGGAGTTGCCAAGCCAGCCACTTACTGCATGTTCACAGGTGGCTAAATAGAGCCAGTAGGTCTGGAAATCCATGAGAGGTAAATATTTATAGCCCATAGCCATAGTGTTCCCATAGGAACAAAGGGAGCAGCAAGTCAAGTTTTCAGTATTTTCAGCACCGTATTGCCTTGCTGAGCCCAGAGAATGAGCTGATTAGCTGTACAAGCCTTCTCCACATTGCAGTGGCCATTGCTCCTCCCCATGACTTGAGGAGTTGCACTAGTCTGTTACGGATCACAACTTCCTTAGTGTAGATGGATGGGGCTGTGGAGAAAAATGCATTATAATTTTACTTAAATAGCTTAAAATTCCCAGTACCAAATGCCCTAGCAGTCTTTACAATTAATCTTACAACATGAGAATAGTACCATCCAGCAGCAGCATGCACGCTCAGCCTGCCAACAGCAGCAAATAAATGCTAGTAAGTGAACTTCTGCTGTAAATCAAAGCTACAAAAAACCACAACAAAACCCAACCCAATCAAACAAAAAAAACCCCAACCCAAAACCCCAAACCAACAGCCCTTGTCCCTCTTGCTTCTGGAATATGTCTCAAACATTTCCCCAAAACTACCTCTGACAAATAGCTTCTGTGATGTGACTCTGGAAAGTTATTGATTCAGAGTTATTTTGGGGTGAGGAGGGATTCCGGGGAAGTCACCTGTCAGTTGGCAGAAACCACAAGACTAGTACCCAGGATCTAAACCTTCTCATGGGGAGACTTTGCCTTGAGCTCCTTGTGGGACTTTCCCAGGCCCACTGACATTATTTCAGGAGCTTTCCTGGGTCCCCCAGTAGCTTCCTCATCCATTTCTGCACAGGAGAAAACCATTTGGCCTTGGCTTTGTCCTCAGCCATGAGCTGTGTTGGAAATCTGGGTGGGATTCAGCATTATCACAGTGTTGTCATTGGCAGTCTGACATTCACTGCGAGGACTGATGACTCTTCCTGTTGATTTGGCACCAGATCCCTCCTCTCATCTGCTGTCATATTCATCCTCTTGGGGTAAACGGGCTTGGGTCCAGCAGTAAATACACAAAGTAAAATATGAGGTAAGATGAACATTTTGCATTATCATAATTATTTTAAAATATTTTATTTACCTGGAAAGGCTTAGCTTATGCTCAGCATCTGGTTTTCGGTCAGCTCCTGCTTCTTCTTCTTTTTTTTTTTTCTTTAATGCTGCTTTTCCAGCTGAGTAGACAGAGGAACAAACCAAGACTAAATGATTTGCCAAAGGTCACGCAGAGAATCACTGGCTCACGAAGGATTTATAGGGAGATTTGCCCTGGCTTCAGTCAGCAATTCATGTTGTCTCTGTTTGGGTTTGCTCTGACACTAGGGGTTCCTGATTCAGCCTTGCCAGTTCATAAGACTTTCTCATGAGTCTATTAATATTTGCTGTCTCTCAGAAAGCCGACTAATTGTTCAAGAATTTCAGACTTGACTTGTATGAATTAAGCTTGTAGTTGTGGTGACAGAGCAAAAAATAGCTTAGAAGAAAAAAAGACGATTGGTGTATCTTCTCTGGGCTTAGAAACTGGAATATAAATTGCTATTCTTTTAAAATCTTGTCATTTTCTAACCTGGCTCCTGAGCTTTGGAAACCAGCCTGTTATTTTGTGACCGCCTTCATCTCTCTTGCTGTTGAGCAGCTGCAAGTTTTGAGTTTTCCTGTACCTTGTACCCCCAGTGTTGTAAATCGCTTTCACCGCTTTCTTCATGACACCTGATTCAAGGACGTCGCTCTACTTTTCTTTTTCAACTTTTCTTCAGTTTTGGATTGTATTTTTTCTTGTATTTAAAAAAAAAAATAGGGAAAAGGGTGTTCTGCTTTCAGGTTTATGTCATTTTATTTCTGCTCAGAGGGCTCTGTATTCCTCCTTCACTCACAGATTTCAGAAAAGCCTCAACCCCAGACGAAGCTGTCATGGTGTTCCGGGCTACGAGGTACTTGCTAATCCCTGGCCATCTCTGAGATACGCGGCTGCTCGGGACCTCTGAAAGCAGCAGCCAGCACGGTGCGTAGGACCAGACATTAATAATCCAGCGAGCCAGGCAGCTTTGGTACTATCAGTGAGATGGAGATCCCCATGCAAAGACACCAGTTTCTGACGAAGACAAGTTTAAATTGGATCTCACCAGCAACAGCTATTTCTGGGTTTAATCAGGACTGCTCTGAGATAGAGGTTTTGGCTCGAGGCCTGCGCGAAAGCCACCAGCAGGCCTGAAACTGCCCGCGTGCCCTGTGAACGTTGCATAATAATCTTCCACCCCCCTTCCTACATATAAGCGGACCTTAACATCCCTACAGTGTTAACTGCCTAGTACAGCATGTAATTATATACAGAGAATTATCCCTACACTATGATTAGCCAAATGCATTCATATGCATGTGAATTACTCTTTGTGCTGACACAGTGAAAGGCTGGAGGCCGCTTTTTTACTCGAGGGGATGGAGAGGAATGTGCTTGTGTGGTCCTCCAAGGGTACCCCACTAATGGGAACCGTACTTCTTGCATCTTTTCTGCCTGAAGCAGGGAGAGTAGCTGGAGCTAGAGACATGCACGGGTTCTGCCCTCTGAGCACCATAAGCTCTGAGATGCATGGAGCTGTAGAGGCTGCATGTGATGTTACTGTTAAGAAGATGGTGCGTTCGTAAGGGTTTTTTTTTTTAATTATTATCCCCATCAACCTCCCTGTGCGGGTCCTCAGGCCTCACAATGGTGCAGAGCATTAATGCAAATGGGAGGCAGCAGAAACCCAGTTGTGCTCAGTGGCTGTCTCATTGGCTGCAGCCATGTGGATGGAGTGTGCTGGTCTCAGAGGTCTCAGAAGGGTGGTCCACAGAGCCTGAAGAGAGAAATACAAATGCATAAAGTCCAGAAACTCACCTGTTAGAATGGTGAAACTTTGTTCATGACACCAGGGAAGGGCTCACTTCCTTTGCTCCACACAGCATCTGCTTCCTGCTCCTCTTGCAGTGCCTTTTACCACTTACCCAGGTGAGGAGGATCAGGCCTTTTGGGAAAGCAAATTTATCCTCTTGCTGCTACACTGCTCTTCTGAAGTCAGCATGGAGAGCTGTTGCATTTCCTTGCCCAGGAGGTGACACAGGGTGATCCCTTTGAGTGTCCACAGGTACTAGTGGTCTTCCAGTACCTGGAAGGTGCCTGTAAGAAAGATGGGGAAGAACTGTTTACGAGGGCATGTAGCAATAGGATGAGGGATAACAGTTTTAAACTAGAAAAGAAGACATTGAAGTTGGATATTAGGAAAAAATTCTTCACTATGAGGGTGGTAGATCACTGGAACAGGTTGCCCAGAGAGGTAGTGGAGGCCCCATCCCTGGAGGCATTCAAGGTCAGGCTGGATGGGACTCTGAGCGACCTGATCTAGTGAAGATGTCCCTGCTTACTGCGGGGGGTTGGACTACGTGACCTCTAAAGGTCCCTTCCAACCTAATGCATTCTGTGATTCTATGATTCAGGAAAGAGAAACTCCTTTCTATAGAGGGCCCAAAGCTGGTGGCTGCTGCTTGTGTAACTTCTGCCTCCACAGGACCACGAAGCTCTGGCTAGATTTCCTTCTTGCTAGCACACATGACAAAGGGGAGTAGAGCCTTACAGTTCTGATCTGTGGTCCTTCTCACAGGGAATTAAGGGACATGCAGCTTTTTCAGCATATGATTGTCCTCTCACTTGAATTTTTAATCTTGAGGCTGGTCATTGGTGGGGGAAGTAGTTTCAAACTAAACATAGTTCAAACAGCTCAGTGCCGTCACGACCGTGGAAGGCTATGGTGGCACTGCAGGGTTGTGCATGGCAGAAAAGATGCTACTGGGTTTGCATCTGCTGGAGTTTTATAACTTCAGATGGCTCTGTATGAACAAGCCCAAGGAACTAAGCCTGTCTTCATTAAAGCGCTGAAAGTCTGCAGTAACTGTCAGCAAGTTTCATAGCTAATTTAAATTTCCCCTGTAAGTGTTTTCATCCCGGGTCTCTTCTTTTACGTGGTAGTGAGGCTAGGGGTTCACAGTTAAAGGTTATTAAAATATTAAGTATAATTTTCTGCTGTATTTCACTCTTTGGAAAGAGTGTACAGGAGATGGCACGCCATGTGAAATGTAAGCACACGTATTGCAGGGCAAGCAGTTTCTCTTAGGAGATGGTGATCCCTGAATTATGTGCCTGGGGGTCACGTCTTTGAGTTAAAAGTGCTTTATTTTTTTTTCTTTTTTTGGTCCACCCTTGCTAATTAGCAGACTAATCACCAGCAGCCAGCTATTAGAGGCGGGAGCGGAAAAGAGGAAGTTTGTAAGCTTCAGACATATCAGGCAGACCTGTGTAACTTTGTTGGGCTGAGAAAAAATGGAGATGCAAGCAAAGGTGCTGAGCTCCCAAACGCTGATCTGTATCTATGGACGAAGGCTACAGCATTGCAGGCACACGAGAGAGCTCTGCAGCCAAAGCAGATGCTCCCCGAAGGGCAGCTTTCCCTGTGCGCCGGGTACTTACAGCACTCTGGTGTGCTTCTGTCTGAGGGGGCTTATCCCATCACAGACCACAGAGGAAGGGGCTCACTGGGAGGCAAGAAGTCTTGGGCACACCCACCAGTGAGGCCATCAGATGACCGGCTGCACCAGCACCCCAAGCTCTGCAGGATAAGGGGTGTCCTGAGTTGCTTGCAGTTGTCACAGAAAGGGGGTCTCCTGCGTGGTCAGCTGCCCTGCCTGCTGCAGCGTTGCCTCCTTGCTCTGCCACGGTCCAAGATACCTTCTTCCCTCCAGCCTGCTTTTCTGCAGAGAGTGTAGGGGGCCCGTGGCAGAACAGGGTCCCTTGGCACCTGGGGGTGGAGGCATTGGCATTACCTCGCTTTGCAGCTCTCAGCCACCTTGCTTGGCCATTTCTCCCTCACCTTCTGGACACTGGTTTCAACTGGGCTACTTAACCCTTGCTCTAAGGATAAATTCTTCACAACTAAGTACATACAGTGTTAAAAGAACTGAGAAGCTATTGAGTGCTCTGGAAATACGGACAAAAGAATTCAGCATGAAAAGCAGCTCTTGAAATTAATATGATTTACATTATTCATATGAATAGTCTTATGTTCATTTAATTTCTCTTTAAAGGGGCATGGTTATTTCCCTAGGACATTCCTATATATGTGGTAAGAAAAGAAACAGGTGATTTTGTAGACTTAATTTAATGTTGTCCTTGTCTCCATTAGTTCTTTGTAAAGACTTCATGATCACATTCAGAAGAGTTAGTGTTTTGCTCTTTTTGATGAGTCAATATTTCAACAAGAACAAGCCAATCCCCCTCAAACACTGAAGGGAAATCCTTTAAACACTGAAGGGAAATGGGTGCCTCCTCTACTCCCTGGATCCACCACACAAAGAACCTCTCCTGTGATGACAGTGAAACGACAAGCACATTTCTGCTCATGCTTTCAACCATGAGCTCCCATGGTCAACATTCTTGCACGCAAAAATACTTTGGAGAGCATCCACCTTCGTGTGGGCCCCATCTGACATGGGGAGCTCAGCCTCCTTCTCCCTCAGAGAGGCCAAGATATAAGAGTGTCACCAAGACAGTGCTCCCCTCCATAATCACCCATCCCCTGGATTGCAGAGGGGGTTTTGGAACAGCTCTGGTTTTGTACAGGTTTAATATGGTTTAAATAGGACCTAGGTTTTCAATGTTTTGGTTTGTGATGGCTGGGTAATGTGACACGGGGCAATATAAACCCCTGTGTGGCTAACAGACATTTTCTTAGAAACAGACTTGTTTTTTTCTCAAGGGGTTTTCCCGGATCATAGAATTCATGTAGGGATGAGAGGAGTGAAAAAATACTGGAGGTGTTTGTTGTTGCAGTAATGGTAGACAGCATGAGGTGGTGCTGTTCCACATTATCTTTCTCGTTTACGTGTTTGGGGTGTTATTCAGCTAACATGCTGCGCTGTTACATTCCCGGTTTTTTCATGAAGGCTTTTGTTCCAGAAAAGACAGTGGGGCTCATTGCAGGGGGTTTGCTAGTGGCAGAAGTTTGCTTGCTTTGGTGGTCCATCAGAGGTAACAGCTTTTGAGGTAAAGTGGCTCCCAGGGAATCATTGCAGATGTAAGCCAAGGTACTGGAACACCAGTCTTGCAGGTGGGATGTTTACACCCACAGAGAAACTCCACATTACTTCCGAGGAGATAACTGTCAAATCCTCAGAGGGTTGCATAGCTTAGGAGTGATGCTGGCATGAGAACTGCAGCCAAGTGCCAGGGAAAAGGACAGTGATGTTGGAGGGAGATCATTTGGGAACCAATGAGCATCTTGATAGTACAAAAAGCAAAGTACTGTTACAGGGTCTTTGCCTTGGGTCTGCTGCTGGTCTCCACTGCAGTGGTGAGCTCCCACACCTCCAACTGAAACCTATGCGGGAGCTTCACTCTGCTGGAAAAGAGGAGGTCCCTAACGCCCAGGACAGCAGTTCAAAGCTGATTGCCTGCCATGCAAATGTAAAACAGCCACTAAGTTTCGGATCTTGAGTTTTCTATTAGCCTCTGGCCATTTTATTCCGCTCATTAAAGCAAATGGGTCGTGTCATTGACCTTAGTTAAACCCACAGCGAGGTCTGACCTGAGTTTATTTACACATTAAGCGGAAGTGGTGGCATTCATTCATAAGGTTTCAGCTGCATCTTTCATTCCAGGAATAAACATAGCCACAACATCCACAACATCTTATAGACCGGTCTCCTTACTAGCAATGTTTCCACCCTATTGACTTCGACAAATTGGGCAAATTCATGGGCAGCAGTTATATATACACATGCTAAAAGCAGAAGGCTGGGATGTACCCTCTGGCATCCTAAATACATGAGGCATGGATGCTGAGAGTCTGAAGAGAAAGCATCTACCCATGTAGATCAGCATGGCCCAGAAAAGCAGCTCAGAAGTGAGGCTTCCAGCTGTGCATGCTGGACAATGTGTCAGGTGCTCCTGAAGGCCCATGGCTTTAGAACAAATAGTTTTACTTTTCTGGAGGGAATGTGTAAGGAATAAACCTATTGGATGCCTTAAAAAGTCTTCCTATGCTCAAAACTAGGATAAAACCTCAGGAACAGGAAATTGCTGCCCCAGAAAAATACAAGAGTTTTCATTGATGGTCCTGTGTCTAAAATCACCCTGCCAGGAACAGTGTTCTTCCTAAGACATTGTTTCTTAAATTCCTCAGAGTCAATTCTCAGACAAATTTCTGTGCTGTGACTCCATCTTCAGCAGCCCATGACTTACCTCTCCAACTGATCTGCTGTCCCACTTCTGGTAGTGCTTGCAAAATTAGTCATCTGAGGAAGACTGGGCTGGAGACAATCAAGCCAGTCCTGTCTAGCAGCAAGCTGGCACTGAGAAATGTGAGCACTTTCATGATCCTGCTCCCCAGTGGGATCTGCTCCTCCCTGGAGATTTTGACCCTTGGCTGAAGAGCCACTTCCTCTTGCTATTCAACTGAGTAAGTAGGCCAAAAAAACCCACTGCCCACCTACCTAGAAGTTTCCCTCTGTGAACCCAGATTAAAGAAAACCCTCACTTTCCAATCCTTTCTGACATAACCCAACACAGAGTGTGACCAAAGTTGGCAGGTTTCCCACTCCTGCAATTCAGTGATCGTTCAAGAATTAATTAGGCAATAAAGTAGAGGAGATTCAGCTCATTTGATCTAACATTTTGCCAGGGAATGGTGGCTATGGCTCCATCTGATATACATACCTTATAACTCAAGCACTGATTTCATATAGTCTCCAAAAATACATTAAAACCAGCTGTGAAATGCAGTGCTGCCATAAACTAAATTAAAGAGAAAACACTTTTGAAACCTTAGCCTAGAAAAGCATTAAAAGATCATCAGGTCTGCTTTAAATAAGACTATTTATGTGAACTGTCAGAAGCGTAAGCTGTATATAATCAGAAGTCAAGAAGCTACGACATCAGAGGGGTCTCTGAGCTGCCTGTGTCTTGGTGGGAACAGATGCACAGATGCCCATTGTCCAAGCAGAGAATGAGCTCACCAGTAAAGTTGTTGGAGAGCAATTTTAAAAGAAGTTCAGTCAACTTTCTGGAGGAATTCCCTGATCCCACTGTCATAATTCCTTGCAGGAACAAGGCTGTTGCATCAAAGCATGTTCAGAGATGCCTTTTTCAGTATAATAGGGCAGTCTCTTAATAGTGAAAACGGTTGTTGCTCTATTAACTACAGCAACCAAAAGGCTGTTTGTCTTTTCAACACCACTCAGTTCCGATCATTGGAATCAACTTTTCACTTATCAATGCAGAGATTTCCACTGACTTCAGCGGGACAGAGTCAGACCTACAAGTCAGTGTAGCCTGCCAGTCTCTGAGGAACCTGCTCCCTGCAGTGAAGATAAGCACCACGGTCTGGGGGCTAAGTAATACGGGCTAGCATTTTGCTCCCACCAAGCAGCTTCTCACAGATGCAGGCTTTTCTACCTCCTGCTGCATCCCAGACCCTGGGGTAGCTGGAAGATGCTGCTTCTCCCCTACTCACTTCCGTTTGACATTTCTGCCAGGTGGCATCTTTCCAAAGATGGGTTTTGTCACATCCTACCCCTGGGAGGCAGGACTTGGGAGAGGACAGCTGGCCATCTTTCAGTCCCGGAGCTAACGGTTTTGTAAATAACACTTCTGTGGTATCATTTGCAAATGGTACTTCTGTCAATCAGTAGCCTCAAAAATTCGTTTGGAAGGTGACAGGAGCTGGGTAGGCTGGAGACCAGTAAATAGAGATGTTGATCAATGTTACACCTCCCACCACTACAGCAATTAACCTCAGTTATGCGGTTCTTAACTTCTGCCTTGGCAACAGTGGTATGGCATGTTTTCTTGTGTTTGGAAGGACTTCATGATCTCAAAAACGTATTGTGCAGCCAGTGAAGAAGATACTCCCCTTTAAGATGTATGAAGATGTTCTGTATAAATGATGGATAACATCTTAGGGCTGAGATGAATCAACAACGCACGTTTATTACCCGATTTATATTTCCATGTTGTTCAGCTTCTTTGTGAGGCTACAGGGAAATGTTAACAAATTAATTGCATCCACTGCTAAAAGGGATCATAAGAGCTGTTCTCAATCATCTGCTTTATACAGATACTGTGCGTAGGAGGTTGTGTTGTTTACTATCAGCTATTGCCTGTATTATCTTAGCACCTATAAGCCTCTGAAATAGAGCAGGCTCCATTGTAGGGATGCCACCAACACAGGAAAAAAAAAAGACAGTCACACTCTTAAGACCCCTCTGAGGTATAAATCCTTGAAGACATCTTAAAGTAAAAATCAACATAACTCAGCTGTTCATATCTCTTTAAAACTTTCACCTTTTCTTTTGAGGGGAAACTATGGCTCAGAAGATTTTTGTTACTCATCTACTGTCCTTTCAAGTTTTGTCTACAAGCCCCTAGATAAAATTAAGCCTAAACCTCAATATGTATCTTTTTATTTCAACTCATATTGTGTTGTAGGCATGATGGTGTTACCTTGATAATGTTGCAGCATTGAGTACATCAGATATATTGGGATCTGCGTCCTTCTAACTATCCTTCAACCAGATAAGCTTCAAGGGCAGGAATTTTTCCTGAAGATCTTAAATGCAGGCAGCAGAGACACAGATAATATCCCAGTGAGGATTAAAGCAAACCAAATGTAGTGTTCTGGACTGGGTGGCAGCTCTGTCAGGTTAGAACACACAACATAATCAGTACATTTTAAAAAAAGTAAATGAAACAGATTGTTTAGTCAAGAGACAGCCATACTGTGAAGGTGCTGCTTGTTCTTCAGCTAGGTAGTGTGAATATTCAGGCTCTGAGTACAGCACCCCTCTTTTGTCTTTGCCATATACAAGCTACTGCTGCTAATGGAGCTGGTTCAGTGCTTCATGTCTAGAGTGTGTCATGCTTCATGTCTAGAGAGTGTCTTGTAATCCGCAGACCCATGGAAGACTGTTGGCTGCTTCTAGATGGAAGGGAAGTATCAATAGGCTCCCACCAGGTCTCCAGAGGTCTTCAAATCCACTGGGAAAAGTTTCAGGAATCACGTTTCTCCCCTTCTTCCCACAGGCAAAAGAAAGCTAAGCCATCCTGTCCAAAGAATGGTTTCACCTTTTGGAGATGGCTTGGAGTTTTGCTGAAGTTACTATAAGGTGGTCTATGGCTAAGGGGATAGACTGCTAACCTTCTCGTGGACAGGCCCATGTCTTCTCATTCTTCTCTCCCCAATAGAGCATATCATCAGGCTCAGCAAACCACCTGCCTTGCGTTTTCTACTTTTACTGGCAAAGGTCCACAATTTCTTTTCCTCATTATTGTTTATAGCAGAAAATGGAACATGAGGCAGCAACACTGCCCTTTACAAGGGAAAACCTGAGAATCCAAAGTGATCTCATGACTCCAAACAGAATCAGACGATAAGCCTGGGAAGCTTACCCAGCTATAATGGTGCCTTGTACCAATCAACAACTCAGGATTAGTAGGATTAAAGTAAATCTTATTTCTGGCCATCCATGTCTGAATTTTAGTTTGGCATCTGGTCAACAAAGCAACTGCCTTTTGCAAGGTAGTGTGACAAATTTCTTTTTCCATAAACATTATGAAAAAAAAAAAATATGTTCTGGAAAAGTCTGTGGTCTGTGTTCTCTGTAGAGATGATGCTAAAATTGGAGCAGAACGAAATGTTCAACTTTCATTCTATAACAGAGTACAACAGAAGCACATCCTGAAGTCACACGTTTACATCTGTTCAGGTGAAGTAGAAGGAGCATTTTCTTTTGTCTTTGCTGTGCACATCTTCTCCTTACACCACACCCAAGCCCTCCAGATGAAATACTTTGTATTACGATTAATGTTCCCTTTTGTACCAGGAGTATTTAACCACAGATGAACACTGGCTGACACATTTCAGTTCTTAGTCAGATGCAGCGTAGAAAGGAGGTTCAAGGACGTGAAAGGACACGGGTATGCACATAAGTGAAAGAACTGGTATTTTGCAATTGCAAAGATGCTGAGATTGCAAGCATTAAACAAAGCATGAGGCTTACAGCTACATGAACATACTTAGATTTTGAATGATCTTTGCCAGCAGTTTTCCTCTTAAACAGAGACTCCGTTTCTAAAAGAGAGATTTTACATCTAATTCTTCACGATGTTAATTTCTCAGAGTGATGATGTTTCTTAAAGACATCTCAACGTTTTCTTGAAATCCCTGTCTCTCTTGTACTTGTGGCTAATAAAATGTCTCCTCTTCAGGTACCAGATGGAGGCATGCCCTGTGTGTTGACTTGTATGAACCATCATGGTGCGAGATGCAGAGCTTTAGCCCCAGCTCAAGAAGAAATGCATTTCTCACACCCTCCAGGGAATGGCATTGTGGAGTTGATGGCTCTGACAAATACTACTGGCTAAAAAACACAAAGCTTTGGTAGTAGGCAGAAAATGCCATTCTTGCATTTCGTGTGTCTCCAACTCTGTCCAACTTTGTAGGACTATAGGAAGCACCAAGTATGTACACCCTGAAACTAACAGACCTTTTAACATATTCCCAGTGAAGTGTTACTTGGGACGATGAACAGTGGTAGGGGCTGCTCCTTGAACTGTAAAAAGCTGAAGTTCATAATCCCTTTAGGCAGGGATTAAGATCTTCATGTTCAGAACTACCACTTGAATACCTTCTCCTCCTTTCTTCCCTCCTGAAGCCAGCTGGAGGGGGGAGCTGCCTGCTCCCCATTTTGCAGCTTTACAGTTTCTGAGCTGGATGTTAGCCATGAAAAATGGCAGAGCTCTGATGACATCACTCCGATTTATGGGAGCAAAAGATCTGACCCAGTGCGTATGCTTATTTTATTCTATTAAAACCAGGCCTTTAAGAGTAGATGCCTGTATGTAAGGTCTGCCTGCAACTCTATCTGTCCCCTGTGGTCTGAGGCCTGCTGCTGCTGTCCTCTGGAAGCAGAGAGTAATAACAGCTTTTTAATCTGAATATAACCAGGTATAAAGATCATGTTGTTGAGAAACAGCATATCACGTAACAGCAGTGCTGCTCTAAAGGGGTGTTTTCAGTTTTATGGGAGTATTCAGTCCAGAATGGAAGCGTTAGGGCAGGCTTGGCAAGAAATCTAATACCAACAGTGAATAGTAGTAAATATCTTTTAAGGGGTGAGTTTCAGGGCTTAAGTGATACTTGTGAAGATAGAGGCCTACATTAATGTTATCAAAGCAGAATTAATGGGCTGGCCAGTCGGCTGGTACAAAAGCAGCCTAGCTATAGAAAGGCAAGAGTACGGATTTCATTTAGTGCTCATCATTGTTAAACAACTCATCCATTAAGTCACCGGGGACATAATACTTTCCCTCCAGTGCTTGTGGCTGGCTACTGGCTCCCAATATCAAAGGTTTAATAATGGGACCTCTGACAATCACCTGGGATGAAGGGCCTAATGTCGTTGAAATGATCAGAGCTGTGCCGTCTGACATGGACATGTGGACATAGTCCCATGCACCCTTCAGTTCATGCCAAATTAAACAAGGGCACTCGCTTCTCACTCCACAGCTGGGTTAGGCTCTTGCCCTTGCTGGGGAAACCAAAACCCCAGGAAGTCTTAGAGAACAATGGGGTCGGGATGTGTGTTGAAATGCACAGCCCATTTCTTAAATCCTTCTTTCCTTCCCCTGGTAAGTGACTCCCTGAGGTGGATCCCGCTGTGATTGGGTGTGGAGACCTCTCCAAGCCGCAGCCTGGAGGTCCTCAGCGTTTCCCACTTCTACTAAAAGCAAAGGCAAGTTAGGGTGAAAAGGCTTTGCAACTGTGAAGTGTGACAACCGGGACCTGAAGGTTTCTAAATGCCTCCATGGAGGGAAGGAGGGCTACTAGCTTTCCTCCCCGACTCTTTATTCCTGACCACAGCATTTCCGCAAGCCTCACCTAAGGTCAAACACCTCTCCCCACCCTCCTGCCTTCTCTGTTATGTATATAGAGCGCTAATTGCCTGATGATTTACTTCCTATGGTCACTCACTTTCTCTTTGCATAGGATTCACTTTGGCAGTTGCTGTGAACTTCTCCAATCTAATTCCAATACATTTCTGGTGAGATGTATATGGATTATTCCCCGCGTTTTTAGGATGTGTTTGAACTTCCACAGAAGAAAAATTAGAGGCTATTCTTCAACAGTGACCGCCACTGGAGAGTAAGCCTTAACCTTTGTTCTTCTCATCTAAAGTATTAAATTAATTATGGAGAGCAAGATAAGTAGCTCTCAAGAACAATTTGTGCTTTAGTAACTCATTTCATATAACCTTAGACCTTATACTTGATCAGTGATGTTGCAGTGAATTTTTAATGTGCTCTGTACATGGATTTTTCAGAATTGCCACTTCTATCTGATTTTACTTTACGATGCTTGGTGTTGTATGCTTGTCAAGGCGGACTCACAGGACTGGAATTCTGCCTCTGGTTTTGAAGTAGAAACAGCAATATTGTTGCCTGTGGTAAGATTTTAAGTATTGTGACAAATTAAAATAGTAACAAATGTAGGTGAAGCTGTAGGAACCAGGTTGGAAAATGTACTTCTTTCCTCATGCTTCTCCCTCCTCTTGATTGATTATGAGAGTTGGGTTTTTTTTGGGTTTTTTGGGTGTTGTGGGTTTTTTTGGGTTTTTTGTTTTTGTTTTTGTTTTTTTTAAATAAGAGATTAGATAGAATCCCCAAAATAGTATACTCCTAAATATTATGGGTCCTGCATCATTCATTTGAACAGTGTCCTGACACATCCTCCAGCCAACAGCTTCACTGCAACATTATTGCCCCTTCACTGAAGTGTGGGTAGCGTGGGCCATACCATAAAATATAGTAAGGAATGCTCTTGGTTCTCATAGAACATTTTTGTCTGCCTGGCCAGCCATGACTCCTACCAAGACAGGTGCAAAAGAGTAAATCTTCCTAAGTAAACAAAAAGTTTTTATTCAAGTAGCAATAAGCACACATCAGTTGGAAACTAAAATTGGTAACGGACACTACAGCAGCCATGGAGAAACCCACATAAAACTCTTAGCCAACACTTCAAGTACAGTGGTCTGGGATAAGGGTGTTGTCATCATTCTTACAGGCAGGGTACCAAATTGAACTGCCATTCCAGTAGATGAATGAGGAGGTGTTTTCTTTATGAACATAATGAGTGGTGAATAAATGCTATAGTGCCTTCAAAAAGGGCTTCCATGCAGCAAAAATCATACATGATGATTCAGTACCATCTCCTGTAAACTGGTTATCCTACTCACTGTTCCTGTGTACTTTGATTGGATAAAGCACTTTATAACCACTGTGGGTTTTCTAATTCACTGTGACCACTCTCCTCTTCTGATATTCTCTCCATGTATCTCACACTACCTCAAAATCTTCCATGTGGAAAGAGCAAGACACTCTAGGAAGTTCACTGGAAATCCTGATGTTGTTAATCTAATACAGGAGGTGTTAAGGTATATTGTGAGCATATCCTTCTCCAAACAGGAGATACCAGGGCCCACATCCATTCCACCAGACTCTTGATGCTGGTTTGTAACGGAGATATCCAAGCTGGTCTTAGCAAGATGAATAACTCACTGACCCACAACATTAAGTAAAGAGTGAGTATAGGGGTTTCTTACGTTTATACTCACAGTTAAGAGACTCATGTTAGGGTCAGAGTACCCCCCCCCCCAACCTGGGCTTTTTCTCCCCACTCCTTACCCCACCTGCCCTCGAGGACCTCTGCCCACAGGGAAAAGTCAGTGCCAGGGAGATGATCCCACAGTACACCCAGCACTGTTTTATTGTCACCCACAAGGAAATAAATCCATACAAAGGAAATGAGAACTATAACAAGTTACACAGCTCTGCTCAGATGCCCTGCACTCAAGACCTGGCCTTTTTATTTCCTGAAACATTTATTTCACTTACTAACTTCTGGGTTATTTTTCTTTGAGCGATAAATATTCTGTAACACCCAAGTTGTTTTAAACCTCTCTTCTAACAAAATAATTAAATCTCCAGAGCCCTCTTGTTCTCAGAACAGTATTATATTGGATTAAACTTTTCAGCTGGCCTTTTGACACATCTGCACAAACGTCAATAAAATTAGAGCAATAAGGGACAGGAAGAGAAAATCAAGACACTTGTGCGATGTCTTAAATGTGGACGTAGGTGGGTCTTGTGCCTGCATTTGGTTTGAGGGTTTTTTTGACATGTAGTTGTGTAATGTCGGTGACACCTGTCTAATAGCGCTGCATGGGTGTCATCAACCATCTTCCACCTCCTGTCCCAGCTCTCCCAGCTAGTTCAGAGAGCTCTAATTAAAAATATGCATTGTAGATATTATATCTAGGGATTCTAGGTGCTGAATCAAAACATGCAAGTCACCCTGGCCAAAATATGTATTTTGTCTCTTCACCTCTCTGTTCATTGTGGGCTGACTTGAGATCTGAGACAAATGTTCATTTCTGAACAAGTTTAATTCTTTGACATGATACCTTGTGGCTCTTGTGCCGCAGCAGACATGCATGTGGCTGTACTAACGATTGTAACTGTGTCAACTTTTCTCATATTAGGTGTCAGTACTGCTTATCTGATGCCATGTATGGGGATAAAATACACTTCACAGAATGAACCTGTGAGTAATAAGAGAAGCTGTCTCTTACAAGCAAATGCAAGTGCTTGAATACCATATTCAAGATCTTGAAAACACTTCAAAATGCTTTCTTGAGGACAGGTGCAAAGCACTCAGCAAATTGGTAAGCATTATGGTGTCCCTGTAACCTTTATGTTTCCTAAAGTGTGCAGTCATGGGTCTCTATCATTAATGACAGACCTAATGAGCTCTCATGGTCTCTTTTCTACAAGTTGTGAACCTCAGTTGTGTCACAGTTTGCATTTCATACACCTGCCTATCTCTGCATTGAATTGCAAGTGATGTTGTTCAGAGTACACCTGAAAATGAGTAGCAGCAACAAAGAACTGTCTGGATTGCTGGAAAATGGGAATAAGTTGCCTTGCAAATTTTGCTGCTACTCCGTCGTCCCTTATTGATTCACGTGCTCCTTTTCAGGTTGCTAACTACTAAGGGCATCGTAAGTCCAGTTATTTGACTTAAGCAACGGTTGCCATGGTAACAATGAGACATAGCTTTGGGCATCTGCTGGGCCAAATTTTAGGTGAAAGTCTCGGTGGAAAAATTGTCACTGTGAGACAGCCAGGTTTTAAATCAAAGCCAAAGGATCTCAGCTTAACAAAGGATTTGAGAGAGATGTGGCTGGCTTTGTCCCTTTCCATAACAGAGGACTTGTAACTAACGGAGGAGTTGGGATTAGCCATGGATCAAGCAGACAAAAACACACACAAGGCACTTTGTAAAGAAGACCTTAAGAGAGAGAATATGTCAAAGTGTCTCCAAACTGATGTCAACAGGAAAGCGGTGGGGGGTGATGTTTGTTTGCATGCTTATGGTGATTTGTTAGTGCAACTTGTTAACCTATGTGCAGACACTGTTTTTCCTATGCACTGCACTGGCTTTTCTCTTAGTTTCCCTGATATTACCAATATTAGCAGTAATAAAGGCATTACTTTTCCTCTTAAAAAAAAGTAAAATTACCTTCACTTGCTTTCTCAGAGAAGGAGATACACAGCTTCATGTGGGGCATCCTGAAATGATGCTACATTTCAGTGCATATATGAGGGATCAGGGAGTTCACTCAGGCTGGCTTGAACAGATGAAACTCTAAGTCTAGTAGGGAAGTTTTTTGTGCATTACCAAAACTCTTTTAATACCCTCTTGTTTCTGCACCTGCAGGAAATACTGTGTCATCTGCCAAACCCCAAATTTCAAGGATTAGCTAATAACATTTTCTTTGAAAAAGAGAGCTGATTCTTAACCAGTATTGTGAGCCTTTGAAGTCTCCGTAATCTATTTTTCCTGGCTGCTTTTAATGAGCCTTTGAATGTTACTCTGCAATTTCTTTTTTCTTCTTTTTTTTTTTTTAAATTTGGTGGGGGAAGGGAATATGCTCTCACTTCTCTTCAAAGAATTTAAAAAATTCATCACTGCAAATAACTTTCACAGTGCCAGAACACTAAGTTATGCAGTATCCTTTGAGTGCATCTATGGTAAATGAATCACAGCTTTGCTGGATTCTCCCTCCCAGAGGTTAATGAGGTATAGAAGAAAATCCCAATTAACTCAATATCTGAGTTTGGGTCTCCTTTTAATTCATGTAGCTCAGCTATCAATGGAGTTTCTTCTGATTTTCCTTGGTATCCTATTCTCTGCACTACTCGATACTCTCTGTGGGGTCACTACATGTATGCCCATGTGACAGTTTCAACACTGTTAACAAAATTAGCTCAGATAACCCTAAACCAGCTAGCTTTGGAATCTGTACTGGGTCAGGAATTACAGAGGGAAGCTTGCTCATCTGTAACTTTTATGTTAGGCTCTTACAGTGATTTGTACAGGTAAATTGCTGCTGCTACTAAGCTAGCAAGCTCCCTGATCTCGACGTCATGCTTCAGTCCTTGCTCTGAGTGCACAGCCTGTCTAGTCTAGCATGACTCTCCACTGAACTTGCCTTACTTTGCATCAGTATAGGCAGATAGTTGATTCCAGTGGGTACATACCAGAGTCTTACCACTGACCGGGCACGACTTTCCAAAAGCTGGGCAGCAGCTCCTTGCCCTGGCTCGCAGTCCACTGCCAGGGAAATGCTTGTTGGCACGAGCTGCAGTTGCGCTGGCATGGCTGCACACCTCACCTCTCCGAAGGGGGCTCCAACCCCAACCCAGCTTGGCCACCTCCGGGACACATCCCCAGCTGGGCCTACCAGGGTGGAGCGGGGAAGGAGCTGTTGATGGAGGGTCTCAGCCTCGGGAATCAAGGCCACAATCCTGCGCTGGGGATGTGGACCTTGCTCCACACTTGTGGTCTCGAATGGTAAACTTTGCTATGCATGCTGCTGTGCCTGGCAGCTTTGTCCTCCCTCCTTCCCTCCCTGTTTCCGCGCAACCACAACCACAGGCTTGCTGTCGACGCCTCCAGAGAAGAGAGAACAGGCCCCAGCCTGCGCGACTTCTTCATTAGCGCTGCTTCAAGCCATAATTAGATAATATGAGAGGGTTTTCCTCTTGCCAGCAGACAGACTTAATATACAAAATCTGAAGTAATACTTTTAAGTATATTGCAGCTCAACTGTAAACAGGATAGGGCTGGGTTTTTTTTTTTCTCTCTACACAAGGAACAGAGCCCATTAGGCAGAAAACAGAAAGAGTAGATATAAAGATGGGCAACTGTGCAATAGCTCCGTTTATCCTTAAAATAAATGCAGATTCTAATGACATTGCATTATTTAACATGTTTCTGTATCTCTGTAAAACTCTACAGATACCTTTTCAGTTTCTCTACCATAGTTTTCCGGTTTAAGAGCAGATGAATAATTACATTTCTATAAACTTTGTTTTCCTTTGAGACGGTAATCACTTGCTTCGTCAGACTTCTCCTATTATGGTGCATTTTCAGATCACTTCAAGCATTGCTTGTTAGTTAAACAAAACAGGAAGCCAATTTGACTGGCCATGATGAGACCTCAAGTGGTCTCCAACTAAAAAACAGTATTTATATCAGATGAAGATTTTCCTTAAAACGTAGGCCATTTGCTTTGCTTCCAGCACCGATACCACCTTGTGGAGGAAATATTAACCCTGCTCAAAAGAACAATCTAGCATTTGCTGCTTTACAGCAAGAGTTAAAATATTAATGTTTGGGGTGCCTTTCCCTTCACTCGGTGGAGGGCTGGAAGCGCTGCCAAGCCACTGAGCGTAAAACTATGCTTTTTGTCTCCATTGTGGACAAAGATGTGGAAGAAGGAATTAGCCCACCTACTAAGTAATTATTTATCTTTTGTTATTTTGATTTCTTTAAAAATCAAAGACTTATTCCTGGCAGACAAACTTTTATTCATATTGGAAATCATACATCTGGAAAGAATACGTGCAGGGCAGCATGAGCTATTGCATTTATTTGCCCCAGTGGTTTTCAAACCTGATTTGCTCCATTTTTTTGCTATTTTGGAACCCCAGAACTCTCTGATAAATTAAACTACTGCCACACCAAGCTGGAATATGGCCTGGACACTGCAGGCCAGAGCTTGAAATACCCTAACATGCTTTCCACCAGGAGTCTGGAGGAGTAAAAACAGCCTGATTTGCTCTTCCTCTGTTGGCATCCACAACAGTAAGCTCAGTGGTAGTATCTTGCCAAAAACTGTTGGGGGATGGCTGGCATGGGGTGCTGCAAGGAAACTTGCAACGTGGACCTCCTCTCTTCTCTCAGAAATGCAAAGCTGGCTTGCTCAGTGAGCCTGGTTCTCCAAGCAGCATCCAGGGCTGAGTGAGATAAGGTCATGCCACAACACAGAAAGGTACAGGTGAGGTGAACACCCACCCAACCAATTCAAAATTCTTCCCCCCTGGGAGAAGCAGTGGGAAGCACAGAGGCCCTGCCCTTCCCTGGCCTTTCCCAGAGTAGCTCCTTCCTCAGCATGAGCATAAGGGGTGGAAGGGACATGTCACTAGCCTCAACTTGGTGACATGAACTGCAAGCTGGATTGACACCAGAACACAGGAATATGAAATTAATTCCATGTTTAGACTGTATGATAGAGAGCTTAGGACACATCCAGTGTGCAATCAGCATGTGCCAAATTATTTTGTGAAGTTTAAAGACGTGTGTTGTTAACATTTGAACAAATGATTGGCTGTGGATGATGGGCTTTGCACCTTCTGTTCCAATAAATTTCCCTTTCTTACCATGAGTGTTGCTCCAAGTGTCCTGATACAAGCAAAATGTCAGCTGAGGCCATCCGAGTCCTGAATCAAGGCTGCAGACGTGGCATGATGAGCACAAACCACCTGATATCAGCAGGCAAAATTAAACACAACAGTGAAAATGTGCACAACGTGCAGGTTAAACCCCCACTGCTATCAAATCAAGTGTAATTAAGAAGCCAGAGCAATGAAGAGGGTGTATGGTCTCACACTGGAAGTAAAACATCTCCTTTTTCCCTTTGAGTGGATTATATTTCTTTGTGAAGGAGACATGAAGGTTTTGTCTGCCTCTCCTTTTATAGTGTTTTCTTAAGGTATAGCCACCTTTGTTAACTTTTTGTCATCCTAAACATTCCTAGTTGGTACTGTAGAGGTCCAATTAATCACTCCTCTGTGCAGGCTGGAGACAAGCTTCGCCACACCCCAGCTGAGGTCACAGGCAATTTCTCCCTACACTTCCCTCAACAGAGTTCTCCCATATAAAATAGTGCCTGACTTCAGATTGAGAGCTTTGCCATCTGAAGAAGTATCCACCTGCCCTTTCCTGATGCATGGCAGCACATCCCACACAGAATCACAGAAACACAGGGATCAGAAGGGACCTCTGTAGACCACCTAGTCCAAGCCCCCTGTCAGAGCAGGATCACCTAGAGCAGGTTGCACAGGACAGAGCCCAGGCAGGGTTTTAATATCTCCAAAGAATAAGATTCCACAGCCTCTCTGGGCAGCCTGTGCCAGTGCTCTGCCACCCTCACAGTAAAAAAGTTCCTCCTCCTGTTTAGGTGGAACTTTCTATATTCCAGTTTATGCCCATTCCTCTTGTTCTGTCACTGGGCACCACGGAAAAAACACTGACCCCATCCTCCTGACACATGATGCAGCCCAGCTTCCCTCAAGTCCAGCTCGGAGCTGGAGGCCCCACCAGCAGCACAGTTACCCTGCTATGCTGTGTTCTGGTGTGGAGCATAGGAGAGGCATCCCAAATGTCCTCCATGTAACTCTCTTCTTCTGAGATAACAAACCAGGAATCCATATTCACTAGGATAACAGCATGGATACTTATACCCAGCATATTAGAGCAGTTGGAACGATTTAATGGTTTTGGGGGCAACCTGAAATTTGCCAGCAATTCCCAACTTAATTCTTATTTGGCCTTCGATTTACTGTGGATTCTTAATGGTTAATATTTTTAACAGCTGAAATGATAAAGGTATCTAAACATCTTTCTTTTTTTCTTCCTTGACATCTCCCAGTGCCAGCAGTAATGGGATGTATGAATGTGAAACCAATATAGGTATCAAAGGAAATTACAGCATTTGCTGTTTCGGGAGATGCTCCAGTGAGGGGTTTTTTTTTGACTAGCAGCACCAGGTAGTGCTGATGGAAATCATTCAGTAGGTGTGTGCTTGACGTGAACTTGCTAGAGAGATAAGGAAGTTTCCTTATTAAACCAGACATTTCTTCCTAATAAAATTCAATTAGCATGTCAGCCTTGACTTCAGGCACATTTTAAAGGAAGTGTCAATTTAATAATCCCTCTTCAGTTTGAAATGTCATCCCTACTCTGATTACAAGTAAACTCTATAACAACTATAATTAAGAGAGTTTGGAGAAAGGGAGTTTTTTAATTCTCTCTTGCCTGCACCATATGATTTGCAGCACCCTGTGGAGTCTTGCTATTCCTTTTGCTACAGGTACAGGCACTCCTGCGTTTTCCCCACTTAAACCAGCAACTAGAACAGTGGGGTCATAGTTTAAGAGTGAAAAGGTTTATGGTAATACAAATATTAACCACCACCAGAAAGAGCAGTAGCGGGCCGGATCAGTGTAAGCTGGTGACAGCCCACAAATGCCTAGGGAGATGCAGTTGGGCAGGAAGGAGAGATTAACACAGGGAGACACTCACCACTCTAATGGCTGTACGTGTCCTCACCAGGAGGTGCGAGGGAAGCAGCTTTACGGAGAGCTGTGAGGAAAAAGGATGCTCCAGCCCGGAGGACAAGAGGAAATGCAGATTGCACAGCTTCAACAGTGATAGTAAAAGGGCAGCAAAGGGGTACTGGTGAGTATGGTGAGAGGTCACAGGGGCAAGGATGAACAGGGAATATTTATACCTGTACCTATCCATACCTATTCATGTAGCAGCTGCTAGAAGAGACTTGTGGTCTCTTACGTGCTTCTTAAACACTCATATGGCTGTTTGTGCCAATGAAGTCATGTGGAAGCAGGAATGAGAAACTAGAAGATGTGTGTCTCAGTGCATATAGCAGTGTTGCCTTCAAAAGACAGATCACATCGAAGGATGAAATAATTGCTGTGTCCCAAGCAGAAAAGCATTTTGGGGAACACGGAACATATCAATGCCATCCAAAGCTGAATTACAAACCTTTTGGCCAATTAAGCCATTCAGACTCAGGGAGCCTCTTCAGCAAAGGTATTTGCCAGCTAAAATCCTAATTTCTTGTGTTTTGGGCATGATCTTAACATGTTGTTGCTGAAAGAAACTGGCTGGGCTGAGAGTCTGAAATGAGCAGGTACAGACTCCCAGTGAACTGCCCTGACCATGCTACTTTCCTTCCTTACAGGCTTTTACCTCCAGCGTGGCCTTGGTGTGATCAATGACCATCACTGTCGGGTCCAAGTGCAGAATGGCAGCTGAACCTTGAAGGGAGTTTCCAAACAAGGATACTTGCTGCTAGCCTAAGTGGGTACCGGTTTGGTAATGTTCTGTCTGTGACATCTTTGCTGAGAATAAATAAGTGATATACTTGGGGGAAAGCTAACATCAGCAATGACAGATGCCACATAATGGTCAAAAGGCCACCACTTCATTAATACGGTGCCTAAAGGCATCCTCCTGACAGCCATGGAAAGAGGAGGAGATGTCAGTAGCTTGCAGCCCTCATCAGCCTCTCATCCCTTTCTGGCACTGCAGATCAAGACGTACTGCAGCAGTCCAGAGCAGCCCTGCCAAACCGGGTACAGCTGCCTAATCCCACCTCCCTGCTTCCTTTAGCTCGCTGCAGCAGGGAACCAGATTTCTTCTCATCTCGTGGTCCTGCTCTCTACCTCCATCAGCACAATTATTCCCTAGCTGGTGTTGCTGTAAAACCCCACCTCAGCAAGGATATCATCAGCAAATGCAGGCCAGGGGATGAGTACACCTGTGGTATGGGCATGGGGATCTGCAGAGCACCCAATGTGGTTTAGGACCAGGTGCCTGCCTACCACCAGCAGCACCACTGAGAGATCAAGCAGGCCCTTTCTTTTACCCTTTTGGCCCACTCTTGCACAGCCATGTTGTATGTGTCTCTAAAGCAAACCGTTGTGCAGCTTTTCTCTGCCACGGGTGAAAGCCAATGCCACACACAGATGCATCTGAACCTAAATTTACAGCAAGGAACACATGGACTACAGCTCATGCATGTGAAAACTGCATTCCAAGAGGAGGCACATCCTGCCATAAATACATAAGGAGCTGTTTCACGTACTTATCTCTGTTCATGACTGATATTCTTTCTGATACATCTCAATCTCCGATGCCTGTAAGTGCTTCTTGAAGTCTAGTGATGTGAAAGGTAGGCCCAGGCTGATGTGTTCCCAAATTAATACCCCAGGGAATACTCCAGGGGTTTAACTTCAGCCCAGGGAAGCTATCCTCCCTGGGCTGCCCCAGCAGTCAGTGCAGACGGACAGGCCCCTCTGAAGGTACCTCAGAGCCAGGACCCAATGTTGAGCATTCAAAATCCTTTGGGGAGGATATTTTTCCCTCTCCTTTGACTGCAGAAAGAGCCTCCAGACACCCATCCTGCAAGGCTGAGGTTAATCTTTGGGACTGCTCCCTGCTTACTACATCTGCTATTGAACAGACACACCAAGAGCAATCCCATATACATATAGCAGGCGCGTGTCTGGGGTGAGGCGATACCTGACCCCCGACACCTGCAATGACAGGAGCTGTATGCTGACCAAGGGAAACTGAGAGGTCATTTCCAGCGCCCTGGTATGAAGTGCTAGCACCACATGGCCGAGCCGTGTATGGAACCTGTTCTCTTTGCAGTGAAAAACTAAGAAAAAACTGTCTATGCTTACAGAGGGAAGGATGGAAATGCAACAAGACCTCCAAAATAAAGGCATGCTCCCTATGGTGGGGATGCACAGACGTGGCAGGACCTGTCTCCTTTGAACAAGTTCCCTCATGTGTTGCTTTGGTACTATGTGAGTCTTGCACTGCTACATGCAGAAGTCACACAATTTTCATGGAGCTAGTAGTGTCTCTAAAGTGAGCTGTACCTTTCCAAACCTGGGACAAAGAGAGAGACCTGGAGCCAACAGTAATGAGGAGCAGTAGTAACAGACTGGGAAAAGTAAAGGAAGAGCAAGTGCTGGCTTATGGTAGCTTTGCTGAGGATGAGTAGGGGTATGATGCAGGAACCAAGGCATTGTTTTCAAGGGAAGGAAGCAAGCTGCACAGCTCCTGTCCTACCTGAGCTGGTCAGACACCAGGTCCACCTTGAGGCTGTGGTAACCTGCAGTCATGAATCCTGACCCCTGGAGGTTTTACCTGTTAGGAACGGCCCAATTTGATTGTTCACTGGGGTGCCTGAGAGAGACCCAGGACAAGTGCCTGAGCTGCTTTCCCCAGAGGTAGCTGGCCAGTGCTGTAATGTTTCCAACAGGTTTGACTCCTATGGTCCTGTTCTTGTCATCCCACACTGGTTTGGTTTGGATGGTTGCTGTCCTTTCTGGAGCGTTAAAGCTTTAACCACCCCTCCCATTTGTGAATTGCAGGTGAAATACTAAAATACCTTTCAGTGGTTTCTAAATGACGTGCTGTGACTCCCACAGGTGGGAAGACCAGTAGAGCCCGTGCTCCTCTCCCAGAGCTAAAAGCCAGCCTGCTGTGGAAGTGACTGGAGTAAGGGGTACAAACTCCCCAACAGTTTTAACAGCTGCTCCACTTGGGGCAAGGAAGCCTTGTCAGCACTGCTCGAGCATTGCCCCGGGGGGCTGCGACAGCTCTCAGATCCCTGCCCACTCCACCGGGTCACGCCCAACCAGGACCCCAGGAGTTGTGGGGAGGTGGTCCTGAGGCTGGGGCAGGCAGGGGAAGGCTCCGTGACCTCCTCCCCCTCCAGGCACAGAGCTGGGGCTGCCTGTTTTAAGATGAGTTAGAAACTTGAGTTAGAGCTTGGTGCTGACTCTGTGCTGGAGTGCTCCCCTTCCCAGAAGCACCGTGGGAAGGCACACGAACTGTCCCTGCCAAAAAGGGGCCAGCAACGTTTGTCAGCTCAGACTTCATGCTCTGCAAAAGGAACCGATCCCACCCTTCCGACCAAAGCTTGTGCAAGGAGCGTGTTGCTGTGTCTGTACTACAGGACTGGTGGCAACACTCTCTCTGTGGCAGATACCTGCTGCTCAGAGTATTTGCCCAGAGGTGATTGGAAGCTGCCTGTATGTGGTCATGTAACGACAGACTATGGCAACACATGTGTGCAAAGATGACAAGTGAAGGTCAAGTAGGCACCTCAGGCTGATGTTTCCTGGCCGTGGAATGCCTGCATCTGCGGCCACGCAGCTCTGCTTTTACAGCAGTTCTTTCTGTGATACCTGCCCTGCCTATTTACTACTAAAAAATGTAGTTTGCCTTCAGATTCTGTGCCTGCTCCTCAGCCCCATTCAACTTTCAGGAGTGCAGGCAAGCAAGCTCAGCTCTCTGCTGTCAGAAACGGTGCTCCTCCTCTGACCGGGAACCGGCCTTCCTCGGCGCCTCCTAAGGAGACCGGTGCATCCACTTGACTTCGGAGGATGCTGCATCCTCCACAGCACCCTGAGGGGTGACACCAGTGGCCAGGCACCAGCCTCCTGCCGCGGTCGGGCCTTGCTGGCTTGGGTTCCCCTTTTGCCCCTCTCAGCATCTTTTCCTCCTTCTTACTCGCACCTGAGCAGTGCTCCCGCCGGAGGGGAGGCGGGCTGGGGCGGGGGGCACGGAGGAAACAAGCCGCCTCGGCCGGGCCGTGGTCCTGCCGGAGCACCGACCCCCGCCCGGCAGGGGCCCCCGGTGCCGCCCCGCAGCCCGAGCAGCGGTGCCGCGGCTTCCCGGCCGGCCCGGCCCGGCGGGCCCTGCAGCGCCTCCCCGCGGAGGCGGCCGGTCGGCGCCGCCCCGGTCCCCGGCCCCGGCCCCCGCCCCCGCCCTGCCGCTCTCCCGGGCGGGCGGCTCGGCGGCTCGCTCCTCCTCGCGGCCGCGGGACTCCTCTCTCCGGGTTTTCGGGCCGCCCCTTCACACCCGCCGCCGGAGCGGGACGGCGTGCGAGCGAGAGAGCGAGCGAGGCGGCGCGGATGCGCCCCGGCTCCCCGCGGCGGCAGCGGCAGCGGCGGATGCTCGGCGGCGCGGCGGCCGCTCCGCATCCCGGGAGCCCCGCGCAGGGAGGGAGCGAGGCGATGAGCCGCCCGCCGGCGGCCGCCCGCGAGTGACGGCGGCGGGGCAGGGAGCAGCGGCGAGGAGGAGGAAGAAGAGGAGGGCAGCGATCCTCGCCAGTGCCCGCGGGAGCCCGGGAAAGCCCCGGCCGAGGGCTCGGCCATGCCCTTCGCCAAGCGGACCGTGGAGCCGCAGCGGCTGTGCCGGCGGCAGCCCGCCGCCTCCGTGCTGGAGGAGAGCTGGGGCGCTGAGCCGCCGCCGCCGCCGCGGGACCCGCCGCCGGAGGAGCTGGGGACAGCGGGCGAGGGCGCTGAGGCGGCCGGCGGCGGGGAGAGGGAGGCGGCGGCGGTGCTGATGGTTCTGGACCTCTGCTCGGTCAGCAACGTGGCCCTGTCGCGGATCCTCCGGCAGCTCTCCGACGTGGCCCGGCACGCCTGCACCCTCTTCCAGGAGGTCGAGGCTGACATCCAGAGCACTCACCGCCGCGTCCGGGCGCTGCACGGCCGCATCGCCGGTCTCCAGGGGACTGTGCGCGGCCTCGACCCCAAGCAGGAGGCAGTGCGTAAGTACCGCGGGATAGAGCGCTCCGCGGGATGGGGCGTACTGCAGCCCAGCCCGGACCGGCCCGGGGCGACCGGCCAGGGGAAGTCATCCCCGGCAGCCCACCGTGCAAAGTTTGGGGCCGGAGCCAGTGCGGAGGGAGCCCCGGCGGCAGGGTGGGAAGGGGACGTGCCGCGCCGCGCTGTGCCGTGCCGGGCGGGCGCGGGTCGGATCGGATCGGTGGGTGCCGCGGCGGTGCCGCCGGGAGGGATGATGTCAGTGGTTTGTGCCTTACGTAAGGAGCTGTCTGGCGGGGCTATCGGGGCGCATCTTCTGCAGCTAACCAAAGGTTTGGCCGTGGAGGGAGCTGAGGCTTGTCAGCGGGGACGGCGGGCATGGGGATGATGATCCCACGTCCCCGCGTACCTTCGGGTTTATCCCCCTTTGCCGGCCCGTCCCCCTTGCCGGACAGATTTGTTTTCCCCTCACAAGTGTCTCTGACTTCCTGATCAGAATTTCAAGCTCTCAAGAAGAAATAATAAAGCTGCTTCGTCGTTAGCAAAGTTTCAGGGCCATAAAATAAGAAAGTTTGGTTAATGACTCCTTTCTGTTTAGAGTGGCCCCGAGGAGCCGGCGTGGGGAGGGTGAGGGGAGGGAACGAAAAGATCAAGGCAGTATGTGACTTACGCTACGAGCACTAAGTGCTTGAATCCTGCTTCTTCTCCACCCAAACTATAAAAGCAGTGACAGGCTCCGTAGCGCTAACAGCTGCTGATCTCTGCTGAATATGGCTCGTGTTCACAGCAGCGCGATGCTTTTGTACTCTCGCCGGCGCATAACGCTTCCCAAGCTCTTGTGAATATGTATTTTTTTGATAGGAAGGGCTCTGGATTGGAAGTCTGGAATAGCAGAGGTTGGTGTCGATCCTGTCATCTGGTTTAGGGAAAGCAATAGCTTCAAAAGGGAAATTTGGCTTAGTTTTTTTTTTTTTTTCTTTTTTTTTTTTTTGCCTTCCGCTGTTCCCCTCTAATTCCCGAGCAGCTTCAGTGAGTACAGGGAAGGGGATTTACACCGGGGTAAATGAGAGCATGTCCTTTTGTAGTTGTTTTCAATGACCGTGCCATTAAAAAAAAAAAAAAATAACGTGCTCTGGGTTTTCTCTACTTCGGAGGGGTGTGGAAATGCAAGTAACTCTTCTAGGATCAGTGAAGCCGTACTGATTAACAGTATCAAGCCTCAAGCATTCAGCGGTATTTAAACGAGATCCTCGGCAGCTGTAGAGTGACTTTGCTGGTGATATATTTATATAAATCAAGTGCAGATCAGACAGAGGGAGGCTTTCTGCGGTTTCAGGACGAGTGTGTAATTAAAGCAGAGTGCTGGGCTGTGATTGGAAACTGCGGTGAGAAGGAGGCTTGGCCGATGCAGTGAGGGAACTGTCTGAGGAAATGAAACTCCTTGTATCACATTCCAATCTGTAAGTCTTTTGAGCTGAGTAACTGTGGGCATATATACTAATGTAAGTGAGAGCAGAGCTTAGCCTTTCTAATCCGCACAGCTTTTTTTTTTCTTTCTGGGTTGTGCAAGTGCAGCTTGTTTTGAAATCACAGGGCAAAACCGTGATTATTACAGCACAGTTATGTCATGTGCTTAATTAGAGTGTCTGGCTTTACCCCTGTGATGATAAATGCAGGATCCGCTTCTTTGGCGTTCCTCCGTTTTCTTTGAAATCGTTTGCTCTTTAGGGGGCCAGAGACTTTTTGGTCATGATCCTTCTCATGTCTGCTTGCTCGTCCTCCTCCCCACCCCGTGTATAGTGTGATGGATGGTGCAGTGCCGCTGATAGAGCTGCAGGTGCCCCTGGGTCTGGCCAGCCACGGGCTCCGCAGCACCCGGCTTTGCCACTACCCATCCTCCCGTAGGTGTGTGCCTTGCCTCCAGCTACACAGCTGCTCGCAGGCAAATCACCCAGTCCTCATCTCTTCTCCTCATGCTGCACGGTGTCACGTGTGCTTTGAAGGCAAAAACCCCCACGCTGACCCAGTGTGCACAAGCAGTCCAGTTGCAGCACCTTCTTTGCGTGGTCCAGCTGCTTTTAGTCTGTCCAGTGTGGGACCAGCACAGCTGCATTTGCATAGTATGGTGTCTGAACATCTCAACCGGGACCTGGAGCTGAACTGCTTCACTCTGCAAATCTTCTCCTACAGCAACACCTCTCCGGCCCGCAAACTGTTCAATGTTCCTGGGGGCTGGGTAAAACTGCCCGGAAGGGAAGTGCCAATTGTTGCTGTAGCATGTAATGACAGCGTGCTCTCTCCCTTCTGGGCTGACACCTCCTGCTTTGTTATTGTGTTATAGCAAGGCTGTGCTATGTTTGTTTTAGGCATGTAGTGCCTGCACAGTTCACTCCTGACAGTACGAGTCACTGCACCCAGTTGATTTTTTGAAAGCGAGAGAGCAATTACAGGTGGTTACTGGTCTGCCCAGCACCTTACAAGCATCACATTAAGGCACGCTGACTTCTACCTCCTGTGGCTAATGTGGCAACGATGAGGTGGCCTCTGGGCTGGCACTTGGCTGTCCAGCCCCAATGACACACTGAAGAGTAACTTGGAACTGGCCAGAGGTTTGGATTCGCATAACAAGGAACAAGCTGGTGGCAAGCATGAGGCCCCTGCACCCATGGCATGACTGCAGTGCTTGTGTTGAACTTGTTGCGTACCAGGACTTTGGAGGCACTGGGCTGCTTGGCACATTGACCAAGGTGCCGTGTGCTGGTACATCAGCATCGCAACTGTGCAGCCCAACTACATACTTTTAAGCACTGGGTTTAAAACTGCTAGGCTATCTTGCCACAGTGAGATGTTCTTGATGTTCTAACATTAAGTGCAGCACAGTGATTTGAGAATAACGCTACCAGACGTGCCCTAGATACTGAGCTGTGACACTGGGAGGCCTTTTTCTCCATGCCTTGTTAAGCCAGCTGGATTCCGAAATTCCCTCGTGAGGGCACAGACTGGGTGAGGAAGAGGAAATAACGGGCTAATGCTGTCACGGGAGCTACTGGAGCCAGTGGTTAGAGGGGCTTCCCTACCTTATCCCTTGCTCAGAATGCCATTCCTTGGCAATCGCAGAAATGATACGAAGGGGAAGGGGAGCAGGAAAGGACCTCTCCTGAAAATAGAATCTGCATAATGTTGCATAAAGATGCTGTACTTTACGTTGAAAAGTATGTATCGCTGCATTCAAAGAAAACATCTCTGTTGGTCCTGGGAATATGAACAGAAAAATGCAATGGATTAGACCCAGCATTTTTCCAGTGGTGCTTATCACTCGTGCTGGCATTTTCACGAAGCCCTGACATTCTTGGTTCTGGTGCAGTCAAAGTGGGGAACATTTGCAAGACTGCGTGTGCTTTGCTTTAAGACAAGTACTTAAACTCCTCTGCTGAGCTACTGGGGAAGGTATTTACTCATGTGCAGCTTTTTTGGTTTTGCCACTGGGCAGAAAGTCTGATTGGGAAACCTTGTCAGGCGCAATAAAGGACTGATTCTGGGCAGTTCCAAGCAGGTCATCTTCAAAAACTCAAGGTCCCTCGCCTCTGCCTTCCCAGATGCTGCTTGTCCTTTCATCTTTCTTATAAGCTTCTGGCCAGCTAGCATCTTGCAAATATGAATCCTTTCCCACCCTCTGCCTGGAAGAGAAACAAGGGTGAAAAATGTTTTCCTGCTCAGCTCCTGAACTAACTGCTTTGCCCTTCTGCCACTCCAAGTACTTTACTGCTTTTCATCATGAGCAGCTCCAGGGGCTGCTTCTAAAGCAGAACCGTGTGGGAATAACATGATTGTGGTCGGTCTGGCTGTAGCTTAGAGTTTCCTTATTATCAGCAAGAGAGCCGAACAGCGCGGTACTGCCCAGTTGTATTATTAGAAGCTTGATTACCCAAGTAATACCAAAAATGCAGAAGAGCTTGATTTTTGTGTAGACTTGGGACTCCGTGTCTCTGTTATTTTTTGGAAAGATGATTTCTCAGTCTAGGGGACTACAGATCTAAGTGGAATATCGCACTTTTCAGAAACTGCTGATGTAAGCCATCTTACTTTCAGAGTAATCACCAATGACCGGGGCAGCAGATTTTAAAAGCCCTAGTTAAGAAGATCCTCTTTGCACCCTGGCATCCTGGAGAATTCCACACATTCCAGGCTTTTTTTTCTGAAAGCATCAATGTGTAACCGGTGGCCGATCTTTCCAAAAGCTGTATCATTTCCAGCAGTTGCCTGCTGCATCTTCGTTGCTCCACTTCTTTTCCATTCCCAATTTTCCTACGTGCTTGCAGACAGGGATAGAGCTGCTGCTCAGAAGCGTGGGGATCTCCTGTGTTACTCTGCTCCTCAGAGGCCCCCAGATCTCTGCAGTGAGCTCCCCTGTAGGTTTTTCTTCTTTCCTGAAGTGTCAGCATTGAGATAAAAAAGGCTGATGTGAACTGATTTTTTATCATTTTAGACTCTGCATTAATTTATTCTGCTTGATTGAAGTCGGTTGCTGACAACAGCCTGCCTAGTTTCACTTTTGCTTTTAGCCTCTTTCATTGTGCTTTTTAGGTGGTTTCATTTTGATTTTTGTTTGGTTTGGGGTTTTGGGGTTGGTTTGGGGTTTTGTTTTGTTTTTAACGCGCTGATACAATGCTCTTCTGTTTGGGTTTTGAGCACTGCAGGGAAATGTTTAATCAATTGTAAGTTTTTATGTGCCTTCTGGCACAGTCCTACCATTTTTGGAAAACATATGTTGGACCCAAGGCTTATCAGATAATGCCTCTCCTCCTCCTTGATATGTGCTGAAGTTCCAGTTGCTGATGAAATGGAACTTAGAAACTTTAGTACTGCCATCTCAGAATACGGTTACATCATAAGGCTGTCCCAGGCTGATGGTGGGCATCCTTACAGAGATCCTCAGCTGGATGCATAAGACCTTAAGAGTCAGCATCCCCTTGAAAGAAAAAAAGAAGCAAGTGCAGGTTGGGTAGATAAGTGTTGCACTTTATCCCAGCTTCAGAAAATCCTGGAGAATTTAAAGTGCAATTTTCATTATATGGTTTTTCTGTCTACAGTACACAACTGTAGACCTCCATGGGTTGGATAAGTTTGCATTAACATATCTGTGATACTGTTGGAGACAAAAAATAATTGATTTCTAGCTCCCCCTAACTCTGTATTATTGTGCTTTATAGTGTATGAGCATACCTCAGTGTAAAGGTCGTTACACTTTTGGAGGTACACTTTGGAGGTTGCCTGGGGGACCTGAGGCACTAGGATGTATTCAGAGCTCCCTTTGTACATTGAAATCATGTTGATTGGCAAACCCTTGTTGGGTGCAGAATAAAGCCTCCGAAGAAAAGCAGGTTTGTATGCTGGATGTAGTAATCCATTGCCTTCAGCTTTGTGTCCTGCATCTGCCCAAATTGAACGACACAGCCTCTTTGCTTGTCCTTTTGGAAATGGAGAATGGCTTTTGGCTTTACTTGCCAGGTGTGGTTTTTTGGGTTTGTGCTGGTTGCTGCGTACTCATTTGTGTTAGAGAACTCGCCTCTCTGGTGCACTTGACTTTAGTTTGTCCGTGAATGCAAATAACCCAAGTTGTGGGTGTGGGAAAGTCAGAGAATTTCCTCAGTGCTTGGCTGCTTCTAAATGCAGAGGGCTGATGGCAAGTTAGCAGAGCCGAAAGGAGCAGAAGGCCAAAGCATTGGCTTCCCTGCTTACCTTTACAGGGGTCAGGACAGCAAAGGAATGGAGGAAGAAAAACCTGCTTATGGAAGGATTCTATCCCCACCTTACTGTAACTTTAGCTAGAGCACTCTGAGCTACAGTACCGTCATTTAGGAGAACAATCCCTTATCTTTGTTTACAGAACAGCAGTAGAAGCCCTTTGACATAAGAACCTGACCATTCAGAGGCTGGGCTTGAGGTTTTATTTTTTTCTTCTCATACATTTAGTATGGGACAGAAGGTAAAGGTATGGAAATTGCCAGGTGGCTTTGGCAGGGATGTAATGGTTTGGAAGTTGTCAGACGCATTTACTTGTGGAAAGCAGACTCTGGCCTCTTTGCAGATAAAAGCAGGGTGTAAAATCCTTTGTCCTGCTGAGGTCAGTGGGACTTAGTGGAAAGGCTCTGAGAGCCCATTGCTCAGGGCGCCTCACTAGCCTTTATCTGGCACAGCCTGGTCACAGATGAATAGCAGGCAGAGTTGGTTTTCCTCTGAAGCCATTCCTTGTTATATAGATGTAAATGTTGAGAGATTTTGCTGAATCTCATTTACTCGGTCTCCTGTTGGTATGGTATAGAAGGCCTTTGCCTTTCCGTAGTTCCTTGCTAGAACTTAAGCTGATGTAACGGTTTTGAACTGTGTGGGGATTCTGTTGCTAGATGGGGAACCTGCCAGTCAAAGGGCCTGATGTCCACAGGTATTCAAAGCTGGATTCCCACTTCACCGCAGCTCTGTAGTTGTGTAATCTCCTAATCATCAGTGTAACTTCTTTCTGGCTCATACTCAAGAGCCAAGCAAGGGTCTCCAGTGGGCTTGTTAGAAATCCTGGTGGAAATGGCTTAACTCCTGTAAGACCGATGAGGTCTTCTTTGCACAGGGGTAAAACTGCAGAGGAGGTAGAGTCAGACCCATAAGACTTCCTGTGGATCTGATGGTTTAACAGAAATACTTCCCACAGCCCCTTTAAAACTCCATGTTTCTATTTAAAAGCCTTTATAATTTCATGTATGTGCCCATATGGAAACCTAAGATGAGTGTTTCAGCAAAAGCAGTGGAGTCACTCCTACTTTTGATTCGTTCCCCTGTTAATGCAGGAGAGATCTGGAGATTAAGAAGTAAGCAGACTCTGATAGCTTGCTGAGGGCATGGGAAGGTCATTCACCTGTTGATTCACATGCAGAAAAAAGATGGTAGTTTCATTTTATGAAAGATGAAGGGCCTGGAGTGTTTCCAGAAAACTCTTGCATAGTTCTCAAATGTCCTTGGACGGAGGGAAGGACTTGCAGGAAGCAAGTATAAATATCCAGCGTAGTGGTGCCACTCGACTGCTGTTCTGGATCAGCAGAATCAGGGTTTGTTGACATTTCTTACGCAGATTTACCTGCCCTGTGCCTTCGGTTTCAAGGATCAGATTATGGTTGGTCTGGCAGAGATAAGCAGAGGTGGGGAGAGAAGAGAGGAGGCCGCCTGTACTGCTCCCTGGCATGAACCAGTCGTGACCTCTCCCTCTTCATCCTGGCAGAGGAAGACTTCTTAAGCGTGGCTGTTTAAAGGCAGCACCTGGTTCTTGCTCTCTCCAAACTGGGCAGCAAAAGAGATCGAGCAAGGTGGAAGACCGGCTGTTTAAAAAAGCCCCTAATAGTCTACCCCATTTCCTTCACACATGCCTAGGCATGTTGTACCCAAATCAAGCAGAGACCCCCAGGGAACCCTTAAAAGGAATGTTACAATACCCAAAGTGGGGAAAAAAATATGACCAGCTGATGTGACTAATACACAGATGCATTTTAAAAGCTTGGTCGTGGGGTTGTGTGGTCTTCCGAGTCAGAGAGCTGGGATTTTCAAAAGCTGCTCTCTCCAATCTCTTGGCATCTCCGTGTAATCGGAGGCTGACATCAGACTCTCTCGATTGGACCTACTTGAGCTTTCAGGCTGTGAAGAGCAGGAGCTCTCTGTGTTACCCAGTGTGTATGAAGTGTGGGGGGGGTGGGAGTGGGGGGAGAGGAAGGTTTTTTTAACTTCCTTTGATGTATTAGCATCAAGAGAGGGAGTCTTCGCTTCATTCCTAATTGCTTCTCGTCTTTGAATTTATATACCAATATGTAAGTAACTGCAAAGGGAGATAGCAGAATTTATAAAAAGTTCAAAAAGGCAGGGCTTAGAGCATGATTAAAATAAAAGATAGCATACAGTGTGTGCTGTTTTTAGCTGAAATATCTCCCTAGAATACTTTCCATTTACATTCTCATTATATCTAACTGCTTCTAATGCACTGCTTAGTTTAACAACTGGCATGTTTTTAGGGTAGATTTTATAGTAGATATACACCCACTGTGTTCTTAACTTGAGACTTTAAATTGCAGTATCTGTATTGGACAATCTTTTCTTATACCTTCTTGGCTGAAGGCAGGAAGAAAGCAATAGTGATGGGAACCTAATTAAGCCTGTGGTTTAATTACACCAGGAGCTGCGTGCTCAAAATGCTGCTGGATTCAATGAGTGCTGCGTGGCACTGCCATGCTAAGTCCCAGTGGAGAATGACATATTTTTTTTTAATAGGATCGCTGTAATTCTTACAAAGCCACCATGGTTTTTCTCTTTCTTTTCAGCTGCCAAGGCAGTTGGACTTTGAACTGGAGGCGCTCAGACCAAGTCCCTGAGAAAATCCAGAGGAGCCGTCTTGCTGGCGTGTGCATGTGATTAGGGAGAACGAGCATAGGGCGGTGTGTTTCTGCTATAAATATGCATAGCTTGCTCAGGCCTCAGCAGCTTTTCCCCCGCCTTCTCAAAGTTCTTCTGTTGGCTTGGCAGTGTTTGAAAAGACCTCCAAGTTGGCCTGGGTGGAGGGCAAGCTGGGGTGAAAGGTGCTAATCCTTCTCCTTGAAGATGTGTGTATCAGTGGCTGCAGAACTGGGCCATTTTTAGCAGTGAAATATGCAGGGTGTGTTGAAAAAATCCTCTGTGTCTATGGTCTTTGAATTGCTTCAAAGGCAGAACTGGACTCTATGGGCACGCTCAATTTTGCCTGATTTATTTATTTTTTTCTGCCTGATTGCAGAAATCGTATCTTACTGATGATGAAGCTCAGGGCAGTGAAGCAGAAACTCCCTGTGATGCTCAAATGCAAACTTTTTTTGAGATCGTTAACACGTTTCACTGCATCCAATAGTTAGTGAGATATGATAAGGGGCAATTTAATTTTAAGTGAAACGAGAAATTAATTATGATTAAACACTTAATCATGCAAATCAGTATGGGTTCAAAGAGCGGGTACTACTAGCCAGCTCCAATTTTTTCCTCCCTTTAAGATTTGTTCCTGTGCTCCAGCAGTTAATGTCTTCGCATGCTGAAGAGATCCCACCTCTCCTCCCATATTGACTCTGTTCTGCTGCAACAAGTCTTTCTGTAGTAACCTCAAGTCTTGGGCTCCGCAGCAAATTGCCTGAAGTCTTGCCCACAGTCAGCTTGCCAAAGTTACTTTTTCCCCATAGGATGGATAATTCCCACAACACCAGTTTTAGCCTGGTTTCTCACTGAAATGAGTATTAAGGAATAGCACGCTCTGTGCATGTATAGCAGGGGAAGGTCTGGGTACGCCTGTGTATCTCACACCAGCCATTCAGAAATTTTACACCTGTTATTCAGCTACAATTTCAACTATATTGCCACAGTGTAAGAATCATAAAAGAGGCTGCCAGGTAAAGGAGAGAACAGGGTATTCCTGCTGTATTTGAAGGAAGGGCTTGTTCTTTACTAGATACTAGAAAGTCCGTTGGGAAAGAATCCCATATAAATGCTCCAACCCAATAAAAAGAAGTGCTCCAGTTGGAGCTCACATTTTCTTCAACGTGAAAGTCAGTCCTTTGCATTGACATAGAAGCTGGAGAAAACCAGGCTTCATTAGTTCCGCTGTTTGCAAAGCTGCTTGTTCATATTCCTCTTTCCCCTTTAGAATTACTGGTTATTTAATTTCAATTTTAATCTTTTTTTTTTTTTTTTTTAAAACTTATGCCTTGAATGTCTTTCCTCGTGGGCCATCCTATCCTTCACTCCTCTTTTCATCATGGTTTTGCAGGGGATGCAGCTATACTTTCACCTCTTGTCTTAACAGCAAAGGCAATCCCCCCTGACTGTGAGAATGAACAGTATTAATTTTTATGATCATGGTTTATTGTCCATTGATTATCTTTAATGTGATGCTGCCTCGTTCAGTTAATAAATTACTGATAACCCGCGAAGATTTAATTAACCCCCTCCCCCAAACATAACCTGCTTTTAGTAGATGTTGTAAATGCATACATTTTACCTGGCACATTAGAATCACTGGTTGAAGTTGCTTTACTCTCAAATTGCACTCTAGCTAAAGTATATTTGTGGTAATCATCTCATTATTACTCTGCTGATAGCCTAAAATAAGTATCACTGCTTCATGACTTCAGCAATATTTTTTTGGTCCCAGTTACAGCTGCCGCAGGCCTTGGTGCCCAGGATGGATAAGCTGTGTACTGGATGCCCCTAGTAGAGGCTGGGAGGCTTATCTGAAGATTTACCATTAATTCTCTATCACTGTTAGCTGGTGTCAGTCAGTGCCCAGAACCCACAGGCTGTCCATTTCCAAACCCAGGGTGGCAAAGCAACAGTAGTCCACAAGCAGCTGCCTCCAGCTTCATTCTCGCTCACTTCAACCCATCCCCACATGGCAAGGCAGTAGGGCTGCGGGTGAGATTGCTATATTGTCCGAGCCATGTGCACCCTGCTGCAGTGCTCTGGACCAGATCTGTTTGAAGGAAGGTAGATGGAGTGCCTGCGAGGTGAGCTGGGATGGCAGCCTTGACCATGGGTTGACCACAGAGGAGGCTGACCACTCATGTCTGACAGCGGAGTAGGAGAGAGGCTGAAGGAGAGAGGCTGAGTGCCCTGTGCTCAGAGTTCCACTTGACACTTACTTGGCTGTCTGTTTACAGTACGACCCAGAGTATTTACCCAGCTTGCACTGTCATCTTCCCTAGGGACCTCTGTCAATACATTTAAAATTTACAGGGCAGTTCTAGATCTGATCCAATGATACAATCATCTGCCTAGTAGTACGGTATGGAAATGAGCATCCCTGTTTGAGGAGTGGTGGGTCTGTAAGTGTGTGAATGGGTTACAGCTACCTTCAGCAGATATAATGTGGCTATTCATTTATGAAATTGTCCAAGTGGAACTTAACACAAATTACTAATGTAGATTAGAAGTATTTTTCATTTATCTGCTTGTTCCAAAGTGCTCTACTGAAGAACCCAACAGAATGGCAATTCGTTAAAGGAAATTTTGTGGGAGCTGCAAAATATCGCAGCACAGGGTTATTTTTTATTTCCTTTCTGGAATTTTGTTCCCTGGTTGGCTTTAGATCTGACCTGATATGCAGTGTCTTGGACTGTGAGACTAAAAGGTTCTGTTTCCCTAAAATAAGTGACTGTGTCCAAGTTTGTGCCGCCCTTTAGAAACAGTAGTTGAAATAGAGGAGGCTTGGATAGCATCTTCATCCTCAAAATTCTGTGTGTCACTGGAAGAACACTTTTTTATATACCTGTAAACATGTGGCTAGATAAACGAGGAAGTCCAATGGAAAGATTGGACAAGATAATATTGGACATTGAAGTTAGAAAAGCTTGATAAAGGGGAAAAGAATTTTGCATCCACATTAGTAGCAACCTGGTCATACAATGAAGAAAATATTCAGTACTACGGTTCTCATTACAAAGGTAAAAATTGAAGGAAATTGATGTCTCTTGTTCTTTGACTTTGCATCTTCATCTAAAAGCATTTTGTGGTTGAGTTAATTTCCTTGCCATCCCCACCCTTTCACAGTGGAAGATGCACTTGGGCTTGAGAAGTTGTGATGCTATTGGTGGAAACTCTTCTACGGGGTGTAATGGGTGATCCTGCCACAGAAGTGAGGCACGTCTTGCTTGGCTATGTGGGAATTATGCTATTTGGTTGTACTTGCAAGAGTAAGCCCTTGCATTTGTATGAATTGCCCCTGCTATGTTACAGCAAGGGTTGAAAAAATAAAATAAAAATGTAGAAAATCTCATCCAAGTTCATGAAATTAATTATTCCAAGAGAACAGATGGGCAAGTGAAAGGTAAAATGATGCAAGTCTACAGTGTAGTTTGCAGATTCACTGAAGGAACGTGTAGTATTTATTATCGCAAAGAGACATCTCCCCTGCCTGCCTTCCCTTTTGAGACAGTCCAACCTTGGGCTTGATAAATATGTCTTTACAGAAGTTGGCACGTACTGACCTTGTTTGCTGCGGTCTGCTCTTCTGTAGCTTCTTGATTCTAGCGGTGTGAGCCAGATGGACAGAGCCCTAGAGCTAAGTGCTGGATAGCATAATTAAGAGCTCTAGTAGTGAAGGCTGGAACTGACTGAGTGAGACTTTAGCCAATCCTTCAATATTTCTTCATCCAAGATATGTCTGCTCTGTCAAGTAGTTCTGGGGTTCTTTTCAGATCATATTCCTTGGGTATGAGGATGTTAAACTATATAGCAATAATATCTTCATCTGCATACTACAGAGTTCTCTGTGATACTTTGTGTCACAATAGCACTATGTTTTACAACCTTGTATGTCTTCTGGAAGCCCACCTGAATTTTTTCTTTCAAATTCTCCTGCTGTGGAGTTGTGGTTGTCATTTGTGGGTGTCACATGAATCCCCGCTCCTTGGAAGCTCCATGCCAGTGCAGTCCTAACCACGCATGCTGTGAACGCTGGAATGTGGCTCTGCAGCTCTCATTGTGAGTTTGGGGTCTGAGGGGCCTGGTTTCATACTGACCAGGAAACAACGTCAGAGGTCTGTCTGCCATCCTGCAGCCTTTTTTCCTTCCTGCTTTCACATGCCATTTATAGCAGGAGAATTGTGTCTCACACCTCCCCTCTCTCTTCCTTTGCTTAACATGCCACTTAGCAGCGTTGGGGATGGGGAATGGCATATGTTTCTGCTCGGCTTCCTCTTTGCAACCTACCTGCTTTCCAAGGCAACGTGTCGCCATGCATAACTTTGGCGGGCAGCTCCTGGTGCCCTGCCTGGGTGCCGTGCAGCCTCCAGCAGGCCGGTGTCAGTGCGTGGGAGAAGGGAGTGGGTGAGCAATCAGTCTTTGTCATTCCTGAAAGACCACTTGCTGAAGCAGTGTTTGCAGAAGCTGTTTGAAACAATTTGAATGCTTCTGGCCTGTACATCCAGCGGGCCCGAATCCAAGGATCAAGCTGCATCAAGAGGAGACTATTTTTCTCCTTGTTCCTAAGTACACTTCTCTGCTTTGCTCTTCATTTCTGCTAAAGAAACACTAAAGTTAGGGTGGTCATTTTTCCTTAGTGTCACTGTGGATGGTGTGTATGCATAGCGGGGAGATGACTGGGAAAAAAGAAAGAAAGAAAGAAAGAAAAAAGAGAGTGCATGTTGTCCTTGGAGAAGCTGTCAGAAGAGCCACCTCGGGTGGGCGTTCAGACCTTTTCCACTGACAGGGAAGTTTTCCGTGAATCACACAGAGTCACAGAATCGTAGGGGTTGGAAGGGACCTCCAGAGATCGTTGAGTCCCCCTGCCAAAGCAGGTTCCCTAGAGCAGGTTGCACATGTAGGCATCCAGATGGGTCTTGAATATCTCCAGAGAAGATGCCACCACCTCCCTGGGCAGCCTGTGCCAGGGCTCTGTCACCCTCACTGTGAAAAAGTTCTTCCGGATATTGGTGCGGAACTTCCTGTGCTCCAAATTGAGTTCATTGCCTCTTGTCCTGTCCCCACAGACCACTAGCATGGTGCTACGGGCTGAGTAATACTGAAACTTGCTTGCAGGCCGCCACGCTTGGCTAGGATGGAGCTTGTGAACTGTTTTCAATACCACTGGAGCCCTTGGAGTAACTCTTACAGTATGGGTCTTAGCTTAAAGGTTGAATGCCATCTAACTGTCCAGACAGGCATTTATCTCTCTCATCCTGAACAACGACTGTGTATCATGCGGTGTGATATGGTTTGGGAGAAACTCCCGATCTGACGTAGCTGCAAGGCCTCACCCCCTTCGGAGGCAGCCCCGCCTGGATCTGGCCCTGCAGGACAGCTGGCGTCCTGCCGGTTTGGAGAGCGGCGTGGGAATGACAGGATTTTTTCTGCTGTTTGTTTTTCTGCTGATGGGCCATGTATGCGTCATTTAATTTATGATAAAACATAGGAGGTACCTTTTAGGTGAACTACAGCTGCTGTCTATAAATGGCTGGTAGATGTGAAGAGGCCCAGACCTATTCAGGTGCAGAGTCCCTCCTGAGTGGGCTGAGGATGTTGTTCAGTTCTGCAGGGTGGAACTGAAGAGGAGGGACCAGTGACTAGAACTTGAATTAATCTGTTGACTTTTTAGGGGGGCTTGGGCAAAGGTTGTTAGTGGGAGCCAGATCACTGAGTTTTAGCTCTCTAAACTTCAGGACATCCACCCCGATGCCATCATGTGAAGTGTGTACCAGCATGGGCTTTGTACACCTCTGTACCTCAGCTCCATGGCAGCTCCATGGCCCATTCCTTCTTCTCAGAGGCAATATCACACAAGCAGTGAGGATGAGCTGGGTTGTCTGGTGGTAGATTCTGTACAGATACCCCATGAATACAGACCTGCTTTGTAATTTGTGGGGCCGAGACCTTTCCACATTAGGAGTGCTTCTGTCCTTCATGGGCAAACGCTTCCAGGTTCTGTGTGGTTCTGCTTGGTGAAGGCAGTACTCCTGGATGGGTTACTCCAGCCCGCCTTCAGCAAGCAGAATTTGTCATTACTGAGACCTGCAGCTCTTGCCTTGTGAAGACCAACTTTACACTGGGCTAAGTTTGCAGTTGCAAATCTTTCTTCTGAGGCCTGGCTCATAGAGGAGATTGAGCTTTCTTACATTACAGTCAACGTGTCCCAGTTAATTACAGTCATGTAAAGACGAGGTTGTACCGTGGGACTTGGTTTAATTAAAAAACGGTGCTGGGAAGTTTAATAAATGTCTGATATGTTCTATCTGGCTGCCGAGTGCTAACGCTGCGGTTCTCTTCAGGCGCTCTCCCAGCTTTAGTCAGAAAGGGCCACCTGAGCTTGACATCTGCACTAATGAAAGGGGAGGACAGATTGTCATTCTCTGTCCAGCCAGGTTTGTGTCTGGCAGCTCATTTTTATCAGCTTGGGCTTGTGCCTGAGCTTTGGGAAAAGATTTGTGTGGGTAGTAGGGTCAGAATCTGAGGCTTTCCCTCTGTAGTGGAAAAAGTAGCGATCATGCATGTGAAATGTGGACTTAGAGGAACTTTGTGTGGGTGGTCTTGTTTTGATTCTTTCTGCCCTCCTCCCTTTCCCTTCCCACTCACGTATGGTGAAGTCTGTCTTCTATTTAACGTGAGCTTTTCTAATAATCATAGATAATATACAACAAAAACAATAATAAAGCATCTGCACATGCAATCTCTCTGAACTGCAGAAGCCACAAGATCTCCTAGATAAGCCTTTTGTGAGTACTGGCTTGTGAGAGACCTAGCGCTCCATGATGCCCATCTGTTAGCAGCATGTTTAAATGTGATTAATGTGAAAGTTGCAAGAATTGCAATAACTTTTCCCAGCCTACAACAGAATCTGTCACTGTTAATCTCTTGCAGCATTAAAAGCTTAATATAGTAAATCTAATGTTATGGAAAGCTGTAGCTTTGCTTTTGTTGCCATCACCTTATTGCATTATTAAACTAATATTTCCTTCCTCTCCACAGTTCATGAGCACAGTAGAGGCAGTGTAGATACCACTCACCTGCAGAAGAATACTTAAATGATTGTATATGTACAAAGTCCCTCAAGAAAGAGATGCTCCAGTATAAAAGGATTTGATTGGGATTCCTGAGGGAAAGTGGGCAGAACAGGGTATGCTAGGAGTCAGCCCTTTCTTCAGAATGCTAGCAGATTCTGGGGAAGTCACAAGCACTGTCTTGATATGATAGCCCTTGGCTGCGCCTTAGCCAGGCACATTTTGGCTTCCCCACTCATGACAGTAGACCTACCTCAGTAGTGCTGATGGTGTTTTGTCAGAACTGCTACATGTTTAGAGGAGATTGTGGGCAGGACAAGCAGTGTTATGGCACGAAGTGCGGACGTCCACCTGTAGCAGGTTGACACTACGGGAAACAAACGGGAGAACCTGGGGAAGGAAAATGGCTTTCTACATAAGCTGCCTGTGCTGGAAAGGATCAAAGGAACCATAATGAGTCAGTATCTTTCTTTTCCTTTAAAGAAAATTTCAGAAGAACGATTGTATTAAAAGGTAGTGTACTCAAGATCTGCAGGTGGCTTGTAAAGTGTAATTAGATCCCCCTCACCTTTTAAACCCAGATCTACCACTTTGTTCATTTTAGTGGGGTTGGAGATCCCCATTCTTGGCTTTACAGTGGGAAATTGGTAGAGGGGAGGGCTTGTTATGAATCTTCTTGTTTTATGGCATGATTATAAGGTGCTTTTGTTTCCACCAGGGACAGCAATAGTGCTTTGGACCAAACATTTCAAAACTACTTTTAATCCATGCTTGTGAGATCGTCAGGCACGGTAGGACAAATTGAGACCTGCCTTTCACTAAACACACCCCTCACTCCATCACACACAGTATCTTCACAGCAGCCCAGCAGCTTGTCCACATCCAGGTATTGCAGAGTCAAAATCAGATCAAATAGAATAGTGCTGTCAGTAGTCACAGAGGTAGGATAGTCGCAGAGGTGAGACTGGTCTCTATGGGATTTTCTAGGTTTTTGGTGTACTCCTCTATCACCCAGTCTTTGAAGTGTTTAAGAGCTCGAGGTGCCATGATTAAAAGCTTCAAGGACCGTGCATGCTTTTTCATTTATCCTCAAAGAGGGTAGGCACTGATTCCACTGTTCTGGGCCATTAGAAAAACTTGCAGGGAAGAGAGGTCGCACTTGCTTTCAGTAGGCTGTCGGTCAGATGGAGAACAGAAAAGGGACTTTCTCCCCTTTGTGGTAACACGCACACAGCTGAAATGATAAAACTATGAATTTTTGGTCCTCAGGGGCTGCTGTGGCACACCCTGCACCCATGGGTCTCAGTATTGCTCCTGCCTTGTTCTCCTGTGGATTACACCGTGACACCCCATGTCCTCCATCCATCTTCAACAGTAGGGTCATGTACCAAAGGCTTCAAGTTGAGCTGAGGTGAGGGGCACACAGCAAGTTATCAAATTGGAGCACCGCTTTGCCTTGCCCCCTCCTCTCAGCTCTTTGGCAGTCAGAGGCTGTTAGCTTATACTCTGTGAGAAACCCCGAGAGCTTCTAGGTTGGTATTTCAAAGCTTCTCAAAACTGTGCGTGATAGTGTAAAATATGTTTATAGGAGTTCTCATGGATCAGCTCCACCCTGTACTCACGTTGCAGGGGTATGCCCAGAAAAAGGCATTTTTCCATGATTTGGGAGAATCTTGGAGATGAGGGAGTAAGGGAAGAAGTATCCAGCTGCACCTTGAATGCCTTGCCGCTGACTTAGGTTTTCAGGTCACGTTAAAATGTGGAGGAAAGAGGATGCAGTAAACAACTGTGCGGGTTTGTTTTCATTGAGTGCCTACTCAGACAATGCAAGCATGATTCAGCTACTAGTTAGTGCTGATGTACTAGAATTGGCAAGCTCTGAACACTCCTGCTACTGGATCTGCCCCAGTTGCTTGATGTGCAGCGATGAATGGATGAACATTCACCAATGCTGTTGCACAAACAAATAAGTTAATAGAAAGCAGCTGATTGTGTCATTGTACACTATAGAAACTCCAAAGCAGCTCTGAGATTATTTAAAAACAGATGTTCTTATCTGGTAACTCTTAGAAATGTAGAGTGGTATGGGGGTTTCTTTTTGGAGGGAAAAAAAAAAGAACAGCATAGACACAAACCAAACTCTCTACCTTGTCCTTAAATGATTTCATGGTGAGGACTTTCACAAGAGATTTTTCTCTTGAAGTCTTAGCCTGGGCCTGAGTTTGACAGCGAAGTTGGCTTTGGATTGTGTCACTGATAATTGGAGCTGTGCTGGCAGTCTCCAGCGAGGGAATTAACTTACGGGGGGGAAAGTTTTTTTAAGTGGACACACTGGAAAGAAAACGCTCTGTGAAAACTAGAATTATACAAACCAGCTGTCCGGCCTCCTATAAAATTATACCGGCCTTTTGTACCTCGGTGTAAGTGGTGTTTAACCCTTGCTGTCGTTACCGCGCTCTGCGGAGACAGATGAACTTCCCTGGCTGAGGGCTGGGAGCGGGGGCCCGAGAACAAAGCGCAGGCTGATGGGATTGTGCAGGGACGCGGGGCTGTCAGCGAGGCCAACCGTTAGTTCATTATTCAGGCAGACAAAGCTTCACGCCCTCATGAATCACTTCTGGGGTTTTTTTTTTTTTTCCTTGCTCGCTTTCTTTCCCTCTCTGAGGGAGCTCTCTGAAAGGAGCGGGCATGCCGAGCGGTCGCAGCAAGCTGGATCGTTTCCATTAACGTTTTTCTGACCTCTGGAGGCAAAAACTCACTGCATGTGTCCTGAGCTGTACCAAGGGTGCCTCTTCTGCCCCGTGGTCCCTGCTACCCAGGCACTGATGTAGAGCAAGATTGACTCTTCTGCCCATTTAACTGGGGACAGCTTGGTTTTCTTTTCAGCTGTGGGGATGAGCCCAGACCACCGGCCCTGCATCTGCCCAGATTCTTTTCAGATTGCTTCTGCAGCTTGAGGAGGACTCTGCAGCTGTGGCCTGTGGCAGGACGCCTACATCGGCTTCCTCATTTCGTCAGCTGTTGAGAAAAGCCGGGGAGAGTTGCGTCCATGTACACCCCCTCCACTAGTGGTGAAAATGCCTGAGGATGACAGTCAGTTTGGGATGTTGTATTCAGCCTTGCTGCTGCTGGAGGGGTGGTGAAGTGCCTCTGCAGAAGTGTTCCAGGGACATGGAAACAACCACTCGGCAATGTTAGTGCTCCTGCTGCAACAGTGGTGGGGTCTCAGCAAAAACATGCCTGGGCTGCTACAGTCTGAGGTAGCACAGGGAGAGGACCCAGGGGGAGAAGGAGTGTGTTTTTCCTACATCAAGCTTATGGCAACCCTCAAATACTCAGGAAAATAGTTTTGATCAGAAAAGTCATGGCTAGTGCCAGATGGTTCAACCACAGTGTAAGAAGTGCTGTAGTAAATAGTAGTAACAACTGCCCACACATGAAGCTTTATCCTAGAGAAGGAAGGCTTGGATTTGACAGGTCCCTTGAAGCATTAGTTTCTTACTGTGCTGGTTTTTTTCGCTTTGTATATTGCCATTGCATGTGCTACTATTAATTGGGAGTGGAGGTGGCACTTGGTTGTTATCTTTTTTTAAATTCTTCCTGAATTCTTGGCCTCAGTGACGAAATGTGGCCAGCAGCTCTGTAGATTACCTGTGTATTGCCTGGGAACTGTCTGGAATTGGTTTCATTTCTCTGAATGCCTACTTGTTCTTGCATTACAAAGCTGGATGATTAAAGAATTCCAGAGTTCTTTCTGTGCTATTCATTACTTTGTGTACCTCTTTCATGTGCCCTTATATCTAAATTAAACACATCAGACCTCTTCAGTTGCTTTCCATCTGTAGATCTTTTCATGCCACTGATTATTTTTATAAGCTGTTTCTGGAACTCTTCTTTTATTTCTCTGTGTCGTTCAACACTCAAAGGAGGCTGCTGACAGCAGTGTCCTTCTGTGTATGTGTTCTGGGAGCTCCTTTCTCCTCAGTTTCTCCCTCCATCCTCCCCATCAATACAGGCTCAGTGCTGCAGACTTTCCTCACTGTGCCATCTAATCCCCATGACTTCAGCCACTTTAAGTGAAGGCTGCAGAATTCTTCATTTATATCTACTAATCTGATAAGTGACTAAAGCTACAGGCCTGAGTATCTTGGTTAGCTGCCATATTCATTTGCTAATCGTTAACACAGTTGAAAGACTTTTTTCTTTATTAATAACAAAGTACAGTCTTTAAAGAGCAGTGTTTTGCAAGAAAAGAAAGCTGTGTTTGTTTTGAAAGGAAGATTTATTGGGATGATATAATCCAACTCGCGCTATCTCCTCACCTGTTTTTCCTCAGGGAGACCATCAATCTTTATAAACATTTCTAAATCAAAAGATAAAAATGATAGACAAATTCCAAAATGGGATGAAAATACTAACAAGAGCTGAAAGAGAAGCCCTTTCCTTTTAATACCTGCTGAAACTGAATTCAAAGGGGAGCCAGTTCACTATAGATGCGTGGGATCTGAGAGCAATTTTGTGCCTTCAGTCCTGTGTAACAGGAGATCGAACAAAAAGAACAGTGGTGCACGGGTCCCATCTGGAAGGATTTATCATCTGAACTCCTAATGCTGGGTTTGCTTTTTATTTTTCCAGCTAACACTTCCCAATCTCTTTGCAATCACATGCCTCATGTGTGAAACAGCTTTGAGAGGGTCCGAGGCCTGGCTGGATCCAGTTTCTCACCTCGCTTTACCATTCCCTTCTTGGAGCTGCCACTGGCACATCTGATGCTTTCCTTTATCCTTCAGGCTGACCCTGCTGTTGGCTTTGGCAGTTCTGGCTCCACCAGCTAAATGTTGCTGATTCTGTGACTGGGGATGTGCATTTGTGCTGTAGTCCCCAAGCTAGCATAGGTTTGGTGGGACTTAATTTTCTAGTCCCCCTTATTTGTGCCATGCTCGCATTTGACCTGTAAGATCCCCTCACTCTTGGGACACCATTGGGTTGGTGTTGTGCAGGAAAGGATGGGTATGGAGTTGGTGAGCTGCTTTGATTTTCTTGCACGAGTGGGGTGATGGAAAGGTTGCCACCCAGTGAATGCGCTCAAGGGGGACCTTGAAATGCATGCAGGGGAAAAAGAGGCTGGCTAAGTGCTTGGAGGATGAAGGTTTCAAAAAGTTGTTATGCAGGCTTCCTAGCTCACATTGGAGTGGCATTTGCTGAAAAAGCAGCAGTTAGGCCTGTAGTATTAGAATTTGCTTTTAGTTCAGGAGAATACTTCAGCAGAGGTCATACAGGGCTGTTTGATAGCTCTTCCGTGGCTACCTGAGATCTCTCTTCTCCACGAACCCAGACTTATGATACATGCCCTGTGCAAAGAGAAAAATACTTCCTCCATAAGTCAGGGAAGTCTGTTTTCAGTAGACCATGCACTAGTGCCTCTTTCAGGTGGCAAAGTTGTAAATCAGGCTGGGGAAAACAAACCAAACCAAAACATTATTTTCAAAAGATTATTTTCAAAATTCACCTTCACTTTATTTTCTTGGCTCTCCAAAAAATAGCCTTGTGACCCCAACAAGGCAAAGAGCTGGGGAGCTGGGAAAGTGAGCAGCTTGTCTGAGTGTGTTCCTAACCAGAGTTTGAGCGTGGCAACCTCAGCAGTTATTTCAGACATCCATCGGTACGTACGTGCATGTTACATACTTGTCCATCCATCCATGTGTTTAAATTGCCATACCTTCAGTTATTAGGTTTATTTGCACATTTCAATTCCTCTTTCAAGATTCTTTGCAGCCATTTGTGCTTTATTATATATGGAAAGGAAGGGCAAACCGCAGGCTTTTTCTCATTTGCAGATAAAGGCTACTACTGTCATCCAGTGATTGATTTTCTTGCTTGACTCACTAACCATGAATTAGTCCACAGCTCCTCAGCACAGAACTACACTGGGTCAGAGTTGAAACTGGGGGCTATGTTAGAGAATCAGAGCAGGAAAACACACTTTCTGATTTGTTTTTCCTTTTTGATCTAATGCAGCGTGTTGCACATGTTGGAACTAAACAGAACAAGCTTTGTAACCTCTAGTGTACAGCATGAATTTCTTTAGAAAATAGGCTTCGGTTAACAAGGTGTACTTGCTGTTGATGTTTGGTCACTGAAAGTAGAGATTGGGGTTTTTTTAAATGCCTAATAAATAGAAATATCTGAGAGTACTTATTTTTAATACAGAAACCAAAAAAATGAATGCTCTTAAAGCAAAGGAGGCACCATCTGGGAGCCCTGGAAGAGCCAACCCTGTACTTGTGCCATGCAGCAGAACCACTGATGTAGCAGATCTGCCATATGCAGATAAAGCTGACAGACCCGGGTCATATCTTTCCTATAGAAGCAGCTGTTGCCTGCTGGTTTGAGGGTAGCCTGCTCCAGGGTAGGCAAGGAGATCATTTCTTACCAGGTTCACTCTTCTAAACACCTTTCTGCATTCGTGATCGCACAGAAAATAATGTTTGGAAGCACATGAAAAAGACACATAACCATGTGGCTTAGGCTTGATGTACTTGCTTTGCCATGTCTTTCTAGCAAAAACCATAACCCAAATTACTGCTTTCTCCTGGAAAGTATATGATGAATCAGCTGCTTTTAGCACCAGAAAATTTGTCTCAGAGACATTCTGCTTCAACACCAGGAGATAGGTTGTGTTTTCTCTGGAGAGGTGTAAAATATTCCTGTTCTCTGGGCATGTGGATGCTCATCACAGATTGGCAAGTGAGGGAGCCTGCACTCTGGGTCAGGTTTTGCTGCTCTTTGCTTGTGCAAAGTTATGGTGAAACTGGAGGAATTTCTGTGGACAGTTTGAGGGGTCGTAAGGTGAGGAACGGGGCAAAGCACAGCAATTTGGGTTAGTCTCTTCTCTAAGCTTTTTGCTTTGGAAGGGCATGATCTCTGGTGCGTATGGGCCATTGTGAATGCTGAGTGGATATGTAAAATTTCTCAGAGGAAAGAAACAACTTTAAACAGAGTGTTCAAAGGCAAATAAGAGAAAGAGAGGGAGACTGGGATAGACGCAGAAGTCTCAGAGAGGGCGACTGGGATAGACACAGAAGTCTCAGAGAGGGCAGGTGCCTTGTTTTAAACAGGGGATGTATATTTTACAGAGGCAGCCTTGGCTGGTCTTTTCTTTCAGTCAAATCTTAGCACAGTGCTGGTCTTTACGTGACACTACTTAAGGTTTAATTAGGCTCTCATGTTAGTCCCTGGGTCTGAAGGGGAAAGGAAAGGGTATTCAAAACTCTAAAGAATATGGTTAGAAATCAGACCAGTCTGAGGAGGGAACGAAATCTGCCTTTCCCTCCCTGTGTCTCTCTGGAGTGCAAGGGCTGGTGGGGGAAATTTACTTCTCATGATTGAGTGACCTGATTTTGTCTCCCACTTGCACAACACAGCCTCTTGTAAGAAAACGACTAGTCTTAAATTCATACATAATTGCACAGCAGGGAGACTGAGTTTGAAAATGCAGATTTCTGGGTACTAAGCAGCAGAAATCTGTTTTGAACCCTTGAACTTCCTTTGTTGTTTCAATGGCCACCTACGGAACCTGTCTACTGAGAGCCTCAGAAACACAGTAGCCGCTTTTATATGGAAAACAGTATCTTTGCCCACCCTTCTCCTTCTCCCCTCCATTCTGACCTGAATGTATACCCTGTCCTTGCAAGGGAGGACACTAATTGTGAAGCTTGGCTATGTATGTCTAGGCTACACAGTAGTGGTAAATGAGGGTATATTCTGCTAATCAGTGCTACTGAGCTTGGGAACAGTGTTATCTTTCTTTTCTTGACAAACTAGGTTGCTTGTTTCCTTTCTCTTATTTTCTTATGCACTCTTACCCGTTCAGTTGGGAGGGACAAGCCTCCTATGTCTGTGTCAAAGGGGCTAATGTTGGCATCTGCACCCTCAGACGTCCAGAATCACGTGCTTCTGCTACAAATTTAGCGACCGAAGAAAACATAAAGTATAGGCACCCTACTGCTGCTGCCCTCTCTATTAATTATATTAAGTGCTGTAAATGCAAATTTGCGCCGTGAGTGTGGCTTGATGAAGCCTATGTTTGTGTTTTATCATACTTGCCAAAGCGTTAATGTAAAGGGCAACGTTTGACAAACGTGCTGTGAGGAACCCCTGTGAATATCAGCAAGAAAATTAAACCAGCGTGGGATACTTTTTATTTCATACAAATGACTTCCTACCTAAACCTTCGGGTTTAAAGTTTTGCATGTTTTGTGTTTAAAAAACCCCAACCAAACAACTAAGCTCAAACAAATCACCCTGTAACTATAAGCGTGTGAAAAAACGAAGTTTTGTGGAATGCATGATTTAGAGATAAAAATGCTTTAGTCCTCATGGACTTTGTTTAGCATGTACTAAGTAAAATGAAGACGAGTACCCATGTTGGGAGGATTAACTCTTTCACAGTTACGTTACTGTCCCTGTGTTGATGCAGAACTGGAGAAAGCGAAGTTCTAGCTCTGCTGGGGGTTTCCTTAACTGTAACCTGCCTTTTCACAGAATCACAAGGTTGGAAAAGACCTTTATGATCATTGAGTCTAACCGTTCCTGTCCTCTGCTAAACCATATTTCTAAGTAGCTCATATACCCTTCTTTTAAACACATGCAGAGATGGTGACTCAACCACCTCCCTGGGCAGCCTGTTCCACGCTCCAATAATTCTTTTGGTGAAGAGTTTTTTTCCTAACACCTAATCTGAACCTGCCCTGGTGCAGTTTTATGCCATTTCCCCTTGTCCTATCTCCTGTCACCTGGCTGAAGAGACCATCGCTCACCTCTCTACAAGCTCCTTTCAGGTAACTGTAGGTGGTGATAAGGTCTCCCCGCAACCTCCTCTTCTCCAGACTAAACAGCCCCAGCTCCCTCAGCCGCTCCTCATATGATTTGCCCTCCAGCCCCTTCACCAGCCTGGTTGCCCTTGTCTAAACATGCTTGAGGACCTCGAGTGTTTTGAAACACCAGGGGAGAAACTGTAGAGAGAAAGTGACTTGGACAAGTCATGGACAAGACTTGGACAAGACAGGACAAGTTATGTCCTGACTTGGCATGGAGGCAAAAGTGATGTTAGTGATGTTAACGTGGCAACTTGCAACAGCACACAGCGAGGCATTACTTGCCTAGACCCTGAATGACTCCTTTATGAGACCACGTGTGCCACGGCAGAATAGCCACCAACTGGCAGTCAGTCACCAGTATGAGTGGATGTCTCATTATGATGTCAAGAGCGACGTGGGATGGCCTCTCAGAAGAAGGGGCTGGCCCTCAAAGGGTAGCTTTGCTTGGGAGGTTGTTAGGCTGCACACAGCAACAGTGATGGGGGTGCAAGGGTAATGGCTGCTGTTTTGATAGCTGAGGAGGGCCAGTCGGCAGTTTTGGAACATGATAACAAGTATGGGTTGCGGGGCAGCATTCTTATGCAGACCTAAATCCAGGCTAGGGCTTGAACTGAGCCTCTGTGGGGTTTAGAAGCTTCGCAGCAGCCTTTCAGCACAGGGGCATATACGTTTGGTGTGGGTTGCCATTGTTTTCTGGATGATATTTCTTCTTAAGTACCAGTTTGGTTGTGGTTTTACATTGTACTGCTGAGAAAATTGGTGCTAACCTTCTCCTTTGTGTACCGTGTGCACATCTAGTTTAGGAGTGGGAACATCAAACTAGTGGGTTTTTCACTACCTCCCAGGACTGATACCTCATTGCCTCCTCCAAGCTAGGTGAAGGGACCATGCTATCTTATATTTTTAGCCCGGGGGCAGTGCTGCTAGGGGTGGAATTCCTAGCTACAAATGCTTTTGCTTTAGAGAAAGCCTGATTACGCTGGTGTTGGAAACTGTGTGGTTTGAGCACTGTGATTTCTGCCTCACTTAGAGCAGACTGGTACTTATCTTACACCAAGGCCCCATGCGTGACTTCTGCCTGCTGCTTCTCACGTAATTTGGTAGTATCCAGTGAAGGACAGTCTATTCTGGAAGCAGCTGGGTCTGCTGGAAGGAGGTTGTAGTGGTGTGGCTGGGGTTAAGCCATGTAACATGAGACTGTTAATGAGAGGTGGGCCTGCTCAGTGGCAGGCCAAAGCCAAGGGATGGGACACCTTGTCCAACAAGTGACATAGTGCCTGGGATGCATCCCCTTTTCCATGACTTGACCCCAGGCTTGAGAGGTCTGCTGTTGTTGGACAGGGATAGCAAACCATTGCAGGCACTCCACAAGCCGTGGCACAAGCCTCAAAGGTTTCTGGGCTTATGGTGTGACTTCCCTTTGGGCCTTTTTGCATGCTTGTTTTCTTTTGCAAGCAGAGCAATGGTTTTGTGCTCAAAGCCCCGAGGCATTAATAGGGATTGCTTTTTAGTGAAAAAGAAGCATGTAATCCTACTGCTTTCCTCATCTGCATTGAAATTACAGTTTGATTGTTTTCTGACCCTTTGTCACTGCCTGAAGTGGGGGAAAAGTGGCTAGCCAAGGAGTGGGTTGTGGCCTCAGAGAGATGAGAATGGGTGAAATGCTGAAGCCGAGGGTAGGCTCTAAGGCATTCGTTGCATTTAGGTGAAAGCCGTGCGAGAGAAATGCCGTGTGCCGTGCACGCTGTGCTAAGTGTGCAAATGGAGCTAAAGCATTTTGTCCTCGTCTTATTTGTTACCATGCTGTTGTCCCTGAGCACAATTAACAGCTCTTCTATTAATCTTTTGAGCGTTGTGCTGGCTTAGGCTGTGCTGTTTGAGAGACGATGTTGGTAGCTGTTCGGAAAGACATTGATGGAAGGGGACCTCGTAAAATGGTAGATGAACCATCACCCTTGGTTCATGGCTCGCTAACAGTGTCGGCAGCGTTGCCAACTTCTGGGATTTTATTGACCGTCTTAGGCTGCCAAAACCCAGAGTCATATGTTCATTCAAGCATCAGCTCTCCAGGTTTAAAAAGAAGCAAGTTACTAGCTTGCCTGGTTGTAAACATTACTGTTTTGAACTCTAGAGGTTCACAGCCCTGAAGGTAAATGAAAAGCACTAAACTACCATCCCTGGTACTTCTATCTATAAGATATGTATGCAGACTCTGTTTTAGGAGCCAAGGGCATTTGACTACTGATCTTTGAATACTTGGACTTGGCAATAATGACGGAGATTAGCATATGGTCTCCCTTTTAAGGTGAACTTACTTGGAACTGATCTCAGCACCTTAAAATAAATCCAAAACATAAATAAATGGTGGGTTGTCTGTCTAGAGGACTTCCTGATAGGCATATTGCTATGTTTTCTGTAACTACAATAAAGAGGCAGTTTTCCATCCTACTCAGAGGATTTTTGCTGCTGCATTCATTGTGCACTTCCATAGGGTTTTTTTTTCTTCTCTATTTTTACAGAGATGATCTTGGTAGATTTTGCTGTTTAATCTGGAAGTGGTGGTGATACCTGGCAGTGATAGTACCTTCTACTTTTGCAAAGAAAGTGAAAAATTATAGAAGAATAACAGTTAAAATTCGTTGAATTAAGGTATTTTTCTTTCCAAATTGGCCAGTGGATATGGCAGTGGTTAGACATTTTTCTCTTGACATTCCTCCTGCTAACTCATTTCTAAATAAATCTGGATAAATGCTGAGAGCCACTGAGCCATCATCTTGCCCCCTGCTCCCCAAACATTCTTCGTTTAAAGCTTGTAAACTCTTAAGCTACTGAATAGACTTATGTAAAACCACTCTTCGTTTTATGACTCAGAGGTTGAATATTTTATGACAAGCGTTTTATATCATGCATACCATCTATCTGGAAATAATGTGACAAAGGAAGTGAGGAATACTGTCTGGTTTTGATAGATATAAATGTGCTTCTAGAAAACACAATTCTTAACATTTAGGTCTCCATCTGAATGTATTTTAATAAGGGAATTGGAGCAGCACCACCGCTGATACTGCTGTCCATGTACAGGCCGAGTAATACAATCATTGCCTCAAGGATTAGACCTGTAAATAGATATGTTTGGGTATGTCCTTAAATCTATCTGTTTTTCTATAAACCATTTCCTTTGATCTAATGAATCTTCAGGATTGTGAGCTTGGCTTCAGGCTTTAAAATACAAAGGGCTTTTAGCACAGCGACTGGTAGTAGAAGAACAATAACCGTTTTGGATTCAGTGGAGCTGTCTGCTTCTTAGCATTAGTAATATTAATTTTATTTTACTTTCGTGACGTGTTGGTATTTTTCTTTTTCTTTTTTTTTTTTTTTTTTGGTCCCCAGCAGAACTGCATTTACTAAAACAAAGTCAGTTTTGGTCTCTCATCTCAGGATTAGGCTATGTCTTCCCTTGCTAACCTGGGATTTCTGTGATATTAGTCATTCCGTTGCACCTCCTGGTTCAACTGAACTATGGCAGGCCTTGCCTCCAGGCTTTTCTGGCCATGCCTTCCTCTGCACATCACACCTCAAGACAGAAATTCCTTACTTGGTGGGGTTTACTCATGATGGTAGGGCCTTAGGTGTTGTGGGGTCTGACCAAAGGTGGTTAAAAGCAGTAGCAGGAAGCCCGCTGATCTAAAGAGGTGCTTGACCAGGATGGCAATGGAAGGCAGAAGTGCGAGGAGGGAAAGGAACTGATGCAGCATCAGGAAAACAGTGGTATTCCTAAGTCGTCAGCATGTCTGTTTTGCTTTTCATTCATTCGAGAGGATGGATGCCTGGCTGGTCACACTGCATAGGATGTGTGGGTTTATCTGCCATTAGGTATGCTCTGCTGCTCTTTCCAGTGCCCACTTTTTCTGCTTTCATTGCAATGTGCGCTTGAAAAGCAGTAAGTGAGTTTAAAAATTATCTACTCCTGTGTGTCAGGGATTCAGTGGAATGTGAGCAAAATTTCCTCAGCACTTACATTTTTTTCCCACGATTATCCCTTTCATTGGCAATTTATAGTTTTTATAGTCCCTATGTCAGCAGAGGAGCCCTTTAACTGCCAGTCAGGGGTGCGCGTGGGTAACGCTGGGGAATGGCCGTGTTTGTCTTGGATTTGAAGTATGAAGTCCCAGTGTCCAGGCCCTGTGGGAATCCCCATCCTTGCCTAGCCCCCTGGTGGTCCCCCCACCCTCCCCATGGCTCAAGGCCCTACTTCAGCCCCCAAGGGCCATTGGCCCTCACCCTAGTGATGCTGCAGCAGGGCTGATGTCCTGCCCTCCACAGCCCTGCCTGGCCATGGGACCACTTCCCATCCTGTCTCTGTCCCCAGGCAGATTCCCAGGGCTGAGGCTGCCCAACACCTACGGTTGCCTGGCTCAGGAAAGTCTCTGTGAGGTCACTGATCTTCCCTTCATCATGTTCAGGAGCACAGAATTGGCACTATTAAAATTTGGCGTTGGTTTTACCAGACCCTGTAAGCAGAGAAAGCAGTATGTTGGTTCTTACTGCAAAAGCAGGGGCTCTGGTGGGTTTTTTTTTTCTCCTTTCCCAAACTGCTAACTGTGATTGTTTATATTTTACAATATTATTACTCCTGTTATGAGCTGCCTAAGGCAGCCACATCAAAGTACTGCAGAGCACATGTGGTGCCAGCTCAAATAATAGCAACAAACGTTGGTCTCCCAAACCTTGGTTTGATTTCATTGTTTAAGTAGGAAATGAGTTGGTGTGATCCCTCCATCTGTGAGAGTCTTTGACTAGAGATCATTGTTCTGGCACTCAAATCCCTATTTTAATTAGAAAACAAGGAAATACTTTGAGCTGATGCTTAGATAAAAGCTGTGAAAGATACTTATCACTCTCTTAAGGAGTTTTCTTTTAATTTAAGACCTCACAGCAAAATCCCCCTTTCAGTTTAATTTTTAATTTTTTTGGAGTCTCCCACTCTCTCTGAGGCAGCTGAAGAGGTGGCACTGCTGCCTCGGCTCCAACTCGGCACCTCACTTCATGTCCCAGTGCCATGGGCGTCCAAAGGAGTTTTGCCATTGATTTCAGTGGGTATACCATTTTCTTCTGTGGTCCACACAGAAGGATTTGAGGAGTGGTCCCACAAGGGCAGTTGTTACCATTGGGTAGCATGGGCCTCTGGTGCCCAGCTTTGGATATGTTGGGGTAGAGCTGTCCACTGAAATCATCTTTCTTCTGTCCCCTGGTGGTGGCAGGACTGGGAGGAAAGGGTTTGGTATACGTCGTTTCAGCTGATGTATCTGAACTGAAGCTGTTTGCTTAGTGCTCACAATAGCAGGAAGTATCATATTTAGGGCCTGAAAATGTGCAAGGATGCTGATTTTTGAAGTATAGGTTTTGAAGTGAAAAACTGACTTAATTCCAAATGTTTTGTCCTGGTTGCCAACGCTGTCCAAAGTGTAATTAACACAGGGATGGCAATATGTGGCCTTCCCTTTCCCTTTTCCTTCCCTTTTTGTGGCTTTTTTCCCCCCAGTTTTCCCTTTGGAAAAGATGTTACTTGTTGTCCTGTATCTTAGTGGCTGGCAGCAGGCTTTAAAACAAGCTTAAATGAAGAGGCTTAACTTCCACTGCAGTCTTTAATACCTTCCTTCCAGAAACCCAGCCAGTTCCTAGCAGGAATCTGACTCAGCACAAGTAGTCCCAAGATGGGACAAATTGAGCGTGTTATAATTGTTCGGTTTTAGAAAGCTGCCTTTCCATGGGGCAAAATGGATAATTCAGTGTGAATGCCCTGCTTTTGTTGCACTGCTAACATGTGAGTCCATCACAACTGACCTTCTTTTGCCCTGAGCTCCTTGTATTTAAGTTTCAGGTATCTGAGTTTCAAAGCATGGGCCACCTGCAGACCCCATTATTAATGGACTGTACTTGTGTGGGCATCCTTTACTGGTTTCACTGTGTTCTGCCAGCTGTGCCACCTTTCTCTGGAAGTTGTGAAGTCTAGATGATCAATAAGAGTAAGCTTGAAAAAAAAATCATTCTCACACAGGTAAGAAAGCCCTCAAGCCTTCACTGCTATGGATTTTTAGAACCATCTTTCTGGCCAAACCATGAGAAGTAATCAAGCAGCTGTGCATGAATGTTTTATAAAACTAATTAAAGACGATCAAGCTTCTTGCTAGCTGTAGTTGTGTAGCTAAGAACCAATGTTTTCCACTTGGTCTCATGCTTTCCTTTTAAAACAGAACGCTTATCAAACTTGTTTGTATTGTAAAGTTTTGTATAACTTTCTTCTGTATAACATGCATGCAATTAAGCAAGGGAGAGAAAGTTTGTTTCAGGACAGAGGAGAGAATGAAAAGACAGTGGGTAAGGATTTCTTCCTTCACTCTAGCATAGTCTGGAAGAGGTAATTTCACAAGGAACCGGAAGATTTGTAGTAACTGGGGAAAAAAGAATTGGGCAATTGGAGTGGAAATTTCGTTACTGAAAACTTCAAAATTTTTGTGAAACTCTTTTATAAAAACCTGAGACGTGAAGGATAGAAAACAATAAGGTTGTAAAAAGTTACGTGAAAAAAATGGATTCTGAAAACAATTTCTTAATTTTATGCTATTGTAAAATAATACTAAAAAAAGATTTAAGGAGGAAATATTATAGAATCATAGAATCTTGAAGCTTGGAAAAAACCTCTAAGATCATAAAGTCCAAGCATCTCTCCAAATCTAAACTAAACCATGTCCTGGAGTGCCACAGCTACACATTTTTTTAACACCTCCAGGGATGGTGACTCCACCACCTCTCTGACCATTCTTTCAGTAAAGAAGTTCTTCCTAATATCCAATCTAAACCTCCCTTGATGCAACTTGAGCCCATTTCCTTTCCTCAATAGAATCATAGAAACTTTAAAGTTGGAAAACTTAAGGCCATGTCAAATTTACACTACTAAGCAGCTGACCTGAACCATGGTTTATTATAATTTATCACCAAGGAAACCAGAAGAGTTGAGTACAGCAGAGAGATGTTGGGGATATAAAAGCAAACTAGCAAGTGCTAAGTTCAAAACTACCTGAGCTGGGTTCCTTGAGCAACTGGGAACTCTTCACCTCAACTTTTGGGTCACTAAAAAGATACATGGAATTCAAAGCAATTGTATCTACTAACAGAAGGGAGATCTACTGAGTGCTCATAAATACAGGGGCAGCTTCCCTGCCCCAGCAAACCCCAGAAAGGCAAATTGCTGGAACCACGTGCTCTGGAGAAAAGTCATGGCATGTTCTTGCTCACTGCCTTGGTCAACTGCTGGTGCCATTGTTTACTTTTTGGGAAGGGCTGCCACATCAGATACGTGGGGAGTGGATGGAACAAGCTTCTGTGCTGTCTTGCAGCTCCATGTCCTGTAATCTGGAAGCCTAGGGAAAGGACTGGGGAGAAGTTGCTGAGCTGGACAGGCTGTTGGTCTGACCTCATATGGATCTTCTTGTATTCTTTGCTCCACTCAAGCAGTTAATAGGAGGGCAGAAGATGGTGTGGCTTGTGTGATGAATCACACTTAATCACTTTGACCTCCAGTTTAACATTGTGTTTTCCCATTTCTTCTGGAGTTAAGAAGATCTTGTAAAATATAATTTACCCAATTATAATTTAGATCAATTTTACAAGCCTTGCTTCTGAATTTGTCCCAGAACCTATAAACCTCTGACTTCTAGGAGGTAATGAGACCACAAAAAAATGAGCGAGTGGTGTTAATAAAGGATAAACCAGAGCTTGGGCTTAGTTATAATGACTATTAAAATGGCTCGAATAAGGTAAATGCGGTGCTCAGACAGCTAAACCGTGTGTCACTGAAGCCAGTTTCATAGTTTTCACTGGCTTGTCCCTTAATCTTCAGCAAAGCGTATGACAGTGTTCCTCAAAACTTGCGTGGAACTAATTTGAATTTATCTGGGCTTATGCACTGCCTAGCTGATGGAAAAAGCTGGCAGCCTTTCCCAACATTGAAGTCTTACTACAGCGAGGAACGGGCAGTCCACACTGAAGCTTTCTGGAGGCTCCGGCTCTGCGCGTGTGTGTGTGTGTGTGTGTGTGTGTGTGTGTGTGTGTGTGTGTACACGTGCAGCGTGGGGACATGCACAGCCAGGGGTCTGAGCCAGGTTTGCAGCTGGGGCGTGCCCGTGGTCGAGTGAGGAAGGTGACACGGTGTTCTTTCATATCTCTTCCCATCTCTCCCTTCTGAGGCTTCTTCGCACTCGTTTCACTCCCAAGCTAAATAAGAAATGGCAGTGTCCTTCCTGGTTAAATGGCTTTTCCATTCTTCTGTTTATCCTTTCTTTATGTCTTATTGAGCATTTCCAGAGTTTGCTTGCAGTGATGGCCTGGGAGCGTGATTAAATCATGATTTACTAAACCCTGCCAAACCTAAAGTAAAATATGTTTAACGTTCTCCAGCTGTTCATCATACATAATCCTTGACTTATTTTCTTTTTTTTTTTTTTTTTAAATATTGAGCTGGTGTCCTGTAAAAACACTCCTGGGAAAGCTGCTCATTTGCTTCTATGCCAGTGAGTCTCTACTTGCTCAAGAAGCAGCATCATGTGCTTGACACCTTGGTCCTGACAGGAAACAAACACCAGCCAGTAGCTTCCCAAAACACAGAGCCCTTCCAGGACGGAATGGCGAACTCAGTCTCACATAGTGATGCCCCCAACACACATAAAACAAGACCTGTGATGTTGTTGTGATGGTGTGCAGGCTCTTTGGCTCCAGGAACAGAGGAAAGGAAAGGTGTTCATTAATTGCAGTGCCTCTAGGTCATTTTATCATTCCTTAAAAGTTAGGAAATGTTCTCATTGAGGCAAAGCATTGGAATTCTCTCCTGTTATTTTCCATTATCCTTTTCTGTATTTTGAGCCTGTGCTATTAGCATGTGAGTTGTGGGAACTCCAGGTACATGCTAAAACCCAGGCCTCTGTTTTTCTTATTGAATTGTTTGCTGCATTCCTTGGCTGTGTGTGTCTGCCTGGATGTTTCCCCACACACTGAGTGCCAGGTGACTGCTTCTATGCTTCCATCCTAAAAGTAGCCGTGCCTGTCATGAAGACTGTGGGACAAGCAGGCAAATATTCACACTTGTAGCATCATCCTGTCAGATGGCTTTTGGGGAGACAGAAGTTGTGACTCTACCTCCATATGAGGTGTCCTGCAAAGTCTTGGCAGGGTTCAGAGCCAGTCCCTTTGGGTGCTCAGTGGGAGCAAATCCTCACCTCATGATGGAAGATTTCATGCATTTTCCTGAAGGGACCCGTTCAAGAATTTTTCTTCTGATTCTCCTGAGACTGTTGCTATCAATAATCCTGGAAATAAACTTGCTTTTGGCCAATCAGGCCACTTGACTAAGGCAGCACTGAGTGATGAGGAAGGCAGGCATCAGAAGGAGCTAAGGAGGAGGAGGAGGGAGTATCCAAACTCTCCTCAAGGGTCCAAGTGTTGCTGGCAGGTGTTAGATAACCTCTCTTCTATTACAGTGAAGATCTTATTTTGTCTCCTAATGCAAGTTTCACAAAGATATAAACCTTCCCTAAGACAGCCACACCTCAGAACATCCTCTGAAGAGGATCTGCCTGGTTATTTAGGGTCTACTTGGAAGGAACGAAGCTTGTTTTAAAGTTGTGTGTTTTAAAGTTGGGAAAGGGCCCTATGTCATCCAAGTAAGATTTTCAATTGATCATAAGGTAATTGGAATCCCATTCAAACAGCAAGCCATCTATCACTGTAGCCTATTTTCTTATACTCAAGTGCAGTATCTGTCCAAGGGCTGTATATAAATTTCAGTTTCTTTAATTGCTCATAGCACGAATGATTAATTTGAGGGAGAATCTCTGCTGAGGTAAAATAAGGACCTGCTTCTCATCACCATGTGCTGTTTTAATGGGAAGGGAAGTCTGGGATTTGGATGACTTGACAGTCAGCAAGACAGTCTCGCTTTTAACAGCTGAAGTATTTCGAACAGAGCAAGGGGAAAAGAGTACAAACCTGAGCAGGGGATATGAGCCTCTTGCCAGCTGATTTTAGCAATACCAAGCACCTCATAAATGCAACAGTTTTCCTTAGTGTGCGACTCAGGGGGCTGGTGGTGTGCTTATTAGCGATCACGAGTGGCCTTTTGTGTTCCCTGGCTTGCTTCTGGTGAGGAGGAACATTTTCAGGACACATTCACCTGTCCTGACCAGGGGACAGAAAATCAGGATGTTCTTAGGAGCATGCTGGTCTCCTGGGGCTCTGGCAAGCTGACTTCACTCACTGGCGTAGTTGCTGTAGCACCACTGGCTTCAGTAGAACGGGGCTGGAGAATAAGTGGCCCTCACTTGGCTGCTCACCACAGCCACTGTGGCTGCTTTTGCTATTAGAGAATAAAAGAGATTTTTTTCCACGGTTACAGTACATCTAGGCTTTAATGTTCTCGCTGATTACCACTGACCCAAAAAGTCTGCCTAGCATGCCTTTTATATGGAGTATATGTCAGTGAAGCTTAAAGTCTCTTCTCCTCCCCTAGGCTTGACTCTGCAGTCGTGCCTTTCAGACAGCTGAAATGCCATACCTCATTCACTGGGCTTTGTAGGGAAATGCTTGATCTAATCATGTCTGAATATTTTAAAAGGTTTTCGATAACGGAAGGCTAGAAATGTGCTTTAAAAAAGGTCTGCATCCCTGAAAAGTGTGTGCACATAATTCAAAACTCTCCCTCCACTCTCTCCCAGATTTGTCTCCCACCAAAGTACATCCTCTTCCTCACTGTACTCAGAAATCCCTGCCATGGTGGTCCCTGTGGAACTACTGCCCTTTACAGCTTTGTATTTTTAAATGCAAGTTGCAGTATTTGAAAGCCATGGTGACAAAGACTGTACCAGTTAATGGCACAAACAGTTCCACCATCACTCCTGCAAATAATTTCCATTAGCTCATGCAATACTGTAACATGGAGAGTGCTTTGTGTATCTGTCACGGCGATGCTGTTGCTAAATAGTAACTTGGGGGAGTTTTCTCTAGAGGGCGATTTAAATGAGGTTTCTGGTCTTTCTGTCCCTCTGCATTGAGTATCTGAGCTACTGACAGCAAAATGTGGTCGTTGCTGCATTAACCGGATGTTTTCATGGGGTTCATTATTAAGACAGATTTTCCCAGTATAAAATTCTCTATAGCTGGGTAATTCCTGAAGATAAACAGTGTAAGAAATCGGACACTCAAACTTATGCCACCAGTACACTGCAGAACAGATCCGGTCTGAGACAAAGGTGGGACAGTGTTGTTCTTGGTGCTTTTCCACTATTTACATACAGAGTGCTTTGGTCTGTATAAGTTGCATATGTGATCTTATAGGAAAGGTATAGTTCCATCTAGTTCTGTTGGACTGCGTGGGCTGCAACATGAAGTGAAGCATTACTGCTGCAAAAGAAAATAGCCAGGTATTACTTTGAAAATAGCCAGGTTAGGATGCTAGCAATGGAAGGGAAGAGGAATGCAGTAAGGAAAGAGTATAAAACCTGGGGTGCTCCCCAAAGGGGCGGGGGGGAGGGGGGGGGGGGGGGAGAGGGGGGAATGAAAAAAGGTAGGTGCCAGTGCATGTATATAAATGGCACGTAAACCTGTAGCTGGAATTGAGCTTCAGCAGAAATTTCATGTGCGGAGGGAGCTGCTGCCCTTCAGCGGGGTAGGACATCTCAAGGCCTTCAGAAATGTGCTTAGTAAAAATTCATGTCCTTGGGTCTGCTGAGAAGGGCAGTGATTACAGGGGTGAAAAGAGGGGGCTAGCCGCACTACACACATCGGTGTCTTGGGGAATGAAGATACTTGCTTTTTTATTGTTTTTTTTTCTTGAGAGAGGGTGGTGTCAGGTTATTATTATTATTATCCTCTTGCTACTCTCTAAATCAGCAGTTTACCAGAGGAGTATACAGGCTCTTCTTAGAATTGATTTTAAGGGGAAAAAAGCCAAACATTTCCTGTCAATGAAAACCTTCGTTCAGAGAAGGAACACTTCAAAAACAAAGCTAAATATCTAGACTGGTAAGATGCAGGCTTAAGCAAACTCTCCTTGGATCTCTATACATACATTTTTATCTATATATTTTATTCTCTATTTAATGAAGTAGAACATAGTAATTTTTTTTGTTGGTTTTTTGGGGGTTTTTTTGTTGTTGTTGTTAGTTGCAGAACCTCTCCTGCAGGATAGCACCAAGCAGTGAGAAGAAGAAAGAAAGTTTAAGAGTGTCTCTGATAGATTTCCAGCTTCTCATACACAGTGGAGAAGAGCCAGCCTCACTGGGTCAACCTGAATCTCTAGAAGTATTGGTGAAAGCTATTGCAGAGCTTGTAGCAATGTGGCAAGGTGCCACCATCCCCACTGAGGAGCAGGAGATACGGATTATGTTCTGTGCCTGCCTAGTAGCCTGCTCTGTGGTGGCAAGTAGGCTGGCTCACCTCCTCGTATCTCTCCTTTTCATTGCTGTTTAGATTACGAAACTCTTATGGGAGGGGTGGCCTTCTCATAGATATTGGCTAATACCTCGGTCAAAGGGGCCCTGACGTAAGTTTGAGCACTTAATATAAATCAAAATAAGTAGGCAGTGAAGGCAATTTAAGCTGCTTATCAATCAAGGAAGCACTTGTTTGAATCAATGATATAGCCATTCATCTTGACTAGGCACATTCATGTTTATAGGCAGAAATCAGAGCAGAACCAGCCAAGGATTTTAATAAATAATTGATAGTGCACACTTGCTGTAGCTGTGCTCTCAAAGGAAAGTGAAGGTGAAGAATGCATGCAGAATATTTGAAAGGGAACAAATGAATTTAAGATATAAAATATCATCCTGTCTTCACATTAGTTAGCTTCTAGAACACATTTGATGCTTGTTTTCCTCAATGCTGGCTCTCCACAATTCTTTCTCCTCAAAATAATAATAATAATAATAGAGGAAAAAGGAAACCTGATCTACCAGTTGCTGAGTAAGGTTATGTATGAGCTTTCTGGCTTGCTGCCTATGCAGTTCTGTATGTTTTTCTGTTGAAATGTAAAGAAACACTGACCTGGGATGTTTGTGTGTCCTCCTCACCTCTCCTTTCCATTGTGGCCATGTGTTAAAGTAGCGTATTTGAGGCCTGATCCTAGTGACAGTGTGGATCTATGTATGAGTGCTCTGCCCTCTCTTCAGGAACATGGCTAACTATTATTTGACTGACGTGTTCAGCTGGTGATGACTTCGCATCCATGTACGTTGCATCTCTTTTGTGTTGGTGGGATGACCATAATGGAGATTTAGAGCAAATCCTCTGACTATGCAAAAATCATCCTTCTGAAGTAAAGCTAGTTGTGAAAATAATGTCTGCAGTTTGAAAATGGGGCAAGGAATGGGTTCACTGCTGCTGAAGGAGGCTTAGAACTTCTTGTCCAGCATAGTAATTAATCAAAAGCGTGTTTAGGGAGACCGCTTAATATTTCTAAAGAGAATAAAGATGGAATCTGAATCATGTTCACCTGCTCAGGCCTTGCTGGTCAGGGGTTGATCGCCATGGATATGATGTGCTGAGAGAGGTTAAAAGAAATGTGTGGGAGGGGATTCAGAATCATCAAAGTGCTCAGAGGGAATCAGAGCTTCTCCAGATGACCTCGACTCCATGAACCTTAGTACAGTTGAGCTTTAAACTGCCTTGCAGCTTCTCTCTTGAAAAAAGAAACCAACCAAACAACCAACCACAAAAGTTACATGAAATCATTTTGAGTGATGGTTTCATTATTCAGCTCTAGTGGACAAACTTCCTCTGGGCTGAATTTGAAGTGCAGATTTGTACTATATGGAAGTCAATGCCCTGGCTAGAGTCTCTTCCTTTAGTTGGCCTCAAAAATTAATTTTCTTCTCTGACTCTCTAAGTGTGCTCATCTGAATTACTTCTTTCATTTCTTTTCTTGATTTCTGTCTTTTCTTGTGGTTGTGTTTGGTTTCCTGGATCTCTTAGCGCAGATGCCGAACTCTTCTTCCTTATATCTGAATGTGAAGTCGGTTTCTGTAGACCCTTTGGTACCTGTGTGACTGCCTGCTGGTACCTTGGTGTTTGCAAGGCCCTGGTTCTTTTCTCTTTTTGCAATCTTGCAAAGTTGGCCAAGGGAAAGCAAGCAGGGAGTGTGTATGGTCACGAGGAAGGGGAAGGAATGAGCCAAAAACTGACTGCAAAAAAAGGTTTGCCATCTCTAGTCAGTTTGCCAGCCTCTCTGCGGGTCAGCTAAGAGAATGAGAGTCAGTGCAAGGTGCTCCAGGGTCTCACCTGTGAATAAGACATCTCTGATGCTTTTCATACCCTGCGATGGAAGAAGGTGGGTCGTAATGTTGTTCAGGCAGTGGGCGTTTATGCACCCCTTAGCTTTCCATTAAAGGAAGAGGGATTCCTCTTCTGAGGAGTGCCTGGGATCCTTCAGTTAATGTGCTGCCTTTTAATGAGGGAGCATTGGAAAGCGCCGTCTATGCAAGGACACCTCAGAATGCAGAGTGTCCCACAGCTTGTGTGTGTGTAACTGTGCCATGCAATAGGCAGAAAATTCAAAGTGCCAGACTAATATAACTCGAGAGTTATACTGGTAAAAGATTTCTCTTCTCTGCTTTGCATGGAATGATGCATGAATGAACTAACAAATAAGAAAATATGTCTGAGAAGGGAGGATGAGGAGGGGGAGGGAAAGTCCAGTCCACTGCTTCATAAACTTCTGTGCCATGTTAACTAGTTTTGCTCCTATAGCAGATCTGCTATGCTATCACTGTGCTTTAATGTTTAATTCACTTTGATTTGCACTACAGAAATATCAAGGGTTTCTGCAGGCAAACCAAGGCATCTAAGGAGGACTGTTGGGAATAAAACTCTAGAAAGACCTTCAGAGAAATTAGAGAAGGGGCACTTTATTGGTTTTTATTCCAATCCTCCAGTTCTGTTCTGTGGCTTCTGTCTTTTCCCCCCTCCATTTGAATGAGTACGCGGGGCAGATTGATTTTAATATCGTGTCCTCATTTCTGTGCGTGACCTGTGGAGGCTTTCTATAGCAAGATTAGAAAAACAAGCAAATGTTTAATTTTGTGAGGGGGAGGGGAAAGGATTCAGAGGCCCTGCTGCTGTTAGAGAGCATGACTGCTGCAAAACAGACATTGAAATCTGCTCATGAGGAAAAAGTCTTGATCGACCCTTGCGTTCCTGCTACCTGCAGACATCCAGGTCATGTGCATTTTGTAAGGAATCATCAGGAAAAAATTAACAGTCATTAATTCCTATATTAAAGTCCTGTCAAATAGGTGGTCAAATATGAATGAATCATGGCACAGAGACACTGCAGTCTTTCTCTGGTGCTGCTTCAGGGAGGCTACTGATGGGTCTAGTCCTTTCTGCATCACTGCGACAGTGTGAAGGGTTTGAGTGTTGCCAGAGAGAGATGTCAGGGAGCTCTGTGCAATTAGATGTGCTACCTGTGCATAGTACAAATGCTCAGTTCTCTTCTGAGGGCACAGTCTGATTGGAGGGGTGAGGGCCAAAGTGGCCTTAGTGTCATCACCTCCTTGTAGGATATGGTGGGATTTCGGAGTGCTCCATGCAGGAATGAAAAGCATAAATGGGCCTGCCAGAAAGACCATTTTGCAGTGGTCATTTAGCCCAAGAGATGAAGTTCTGCAGAGGATGTGTTTGAGAGTTTTGCTTTGTGCTTCACCGAACTCGTTCACCCCAAGTGTAGCTTTTGGCCCAGCGCACCACCAGGGAATGGCTGCACACTGAAGTGGGGAGTGAGGGCCAGCAGCCCTCCCTGACTGCACCACAGAGGGGCTGAGCCAGCTGGACTTCACTCCTGGAAGGGGAAAGGCAATGGCCCCTAGGCCCCACAGCAAAAGGACAGCCTGTGCCCACCACCTCACCCAGAGGCCTCTCTCTGCTCACATTGGCTGAGGGAGGCAGCAACAGCACCTCACCAGGCCCTAGACCCCCAGGAACAGCTCCGGGTCTCGCATGCGTCAGGGGGGTGTGATCATCTGAAAACCCTCGTGCCACAGGAACAGAATCAGAAAATCTTGGTGTGTAGGGTGTTAAATAAAGACCCAATAACGCCCCCCAGAATTACTATAATTCACCCTAGTTTTTTTCCAGCCTTGCTGCACAGTTATCACGGTGGTGCCGGCAGACTGCGGAAGTACATGTGCAAATAGCTAAGTTGTAATTTGCAAGTGCAATTAGCTGGTTTTGTGAGTGCAATCACAGTAATTGCAGGAGCCTAACTTATGTGCTTCACTGTTTTTCATCTTTAGAGCAAAGACTAATTAAACATTAATAATAACATTAACAGCAAAATTAACATATATATATTTGAGACCATGAATTATTTGCTTTACTGCAAGTAACATAAGTGTGAGGGAGACAAAATGCACGCGGAACAAAAAAGAAGCTTGCTGCATTTTTTTTTGGACTCCCCCCACACCCCCCAGCTGCTTCATCTCCATGCTGGTGTCATAGCTATAGCAGCAGACAGATTTAGGCATGACTGTGAGAGAATTAGGGCTCTTTGTAATGAAATGCAGAGAGCGTGTGCTGTAAGATGGCACGTAATGCGGGAAGTGGGGCTCAGATTCCTATTGCATACACCACCACATAAATGCACTTTACAAACACTGGAGGAAGTACACCCCAATTCCAGGTAGTTTACCAGGACCAGGACAAAAAATTTGGCCATGAAATGGTGCAAAGACACTAAGCAGACACCAGGCAGATGCAGGAAGGCTCCAAGGGAAAAGTAGGTTTTGCGGATTTAGGGCATTAGGTAAAAAGGAAATTGGAAGCTGTTCCGAGGGTTGTGGGTGGTATGGAAAAAAAGGCACAGAGCTGAGAGTGGGTGAACACTACAGCTGTAATAACCAAACTCAAATGTCTATTTTTGTTCACAAGCCCAGGAAGTTGCTTTTACATTTCTTATCTTGCCATATGATGGATGCATACAATACAGTGAGGATGTTGGCTGTTATTGGATGGCTTCCTGCTCTTTGCTTACCTGCAGCGCAGCTCTGTCACTCTCGTTGCTTTCAACAGCACAAGGAGTGACCCGCTGGCCAGGAACAACATCTTTTCTTCAGGCAAACCTTGACTCACTAATGGTGTTACTCTAATCCAACTAACTCATCGCATGCAGCTGGTCTGTTAGCACCCTATCTAAGTTGGGCATAAACCAGCTGTTTATTACAAGCTTCCCCATCCGTGTTTTTAAACCTGGAGATTTAGTTCTCATCTGACCAGTGGCCACCTTTGCAGCCTTTTGGTTCTCCGTCCTCTTTAATTAGCCCTTTCTGTTCATAGTCTGTCATTTACTTAGTTTCTGCAAAACAACTTAAAGTCAACATCGATCAAGACAAACCGTACTTGTCACTGAGGATTTTGAGAGGTACAAACAATCCATAGTTTTCATAATGGCTAAAGAAAGAAGAAATGATAAAACTATGAGTTTGAAGTGTAAAAGGAAACTGCAGAGGAAAGAGACAGTCACAGAGATAGAATTCCTTAATACCATGCTATCATGATTGAAGAAGCTGTCATGACTCAATCACAGCCCAAGATGGCTGCTTTATCAGGCGTGAACCTCCATTTATCCTCCCTTCTGTGAAAACATACGAAAAATGACTCCTTATTACTGCTAGGTGGGCTGGCCTGTGACTGAGAACAAGCACCTCTGACATACCAAAGCACAGGGTCTGTTCTTCTACTCTGGCTGTTATGAGTTGCTGGAAATACTTGCCCAGATCTTATAGCTCAACAGTTTGGGTCACTCTTGGGTGCAAAGGAAGCAAGGTAGAGTATGGAGAGAGGGGTAACGCAATGAGGCAACATTGGGCAAAAGCTGGTTTATGTCTGCTCTTGTATTTATGTACACTGGCAAAAAACCCCTGCTCTTCTAATGAAAGGCTCCTTGTGAGTGCATGTGCCTGGTAGACCTCAGATAAGCCAAAGTAGAGAGCGCAGGGAAAAGAGAGATGAAGCACTTTGCACTGTCTGCAGAAGAAGGTAGGGAAGCAAACCTTATACCAGAGGCATCATCACCTTTGGAAGCATTTTGTACTTGTCCTTCTGTAGTGAATTGGCAGACACTTGCTCTCTTATCTCGGCGGCATAGGCTACCTGGGGAAGTGGCCCCCACTAATTTAGCTAAAGGTAGACTTTTTCTTCTCTTTGAACAAGTATGGGAGGAGGTAAAAAGCAGGAGCCCTATGGCTGTGGGCAAGATTCAGCTGAGACCTCCCCATTTGGGACAGCTGGTTTCTCCTGCAATTACAGGCATTTTGATGATGGGTTTACAGTTCCTATGCAAGTAATCCTTATCTCTTGTTTAGTGAATGCTCCCGCTGAGCCAGCAATCTGATACTCTTTGGTAGTTTAAACGAGGCCTAGGGCAAAACAAGAGCAAGGGGGGGAGAAGCAACCCTCCCACTCCCCCCACTCTCCCCAGTTCTGCAGACGGCAAAGCTGTTGAAAAGGGTAAGGAAGAGAGGAGGCTTGTTTTGGCTTCCCCATATTGCACAACCTGTAGCATTTTACTGTTGTGCGTGAGGATGATACAAAAACCTGCTTGAAGTTTCTCATAAGAGAGAGAACACAGAGGGACTGTCAATAAGCGAGACTCAGGGACATGGGAGAACAGGCCATGAAGCTGCATTTCCCCATCCTGTGTAACTGCCCAGACTGTCCCCAAAGTTAGTTACTAGCTCAGCAGCATCCTGCTGCATCCTCTGTCTCTACCAGTCTCACTCCAAAAGATAGCCTCTGTGAAAATCGAGCTGCAACAGTTCAGGAGGTAGAGCAGTGACATTTGCAGGTGCTGTACCTGGCAAGGGGAGGAAGTATGCTGAGGTGAGATGCTTTGGAGAAAATAATTTGAAGTTAAAGCCAAGCTCCTGTTATTTCACTGAAGCAATCTTTTCACCCACACATACTTCCATACTTCCGTCCTCTAGGGTTAATAAAGCCAACTCTGCATTTCTAAAAGGTTGGTTTTAATATTTGATAACCTGTAATGCTTGCTGATCTAGCAGGTGACAGTAATTGGGAAAGCTTTTTTTTTTAGTTGCTTCCTTAGGTCAGGCATGTATTTTAATCAGAAAGCTACAAGAAAATATAAATGAGAGGCATGAGACCTTCCTCGGGGCTCTCTACAAGTTGTTAGAGCCAAAAGGGGTACACCCCCGTTCAGAACATGCCTGCTTCAGCAACCTAAGAATACAATGATTTCTTTGAAAACGTTAAGGTCTATCTGGTCAGCGCAGAGCCCTTGGCACATTAATGCTGTTTCAGGTCTGTTGTTTCAGTATTCCCTCCAGAGGCCATTTGTCTGAAAATGCACTGTCCTCCAAAGAGCAGTGACTGCCTGACAGGGATCAGGCGTGCCCGCTACAGCAGGATGCAGAAGTCTTTAATAGCAGTTTTAAAATACTATAATAGCTTCTGCTCACTTAATTTGTTTAAATCTCCTCTCTCTTTCCCCTGTGAGCCTAGCTATTCAGGAGCCCTACAATAAAGATGACTGTATTCAAAATAATTTTTATTGTAAGTGCAACACATTAGTGATGAACGGTGGGAAATAATCCTGCCTGGTTGGGAGGTAGAGTGCATGCCTGGGAGATCTCCTGCTTTCATAATCCCTCATGCATCATACCATGTTTTTGTAACCTCTAAACACTCTTTTTCAAACTATTTGCTCCCAGACTGAGATTTGTTATCAATTTAGGAGAAGTTGATGGGATTTACCATTTCACATCTCTGGTGGGGAATACAACAGCTTCACCTTTTTCTTCTCATCTTTTCTTCTTACTTATGTTAAAGAATTATTTTTCTCCAGACATCCTTTCTTTTTGATCCCTTGGCGCTTTTTGCCACCCACATTTTGATGGCATTCTTCTTGACCACTGTCACTACCTGGGTGTGACACATTCTTCAGGACCATCCTCTCCTGTACTGCTCATCACAGGAGTGATTAAATGAAAGGTGGCACTTCTGGGAAGAAAACTTCCCTATACCAGTGTGTCACGATGGAGAGAATTCTCTGGGCCCTCCATTTCTTTCTCTGTAGGAGAGAGAAAAATGACAGGTTGTGGTATAGTCCTTGCAGAGTTGAGCTGAACTTATGGATGAGTTTTCAGATTCGTTTATTTGTCAGGTTTGGGGAAGGAGAGGGGAAATCCTGTAAAGGGAGAGCTGGACAACTTTGGGGGGGTTTGTTACGTTGTGCCATCAGTTCATGCAACTCTTGGCAAATGTTCCTGTGTACTAGAACAACTCACGGTTGCAGCTCCCTACCTGGGATTGACTATTGCGGCATTTCCTGAATGTCTCCTTGAAGGTGGGATGAGTTTGTAGCATATTCCCATTTGGAAATATCATTTACCACTGGATGATCTGCTTGTAGTTTTGCTCCATTATGTCCATGCAAGTAAAATCCTCTCTCCTCCTCAGGTGTGAGGCTAGGGGAAAGTTAGCTATATATGGAAGTAAGACTTTTTTCTATCATAGAATCACAGAATCATAGAATGGTTTGGGTTGGAAGGGACCTCAAAGCCCATCTAGTTCCAAGCCTCCTGCCATGGGCAGAGACACCCTTCACCAGCTCAGGCTGTCCAAAGCCTCATCCAACCTGTCCTTGGACACTGCCAGGGAGGGGGCAGCCACAGCCTCTCTAGGTAACCTGTGCCAGCACCTCACCGCCCCCACAGGGAAAAATTTATTCCTAATACCTTACCTAAACCTGCCCTCTTTCCGCTTGAAACCACTGCCCCTTGTCCTATCACTACACTCCCTGGTGAACAGTTCCTCTCCCACTTTCCTGTAGGTCAGTCATAGCCTAGCAGAAAGGTGGAAATGAAACCAGCATTTCCCTTTTAATATAACTGCTGTGAGAGGAGAAGGGCCATCTGAGGCACAGCAAGTAAGATGTCCACAGCTGATCTGAGAACCAGAGAAAAGATTAGGGAAGGAGAGAGTAGTCACTTTAAGCTTTTGTTTTTATTAAAAGGAATGCTCTGTAGGCCTTTCACCTTTACTCACCAGCAAGTAAATATTGTTGTTGCAGTTTAAGGAAGGAAACTAGAAAATTCCTCTTTCTTTAATGAAGAAGAATTATTTGCAAGGGAAATTTCTCCCACAAAGTAATTTGTTTTCAGAGGTTATTTCATGTTATATGGCCGAGCAAAACATGAAGTTTCTGAAATGTAAGTAGATTTAGTTTAATAAACAATTCATGCAATCACAGACAGCTCAGGCTGGAGGGAACCTCAAAGGATCATGCTGTCCATCTCCTTGCCCTGAGGCGGATCAACTGTACCAATGTCATTCTCAGAAAGTGTTTGTTTAACCTACGTTGAAAAGCCTCTGATATTGAAGACTTCGTGGTCAGCCTGTTCCAGGGCGTTGCTATTTTTATCATTAGAATCTGTCTCCAGCTATTCAACTGGAATTCTCTTCTCCATTATGTCAGCCCGTTACTTACTGCCCTGTTCATCAGGAACACAGAAAATGGACCTTACAGATTTGAAGGACCTAAGCAGACCTTAGGTATTTGAAGACTGATATCCCACACCCCCTCTTTTCTTTAAACTAAGCAATGCCAGTTCTTTCACATTGTACCCTCAGGTCATTTTGATTTTTTTTTTTTTTTTTATTTAGACATCCCATCTCTCTCATTTCTCTTCTTTGGACTATTCACAGAAAGCACTTGTTTCAGAGTGGTCCCTTATCTGAGAGGCTGAAAGGAGGGATTGGCTCTTGCTGTCTTCTTTAAATACAGAGGGTCCACATACTGAAACTGAAGATTGGTGCAGATTGCTCTGAAATGTCAAGCTGGCAATAAGTCCAGAGAAGCGGCTTCATTATGTTTGACTTTATTTGTCTATTTGAAGCGATTTGTAACATCCAGATAGAAAAAAAAAATCTAGTCTTTAAACATTGACATTTATTTTAACAAACCAGACAGATTTGAAACATAGTAATGCATTTGGGTTCTTTTAAAACCTTCCCTACTTTAAAGCTTTTGCTCATCTCTAAATGTGTCTCCACAATTATTTGGTTTAGTTTTTAATTCCTTTTTTCTTTCCTCTCACTAAAATGATAACCTTAGCTTCCACTCAGTCACCTAACTCCAGGAGCTTGGGCTGTAAGAAAAGCACCATATGCAATTAATAAAGTTACTGGACGTGGTTACTAAATTTTCTTGGATGGTGACCAACCTATTAGTAATGTGGTCTCTACCACTGTAAAATTTAAATCTATTCTTTTTATTTTTTTTTTTAATAGTAAAGATTTATTGAAAAAAAAAGCCTTTCTGATAAAAATCTACTGTTTTCTGGGAGATATTAATTTCCTTGCCAATAGCTAAAAGGCAGGGTGGAGTTATTATTCATTGCCAATATTTAGCCAGTTCATTTCAGCTTCCCTTGCTGTCTATGTGGAAAAGCTTAGGGGGTAACTATGACTATAGCTTGAGCGAAGATGTTATTCTCCACCCATGTTTGGAGGGTTATGCTGCTCTCTGTATGACAGAGTATTTTATGACAGTGCCTTGAATTAATTTGTTGTGTTAAAGATTATCTTCTGTTGAAAACCCAACATCCCACTGATGTTCTTTCTGTCCTGCCAGTCCCTTTGGCCTCTCTACTGTTACTGCTGACATCTTATATTCTTTTTGTTGTTGCCTGCTCTGGCCAACCTGATCACTTTTGTAGTTTTGTTGTTCTTTTCCCCTTCCTGCCCTCCCCCTCACTTCTGTTTTCTGCCTATGATATATTAGTTTCCAGCACAGCAGGACTGGAAAGGAAGATGGAAGGATTAATGGGGAGAATCTAAATTAAAAACTATAAAATCTAGAAGCCAGCCTGGATGGCTTAGGATGTGTAACCTTCCTTTCCAAATCACCAGCCTCTGCTGCGAAGCCTCTGATGCCACGGATGGGTGGTCTTGTCTGGATAATCAGCAGAAAAAATTGTGATTTGCACGCATTCCCCACAGGCCCATCTGGCAACTCCTTTCTGGCAGCCGTGGTGAGGATGCCAGGATTGAAATGGCGCATTAGGATCTTCTCACTCCATTAAAGTGCGTCCTTCTGAGCCGCTCTCCTGGCTGCTGGTAGGCAAGCGTCTGGACAGAGGGGCTTGCTCTCTTGTCACGGAACGCACGTGTGCCCCGGTGATAGCAGCTACCTTCTCTTTGGTCCAAGCAGCATGTGCTCATGTGTGTCCCCCGATAGATCACCCATTCAAGTGATGCTGAGAGCCTGAGAGAAAAGTTTCCTTCCTCTCTGCCCCTTCATTCTTATGCTGTGCTGGGGCCTGGAAAGCATGGCTACTCAGCACGCAGGAGAGGAGGAAAGGCAGGCTGCTTTGAGTGAAACCCACCGGGGCTGTGGTCCCATTGCTTTGGAAGATGGGCTGGGGGCCATCAGAGTGAGGGCTCCTGCCACCTGTGCTCATCTCCACCTTTGCCTTGCCAGCTGTCTGGCAGCTGCAGCTGCGTATGGGAGAGCATTTTAAGAAGCTGTGAAGTTACACAGGGACTGCAATACAGAGTGGGAGCCAGTACAAGGAGCCGAGGCAGACACATCTGCACAAAAGTGCTTACAGGGTGTGGAGGGGTTTTGTCTTTCTTTTTTTACAAAGTGTTTTTGTTATGTTGGTTTGAAAGCAGGAGTCTTAAAATGACATCATCTCTAGTAGTAGTGCGAAGGTGTTTCCACTTCTATAGATGCTCACAGCACAGAGGAGAAATAAATTACTGTGTTGCAAAATATTTTATGTCAGTGGCACTATATCTGTCCTACAACTTTAATTTTACAGGTATAAGATCACATCCTCAGGTGAAGTTGTTAAATCATCATGGAAACTTGGGTAGAACAAGTCTTAGAGAAGCTAAAACCCAGAGTGACTGGCTTAGCTTGAACCACCAAGTTATTTAAAATGATCCAGATGATTTTTGCCTGAAGTGGTTGTGGGAGCTGCTTGCCTCTCAAGATGGAATAGGGAAGAGGAAGTAGAGTGTCTGGTAGCTTCAGTAGGGTGGCAAGTGGCTGAAGGCAATGCGAGGGGACCTCTCCCATGAGCAGGTGTATCCACAGGAAGACAGCTCTTGAAGAACTGAGCCGTGTCAACAAGCATTTAAATGCATATCAAGCATTTATTGCTTGTCTTTTCTCAAGGGAACTATTTCAGGAGTTGTTGGTGGCATATTGGCATTCTTGAGCAGAGGAGAAGATTGGTGGCCCACTGTGCAAAAATTAAGACCTCTCTTCCAAGCATTGTGCTAGGACTGAAATGTGTAAATTGATCAATAAAGCCACACATGAGTTTCTGCTCACAGCTAGGACCTTAGTGCGGTGACCAGCCAATTGCGAATGCAAGTCCTGAGCTCAGTATGCTATATTTGGGTTTAGAAGTGATGAGATACAGCTGAGGACTGTGCTTGAAATTTACATTTGCTTTTAGCTCACCCAAAATAAATATTCACCCTTGTGTACTCCTTTGTGCACAGGGGCTCATATGCCTGCTTCTTTTTTTTGATTGCTGCGGCGCTGTTACAGGGTTAACATCAGCATCAGTTCACCCATGGGCCATTTCAGAAGCCTGAGTAACTCTGTGCTCAGCAACTGAGGGTTTGTCCTTGCAGTGTGGCAGATTATCAGTCTGCTCCTAGGCTGAGCTAGTTGTGGAATAACCTTTGCTGGAATGGCTCTTGCTTCTTATGAGAGCTTTGGCAAACATTTGACTGAGATTTTTGGCCATTAGCGAGCTGGCTTTGCTCTGTGAAGCTGGCGTGGCACACTGTGCTTGATCTCAGCAGCTGGCACGGCACATCCAGCTGCAGAAGCTCTTTCCTCTCCCCCTGCTTGCATGAGCTTGCACCCGCAGAGAGGGAGATGTGCCCCCACCTCGTCCTTTTCTCCCACGTGAGCTGGGGGGACTTCCTCAGCTTTGCACTAGGCAGTTCATGAGCATGGAGGAATCATTCGACTGGCAGGGCAAAAATCGCTTATGGAAATGTCCTGCCTCTTCTTTTTCTGGGGAGGGGGGTCTGCATATGGACTGTGCCAATGTCTGTGAACATCCTTTCTCTGGTGAAAGCTTTGTTATCCTAATTGGTAAGATGTCCTTCTTCTCAGGACAGCTTTCCATCTTGACATGGCCAGTGAGAGGCATATATACAAAGAACAATATAACTGAGGAAAGAGATGAAAGCAACAAAGAAGTTATTCTTCACTCCTAGACAGTCCAAAGGTGGGTGACCTGGGACTTCTTTTGCACAAAGGGGTGAAAAACTTCTGAGATACTGCTGGCATTGTCTTTTTCTAAAAGCTGACTCTTCAAACTCTGCAGATTCACCTTTCATGTTGTTATGGGCTCCTAGAGTAAGGCTTTACTGTTAATGTTTGACTTAGATATGTGGGAATGAATATTTATTCGAGAAGGCAAATCAAAGAAGCCCACTCATGTCTATCCATCCTCCCTCAGCTGTGAAGCTAGTAGGCAGTATCCTGAAAGGAAAACAGTTCTTTCAGTCTTCAAACTTGCTCTGTGTGACCTTTGAAAGGAAGTAGGCAAGAAACTCAAAGCTTTGTAAAAGCAGCAGTTTGTTATTTTTTTAACAAAACTCTTACGGGCCCTGACATGGTTTAGGAAAGTTAATGTTTGGTAGGCTGAGCAGTTGAGTGCTGACTGCTTCACTCTCTAACTTGGATGGAGGAGGAGGAGGAGGACCACACCACCTGCGTTCTGCAGAGCCTGCTGGGGCTATACTGAAATACAGCCAGTTCTTGAGCTGCATGTATAGCGGTAGCAGTCTGCCTGCCACAGCCCTAGTTTTGCAGCTAACAGCCTGAAAAGGCCAGCCAAATACCACAGCGGGCAGCTTCACCCAAGCACCCTGATGCTATGATCAGAGTACCATGAGGATGCGAGCCTAGTGAGCTGAAGTGTACGTGTGATGCAGCTGCACCCCAAGGATGGCACAGGGCTGGCTTCCCTCAAAGGCTGCCGATGTCGGGCTTGGCACCCGCTGGGGCAGCTCCAGGGGGAACAGCAGCAACGCCAGAAGCTGCAAAACAGTACTAACCTGTTTGAGGAAATGTGGCAGCCCTTTTCTTGAGGCTGTGACAAGATATTCAGCTCTGAAACTGAAGTGGCCGTGTTTGGTGTGGGGAGCTCTAGCCTTTATGATTTTTCAGCATTTTCTGAAAATGCCTCCAGAGCTCGTGGCTGTATTTGTTCTCTGTCATCTGCAGGCGCAGTTGGAGGGTGTAGGTGTGCAGCCGTAGAAGCGTGGGGATGGCCACGCATCCCCCCTGACATACTGCTCAGTGTCTGTGCTCTTTCTGGCCCTTATTTTCCTCTCTGACTTTTCAATGCAGGGGAGATGCGTTACCCTCAGTCGGCCCGTGAAGGCTCACGTAGCTTTGCTGTTGATCCCTGCATGGGATCAAATGCGATTGGCTTCGTTGGTGCTTGTGTGTACTTAGGAACATGAGCTAGCCTGGGAGCTAATCTGTACATTTTGCACGAAGGTAATTCAGTTTAATGAAATGCCATCTTAAAGCTGCAGGTGGGACACTGTTTGGGGGCCACGTGTTGCCTGAGCCAAGACAATTTGAGGGCTTGGATTGAGACCATCGCCAGGAGGAAGCTTTCATTCAGCTCCCATTTGGGCATACAGAAAATCAGATCAGCGGGGGTTTCTTCATAGAAATGTGACACTGAAGTGGCCCTGGTGTGGGGGATATTTTGGTTTGGGGAGGGGGGGCTTATTTTCTTTTATATTTTTGTTTCTTCTTTTTTTTCCTATTTAAAAAATGTCAGTTGCTATCATTTTGGTCTGTGTTTCTGAACATCCTTTTAGTGTTCCCAGTTAGCCAGTGCCACTGAACCAGGACTGTTACAGTCTTGCTCCATTAGCTATTACTGTTTGCTGAGGAGTTAATGTAAATGAGGGCAATCATGAGGAGAAAAGCAAGGGGAATTTGACTGTTCCTCCTGTTACAGCTCTGCCTGGCACTACATATTTTATTGTAAGTCCGGCACTAAGGGAGATTGATAATATAAGATGAAAGGTCTGTGTGATCTCATGGCTGGTAATAATGACTGAGGGACCACTTATTTCCCCCCCACCCCGTGCTCTCAGTCTCAATCCCGTTGTGAGTGTTCTTCCCTTCAGTACATTGTTTAAAGCCCACAGGTCTGGGCTTCTTTACAAGGCTTTTTTTTTGTGGTGCAATTTGGTCTGATTGAAACCACATTTTTATATGTGTCAAAACCAGTTCAGCAGTTAAAAAGAAATCATAGTATCGATTGGATCATATTTCCTAAGTGGATGTCATCGGCTAATTCTTTTGTTATACCACTCAGCTACACAGGATTAAGTGAGTGTTTACTATTAAGCAGTTACATATGGGTCCTATTAATTCTCACAATCTGGCACTGCCTTTTGACTAATATCTTGTCAAATAGGTTGGGATTTCAAAATATTGCTAAGTCACCGAACTGCAGGGACCCTAGCAAAAGCTAGTCCATGTAGGGGTCCACAGGTTAGAGTAGTGTTGACATTTGAGGGACTTCTGTTTCTTAAAAAAATGGTTTGCAGAATAAAGTACCTTTTTTTCACCCTCATTAGGCTGCCTGCAGTGCAAGAAAATGAATATATATGGTGTGCAAAAAGAGGTAAGGATGAAAAAGATGACTTTTGTATCTCCCGTTTTCTTCCAGCACGTATCTTCAGGAGTGAAACTCTCACCTTTTCCTCAAACTTTCTTTCACTCCTTCTGGATCAGGGTCCTTGTCATTTTGTCACTCTAAATGAGCATCATTTCACCTTTGATGAGTGTTGGATTGATCTCCATTGTCATGTCCTGTGGAGCGAGGGTTATAGGGTGAAGAGAAAAAAAGGAGATGCCGTGAGGCTTCAGAGCAGGAGGAGGTGGGCAGCTACAGTTTGGGGCCCTGTTCTCTGCCCTTACTTTCTGCAGCCCTGGGACCTGGCATCTCTGTGAGGTCAGAGAGGAGCCTGAGCTCTGCTACCAAAACCCCTGTGGCAGCAAAAGGAAGATTTTGCAGCCTCTTGGTAGGGGACGGGAGAAAAAATCCCGAGTGGATTAGGGGAATGGAATGACACTGTCTCCGGGCAAAATGCAGCAATTGAAGGATTAAACAGAAAGGCACAGGTCGCTGCCCATTTTCTCAAAGGAATCTTGGCTGTAAATAAAATGAAGAGCTACTGATCTAAAATGTGACATGGTTTTCTTGAGCCTTTCCACAGGAGCATCCATAAAGTCCTGCCTGCTTTCTGTGTTGGTTGTTGTGAATGTGTTTGACCTGTAAAAACAAAAGAACCCAAACCCCCTCCTCCCCAAAGCCAATATATAGTCTCTCTAACTGCTCCACCTCCCAGACACTGCTAACATCTCCAGGGAGGAGCACTGTCTTCTTTGGTGCCTGCAGAGCAAGTAGTATGTGACAGGTACGGCCTGTAAAAACTGCAGAGTACACTCCTTGTACTCCATCCTCTTCTGCCTTACTCTTGGTTTGGCTGTTTTTCGGGATGCTTGCAGGGCTGAGGTACGAGCGTGCCTTGCGGAGCCAGGCCAGTGTTCATTTTCTCTTCTTGGCTGGTTCTTTAAAGCAGAGTTCACGCTGGCAGAGCCGCGCTCCTTCTGCCTCCTGCCCAGCTCTCCTTCAGAAGGGAGCTTTTCTTTTCCTTCTCTTTATGGATTTTTGGTAAACATGCCGTGTTGCAACAGAGCAAGCCAATGAAAGTCAAAACTTCCTCTTTACCAGTCTGTAAACATTTCCTGGAACAATATGCTCAGCTTTGAAATCCTTTCCAGAGAGTATCTTAAGACCTCCCTCATTCTTTCTATGAGTCACTTGATCAGCGCAGCATTCCCTTCTCTTCTGTTCGAGCCACTTCCAGGCAACCTTGTTAAAGCAGTAAGGATTGACTGTAAGGCAAACCACTGCCAGGTTAGCCATTCCCTCGGGACACGCAGCTGGTTACCGGCTGCCAGAGCTTCTTGGGAGTCTTTGGGCTCCAGTCCCGGGTCACAGACTCTAGGAGCAGGAAATTTTTTTTGGACACTGTGTTAGAAGGATAAAGTTCATGGACACAATACAGTAGGCTGCACTTTTGGTGGGTTTTTTTTCCCCTTTTTTATTGCGTACTCCTTCTAAAACAAATAAGTTAGCTATTTGCTCCTCCTGCCCTGCCGGTAATCCATTACAGATTAGACCTTACTTCATTGTGTAGCAGAACTGAAAACTGACAGGGCATTTAAATAATACGAAGGAAATAAGCTGTCTTTTATGCTATCTACTCTTACATGCTAGGAGTGGCCTGGCCACGTGCTCCTCGGCTGTTGGAGACATTATGCTGCTGCTCCCAGACATGTGTACTTCTCCTCACTTATCAGGGCCGGCAGGGAGGTCCAAGTTCTCCCAAGCTTTTCCTGAGGCCCGAGCTACCACAGTACAGGGGAACAGAGGTAACCTGGAGCTCTGTGGAGGCAGGAGAAAAACCTCAGCCTGTGGCCCTGGTGCTCATTTAGGTTAGAGTATGATTAATATTATTGTATAGACCAGAAGCAACCTTCTGCTGTCATTAGAGATACATGCTGACTCTGGTTGTAATCAAGGCTGATGTTTACTGTAAGGGAAATTAGATTGAGTTTAACTTTCCAGATTTAAGGAGGTGTTGGGTGGGAAAAGACTAAAAGGACTCCTGAAACCTTACTCTTGCACTTCCACCTTTAGGAGAAGAGATGAGCGGATCAGCTAACAACAGCTTTGTTAACTTGACCATGTCCATGCGTAGAGCTTTATCCCTAAGTATCACTTCCCACATGTATTTGTACTTGACTTGAGGAGAAAGGATGCCCCCTTTCTATTTCTCCCTCTTCCTTCTCCTCGTGGTCACTTCAACCTGACAGACTGAGAGAGACTGGTGCTGGCAGGACATGCCTCCATGGGGGCTGTGCATCTCTGGAATTTATTTCCCTGGTTTGGTCTGAGCCCAGATCTGCGGGTACAGTGCAGAAGACACCCGTTCGAGAGACCTGTGGCTGTGCTTCCCAGACCAATTAAGGGAGAGAAAAGATCTCTTTCCTTCTTTCCTTTTTTTTTTTTTTATTTTCTTTTTTTTTTTTTTCAAGGTGGCTGGCTGCAAGAATTTCTTTCTAATGATGATTTGAAGGCTCATGGGGTTTGGCTGTATGATTAATTATGCGTTAAGATGCCTAGAGCCTCCAAGAAGCGTGTGATTATTATTTATTAAAGTCAGAATACCAGTAAATATAATGAAGTGGGGCTTTAAATAAGCGTGGAAGAAAAAGTGGAGGACATTTTCTGCTGAGCACAAGCAGTTTTCCATTGGGCTGAGACTGTGTGGAAGAGCGAAACTTGAAAGGGAGCTCACCCGCCAATCGCCCAAGGGACTCAAGTCGTTGAAGGTCAAGACAGTGAGATGGAAAGAGAGGAGAGGTCTTCCTGTGGCTGATGCAGAGCAAGAGCCTGATTTCAGGAGCCCCAGATCTCCCTAGGCAAATGCTAGCCTGTGAATGTTCCTCCTTTCCCTTGTTTCTGCTCCAGTATAACCAAACACCTCCAACACCCAGTAACCTGCACAGCACCGTTGTGCTCCCAGACGTGTGTTACAAAGGTCAGCAGGTGGAACAGCACAATCAAAAGGAAGGTCCTTTCTGTTATTCTGGGGAGCATAACTACGACCTTCAGCCTTGGAGGTTAAATAAAAAAAAACAACCAACCAAAAGCCAGCAACTCATCTTTTTCTTTCCAGACATAATAATTGAAATCACTCCCTGATTTTTACAGAACTAACGTAAGGGGTGTGACTGAATTGCAGCTTTGAGAAAGTAATAACACTTTGTTCAGCTTGATGACTATCCATCTGATACGGACTTTGCCCTCAACAAGTGTGGCTGGAGTCTGTTCCAAGAGCTATAGAGTCTGAGAAGGCTCGAATGTAAAAACAAATACTTCAGTGCAGGAGAGGCAGCCTGGTTGTTGTAAATGGCTTTGCCTGCCAAAAACCTGGTAATAGCACGTTGGCCAGGCATCTTTGCTTTCCTAATTGGAACCACAGGCTTTTGATTACAAACCTTAAGAATAACAGTACCTCCTCTAATTTAAACCCCTCTTGTAACTTCCATGGTGTGATTTCTTGCTGGAGTGCTTGCCAGTGAGGCTGTCTGCATTTGTCTCTCCTTTCATTCCCAGACCCTCGGACCATGGCACCCTCTCATCAGCTCGGTTACTCCCAGCACCCTGGTTCTGTGTGGACCGACGTTTAGTGAGAGGTTTGTGCAACTTTAGGGGAAGATGTAATTCACTGAAAAGGGAAAGAGCAAATGACTAAGCTAGGATTGCTGCTGTTTAGCATTTGATAGCATATTGAGTTCATACAGTGCTGCTTTGTTTTTTGGTTGTTTTTTAAGTCTTCAAATGCTGATAGTAATGTAACAGAATCAGGGATGCACCATTATTGTGTTGTTTTAGCACTTCTGACCAGGCAAAGGAACTGTGTCATAAGAACAAAATGTTGGTGCTAGCTCTCTAGGCAGAAACGGCTTTGAAAGGTTGGTATTTTGAAGCTGGCATTGGATTTCAGACTCAAAAATCACTAAGAAATATGAGAAGTAGCTCAGGCTTTGGAGATAGCCTGCCTCAGGAGACAGTGGATTTAGGCAAAGTCTTTCTTCATTTTGTATTGATATATGTTGGTATGGTATATTCTGATACAGCATTTTTTTCCATCAGACAACACCAAGTTGAAATCAGAGTCTGTGAAACTGAGATGGTTATGATGCAATTTTGATAGACACCAGGCAGCTTCCTGACAAAACTTCCTCTGTGGTGCAAGATCTGAAACCTGCCTTGTTCCCTGCCCGTTCCCCACCTAGCCAGCAGGAATATGGGAGCCAGGAAGCCTTAGGTCTTTGTAGCGTGGTCTTTTAGGCACCTGAGCTGTGGCTGCAATGAGATGCAGCATGTAGGATACTCTGAAATCAGCCTGAGTCCTCTGAAGATCTACATGTCCCACCCCCTTGAGCACTCCCACTTCCATCTTCCAAGGCTCAGGGACTCTCAGGAAGATTTTTCTAGTAATCCTGACATGAAATGTGAGTATTTCGTGCCTACACCAAGCACCAACTGTGCTGACCCTCTCTTGTGGCTGGGTGTGGCAAGTTATTTGCCTTGAACCTACATGTCTCCGTCGATATGTTTGCAGTAGATAGAGTCAACAGATGGCTTTCCAAGCAGGTTAAAATCAATGGTCCCGTCTTCACTCGCAGGGCAGCGCGGTACCAGCGTGTGCCACACTTGCTCTCTTTCTTTGCAAGTGCTGTGACAAACTTTCAGTAGTATTTCCACTTAGCAGTGCCAGCCTCTAGTCCCCAAATATCTTCAGTGGCAGCACATATGGGATTAATTCCATCTACGATAGCGATGGTTAACATGTGCCTCACACACACACACGCGCGCCCTCGCAAAAAAAGAGCTGGCATGGTAGCTAAGACAGCGCCTCTTTCAGAAAATGTGGAGATTTCTGCCTTCCACTGGTTTTGCTTTCAGCTTTCCCAACTCATTTTCCCAGGCTGTTTCATATCGAAGGCTCTGCTTCTTCAAGGCGGTAAATTTTAAATGGGTGAAATGGGAAAAGCAGTAAAAATTTCATGCTGCGGGGGCCTTTCTGCTTTCACAGCGCTCTTTGGAAATCCATGGTACCCTGAGCTTAGGATGTGGAAGACATGTAGTACTGCTTACTCGATCCAGCACATAGTTAACTAGTTGTAAACTCAGTTTCTCAATGAAAAGGAGTCCACCAGCTAGATCTGCGTCCAAGTTGTCCATCTGTGCTAACTTAAGTTGATCTCTGTTCTTCTGCCTTCATTTCTTTAATCATGTGTGTTTGTCAGCAGAGCCAAAAGCAGAATGTCTCTGCCTCAACTAAACCAAGGGGAAGGAATAAAAGTTCTTTTTGTTTCTCCTGAGGCCCCCTTTCCCCGTGGGAATCTCAAAATGGTACCGATCAACAGCCTTGAAATGCTGGCAGCAGCAGCTGGGAGAGATGGCATGTTGATGTGGGACTTGACACGCCACCACCTTTGCTGCCATCAGAGCCAGAAATCTCATTTTTAACACTTTGGAACAAATAATATGTTTAAATAGCCATTAATTTGTAGCTGACACCTTCTCTCAGTGCTTCTGACAGTCTGCGTATTTCCTTTGCGGAGTGTCATGCTGCTTCTGTTTAGAAGCTAATAATACAATTTCCATAGTTATTACAGAGGCTGTTTGGCTCTGAGGTTTGCTGAGTCTAAGCAGTGCCAGCATTTCTTCTGCGAAGCTTTGGCAAGCTTTAAGGGAGCGACATTCCTTGGTCACTGGGCTGATGAGAGCGAGGATAGGCAAGTGGGTAAGATACCTACAGAAGGGCTTGAGCTGCAATTAAATGTCAAGATCCGAACGTCTCAAGCTTTAGTTGGAAGGAAGGCCTCTCACCGTCCCACAGGTATTTGCAGCTCCAGTTAACGGTGCACAGCGTGTCATTTCATACACTTTGAACCCAAAAGATGCTTCATCTTATGATAAGTTATGAGCCTTTTTCTATTGGTAGCAGCTCTCCTTTCCAAAGGTATGGAAGGAGGGTTATTTGGAGACTGATTGGCCACGGTTATTTTTTATGATGTCTCTTGTGTGGCTGATAGAGGAGTTCTACTTAAATTAGAGACTGCCCCAAGTCTTAAGAACAATAATAGCCTTTTGATGCAAGGACAGAAAATAGGTTCTGGCAAAGTTTATATCCCTGTCTGATGCAGGCTGGTGGCCATCAGGTTTGGGAGAACTTGAACCTCAGCCTTCATAGAATCCCAGAATCATAGAATGGTTTGGACTGGAAGGGACCTCAAAGCCCATCTAGTTCCAACCCCCTGCCATGGCCAGGGCCACCCTCCACTAGACCAGGCTGCCCAAAGCCCCACCCAACCTGGCCTTGGACACTGGTCTGTGCCAGGGCATCTCTGCCCTCACAGGGAAGAACTTCTTCGTAACCTGCTCCTGTTCAGGTGTAGAGACTTAAGCCTTTCTCCCCCTTCAGCTGCTACTAGGAAAAAACCCACTGAACCCAACAACAAAAAAAACCAAAACCAAAACAGAGAATAAGGTTTCAGAGACACACGCTCAAAAGTTAGGAAATGCCCGTGTGTCTCTGCATTATAACAAGCTTTAATTGCCAGAACAGTAGTAATTATGGTGAGGAAAATTTCAGCCTGCACGCTTAAAAGTTTGAACAGAAAGCCTTAATAAGCAACGGAAAAGCTACTCTGGGAAGGGCTGCTTTCTACCTTTAATGACATGCTATCGGATCCCATATGCCGTATCAGATCTTGACATATCTTTGGCTCCCTCTCCACACACTAATTAACATAAATGTCCCCACTCCCGCTTGCTCTGTAGCCTGCTAAGTTTTGGGGGCAGTTGTGCAGCTTGGGCTGTGGCAGTGTGTTCCCCTGAGAGAAGGAATAATTTTTGGAGTTTTTTTTTAATATGATTTTTTATGTCTGAGATTGTGGGCTTTGGCAAATGGGAGGTTGCTCCTGATGAAGCAGGAACGGGTCCCTTGTGCTGCCTGGCAGGTGACAGCTATCTCACCACAGAATACATATGCCAGTTTAAGTCATGTTCTGGATGAAGTTTTGACCAAGAGCAACTCAGTTTTCATTATGGAACTTCCCCACCTCCCCTCTCTCCCCCCCCCCCCCCCAATATAATCAGCCTCATGGTCCAAACTATGTCTAAAAAGGAGGTGAGACAGCAGCTGGGAGACTTATCCGCGGATTTTTACAAATAGGTATGTCTGATGTTTGCAGTAGAAAGAGCTCTGCCGAGGATGTGCCGTAGGGTACAAAAAATCCACTTGTCCTTGAGGCTGCCTAAGGAGCTCTCTGCAGAAACTGTCCACTGCTTTTGCAGGTTCCAAAACTTGCAGTCTAAAAAGTTCCCAACCCTTGTGGGGCCTGCAGAAAATGGAGCGAACGTGAGCCGGTCCCGCGCTGCGGCAGAGCGGCCGCTGACAGGCGCCTTGGCAGTCTTCATTGCTGCTATTTCAGATTCCGTGGGTGGCAGGGAAACAAGCAGGAATTAGGTCAATTTAGCTCCGCTGCTGCTTGGGAAAGAGAAGAGCAGCTGCTGAGACATCCACGGGAGCTATTCCCTCTAGAAGAGCAGACAAAAATTGAAGCTGGGGGATGGGTTAGGACAGCAAGCAGCGATCGCAGCGGTAGGATCAGCTGCCAGAGTTGCCTAGACTGGGAGTGGGCATTGCCTCAGGTGGAGCAGGCACGCATTGGTTGCACACTCACAGAAATAGGTCTGGGGACATAGTAACAGTGGTGCCTTGCATCCTGGGAAGGGAAAAGAAGAGAGATGTGTGTGTGTTGTTCCTCTCCTGCAACTGCCTTGAAAATGTTTCTCTTCCCTTATCCTCTTCTCTTTGTATCTGCAGCTTTGAGGCTGGGCTAACATCTGTGTTTATGGAGAAAGATAGATGTTGTCATTTCATATTGGTTGGGCCTTTAGTAACTGAGAAGACAGAGGAGGAGTTGATTTGTGGCTGGAGCATATGCAGAGCTGTGTGGAGAAGGACACACTCTCTGCAGGGCATTACAGGGATGTTGGGTGGCTCTGTGCAAAGCCGGTATCCTGAGCAAAACACATCACAGGCTGAAATTGCTTTCTGCTTAGAGTGCCTTGTTGCTTTCTCCTTTCCTCTTCGTCCATCCAGATGAGTTCTTTGGTCCAGGCTCAGCATGCCTGCAGAACCAGCAGTGTCAGCAGAACTGGAAGGGCACTGCAGCAGGTGGGAACAGGCAGCAGGCAAGGAGGAGAGAATGTGGCAGCATAGGGAGCCTGTGGGGCTGCCCAGCTCATCTCTGAAACTGCAGCCTCAGAGGGGAAAGCCTGCCTATAACAAATAGAAGATCTCACAGAATCCTAGAATCACAGACTGGTTTCGGTTGGAAGGGACCTCAAAGCCCACCTAGTTCCAACCCCGTGCCATGGGCAGGGACACCCTCCACTAGATCAGGTTGCCCAAAGCCTCATCCAACCTGGCCTTGGACACTGCCAGGGAGGGGACAGCCACAGCTTCTCTGGGCAGCCTGTGTCAGGGACTCACCGCCCTAACAGGGAAGAATTTCTTCCTAAGGTCTAGCCTAAACCTGCCCTCTTTCAGCTTGAGGCTACTACCCCTTGTCCTATCACTACATACCCTGGTGAACAGTTCCTCCCCCACTTTCCTGTAGCACCCCTTTAAGTATTGCTAGGCCATAATTAGGTCTCCCTGGAGCCTTCTCTTCTCCAGGCTGAACAAGCCTTGTCCCCTTTAGATAGAGCATCTGAAAAACAGTCTTAGTTGGAGTCATGCAAAGGGCAAACCCTTATTTTGATTTGCTGTCTCCCTGGTAGCTGGCAAGGCTGCAGCCAAGCATCCACCATATGCACAGCCCCAAAAGTAGGCTTTGGTGGCTTTGCTAATAGCAGCAGTGCAAAAGAAAGGAAGAGAACTTGCTTTTCTGTCTTATAATCCATTGACTTTCAGACATAGTAAATTGGTAAAACAAAACACTCACAGAAAGTCTGGGCTTACAGACGGTGAAAATCTGCCACTAAGAATGGTAATGTTGTTTTAATTATGCCAGGACTTGAATGAGGGTTGTGGGCAGGCTTTCTCCTCTCTGCTCCAGGCCTCGGTGGGTGCCGGCATTATTCTCTTTGTACGTCTCGCCCGGTCCCACCAGCTGCCAGGCCTCAATAAAGTTACGTCTGAGTCACTGCTTCCCAAAAGGATGACAAGTAGGTTGTGTGTAGCTGAATAGGACGATGCTGGTCCTCCACTGATCCTGCCAGCTCGGGTCTGGACTCAGGCCATAACTGCACGATAAATCCAAACGAATGCTGATGGGTGTTTAAGCGAGCTGGTTGGCTGGAGGGAGGAGGAGAGCACGAGGCATGCAGCCGAAAAGTGGGCTGGGATGCCAACAGGAAAGCTACTGGTCCCATTTTGGCTTTCAGCAAACAGAATGGGTCACTGAAAAGACACAATGGATGTTGTTTGCAGCCGAGCTGCCCTCCTGCGGGGGATGCCTGTTTCAGAGTCCATGCCAGGCAGGCTAGTAGTTGCTGTCATGGGTCACCAGTCTCTATGTGCTTTGGTCCTGTTGACACCATCTTGTTTAGTGCCATTGTGAGTTGCCAGGTTTGCTGCACAAATATGGAGAAGAAGGGTGCTCCTGAGGTTTTGGTTGGTTTGGGTTTTTTTTTAAATTTTGTTGGTTTAGTTTGCTCAGACCAATAAAATAAACTTCTGGTGTTATGTGTAAAATGTAGCATCTATGTAGCTGATGGAACAGATACAAGCATCCATGGAGGTGAACCTGACCACAGGCCTGCTCCTTGCTATGGGAGCACTCTCCAGGATGGATTCATTCTTGTGGGGGAAGGCAGCCTTCATCTGTGACTGCTCTCCAAAGCCTGCTGGTGATGAGCCCAGGAAGCATCCATCTACTTAGGTGCATAGCAGCTCCTGGTGACTGTGTATCCCACACATAGCAAGAGGATGCCTGCAGTCTCGTTGCAAATCTTGGCATCTCACAGCTGAGTGACCATTATTGTTGCGATGGCTTTTGTCTATCTCCTTAGCAGATGATGCACCTTACCCTGTGATCTGGGCTCTGCTTTTTTGGATGAACCAGATAATGCCCAAGTTGCAGACTGCTGAGTTTTCTGCTTTTGTGGCTCTCTTTCCACACAGGAAATATGCTCAGGGCTTGAGCACAGAAATCTTCCCCATTTGTTTGCTGATACCACCTAGGTTGTGTGGACTCTGAAGTAAAAGAGGGGAGAGTCTCCTGACCTGATGCCGTATCTTTTTCCTGCAGTCTAAAGTTGGTGGCACAGCACGACCACAAGTGATATCAGATGGAATGGTTAGTTAAAAAAAACAAACAAACAACAATGCTGGAATTTGCATGAAATATTTGCTACAAATACATTACAAGCTGATCCCTAGCTTATAGCTCTGCCTTGAATTTGGCAAAGAAAAGGCATTTTGGTTTTGCAGATGAGAGCTGTAGAGTTCAGTCCTGGCCATTCTTCATAACGGTTGGTCTAGGTTGTGGGAACTAGTTCATTTGCTGAGCGTGATAAAGGAGGTGAAAGATAAAGGTCACGCTATCAGTGGGATTAGTTGGGTGAATTAAAGGACATGTGGAAACATAGCTAATTAGGATAAGGGCCACACAAATGCTACCTTCTACTAATATCCCTCAGCACTCTGATGCCTTGAAATACAACTCCCGCGCAAAGCAAGCAGAAGTAAAGATGCCATGTCCAACAAGCCACGGGGGCTGAGCACCGAAGATCAAAAGGATACACACGTAAGTGGTTTGGGATACTTGACTTTCAGCTAATTTCAGAATTCTGCACTGCAAGGAACACCTTCATGTCTTCTGAGAGCTTCTCCTCACGATTTTTCCTGAAAGCGGTGTGTTTCTCCTGCTGCCCGTGGTTATTAACTCCTGTCAAGTGCAGCTGGCTGTGCAGGAAAAGTAAAGGTGCTACTGCAGCTGGTGTCAAGGTTAATTTATATACTGCAAAACTGGAACATCTTTTAAATAGTGACTGACAGGCTTACCAGGTCGAATGAACTGGTTTGCTGCAGCAGTGCCGCCAGGCAGAGGTGGCTTGTTTAGAGAGCACCAGGGTTGTTTGCAGTGCCAACATGAATAGGGGTAGTAGAGGTGAGAGCACGACCAGGTAGCTGGAGAAATGGGGTCCAGACAGCTGGTACTAATGGAGGGGGTGAAGCCTATCCCAAACATATGCTCCTGCCACCTTCACCTGATAAATCTGTGCCCACTCTATCACTTTGCCGCTTGCCGTGGTGAGGAGCTGAGTACTGACTGACAAAAGCACTTTTGGCACACAGTGTGAAAAATCTGTGGAAGCGCCAGGAGAAACATGAATGATGTAGCATGTTCACATTTGTAATTCGTCTGGATTTGAGTGGTGTTTCCAGGGGAGGAACAGGGTGTGTCGGTTTGGGGCTGAGACCAGCTTTTCCTGGGAAAGAATGCTGCTTACACAGGCTCTATGTATATGTGGTGTGTATAGACAGACACACTCAGCGGAGCATACATGTCACATATGTATCTGGAGAAACATGTCATGGCCATGTATCTGGCCATGACAGTATGTAAGTATATTGTTTTTAATTAAAAAACAAAACAAAATGAGGTTTGCTTCAGTGTTCTGGCCGCCACCAGGCCCTTCACATTTACCATGAGATAACAGCAACAGTGATATGTTAAAGCTGTATGGAAGCACCAGGGAAACAGATGAGGGCAGTCTGGAAAACCCCAGATTCTTCTCAGATGTTAAGTAAGAAGAAATGAGGGATGCCCATGCGCAAAGACATGTAAGCCGCAAAAGCAGATTTGGTGTAGATGAGTGTAGAGCTGCTAATGACTGTGCAGTAATTGGTACTACTGTAGTTATAGTCTGTTGGTAACTAGAAAGTCAGCGCTTTGTAGTAAGAGGGTTATGTCAAGGAGAGCTTGATAAGGGTCTGGTTTGAAACACAGTCCAGAGAAGGGCTACAAAGAGGATTAAGGGCCTGGAGCATCTCCCCTATGAGGAAAGGCTGAGTGTCCTGGGACTGTTCAGCCTAGAGAAAAGAAGACTAAGGGGGAACCTTACTAATGTTTATAAATATCTTAAGTATGGGATGCAGGGGGAAATGGCCAGCCCCTTTTCAGTGGTCTGTGGAGACAGGACAAGGGGCAATGGCTGCAAGTTGGAGCATAGAAAGTTCCACACCAATATGTGGAAGAACTCTTTCACAGTGAGGGCGACAGGGCACTGGCACAGGCTGCCCAGGGAGGTGGTGGAGTCTCCTTCTCTGGAGATACTCAAGACCTGTCTGTATGCTAGGGAGCCTGCTTTGGCAGGGGAGTTGGACCTGATGATCTCTCAAGCTCCTTTCCAACCCCTATGATTCTATGAAAGCAGCACTGGAAATGATTTATGAACTCACCACTTGAAGAGGCTACAACACAACCAAATTGCAATGGCCACAGAGCAATGTTTTGATCTGAAGTACATCAGTGCCTTGCTGGTTGTATTTTCTTCTGTGTGGGACATCACTATGAAGTGCTCATGCTGAGCTTATACTTCCCACAGAACGGAATCTTTCCCTTTCAAAAATCCCGTGTGTGGGCTCTTAGAAGCACTGTTGTTGCTTGTGTGGTGGGAACATGAGTCACACAGGAACTTCTCTTCCTAAGAAGCTGTCTAGCAGAGAGCCTGGCACATCCCAATGCCTGAGCCAGACCTGTCCTGGGTACGTGCTGGTGTGGCTCCATCGACTTCTGTGGAACTGCTGTGGCATAAAATGGGGATGAATCAGGCCTGCGGACTTTTTTCTGAACTACGAATGTCAGTGCTACCCTAGAGAAATACAGTTTTCAAGCTGATGTGATTTGACACAAAATTCTACAGCAGAGACACTGGACAGCCTGATGACTGAGTTAGCTCCTGTGAGACAGTGATGAGTGATGGGCAGGCGCTTTTTCCGTGTGCGGAGGCATTCTCCGTTCAGGCTCAGTAACGTCCAAACCTGATAGATCTTTGTGAAGAGTTGCAGTTTGGGCCCTGTGCCACAGAAATCCCTCCCTTTACTCTCTGCATTACTCATCTTCCTCAGGGCCTTTTGCTCTCAGATTTGCTGCTGCTGTTTCTGGAAAGCATCCTACTGCAGAGCGTGCGGGGAGCGCGCACCTTCCGTCATGCAGTGAAAAAGGCCAGTGGTAGATTCTTGTTGTCAGGTCTTCGAGCAAAACAGACTGAAAACAGAAAAGAATTATACCTCTGCTAAATCCTTCTAGCATGTTAAGGGTTCTTTTTTTCTCTTTTTATAAATTAAACTGGGCACAGTAGTCTCAGAAGGAAGAGTCATACTTTAACGTGACAAATAACTCTGGTCTCCCCACTGAGAGGCCTGAGGTCGGAGCCCTTCAGGCACCTCATGGTGGGATTTTCACATCCATCTTGGGTTAGGGGAGGAGGTTGGGGCCATCTGCAATGTGTCTTCTTGTTACCTTGGGCACCATGAGCAAGTGCTGCCAGCTGTAAAGAATGCTGTGGAGACCCTCTGGTCACTGCTTCAGGCTCCACTTTAGGAAAGTGGTGCCAGGAGAGGGCATTTCCATGTCTCTTGTTTTCCACTCTCCAAACCCAGTAGTGCTGAAGCACATGTTGTCTCAGGAGAGTATTAAAAAACAGGCTTGGGGTTTTTTTTTTCCCTTCAGATTTGACCTTCCTTCTGGGTAAGCCTGAGGTAACCTGTTTGTGGCATGGAGATGTGACAGAGGGACCTGAGAGGTCAACCCAGACTGTCATCTTGTTTCAGGCAAGATCCTGTTCAGACTTCAAGTAATAACTTTCAGCTACTAATGGCTATGATTTGTTATGTATAAGCTGCAATAACAATCAGCTCAAATTAATAAAGTCCTGCTTCCAGTACTTTAGGCTAACCACAACTTAACTCTTAAGAGCTCTACTTTGGGCTGAACTATTTTGTAGGGTTGTGATGCTTCCGATTATTAAAAACAACCTCATAATAGTAATAAAGAAAAACCTCACCAAGTGCTACAGAGTGAAATTTCATTATGGATTCTGTAATACTTGGTAAACATTTGTTGGAAAAGCTCATAATTCAAGTCTTTTTAAACACAAGTAACAAACAAATTATAGTAATTTTCAAAAGCATCTAGAAACAACAATTGTGAGACTGTCTGAAGCTAAACAACTCCTAATGAGATGCAGTGGTAGCAATAGCAAGACAGACAGAAAATCTATACAGATAATTAAGAAATTATCCATTTGGGAGAAGTTTAGCTATCTTTTACCTTCTCGTTTGTGGAAGCCAATACTTCTAACTTGTTCTTCCTTTCTCACATCTTCCCCACCTCCAATTATTTAACAATAACCTAGGAATTGCTACAGTGTAAAGAGGCATCTGGGAATAAAGCACGGGAGCCCGAGGATTGGTTAACACACTGTCTAGCTGACTCTTCTATTGGCAGAGCTAAAATCCCAGTACAAAATACTAGCCCCAGGGGTAAACAAACTCAGAAAAATCCTTTAAGAACATTTTTCTGAAATAACGCTATGATGCGTACAATGGACAAGAAAAAGCAGCATAATAACTGCCAGCAAACTCATGAGTCTTGTCCTGATTTGGTTTGTGCTGCGCCTGGGATCGGTTTTACCCACTCTGTCCTTTCCTTCCTCCCTGACAGTCTGATACCCAGTGATTTTTGTCATGCAGGTTTTGTGTGGATAAAAAGTCATGGATAACATCTCGGCTACAGCTCTGTGTGAAATAGAGGGGTCTTTTGGTATGTGGGAAAAAAAGTAAGAAAGGAAGATGAGATACCCTCCAACAAATTCTTGGTTAGATGTGTAATGACCCTCAGAAAACGCACACGTATCTGAGAGCTTCTGTTATTACACAGGTAATGCTGTTTCAATGGGGACCCATCTTCTTTAGAAGAACTAACTTCGTAACAAAAAAAAAGCCAAGATAATGAGGCATTTGAAGCCTGGAAGTTGTCTGAGCTGCTGAGTCTGGAAGGGTTTGGGGTCTGATGAGAAAACAAAGGAATTTGTGTCTCTGGGCTTGCAAAGAAAGAGATGAGGCAGTGCTGTGGGAGTGCCTGCTTCAGCCTGCCATGGTGGGACCGCAATACGTTCCTCTCTGAAGTAGATCGTTCCCTGTCTGCCCTTCAGAGGAAAAAGAATCTGACTGATGGAAACATATCTTTTAAAGACCAATTTTAACTAAGAGAATCTGCTGTTTCACATGTCTGGATAAAAGCAAAGCTGTGTTCTTTTGAGAGAGTGAATCCTATCATGGTCTTCTTCCTTCTTGTCCTTCTCTTTCCATTCATCTCCTTTCCCCTAGCCTCCCCAAAACAAGGTATCAGGAGCTGAAAGCAGTCAATTATGTAAAAATACACTATTGTGTATTAACATCACTTAGCTGATGTTAAATTCCTTACTCAGTGCAGTGGGGAGATCAGAGCTGTGCAGTGTGATAAATATTGCTGTGATTGCACAATGATCCTAAATTGCCATTCTAAAGCAAATAAAAACATGTAAATGATGTGACCCATGATTAATGTAAAACTGCACAAAGCAAATATGGGAGGGCCAAAAAATTCTAGATGCCTTTTTCTAGGATAATAAAGACTTGCTAATTTGCCTCCATATTTAGGAATTAAGAAATAATCAGCTTAACTTTGGTAGTTTTCAGGTTTTTCATTTATTGGTGGGAAGCCAAAAAGTAAAGAACTCATAAGGTAATATGAAGGAATGAATGGCTAGGGATCCTACCTGAGATTTCAGAGTTCAAGTCTTTCTCCTGCTTTCAGATTCATGGCTCTTTAAGCAGTTCCACAGTGTTAGATACATCAGATCACTTAAACTGAGCATCTCTTCATAATATATTCTTCAAAACAGGGAACTTGCTCACCCGTCAACAACCTAGAACTAGTGATGGAACTTTCCTAGCAATCTCTACAAAGTCTTCTTTAAACAATGCAAAAAAAGAATGGTGAAACATTACTTATGCTGGCCATGTACACCTTTGGTTTTCAGGCCTTTCCCTTGGTGCCTTACTGTACGGGTCACTTCAGTTGGGTGAGGAAGGTGAGCAGCATAATTATGTTACACAGGTTGCATCACTGAAGTAACTAACTTTTTCTGCACAGTGATGGTAAGTGGTGAACTCAGGATGCTGAGAGGGAGGGTTATGCTTTTTAGCTGATCAGTTGTTCCATTTAATGCCCCTTTTTTTCCAGACTTTTTGCAACTGATATGTTTACATTATAAGAATCAAAGAAAATCCAATTACCTTTATGTTATATGTAAAGGCTGGACCCACGGTGAAGTGTGGATGGGAGTAATTTTCAGATTTGTACAAGCCAAACTTGAGTACTGCATTTGTCACTGCAACTTCATTTTGAGCAGGATCCCTGCCTCTGCCTTGCTCCTCTGTAATTATGCTCCCCTTAGCCCAATCTGATTCTCTACTGCAGGGATGGAAGAAGTCATACAGACCTCGTCAATGTTCAGTCTGCGTCTGCATCATTCCTGACAGCTGTTTGTTCATCTGCTTCATATGAATCCCTGGCGACATATCCCTCAGTTTTCTAAAGAAATTTATGCAGGTCCTTTCCTGCTCTTAGTGCTTTTTTTTCCATACACCTAACCTAGATGTCTTCTGCTACAATTACTTCTTGTCCTATCCTCTCTATTCATAGAGCACGGTCCCTTTCTCTTTGCTGTAATCTTTTACATTCTTGTAGCTTAGAATTGTGAAAGTTGCATAGAATATCTTAGTCCAGTCCCACTAATCCTTCAGCATTTTGGAGAGACAAACAAGAGAAAAACTGAGGGCCTAAAACTTTGGGAAGGAGTCGTCTTTGACCACTGACAGGGCCTTGACCGCTTCTCTGAACACCAGAAAGAGAAACGTTTTGAACCAGATTCTCATCTTGTTTCTACTAGTTTTAGACAGCAAACTGTTCAGTGGAGTGACCCCTCATGTGAACGAAGAAGTTTAAGATGGTGCTGCCCCTTGCTCTGTACCACAGAGAATGAGATCAGGACTGAAAAGTGGTTGCACGCCCAGTGTTAAGTAGTAACAGCAGCAACGACATCTCCAACTTCCTCACTGGTGGTAAAAAATACCCCTGTCTTGTGGCTTTAAGTATGTCTGGAGTTCTGCTTTCCAAAGTTTTGGGTTATGCTGTGGTTTTCAAAGGGACAAACTCCCAAAGTAGTGGAAATGCAGGATCTCAAGAATATTTGCTTGGCTTATTGCTGTGTAAACAGGACCGAGTGCTAGAGCAACCTAAAAATGCTGCCTGCACAGGGGCTGGGGAGGGGGTGGGAGGATAAGGGAGGAAGGTGGGAATCTGAGCCTGAGAGAAAATGGGACAATTAAGCATGAACCCAGAGCTGACACCCTGCCCTGATTAATTTAACAATAATTAAAGACTTTCACTGGAGATCAGCGTTCCGCTGGTTCCCAGCCGTGCAAAGAAGGATGAGTTGTGCAACGGTAACCAGCCCCTATTCATCATGGGCAGCACACACAGCAATTACCAATGCTGCCTATAAACTGAAGCAGACTTTTGCATTAATTGATTTACTGGGACCTTTTATCCCCTTTCTTTCTCTTTTGTTTCTTCCTTTCATCTCCTCTATGTTTTCATTTGAGGGGCTGGTTCCTCTGGCCACAGTGCGCAGCAGTGCCTGGCCCCGAGGGATGTGTCCTTGGGATATAGGGTGGAGCTGCCCGGATTTGAGACACTGTGCTCTGTGGCCGCCCTGTTCCTCCGAGCTGGTGTTTCCCAGGGTGTTGCCTTTGAGACAGTTTTTCTGCTGAAATCCACTGTAGTAAGCAAAATGGATTAGACATCCGCTCTTGCTGCCTCCCTTCCCCACACCTCTTCTTGCTCTCCTCTGTTTTCAGCGGTGATGTCGTTTGCCTCTCATTTCACGCTGAATATGAGAGAGAAATCTCATTATTTCTGACTTAGGTATTCACATGTGTCTCTCTACAACATGTCATGCCAGTTGTCAGGTTGTTACAACATCAGAAGAAGAATTCAAAGTGCTGATTTATCTGCTATTGGAAATGTCTCTAGGGATGAAAGAATATAGGGGAAGGAGGGGGAAAAGGGAGAGAAGAACACAGACGGAGACAGCACAGGGCTGCAGCTTTCCAGGGTGAAAAAACTATCTTTATCTTAGTTTGTTTGCTTATTTGCTGCTGTTCTACTGGCTGGACAAGCAGAATGATCAATGGGATGTGAAATAACCAAAGATGTAATGGGCAGGAAGCTTTTGTATCTCTGAAGGAAAACAGTGAGAAAGATACTCCGAAGTGTGGCTGGTAGCTGTTGAATAAAAAGAAGGAGGGAAAAAAAAAAAAGAATAAAAAAGTTTGACACTTAATCCCAGTCTTTTGCTGGAGAACCAACAGTAGTTTTATTTTAGAGCTGAAAGAGTTCCAAACATAGAAAACACCCGTCTGGTCTTTGCACAGTATATTGGAATCAGATGTCTCAGTTTGGTCCTGCGTGTATGTTTTTCATTTCATGTGCCTAGCTCCCTGTAGCATTTGTTGCAGGAGTGGGTAGTTGATGACATCTCTAGCCATGGGCATGACATTTCTAGCTTCACCCACAGAAAAGTAAAAGGCAGTGAAATGCCTTGGCATCCTCAAACGTGGGCATTTATTTTGCATGAACATGTAGCAGTCCAAACAAGGGATCTCAACTCCATTATGCAAAAGACAGAGAGCAGTTGAGACAAGAAGGCATCTCTGGAGAATATCCATCCCAAGTCCACGGATGCCAGGGGCAGCTGCAGCAGGTTGCTCAGAGCTGCATCCAGTTGGGCTTTGAGTATCTGGAAGGATGGAGACTCCACAAGCTCTCCAGGCAACCTGTGCCAGTGACTGACCACCCTCAAGTAAAAAAAGCATTTTTCCCCTGTGTTTCATTTTGTGCCCAGGGCATGTGCCAGCCTGAGGCAGGCATGTGCTGTTCCTGCGTGGGAGAGTGGCACAGCACACATAACATTTGTCTGCAGGTGCAACAAAGATGTGTAGCTGGTGCTCTAACATCTCATCCAGCAGGAAAGAAGGCACTAGGAGAAGGTGGACAGTGGTGTCTCCCGTCTTGTCTCTCTCTGTGGGGAAGCAGAAGCTTTCAGTATGCAAAGGGAAGGGCAACACAGCCCAGCAGTGCCACCGAGGTGGTTCTGCTATGGAAATGCTTCCTGGCTTTCTTCTAAAATGGGAAATAGTTGGTTTTCCCAGTCTTGTATGTATCAGAACATACACCTTCTGTGGGTAATACACAAAACTATTCATATGGGTCTTAAGTCATTCCTGAATTTGAGCTGGTGCCTAGTGAAATGGTTAAACTACTTCCCTGCGTGCTTAAAGGGATGTTGTGGAAACAAACTGATATTTATGCAGTGCTTTGAAGGTTTAAAGCGTTCATTATTTATTTACTGTTATCATCAGAGAAGTGATTGATAGCTTCTGCTTATGCCGGTATTGACACGAACCTGTGAATAATATATATCAGGAGAATGTCAGTTTGTCTGCAAATGGAAAAACCAAATGGAGGGGATCCTTTGAAATGATAAAGAAATGAGGCAACAAAGCTATAGAGCAACCTTAAAACCATATTGCAGTGTTGAGATTTCTACTAAATGCGTGTTCTGTGTTATCAACAGCCCTGCACACTGGCTAGTGGGGTCCAAAAGGTTCACGTTTTAATGCAAGGACCATTTTTCACTCAGAAATTATGCTCAAAAAAAAAACCCCCTCCATTACTATTTTTAAATTAATAGGAGACTGGTAGTAACTCTCTGTGACATCTACATAATAAGCTCTTGAAGTGATTTAGTGATCAATGAGCACTGACATTTTGCAAAGGGAAAGGCAAACTTTGGCACTTGTTTTGGCACTCCCTCCCAACCTCTTTGCTGTCTGGGAGATGAGAGGTTCATCCCTGGGAACCTGGATCTGCCTGAGCTGGGACACCTTTACTGCTGCTTGCAGGAGGACACTGGGAAGAAAGATGCAATAGATCTCCTTTCCTGTTGGAAAAGAAAAAATATATATCCTCTGAAATGCTGATTGAGCACTGCATTTAATCTTAGGAATGAAGGACAAGGCTACTTCAGTGCAGGCATCTGTTTAGGTGCCATGTATATGACTGCCATGTGTTTATTCCCTTTCTGCATCTTAAGCAGCATTGCACTGGGATGTTGCAGCATGTGGATGCCCAGAGCACGCAGGAGCCAGCTTTCTCTTGCTCCAGGGAATGGACTTTTGAACATGTGCTGGAAGGCTCTGTTCTGTGGATGTGAAAGGCACACATCATGGGGAGCCTCCATTACACCTAGGCTGCATTGCTTCTCTGGAAACAGATTTAACAACCAGAAAGCAATTCCTCAGGTTGTAATTGTTGCTTCCCTTTTGAAACAGCTGACTGTGCAGAAAACATGTAGTTTGCCACGTTAGCACAAAAAGTTATAAGGCACAAAAGAAACATTTATTGAGGGCGGATCCTTCTTTAGAGAAGCTTCTCACCAGGGGTTCAGTGTAAGGTCCTTTGCTTGCAGCTAACCCCCATATCACCTGTCTGGTCTCACCAGTCCTTCCTTGGCCCCACTCTGGAGGGCAATGGTGGCTCCAGCACAAAGGGTGGCCCAGACTCCAGTGGGGCAGGGCCAGGATGGCCTGTGGCTGTTCCCTGGTGCACCCGCTGCTGCTGAAGTGAGAGAGCTGCCGTGGCTCCCCGGCTCCTGCTGCCCGTGGGAAGAGTCATACAAAACACGATGGGGTGAGACCCCTCAGGCCTTGCTGAAGGAACTCTGAAAATGCACAGGATTTAGTGGAGAACTGCTCTGACTGGAAACCTTACTGGAGGATGTGGAAGGGCTGGGAATGCCTGCTTCAATGCCCTGCAGCAGCTGACTACAGAAAAGAACATTTTCTATTACTGAGAGACATTTATCCTGATGCCTGGGGAGGCTGTGCCTGAAAATCTGGACTGTGTGAAGACTTCTCTTTGCCCTCTCTCCAGACATCTGTGCCACGAGTGTCTACGTACAGCCACCCAGACCTGTGCATATACCATATGCACATGTGTGCCTGAGAACCTGAGCACAGGGGTTTTGTTTGATTGGCCTGTTTTAATGTCCTCAAATAACTTCAACATGATTATTAGCAGAAGACTCTGTGCAAAGGATCAGATCTGTGTACAAAGCATTCTGCTCTCTGCGTTGGCAGGCAAGTGTGGGGCTGGGCAGTGGTGGAGCAGGGATCAGCCATACAGATCGGAGAGCACAGTTTTGCCAGTTCACTCTTTCCTATCCTTTCTTTTACGTTCATAGCTATAGAGATAACGAGTAAAGACTCACTACTCTGCTCTGGAGGCACCATTATAGATTATTGCACACATTTATAGTCCCCATCATAACATATCAGTCAACATACTGTTCAAATGATAATAATTACCTCTACCATGGATTAGTAGTTAGTGCCACATGTCCTGCTCTTTCTTTGTCCACCTACTCTTCCTAACCCCCCAACATTAAATACAACATTTAGGTTCCAAAACCAAGGGAAATGGATTAAAGAATGTGCCGTAATTTGGTATTTGTAGGTCACTTTAACCAGACAAGCATTTCAGAAAGCCCATCAAAATGCTTCAAGCATGTAGAGCTACTCTTGGGAGATCAGGTGAGGCTTGAAATGCATTCTTTAGTTGGTTTCCTTGTCAGATTTGATTGCAGGAGGTTAAAATGGGACTGGATGAGATCTGACTGGGATTTCCAGTCTGTAGAAAATGTTATTGGGCAGGTCACTGTGAGCCTTCCCCATTCTGCTGGCCTCCCGTTCGGATGGCTGGAGTGATGTGCTGCGAACTGACAGCTCAGGGACGTGCAAGCAAGATGCTCTCTGGAGTGCAGCTGCTCCACTGGGCATTGCTAAGGTAAAGTTGGAATCTGCTGAGATGCCACTGGCTCTGCGATGCAGTGAAGAGGAATTAATGTTTGGATGCCAGTGCTGCAGCCCTTGAAAGGCACCCTGACATAACACTCGTGCTGCGAGCTGCTAGAGAAGCTCCACATCTTCTCCGGCTTTTTCTTCCCTTCCTTCAAACTCTGTGAAGCAAAGGAGAGAGCCTTTGGTCTGCATCGTAGAAATTGCTGCATGTGCTGCCTTTTGAGGAGATGAAAAGAGAGTGTCTCTCTTCTTTCCCCTCTGCTTGAATTGTTTCTGTGCTTCCCACTGTCTTAGAATCCTTTCCCTGTCTCCTACTAGGCAATCTTTGTCTTCCAGGATAAATATATTCTCTACTTTGCTGTCAGCTTTGGGTTAAAATGCTAATCAGTCCAAATGTTACTCTGGGCTCTTCTTGAGTTTTGATTTGTGTGCATGACTTGGGGGGAAGGAAAACCTTAACCTAGGAAACCTTGCTGTTGAACCTTTGGGACCCTGGTTGCGGTGCCCTATTTCTCACCTGGGTCTGAAGCCATGCACTGACCTGATGCATGCTTTGGCCAGCAATTAAAGCTGCTTCTCTATCAGAGGGTTATAAGCAAAGACACATGGATGCTGAAAGTTACCTCCTGAAACTAGACCCTACCCTGTTTGAAGCAATGACCTAGAAACTCTATTGAGGAGCAGTCGCAGTAGCACTTCGGTCACATGAGCATGGTGGAGATGGACTAGAGTGCAGATAAGCATTCAGGGCTCTCAGGGGCCAGAGGGAATTGCCTTACAAGCCACCAGTGGTACCTGGGATAATCTGTGAGCCTCTCCTTCACTGTCTGAGGATTGAGGGAATCAAATGTGCCTTTGCTGTATTTTCTGCACAACATGGCTACATCATCTTCCTGATATTAAGACTTCACTCAAGAATAACTACTGTTGATGTTTTCTTCTACTGTCACACATTTATGGTGGCTTAATAATTTGATTCACTGCCTACTTTCATGCTGAACAGATTAAGTTACGTGGCTACCAAAACACAGGGTTTGAGAGGGAGGTCCAGTGAAACAGTCTGTAGTCTCAATGCAGCCTGTCCTGGGCAGGTCTTCAAATGGATCTCTCTTAGACTTTGGTATTCCTTGCACTCTCCTTTATTTGTTTTACTTTTTGAAGACATAATGGTTATGGAATGAAGCAGACTAACAATATCTGACAAACAAAGAAGATGGATTTGGGGTTTCTTTTCTGCTTTTTTCTCCTCTTGCTTTAAAACTTTGTCACTTCAGAGGCAAAAGTCTCACCAGGAGTTCAAACAGCGATGGAGTTTCAAGTGGCTTAACCATAGCAATACGCAAATTATTCACTGGCCTGTTGCACTGCACAAAGCTGCTGAATACCTGTAAGAGCACCGAGAGTCATCAGATTTACTCAGAGAGAGGAAGCATTAAGTTGAAAAACAAGCAAACAGTCCCCTTTCTGCCATGCCAGGAAACCTACAGAATAAACAAAAAACCCTTGAGAACTGTACAAGCAACTGTTTTGTAAAGGGAAGTATGTACTGAGGTACAGTACGCGACACTCATCTCACGCACGGTGTGCCCCTTCGGCTGTTTGAACAGCACAACAATCCCTGCTACACCAGCCTGCTAATATTCAGCGCTGGGCTCCGAGAGAGTCTCACTCTTCTCTTCCACCTGGTAATTTCACTGTGTATCACCACTTCTACCCTATACCACTGCTCCCTGAAAGCCGAGTCAGCTCTTCTCCAACTCTGCCTTGAGCTTTTACATGAGATCTATCCCAGTTGAAGCCTGTCAGGAGGTTTCTGTTCTGTAGTGGAGGGAATCTGCTGAAAGGTGAACAGTTCTGCAGTCTTCCCTGCCTCTTCTCATTTGCTCAGCTCTGGGGGTAGGGTTATCTGTGTATGGGATAAAACTAATAAAATTTTTTAAAATCAATTTATTTACAAGATTGAGGGTCCTGTCTGGCTCTTATTACTTATATCTTATGTATTAAAAACCCCCAAAACCTAAACAAAAAAAAGCCCCCAATTAACCCAACTCTGAAATGACAAAAATACAAATGTTTTTGTTGAAAGGATACAATTAAGGTTGCAAAATACATGTATGGAAAAAACACAGGAGCTGATGTTGTTCATGCAGCCTTATTTCAGCCCATGTAGACATGTGCCTTATGCTGCAGCCTTCATTCACAGTGAAGTGTTGCACTCCTCAGTGCAGAAGGATCAATATGACTAAAAGCCTTTTATGGTGGATACCTAGGAGGAAGGTGTGAGCAGCACTAACCCAATAAGCTGTATTTTAGGCAGATAGTGAAGCAGTCCTCCCATGCTCCTTGTGTAGTCGATGGAAAAAGGTGGCTGTTTCTGGGGGAGGTTGTCCCTGTCCCCCTAAAGAGTTAAGGCTTGTGCATAAGGAAGGCTGGATCCTCCCCTCCAGTCTGCTCATTGTTTTTCCCAGTGTAAATAAAAGATCGCTTACTGTTTTTCTGTCCTCTTTTCTAACCCCACCTTCTGCTTCTTTTGTGCTGCTGTGAAGTAAAGCCTGTAAAGAGCACCGATGTCACGGTCCGCTTAGGAGGCAACACCCGCTGGCCTTGAAAGCCTCACGTATCTTTCTTCTTGGCATTGCACAGATGGGTGATGCATGACTGCCAGGTTTTGACCTGCTTCTCACAGCTCTTGGCGCAGGCAGCACGGCCCGTCTCTCTGTGGCTTCATCTTCAGCTGCCCCCCATTCCCATCCGACTCATTTCTCCCCAAAGATTTGTGGCACTGGTGCAGGAGCGCTGGCAGCTGGCACACGTTTCAGGCATCATCAGGGTGAGAGCAAGTGAAGGGCTGTAACTTCTCCATGTGTTGAAATGGCTGAGGGAGGAGACCTGCATGTTTCAGGCCAAGCTGGCTTTGCAGAAGTCATTAGAAAGTACTTTTACAAGGAAATCCAAGGGGTGGGAAAATCCCATCTCTTTTCTAGACATTTGAAACAAAAAGCTAAAACTCTGAGTGCTGGTCCAGGGCATGAGCAAAACATCCACCCCAAATTCTAATGTCTCCCAAATGAGCCCAGGTTCCAAGCTAGTGTCAGAAGGCCTGACCAAGAAAACACAAAACATAAACCCTGGAATGGCTGACAGAGGATCTATCAGAGAGCAGCCTGGGGACCCGCCCCAGTTCCTGGAGGTCACGGCAGTGAAAAGTGTCCTCCAGAGGTACCAGCCTGGAGTTTGTGCCACAGCTGGGTTAGGAGCTGGGATGAAAGATGGCCGTCGCAAAGGCAGGGTGTGCTTTCAGCTGGGGTGAGCACTGTCCCATGAAACACTTGACCTGTCCATGCTCTCTCGCTGCTGGGAGTACAGTCCTGTTGTGGTCAGGGCATTAGGAAGCAAAGACTGGTGTCCTAGGTCTGTATATGCCGTGGATTTACCCTGTGATTTTGGACTAGCTACTTCACCTCTGTGCTTTGCCCCAACAGGGCCTGTCCTACCCATAGATAGACTCCCAAGCCTTAGCGCCCTAAAGGGCCGGGAGAGGTGCTGCCAGGGTGTTTTGTAGTGCCTGCCTCACGGTGCGTGCGTTGCAGCTGGGGAGACTAGTTGCTGCCATTAAACATAACGAGCAAGCCTGACACAAGTGGGGGAAGACGAAGATACTGAGCTTTCCAGGTTCTCTAGGCATTGTCATTTTGGCTTGTCAAGCTTCCCTGTGAATCAATCAAATGACAGCCTAACCTTTGCATGAGCTGTATGAGCCATAACTTCCACTCTGGGGTCACTTTGGGCCACAGAATTGGGCTCTTGTTTTTCTGGAGTAACCTCCTTCTCAGTGCTAACAGGTTCTGGTTTCCTCTGGAGCACAGAGAGGTGAAATAATGCAACAAAAGCATATAAGTAGCAGAGAAATCCAGAAGCAGCTTTGTCATGAAGGCCTGAATTTTGTCTTAGTGTTTCTTAACCAGGTCCTTGGTCTTGATGCAATTAGTGCAGTCTGAGGTAACATGAATTCATACAGCTGCTTTGCCTTCAGGACTAAATTGGTTTCTCAGGGAGATCTGGAAATCCTTTCCCTAGCCCATTACAGTGCATCACAGTGTGATGTGTCTAAAAGGGAGCACTGCAACTGAGCTCGTATAGGCTGAGCTACATGACAGTATCTGCATGCCCAACTCTCACTAATCAGATGTCTAATGTGGTATCATTTGGAGAGGGAGAGAGAATAGGGCAAAGAAAGCTTCCTTTTTTACCCTCAAAGGAATAAAAGCAGTTGCCATCAGGAAAATCAGAACAATTACTTGAGTTTATTAAATCATCCTGTCTTTTCTGGTAATGGCTTATCTCTTCTCCCGTATCTTCCAGCCTGCTGGCCAGGCTCTCCATCTGGCTTGTATCTCCCCTGGTGCATCATGGTCTGCATGTGCATGAGGGGAATGGTGTGGTGTTGCTGTGTGGTCAGAGCTCCACAAGCTGGTCACAGAGTATGGGTCATGGAAAGAGACTGGAGAATTTAGGCAAATAGTCATGGGCCGCTCTGATGAGAAAGAAGAGAGGAAACTGGTTTAAAGTAAGAGTCAAGACCAGTCTTGTTGCAGGAAAGCTGAAAGTTTATTTTGGATCAAAACATGAAAACAATATCTGTCAGTCTTTCCAAATGGAAAACTTCAATTTTTAGCTTTGAACTTAATTGTTTCACTTTCTGGATGCCAGCATACCTTTGGTGGATTTCTATGAAAATTGAAAAATGTCAGACAAAAGCAGACACTTCAGGATAAAACTCTGGTTTCTGTTTAAAAAAAACCCCAGCCTGAATAGGAGAACTGTGTGGTCATTTCTTGGTGTCGCAGCATTTGTACAACAGCACTGGAATGTGCATTTGGTGTATGAATGAAGAAATGTTTGTTTTAAAAGGTTCTTCAGACTAGTTCTTGGGACATCCAGGAGAAGGGAAAACACATTAATTGCTCTGTAAAATGCTCATTATGAAGATGGGGTGATTTACTGCTCTAGTAAAATTAAAGGTACTTATTTTGTTACTGCCATTAAGAAGTTGGGGAGATATTTTTCACGAGGGGTGTAGGTACCCATTTGCTGTAACAGAACATTTCCCTTGAAGTTCCTTTATTTACTGCTTGTGCCTTAGTTGCTGTGCAAGGTTTCTGCCTTGAAAACCCTGACAGTTCCCTGGGGGCGAAGGGCAGTTTTCTGCTGCAGAAGGTACAGCCCCAGCCAGCCCAGCCCTCCCCTTCCTTCTCTCTATGCACTGTGCTGGTGGGACAGAGAGGGAAGATGTGGCACCAAGCATGGTGTTGCCTCCCTGTCTCATGGCCAGGCAGCTTGTGGCTGTCTGGAGAGGGCAAGAGGGAATGGCTCTGCCTTGCCTGCTCCTGCCCTTACTGCCTGTTGACTCACAAGGGAATTTGGTGGCTGCAGCTTTCCTTTTCCCATACCTTTTATCCCAGTCCTGCATAAAGGAGTGGGAAAGAGCATCCCTTGGGACTCCCCTGTGTGGGTCGACAAGACTATAGAACAGTCAAGCCTTAAATAAGCTGTGAAGGAAGTGGGAAAGGACCAGAACTCAGATGCTACATCACAGTGGGTGCAGTCAAACATCTATCTTGGGATACGTTTGTTTGTTTGTTTGTTTGTTTGTTTTAGGTTTGGGGGTTTTTTTTGCTTGTTTTTAAACTTTGATAAGGCTTTTGCTCTCCCTGCTGTCCTTGCCCATCAGCCTGCCCATGCATCTAAGCAAGAATATATTCTTTTCTGTGCTTCGCTTGTATTTTCTTTCAAAGGAAGTCAGACCTTTTTGTAGACACTGTAGGGAAGCAAAAAATTTGGTGTGACCAGTTCATTAAAACCACCACTCTTCCCACCTTCTCAGAGCCCTGCTGTACGCCGGGGTGATACTAATTCACCCAAACTATATTTCTGGTATGATAAAGCTGTAGAAGCTGCTTTGGAGGGGAAAAATATCCTCACGTAACCTGCTTCACTCTGCTGGCACCAAAAGAATCACAGAATCACAGAATGACAAAGTTGGAAATGACCTTTAAGATCATCAAGTCCAACTGTTCCCATCCTATGCTAAACCATATCCCTAAGTACCTCATCTACCCTTTTTTTAAACACATGTGGATGTGGAGACTGGTGGGAAAGGGAAGCCTCCCAGCCCCACACTGCCTTTCAGTAGGCTTCTTGCCCGTTCCTATTTCTATCATAACCAGTTTGCTCCATGCACTCCTGCCATGTGGAGTAGATGAGTTGCTATGCCAATATGGAACAATAAGCTTTGTTCCTCCTCTTTTTCAAAACAGATTCATAGTTTGTAACTATATATATGTACATATGTATATTTATACTTGTACATTATTTGAAAATGAGCAGTTGTTAGTGATGGAAATTGTGGTGAGGACATTATCTGATGATTTTATATTCCACCTGTCTCACTGTTTCTGGTTTTCAGATCATCAGAAGAGTAGCCTGGGGTATAATTGATGGTGACCCACCCATGAGGTCTTAGACTTAATCTTTCTCATCTTGTTTTACAATATTTCCTGTCAGTCATCTGTCCTTCATTTTGCTCAGTGGCTTAAACTGGGGATATGCTTCCTGTTTCACTTCCAGAATAACCTCTAGAAAGGCAGAAGGAGCATTTCATGAGTTACACCAAGTTGTGCAAAGTGCAGCATAATCAACATGATTATCAAGATAATTTGTTAGTGGATAATTCATCTCCCCGTCCTTGCAGTGACCAGAGATCTTGGACATGAAGAAGTTTTGTCACAAACAAGGAACAAATGCAAAATACACATTTTTCCTAGAAACTGCTTACTTCAGAACAACATATTTGAGAAAAAAGTGTGTGACAACCCATCATTCAGTTTCCTTAACAGTTGTTTTTTGGTCTGAGTAACACCAGGTGTCTTCTGTAGGCAAACAGAGTCACAGGTATTTAGTCTGATTATCTCAGTAATATCACACAGATGTGAACTTTCTAATGAAAGAATGGATGGGTTTGGAAAGGGCTTGCCTAGAGTTCTAAATAAAGGTGGTGTTTGTGGAGGTTTTCATAGTGAGTGCTGGAGCATACACGGAGGAGGCTTGCAGAATCAACAGCATGCTCCAAAAGCCAAATTCCCTCTTCCAGTAAATGTTCAAAACTCCATTTATACCTGTGGGAATGTGGGCCACCATTACCCCAAATAGCAATAACTGTTTTCACACCCTGCCTAATACTATTAACTTTCCCCAGGGGTCTCCATTTGTTGTCTATACCAGTGATGGTGTGATGACTGGAGGCAGTGAAAGGCCTTTTCTGGGGAGCTGGGTATGGTTAGGAGGTGGGCCTTTAGCTCTGAGTTTGCAAACTAGTGGTGGACTTTCACATGTGACAGGAATTATATAGCAGGTCTTCTGGAGAGAAACACAGTGGGCATCCCGAGGAAAGTGAGCTGGGAGATACAGTTCTGCTTTGCAGGGGGAAGGAGAAGATTGACTGGGCTTTTCAACAAGTAGTTGTTTGGATTCAGTGCTTGCTGAAGGAGTTAAACATGGCCATTTGAGGTATATTTAAAGGTACCACTATTGGCCAAGCTGTGTCTGAAGGAACAGTACCACATTTTAAGAACACACATATTTTTTACCTTGTGTCTTCTTCTAAATCCTGTCCCTGCTGTTATCACTGCAGCTAGGACAGGATGCTCATGTTTGACAGGACAGTCTCTTCATCTACTTTTATTCTTCCCCTCATATGTAGTTGTGATACTTGTGTTGCTGTTTATGCCTTTCTGAACTGCTCTGATGTTTACTGGTTTTTTTCTTAAATAACTTATTAAAATGAAATAAATGATAGGAACCAATGATTGTTGCTTGAGTATGAAGTAATGGAAGAAGAAATATCAGAAGAGAAAACCCACTTCAGTCTCAGGGTTATATGTTTCTGTAACTAACAGCAAATGTTAAAATAAACTTGTGAAAAATATTTCCACAGTGAATTCCCCATTAGAAGCATGAGACCATTTCCAAAACAGTCACCTAGTTTCTGCACACTATAACTCACCCACAGGAAATTGCTTGAAGCTAAACTTGTGGATGTAAATTTTCTCTTAACAAATTTGAAGCTAATTCCAGGGTGGCTAATCTAAAATAAGGATGAAATTTAAACAGGAAGAGTAAGGATCCTTATTTACCCGCTTTTAATTAACCTCTTTACCTTGACACGATTCTGGTCCAGACTACATCAGATAGCTGTTGACATTGCAGGGAAGTTACTCTGGGCCGATGCCCAATGTGGAGTTGATCAGGTCCTGGCCTTGGGTTGGAAGTGGTGAGCACATATCTTGGGTTGGATTTGGTGAGCGCACATGCCTGGCCATTTATTTCTTCCACGTTTTAAACTGAAATGCAAAAAAGAAGACAGGTAAATGGACAGCTTTTAGAGTCCCTACAATGGACCAGCAGCAGTGGGGACTCCTACACCTTCCCCCTGCACTACCCCCTTAACCCTTAAAGGGCTTTAGCTGTGTTTGTGGAAACTTTGGGGTTGCAGAAAACCTGCTTTTTAAACATTCTAACCATTTCAGGGCTTGAAAGGCTAAGGGCCTGGGATGTTCCCCTGAGAAGTGAGCACAGGGTTGTTTTTGGTTGCTCCTTTCCTCCTGCACTTCAGCTGGTGTTTCAGGGGGTGGGGGCGGCAGCAAATGCTGCAGCAGCAGCTGTTGGCTGTACTTGAGGAGGTCATTGCTGGTGGGACTTGGTAATGCTCCTGCAACTCATTTTCTCTCTTTGTTACAGCTTTGAGCTATTTGTAGCCTTGAGGTATTTGAGAGAAGAGCTCTTCTGGATTTAAATGGTTTGGCCAAAAAAGCTGCAGGAGGGGAGGTTTGTACGTGGAGATATTTGTCTTAACTGTGGCTCCAGGGTAAAGGTGTGGCAGCAACAGAAGGAATTTTGCTTTACAGTGTGTGGCAGTATGCACAATTTTAGGCACCCTGACTTGGCTCAGCATACCTGCTGTTTTACAGTGCATCTTAATCCCAACATTCTGGTTTTCACAATCCGTACACCACCACCACCCCCAATCCCTCTTTTCTCTTAAAACAAGTCCAGGTGTCTTTTGAGATCATGTACAGCCTTTGTTTCAGCTGGCTTCATGGTAACTTGTTCCACATGTTTATCACCCTTCAGCTGAAGCAGTTCTGCCTGATGACTTCCCTGTTTACTCCTACTTGTTTTATTTGAAATGTTTGTGACCTGTTTTGACATCCCTTCCTTCACCCTGCTCCTCCTTCCTTCACCCTGCTCCTCCACCTGAGCTTAGTAAAGGTTACCTTGATCACCCCCTTTCATGATTAAAAAAAATTCTCAACTAGGTCACACCAAAGTACTCTCTTTTCCGATGAGAATAAACACAACATGCCCCCACTTCACCCACCTAATAATTTAGGGCCCAGTAAGAGCCAAGATCTGGTTTCACTTTTTGCTGCCCTGCTCTTGCACCCTCTGAGGCAATAATATTCTTGCTGTGATATAGTGACTAATGCAGAGCATCTGTTAAGCCTCCATCTGCAGAACAAGCCATTGATTTCTCGTTATTGCTGTATCTCTACTAACACAAGTTTGTATCTCATTTCTCTCTTTTTTTCCCCTTTTCTCTGATGTTCTGCCATATATTAGTGGTTTAAATTATGTTTTTTCCATTACAACCCTTAAAATCCTTTACCTCTACAAAGTGTCATGTCGTTATGGTACTTAGCATATACAGCTTTGCCTGATTCCTTTCTCAGGGATTAATTTATTTTGTGCTTTTTGTGTTGAGCTACATTTGCTGAGTGAACCAAATTCTTCTGCATTGACTGTGCTCAGCCTAGATTTATGTCCTAACATGAGAGCTCAAACACTGTGAGAAGACATTCTTTTCAGTGTTTCTTTATTGACATCAGTGTGCGAGTATAAACCCAATACTGTGAAGCAAAGGCAACTCTACAGGCCGTTGTTCATCGCTGCTGTAGAGTAAGAGCCCTAATTGAAGGTGCTGTAGATCATGAGGGCATTTTTGTCTGGACAATGCTGACATGGGAACAGTGGGGAAAGTGGGATGGGAAAACCCTTGTACGTCTGACCCCTCCAATCAGTACCCTCTTCCCAGTATAAAGCTCCCACACAACATCTGACTTTATCTCTTGCTCCACAGCCACTCTTCTGTCCCTTTACTTTGCAATCCATAACTTTCTGTTTGCCTCCATTAGTCATCTCTGATGCTGGGCCTTGTCAAAACTTTGTTTGAAAAAATCTAACCTCAGTGTGCTATACAGCATCTGTCATGTTTTTCTTATCTGCCACGGCAGTATTATCTTCAAAGATATCCAGCAGGTTAGTTAAGCATGACCTCCTGTGTCTAAATGTGTGCTGTCTGTCCTTAATCAAACTGCCTTTTCAGGTGTTCTCATGTCACACCCCTTAAAGGTTTCCTGTGCCAGATGTTAATCCTGCCGCTCTAGAATTTCCTGGCTTGGCTCTCGGAACCCTTTCAGGGGTGGGGGAAACAAAGGCTACTTTTAGCTTCAGTAGCTTCTGTCAGACTCAGGGTACTTGAACATAGCATCTTTCTTACCCCCTCTTTTATCACCGTTGTTGCTCAGTCTCATTAATGGGGGCTGACTTTATATGGGCACTTAGACCACATTCACCTTTGCAAACCAGTGGCTGTCTCAGAGACACTGTTTTATAAAAGTATTTATAACCGAGGAGATACGTTGGTGCTTTGCCAGAAAACCAAAGGTCAAAACAGATGTACTCAGACTAGAGCAGTGCTGTAGCTGCCCTTATTTATTGAAGGGGAAAAAACCTCGAAGAAATGGCTCAGACCTCCTGCACCAAGACGCAGTGCCTTGGGTTTTCTTGAAGATCTATTGGCAGATGGTTCATTTCTTTGAATTGCACTAGTTATGGTGGTAGGAACAGTGTGGGTATTGGCACTTTTTTTGGCCTCAGAGAAACAACCTGCTGTGCAGAGACTGTATTTCTTCTTGATGAAGGTAACTTGTCTTATGTGATGAGTCTTCCCTCTTCCATATGCCAGATTGGAGATCTTTTTTCCTACTCCAGAAAGCCATGCCATTTCTTACTCCTCTCTTCTTGCGTGCCAATGATCTATAGGCCATTAATGGTAGTTTTTTTTTCACACTGGTTGAGTTTTGGGATGGTGGTCTGTATGGAGGAACAGAACCAAACATCAGCTGCAAGGGGCTCCATTCTCCTTTCTCGGCGAGTCGAAGATTCACATTTCTCAGCTTATCGCTGTGGGTGAGACATCAGCACCGAGAAAGATAATTAGTGTGAGTAGGTGTGGAGGGGCCTTGTTCTTCCTTGCAGCTCTACAGAAACAGAGAATAGAAATGAAAGAATAAAGTGACAGATTGATTATCTCATATCTTAATAGAAAACATTGAAAATGTGTATTAGAAAACATGTTAGTAAAGATAAAAGCCAATCTTCCCTGATTCCCAAATTCATGGCTCTTTTTGAAATACTGGGTTAGAACGGTCTTATTTTAGCACCATTAGAAGTGAAAGCATGCTCCTATGTTTCTGTGCTAAATGTGATATTCTAAAGGGGCTGTGATAATGTTTAACTAAACTGCTTTCCTTGGTTTTTAAATACCCAGAGCAAAAGTATTGCATGCCTTCACAGGTCAGAGTAACTGGAATTACCTTTATGGAGTGTCCTCATTTGCTTTTTAATTAACCTCCGTACCCTTAATTCTGTGATAATCAAGGGATATTTTTAAGATCTCAGATCAGCAGCGCACATACTGCCATCAGGTACAGGAGATCTTCTCTGGATAAGGGGATTTATCACATTGAGGGCAAAGAGCAGACTCTTTCTTTCCCGTCCGCGGGTCAGTAAGAAAAATGGGATTTAATCTTCGTCCACGCCAGAGGAAAAGCACACAGATATCTTTAGGTATAGAGGTGACAGGAGTTGTGATGTTCATTTTGCTGCATGAGCAAATACTACTGTTGGTAGTATTTAAAGGAAAATGGGTATGTAAGGGTTTGAGTCACTGGTGCTGTAGGATGAACTTGGCCTTGAAATAAACCCAATTTTGGCTCTCTTCCCCTCAGTTTTCCCATTCGTTGTTGCTTCAGTTAGAAAGCTGCTGATATTTCTGAGAGTTAGGGAGGGCTGTGTGTCCAGGTCAGGCTCTCCAAAGCCCAAAGGTGGGGCTGAAATGCTCAGGAGGTTCCCAAATCCGCATTAACATTATGGTCCCTAATCTCTGGGAAGTAACTGCAGAGTTTTATGTGTTTCTTTTACCAAGCCTTTACAGACCTTTCTTTTTTTTCCCTCCAATTTTACATTTCTTGTTTTCATATACTGATTTCTTTTAGAGGTATGCCAAAAAAGTAAAAAAAAAAAAAGAAAAAGAAGAAAAAAAAGAAAAGTAGGATGGAAGCATGAATATGCAACTGAGAAAACTCTTTCAACAAATATTATTACCACAAACCTACATACCAGTCTGGTTTCGTTACTATAGCAGCAGCACTAGTGAGGTATGGTCTCAGGCTGTGAGACCATAAATCAAGCACAAACCCTCTAGTTATGTCCAATAGGATCTTATCCCATTCTTCAGTCTTCCCCTACCTGTGCTTACTGTGTGGTTCTGGTTTGGACAGTGGAGTGTCTGAACCATAATTTGTAGAGGAAATTATTTTCGTCTCCAGTCACAAGCCAGAAAGGCCAAATTTTATATCTACATCAGCTGAGAAGACATTTTCTCTTGCAAATCAGCTTCATTCTGGTTGTTTAATAGGTAAGTGTGAAGGCCTGTAAACATCCAACTCTTTTTTTTTTTTTAATTAACAGAATATAAAATTATATTCAAAATTTGTTTGAAAACAATCCAGAAGAATTTGGTTTGCCTCATCATTGTTAGGCAAATAACTGTATGAATAGGCTGCTTAAGTTTTGTTAGAAGAACAAATGTGGAGTGCAATGACTGGCAAGACACAAATAATTGGTTTGGCCAGTGGCCTGATTTGGCTGGTTGGTCAGTTTGTCTGTCTTTGTTTCTTTCTCCAACAAAAATAAATGAGCTTCCCAGTTCATCTTTCATTTTCAGTAGAGCAAGTCTAGCCAGTCGTTTTCTTCCTTGATTGATCAAAAGATCCAGAAACAGAAATGCAACCAAACCATGTGCAGCATTTGAAGGAAGGCTGTCAAATTATTTTTATTACATTGATTAATTGCAGGAAATTCCAGTTTCTGACTGACATACTATACTACAGATGCTCTTCAGAGAAAGGGATTGTTCTTTCAAGACACCTACCATGTGTCTAGTTTCTCTTGGCCTTTTTCTACAGTGTTGATCTTTGCATCTGTAGCCCTTTTGTTTTGTCTTTCTTTTTGAGGCAGGGGAAAATGTAGGTAAATAGAAATTTTTGTTAACAAAACTGGGATTGCTTTGGCTCACGGCTATTTTAATGTGATAAAATGCCAGTGGAGCGAACATAGTCTGTGCTGTCTTTTGCTGATGGGCATGCCATCTATGCTGGCAAGACTTAACACTTCTAACTTCCACTGGAAAAAATGGAAGCCTAACCATGACTAGACATGACAAATGATGAATTTGGTATGGAAAAGAACGTGCCATTCAGAAAACATATAGAAAGATCTGTGGTATAATGGAGAAAACGCACTTTTCCCAGTTCCCCTGTCTGTCCCACCCCCCATCTTCATTTCCTTCTATCTTGGGTAACTATTATATACAAATGTGTTTTTTCTGGCTGGCTGCATTTTATTAAAGTCACTGGTCAAAACAGTTGCTGTTGGAGAGCTTGCATTTGCATACAGAGCAGTGTATCTTCACACTGAATACAGGACTGCGCCAGGTGGCTTGGTGACTAAACCGCGCACTCCTCTTGCTCACTCTCTCTCTTGCTGTCCCCATCCTCACCCCCTCTCTTTTCAAATCACTGCAAATGAACTCTGCTTTTAATGAGACTTCCTTGTTGCTCGTTCCCTTGCCCACATCAGTAACGGGCAGCATTAATCCGAGGTAAGTGTGGAGCAGGTAGCAACTGGACAGTGAGTGCTCAGTCTCCAGTGGCCGTGAGATCATTCTTCCTGCAAAAATGCTTCACCTGGTTTACGTGCGTCCAAACAGCTAAAATTTCAGTATGATCTCATACATTGTTTCCCCTGGGCAGCTTGCAGATGGCTCATCTTCCCCGTTGCATTGGCTTTAATCCCCCCCATACCTGTTTACAGCCACTGTGCTGTGTGGTTGTTTCCCCTGTGTATGTTTAATGTACCGCCTGGGGCTTATTTTCAAGCCGATCTCCTTTATGTCTTGGGCTTTACTATGGATTCAGGTGGGCACACCCAAATGCATCCTTTCTTCTGCACGCTTTCCTTTTTCTTTTCAGTAAAAGCTTTATTTAAACATATGATGAGTTCAGTCTTTCTACCCATGTGGCTGATCTTCTGACTTGTGCTGGAAGGCATCTACTACATATGATTTTGGGGGAGGGGCTTAAAATTTCATCCTTTTTTACTGTGTCCATTGTCGTGACTGCCTTTGAGTACGATTCAAGATTTGTGTGGTGGGATGTACATCTATGCATGTGAGATACTCGTATCACACGTGTTTATGATTACCTTGGAGTACATTCCTAGGTTTCTGCACCAGTGGAATAAATTGCATTTAGTTTGCAGCTCTGACCTTCTCACCTGCACTCTGCTCACTATAATCTTACTCTGCAGGAATTGCTTTGAACACCTCAATTCAATAAGGCTGTTTTTATACAACACACTATTTTCTAATAAAAATAACCTGCTATAAAAATACTTCTCTTTTTTCCCCTCCACCATCTCTTGCAGCCTCCACTGAGTCACAGCAAGGAATGAATATTATGCTGATCTAAAACTTAAGCGCTACAGGCTTAGGACTGTATATATTAAGAACAGATTATCTCATGAATCAGCTAGGCTAGAACAGATGATGTTTCACCAAGGTCCTTAAAAGCTTTCTTTTAAAACTGGCAGGAATAATGAAATGTTATCACACCTTAGAAATAAAAGAGTTATGTGATTCAAGATGGAGAATAGAAATGATTTATCCTATGAGGGAAAAGGAAACTAAGGCAAATGATAGGGCGAAGCAGGAGGCCAGGAGATGAGCCAGGTTGTCTCTGCTTTTCTCTTCCATTTGTTCCCTTCATTGCCACAAGGAGAACAGCAGAATTGCTGTTCAGGGCCCTGCCTAAACTCTCTCACTTGTGTGAGCATCCCCATGTGAGGCACCTACAGCTTTTATTTTCTAGAACTTTATATTTTTCCTCCTAATTATCTATCAGGGATCTGATCCAAGAAATTTGAGTGCATTTTAATTGCATCTAGTAAAAAGATAACTTGTGCAATGGTTGTTTAAGAAAACTTCTATTTTTAATCTGAATATGAAAACATTTGGGTACGAGCTCATGTTGGAATGGCATGTGTGGATATTGTCACCCAGACATTAGCAGGAAAACAGTGCATTGTGTCGTCTGTCTGTATAGACACTCCACTTTGAACACTCGCCAGTTTTCTATACTTGAACTAACTACTATGTTGATCTCAAATAAAGGCATACGGTATATGATATTTTTAAATGGTTATCACTGGCATGCACAGCAGATGTTTTGGGGAACATGTTTTCAAGCAGACGTAGCAGCTGACAGTGACTTTTTTGGTTGAATGAAATAGTAAGCACTGGACAGGAGGTCTCTCATTCTGCCTCCTCCTCCCATATTTAGTTTGATGGTGCAGAAACTCAAAGTCGCAGGTTAAATCACCTGTGTGTCAGGAGACAGTCTTCCAGTTGTCTTTTATGTGCCCAAAAGGGTAAGACAATTTGTTTCCAAAATGCAGAGGGAGGAGTTAGCGCATGGCTTTGCTTGCTGTAATCCTGGAGAACCGTGGGATGTGCCCTGAGCAGACTCAGCGAGGAAGGAGACAAAGCTAAGAAGTCATCACGCGTCTGTTTACATCCACTCTAGGCAAATTCGTATCCTAACGTGTGGCCGGCTCTACCATGAGTTCTGAAATGTGATTTGACTAAGAGTAAGCCTGATTACCCTGACTTCATAATTAAGTCAGACTTAGTCAGTCTGCCTCTGACTAAGAGTAACTGCCTCAAAACTGCAGCAACCGGTCTGTGCTCAGGCCTGGTTCCAGGGGACCGATGTGGCTCTGCCGGTTCACGTTTGTTCCAAAAACAGCACCGGGGTAACTTTGTACTGGCAGGCTGTATGCGGGATCGAGTGTCGTTCGTCCTCCCACAGCTGGCTGGAGGCCAGCGTAAACTCCGTATCATGTATTCTAGCTAATTCATCTTAAATGTGATTATGTGCCCTGGGCTGATCCAGATCAAATGTGTACTGAGAGCAAAGAGCCAGGATTAATGATCGCGGAGGCATGACCTGAATTCAGCCGTGGAAGAGAAAGCTGTGATGTAGTCTGGTTCCTCTGATGGAGCTGCTCAGCACCTCCTTCCTCAGGAAGCGGGGCCAGGAGTGGGAAAGGATCAGTTCAGTCATGGGAAACGTTTTTTATGGTGGTGGAGTCATTTTGTTCCTCTCCAAAGGTGCCTGTGTTTATTCTCCTCTGACTATGTAACTGCACATGTGGTGACACAGGAGTTAGGAGATCACTCTGTGAAATACCAGCTTCTGTTTTGCTGTAGTCTCTCCAGATCTGATGACAAAGTTGGACCTTTCCATTGCTAAGGCTGTCTTAAATTCTTACATTGAGAGCCTCTTGTTGAACAAAGCTGCTCAACTTTGTCGCTTTCTTGGTCAGGCCTGCTGGATGTGCTCCCAGGACATCTCCACACGGGAATGCAGAGGTTCCTTCCTGAACCTCCTGCCCATCAACCTGTGGAGATCACTATCCCAAAGTCCCAGCAGTGCTGCTTTCCGCTGCCTGGCCATGTGGTTCATGTCTGTTGTGGGTGCTAGTGATGGGTAAGCCTTTGGGTGGGAAACCTGTCAGAACATGGCTTTTCCTGGCAAGGCGATGCCAGGAGGGCAGGAGGAGGATGATTTGTAAGTCTGATCCCTGTAACCCAGGGGACCTTCTAACTGCAGAGCCATTGCAAGGTGTGGAAGTTAATGCCAGGCATTCCCTGGGGGAAAGGAAAGGCTCTGGCGTTTCTGTGAGCATTGTAGGGATTACAGCAGTAGGGAGCGTACAGCGATAATCTCCTGTCACCTTACAGTCCAGATACAACCACCCAAATGTCAGCGTTGTAAAGTAAAACTCAGATGGTGGCTGAAGAGAGGCCAAGGTTGCTTGAGCTTGGTGTGGGAAGCTGGAGGTAGTTTTGCAGTGAGGCCTGTGAAAGGATAACTGTTTTGCAAACATGGGGCTGTACTTCACCATCCTTCCTTTCCACTAGCCTGACCCTCATGCCAAAAGCCCTTGATCACCTTTGGCTCCTCCTGCCCTCATGTCCCAAAGCCATCTGCAGTAGAAGCTTTGGTCAGCCTACCATCTTCCACCCAGCACTTCCCTGTCTCCCCAAAAACCTATCCCTACTCTTCCACAACAGTGCTGCTTTCATCTCCCTCTCTGTAGCAATGTGTCCATCCACTTTGAATGGGTCCCTCTGTTTCACCCCTTCATGCTCAAGTCCCCTTTTCTCCTCGCTTGTTCACTCCTGCATGAATGCTTCTCTTCCACACTGCCCTCTGACTCATCGGTGCTGCTAACCTTGTCTGCAGATTTTTCATTTTCGCTACCAAGCATACTTTAGATGTGAAATCTGCACTTGATCTGTAAGTAAAGTCTTTTCCTGGCCCTGAAGACACTCCTTAACCCTGTTTTCTACATAGAATTACGCAGCTGAGAGGCACTAGATGATAGGAGTCAGCACTTCGTAATAATATTTCAGATATACAAATTGGAAGCATTTGCTTACATCTTTCTTACCACACCTTTGCATATTACTTTGGCAGACAGTGGTGAAATACTTAGATCACAAACTCCCCCAGGGAGAGAGCAGGTCCTCCTATCTGCTTTTTACCTGGCACTGGTACTGTTATCACATGAGCTTCTCATGCTGGTAATTGGACTTGAAAATGGAGGGATTTGTTTCATCATATAAAGTTTGTGAGGTTTTGATGAAGTATTTTCCCTAACACCTAAAATATATTGCTTCTGAAACACTGCCAGGGCACTTGGTGGGTTTTATAGGGAATAGACGCCTTAGGCTTCCACTCTTCCTGGTGAAACCAATGGCTCCCCTGTGGTAAAGGTACACTGCCCATCCTGGACAGACACCTAATGGGGAATAGTGAGGGATGCAGGGCATGACTGCGAGGCAAGAGCATGAGCAACACCTGGAAACAGTTCTCCAGGTTCACTGCCGCAGCGTTTCACACGTGTACTCTATGGGATTTAGTGCACTGACATTTTTCAATAGAAAACAGAAGGAAGTATTCCTTAAGCAAAAACGGGTTTTCTTCATAGTTGTTTTCCAGAGGAAAAATTTCTCTCAGTTCTCATAATAGCAATAGCTGGACCCTGATCCGCTGCTGTTCTGTAAACCTCAATGATCTGTGGGGCTGTGTGGAAGGCTGTACAGTGTTGAAGGATCTGCATCCTTTACTGAGCGTAGCGGGGATGCAAAGCTCCCTTTGCAGAAAATAAAGAGGATACGAGTATCTGTGTAATTAGCAACAAAATCAAAGGAGGTTTGGAAACCCATCGTCATATTTCAAACCTGTTTTTAAAGTGACATGGGAAACCCCACCTCGCAATTTTGGAGGGCTGCTGGCACAAGCCGCCTCTCATTCCTACCTCAGACACTGAAGGATGAGAAGTGGTTTAATTTTTGCAAAATTAAATTAAAAACACACTGAAAATATCTGTATGTAGAACTGCCAGTGGGCAAATTTAAAGTTGCAGATTGCTCTTCAGGATTAATCATGTTAATTTATGGCTAGATGTGACTCATTTGATTACTTATGAAAATCAAAGCCGAGTGAGTTTCTTTACCATGTGTAGGAACAGGGCAAGTGTGTGTGTGTGTGTGTGTGTCTCTGTGTGTGTGTCTCTGTGTGTGTGCATTATCAAAAGGAGGAGTTACTTCACCATCACACTCCTGCGCTGCCTTTCATCCTTGCAACCCATGAAACAAGAATTAATGCAAAATCAGTTTTCACTGCTTTTAATTCTTTTTTTTTTTCCGCTTTATTTTAATTAAGGACTGCCTGTCCCAGCAGTTTGCTTCATTTTTTCCTGGAGATTTCTCAATTCAAGATGTCTGACAGAACTACAGGAGGTTTCACATTCAGCATTTTGATGGTTTCTCATGTTCTGTTCTTTATTTTTGGAAATTATCACAAGAATAGCTTGAACCAGTTTGACCTGTTTGTACATCTCATAGCACAATGGGGCTCTAATTGAGGCATCTCACATTACTGAGCTGATGCCATTATTATTTAAAAGCAAGTAGGTACCTATTAGGAATATTTATTCCCCTCTTCTATCAAGAAAGCAATTTTCTAAAGAGACTCGTGTTTTTGTCTTATTTAGGGTATTGATTACCTACTGCTTTGAAATAAAAGGAGATTTATATGCTCTGCTGCTAGATAATCTGTGAAGGACTGTTATGGTAAGACTGAGCCCCTAGGCTGGGAGCCAGGAAGAGAGAAGATGTTTCGCAGCTTGGCTCTACCTTTCTCATATGATTCATCGGATGCTATTTAAATCTCTTTATACCTCTGTTCGGTTCTTGATTTCACAAGAAAGTTGTAATCGTTGTAATTGTCGTGATGCTGAGCTCCCTGGCTCATGGGGCCTGCAGGAATGCTTGTCGTGGTGTGGAGACAATGTGCAGACAGCTCTTCAGCTCTGCTGTCTGCACCAGATACTCAGAAGTCGTGCCCAAGTGACCTGAGATTCAGTTAATGGGGCTCTTTTTATTATTTGGGTTTTATAAAATCTTGAAACATTTTGAAGTGTTTAAAGTCTTCTTTATTACTCTGCAGCGAGAGTAGTTAGAAAAATTCTTAGTTTGAAATCAAAACAGGGGCTCTTGGAATCAGGTGATGCCAAGCTCTGAGACTTCTGGCAGAGCAGCTGAGATGGTGAGGGTCAATGTGCACCAGCATGTGCTTCTGCAGATGTTGCCTTTCCTGGGAAAAGAAACGTGGAGCTTCTGGAGGAACATGTTCTGTAGTGGCAATAATAGTTTTCTAAAGCTCTCTTCAAGAGGAAAAAAACTTTTGATACATGGAGACTTTTGGGGAATCTGTAGACAGAAAAAAGAGCAGTTTGAAAAAATAAAAGAAAGGCGGGGGAGCAAATTTCCATGCTTTCAGGCAGAGGCAGAATTAGGGGCTTGCGAGGATGCTGAGGAATTTAAAATTCTGATGAGTGTGTCAGTAGGTGTGTTTTGCACTGCTTATATCCCGTGAATCTGAGGGAAGCACTGAGTAACATGTTCCTGGTAGTAGCATTTGCAGGGATGGGGGTGAAGGCGCGCCGGCTCCCAAGCTGTTCTTGAAGTAGTAACACCATACTTTGTGTTGGCGTGAGCAACAGACACGGTGTTCTCCACGCCCCCAGGAATACCTCCTTGGTGCTGCTTCCAGATCACCCTCACTGAAAAGACTGCTTCCCCAGCTTGCGGCATGTACAGTTGAAATCGGGCCCTACCTAGTTTTTGGTTGGTTGTTCGACATGGACTCGGTGGGCAATGGGAGTGGGGCCTACAAGAACTGTGCAATTAAGAGATCAGTCTCAAAGTGGAGGACAATAAATAACAGGGCTGCAAGCAGGGTGCAAGAAACATGGAGGAGGGGTGGGTTTGCTGCTGCTCTATATTTTCATAGCCCCACTAACCTCTGCTGATTGTCAGCACCCAGCTGGGGGGCTGGCATGAGGTTTTCAGGCACCAGAGCATGGTGGCAGGGCCTTGTCTGATGGGCTCCCTGCTGCCCGTGCACAGCCTGGCTGGCGGCACTCTCCTCTTTCTCAGAGCAAAAAGCTTCCATGAGTGACCTTTTCTCCAGGCTGCTCCAAATTTCATGTCTCCCTTGTGAGCAGCGAGACACCCTGCCCTATCTGTCAGCGCTGGCATGAGAGGAGAAGGCTGCTGCTGGTGGAGCAACCTGCCGAGCATCCGCCCCGCAGCCAGAGCCCACAAACACGATGCTGCCGTGCACTGAAAAATCGCTGCTTGGATTGTAAAGCCATGAGGAAGGCAGAGCCCTGGCAGGAGGGCCTCTCAGACTGTGGCAGCATCTGCAGGGACCTGTTCCCATTTCCCCTCTGAAAATTAGTTTTTAGAAAATTTGTGTGGTTAGTTCTTTTTTTCTCTCTTTGTATATTGCAGTGAGGCAGTGACAGGGCAAGAGGTGGTGTGGGGGTGGTTGGTCACCCTGACCTCGGTGCTTGCCAACGGTTCACTGCTGCCTACAACCGTATGGGCATCACAACTTGCGCCTGGTGTCCACTGCGTGTTGGATTTTCACTAGGGAAATCACCTATGGGGGATTATTAGGTCTGCACAAATCCAGTCGGGGGTCTGGGAGTGACATGTATTTAAAATGAGATAAATGGGGATGTCACTTGAGTTCAACCTTTTTCAGAGTTGTCAGAGATTAATGATTTCTTTCAAATTCCTGACATAGTTCGTAGTCTCAGATTCTGGCTGCATCTGTTGATCCTCCTGGCTGTACAAAAATCTGGAAAATAGGAATCCTAAGGTTTCAAAAGGCAGAACATGTCCTCAAGACAATTTTCCAAACTTTTTTTTTTTTTTAATTGAGATTTTAAAATTGCTCCCATTTCTGCTTGAAGTGTAAGTCATAGGTTTTGGATTGCCTGAGGCAGACAACACAGCGCAGTCTATGTGTTTTGAAATATCCAATCATTTGCTATGTGTACGCATGATTGTATTAATTGGATTATATTCTGAGTGTATAGATACTGCACTATATTTGTGGCAAATGAAGCTAACAAACAGTAATCCTCAGAATACGCCAGTAGAGAAAAAAGTGCTACATTTTATGCAACCGATAAGACAGATTTAAATGATTTGCCCCCAAAGTGGTAGTAAAGATTGGACTTGAACTGTTACTATTATCATTCTTCAAAGTCTCTTTCCAGTTGGGGTTTATCTTACTCCTCCATGCCTCTTACTATGATCTGAATCTCCCATTTGTTTTAATTTCCTTCCTTTTCTTTACGCATCACCTTTTGAAAGAGCTGTCATAATGCATTGAGTGAAAGCCCAATTTTGCATAATAATACTTAGAAGTGATTGTTCTCACAAGTTTTGTGATGGGTTCCTCCAAAATACAGGGTAATTCTTGGTTGGGTTGATCAGATTTTGCTCATGCTTTTCTACTCGGTGCACATATGGGATTTGAAATGTATTTTGCAACCCGTGCGTGGCCCCTGGCCTGCAATGACGTGTTGCCGTGTGTACACCCAATGGAGCGACAAGTTCCCCCAATGGAGCGACAAGTTCCCCCAATTTGTGTCACACCGACATCTTCTGATTCACAAGAGGTGGCTGCTGCTTAGATGGGAATGTCCTCGGAGAGAGGAAGCCACACTGCAAGCAGCTCTGGCACTGTGAGCCTGGGCGTGTGCCAGCAGAGCTCTGCCGGTTTTGTGGTGTAGGTTTGCACCGTACCTCATCGGATAAGGTCTTCGTTTGCTGCTCCTGGTGATGCAAAGAAGAGCTGCTGGAAGAGGGCTGCAGGCCGACATTCGCTCATTGGAGGGGCAGCGTTGGCTCCCTTCCTGCGAGCCGGCTGCACTCTCCTCCTGCACAGCTACCCTGGCAGAAAACACAAAATGGCCAAATGATTTCTTTAGGGCAGCTTTCACATTGTCAGTACCCTGGGGTAACAGGCACTGGGCTGGGATTTGGGAATGACGGGAAACTCTTTCTGCTGCTGGCTTCCCTTTTGCTGTCTTTCATTCCCTTTCTGTAAGTGTCATAGCCTTCAAGCAAGGATAAGCCTCACAGGAGTAAGCCTTCCAGAGATACTGGAGATGCTTAATTACTTCAGGTTTCAGCAGCACATGAAACAGGTCAAGCAACATGCAAAAGTGATTTTTCTTTTCCCCACAAAATTTTGCAGCTCTATCGTTCCCTAAAATCCAGTGACTCGGTGACTACAGAGGTTTGGAGAGAAAAGCACCTCCCATGCAGTGGAAGTTATTTCCTCTGCCGCAATTGAGGCAGCTCCTGCGAGTTCATAATTCCTCAAACCTTGACCCACACTACTCACAGAAAGAAACTGAGGACAGAACAGCTTTTCTTTTTTTTTTTTATAAAAAAATGTAATTCAAATTGTATTTTTGCTTAAAGGAGGTTTGCCCTTTTTACATCCAGTGCATTCATTATATGTTTCCACAGAGCAATTCTGTCCCTTCAGTCAGGATGACCTTTATTTTATATTTAAATGCAACAGCAAAGCAAGGAGAAAAAAAGAAGTAATGCGAATTCTTCTCCAGAGCTCCTTAGCCTGTTCACCCTCTGCACATGAATGCAAAATGGCAGCTGCCACTGCAGCACAGTGGAGAGTTCTCATTTAAAGATGCCGTGCTTACAAAAGAAGCCCTAACAGCCATAAGCTGCAAAACCCAACATCTGATAAATGGAAAAGGACAAAATCAGGTCATGGAGGCAGCACGTATCTTTTGCCCTTGTATCACATCTTTCATCCGTGGATCCAGAGTCACCGTACAGGCATCATCCTACCTCTGGAGTGAAATCATAGAATAGGTTGGGCTGGAAGGGACCTTTAAAGGTCAACTAGTCCAACCCCCCTGCAACGAGCAGGGACTTGGAAAGGGCTGGAAAGGATCATGGATCCCAGGGAGGTGGGGCAGCTGTGCGTCTGTGTACAGCACCATTTTTAAGAGGGAAGTTAAAGAATTTCAGGCCTGGCTGAAGCTGCAAGTGGCATTTCTTCAGGCACAGGTAATTAACTGAACTGGAATTAATGCTCCTGTGTGCTACAAAAAGCGCCCTAGGATTTTAATCAAGGCTATTAGTCAGCATATTGGTAAAGCGACGCTGAATTCTGCAACCCCCCTTCTGCGGCAGACTCAGTTAATTACAAATTCACCGAGAGCCTTCATTTTTCTTCAGTTGCACCACCAAAAGCTCCGCACGGCAGAAATGTTTTGCCAGTTCCCAGCGCCCTTGAAGGAGCACCACTGTGAACAGGGGTCTCGGGGAGGGAGATGTGGAGGGGCTCCTTCCAGCGTGGGGTGCGGGAGCAGGCCCCGCCTGCCCCGATCCCCCTGGATGAGGAGCTGAGCAGTGGGGGCAGGCAGGGAGCTGGGCTTTTCATCCTCTTGTGGATTTGTATATTGCAGGAAGGTAAAGTGTGTTTGCGCTTACTCAGTGCCATTTTGCAAAGAGCCCTCAGGAGCAAGTTTCTGGTTGCTTGAAAACAGGCTGGAAGGGGAGTGAGTGTCCCTACTACCAGCAAAAGCAAATGACTGCCTTCCTCAATGGGTCCTCTCCCTGTGCATTTCAGAGGGTTTCTGTCCTGTTTCTGTGTGACTTCTGATAGCCACTGAAGTCTCAGCACCATAACCTGGGACCTGGAGTTACGGTAGTAGGGATATTCTGCATTCCTAAGCTGGTGCCAGTGATGGGCAGTTTCTGATTTTGGCTGTTCTACCATTCAGCCTGAGTTAAGGTATTGTCCAAACCCAAATGTGAACACATACAGATAGATGCATACATGCATGCAAGGGTATGTATGTGAGCATATGGGAGGTGATTTTTGTACCAGTTTTCCATCATGTGTCACAGCCATTGGTGCACATGGGCTCTGCGATTTTTGTCCCTGCTCAGGGACAGGAAAATCTGCACCTGCCAAAGGAGACTGCTCAGTTTGAAATGAGAGTAGAGATCAACCCATAGGTTTATTTTTCAGGCTTAGGAGAGTTTTTAAAGAACAAACTATGGCAATGCCCGTTCTGTTTGCATAGTATCTTTTATCTGCTCCTTCACTAAAGGAACAGCCTCATCTGCGTGATGGGGTAGGACAGCACCCACAGGCTTTCCTGCCAGGCAAAGACTTGTATCAGCCCTAGGAAGTCAGGAAACTGGCCTGGACTGAATATCATTAAAAGCTTTTAGAGGAAAATCAGTTAATTCCTTTTGTCTTTCAAACTCATTAATCTCTGCTCAGATTCTCTCCATTCCTGCTACCACACCTGGCTTTTAAAAGCAAAACACCCTTTGTCTCCACTAAACATAAAGAAAACAACATGAAAGAGAAGCTATAATTGCCTTCCTAAGAGTGTCACTCCCCCCAACTCCTTTTCCCTGCTGTTTGGTCACCTTTATTTTTGCCTCTTTCCCTGAGGTTTGATGTCTTTGCTCATCATTTTAACTGTCAACAATACACAGCGAGCTTCCTGAAGCAGGGACCATGGGCCTGGTTTTGATCTCATTTTCATGGATGTAAGGGGGGGTTACTCCAAGTTTCTGGTGGTGCTATTGAGAGCAAAATCGAACCTTCCTCTGAGATACCATGAACGTGGCATCCACCCCTGGCATGGCATGAGAGTTTCTGACTTCCATAGTGACTCTGCAGAGAGAACCTGATTCACTTGTGAGTTAACGCCAGACCTTTGCACACACATGTGTATGTGTGTCTATCTTTCTCACTCTCTTTAGTCCTATCTGCTCTGTGGCATTTAATTTAGGATTAACTATCGTTTACTTGCACTATGTTGCAAACTAATTACCAGGAAATTCATTTTTCTAATTCTTTTTCTTCCTTCCTTCTCCCCCACCCCCCTTTTTCCTATCTTTTCCCCCCAAGTCCTTTGTCAAGGATGGAGTTCACTGCAGTGACCTTCCTTGCGGAGGTCACCTTGAACTGCTAGGGAAGCACATCGGAGTCTTAAACGCGCCCTATCAGGGCAACTGAGTATTAGCTCCAGGATATTTTCGGCTGGTATGGAGCCAGCCCAGCTTGGTGCCAGTTCCCCTTGGCCCTCCCTGGTGCAGGAAGCATGTTGAGGCGAGGGATGGTGCATTCCAGCGACTGAAGAGTGCTGCGCTTGGATCTGCCTTGACAGCGTAACGGGTCCTGGGAAACCATTGCGAGTCAGCACTCATTAACAGCCCCCAGTCTGATCTGGTTTCTGCCGGCAACCAGAGTTCAGCCCTGGGTTTGGTGGAAGCAATGCAGTGGCTTAGAGCTGAGCAGGGCACAGGCAGAGAGGCTGTGGGGTGAAGGAGACACTGCAGTGTTTAATTACAGGTCGGTCTAACTCACCTCTGCTGTAACTCTTTGGTAGCCAACACGTTTATACCACAAATGAACGCTGTTTAAAATCAGAGGCTCCTGCAGAAGGGAGATCAAAGGCTAATGCAAAGAAATAATTTCTTGTGACTGATTTTGGGGAGGTAGTGCTTTGTTCAGTGTTCTTAAAGGCTATGTGCAAATGGCAGAAATGGAAAAAAAACCCCCAGTGTTAAAATCCTGGCTGCTTTTTGCATTTGGAACATCAATTTGAATGTGAAGAAGCAGAGGCAGCTCTAGTTCTTGACCTATACTTGCAGTGCTTAATTCTGTGTGGCAACTGTGATAGATGCAATTGCAACAGAGCTAGCGTTAAATCACAGCTAACTGTGTAGCTGCATCAGCACAGGGCTAACTGGTTCGGTCTCTGATTGGCATCATGGAGACATGGTGGGGTGGCTCCTATGACTGGAGGGTTGGAAAGGAAGGATGCAGCCTCTTTAGGAAGGACAGGCAGGGAAGACAAGGAGTAGGTGTTGCCCTCTACGTCAGTGACCAGCTGGAGTACATAGAGGTCTTCCTGGGATGGATGAAGAGGCAACCTAGAGTTTATGGGTCAGGATTAAAGGGAGGACAGGGACAGAGGACGCTAGGAAGGGTATGCTGCCAGACCAGGGGTGCCAAAGTCTGTAGGCAGCAATGTCTGTTAGACAGGCAACACAGGAGGGCATAAGCAATCCAGGAGGTTACCAGAGTGCATTGATGGTAACTTCCTTCTCCAAGTAATAGAAGAGCCAACAAGGAGAAGTGCCATGCTCAACCTTCTTTAATTGGGAAGGAGGAGCTAGTGAGGAATGTGAAGCTTAAGGGCAGCCTTGGCTGCAGAGATGATGAAATGGGGGAGTTCAAGATTCTTAGGGCAGTGAGGAGGGTCACTACTCTGGACTTCTGGAGAGCAGACTTTGGCCCCTTCAGGGACCTGCTTGGTAGAGTACCATGGGATAAGGCCCTAGAGGGAAGAGGGACCCAAGACAGCTGTCTAGTATTCAAGGATCATTTCCTCCAAGCTCAGGAGAAATGTGTCCCAACAAAGAAAAAGTCAGGCAAAAACGCCAGGACACTTGCAGGGATGAACAAGTCAGCTTTCCCACTGACTGGAAAAGGGGAAATATAAACCCTGTTTTTAAAAAGGGAAAAAGAAGACCCAGGGATCTATAGACATTCAGTCTCACATCAGCGCCTGGCAAGATCATGGAGCAGATCCTCCTGGAAACTATGCTCAGGCACATGGAAAATTAAGAACTGATTCTGACAGCCAACATGGCTTCACTCGGGGCCATTTGTGCCTAAAAAATTTGGTGGCCTTCTATGTTGGCGTTACAGTGTTGGTGGATAAGGGAGGAGTGACAGACATCTACCTGGACTTGTGCAAAACATTTAACACTGTCCTACACAATATCTTTGTCTCTAAATTGGAGAGACATTGGTTTTATGGATGGACTACTCAGTGGATAGGGAATGGCCTGTACAGTTGCACTCAAAGAGTTGTGGTCAGTGGCATGATGTCCAAGTGGAGACCAGTGATGAGTGGTGTTCCTCAGGGATCGGTATTGGGACCAACACTGTTTAACATCTTTGTCAGAGACATAAAGAGCGGGACTGAGTGCACCCTCAGCCAGTTTCCTGATGACACCAAGCTGTGTGGTGTGGTTGACACATTGGAGGGAAGGAATGCTGTTCAACGGTACCTCAACAGGCTGGAGAGATGGGCCCATGCAACCTACATGAAGTTCAACAAGGCCAAGTGCAAGGTCCTGCGCATGGTTCAGGGTGATCTCAAGCACAAGTACAGTCTGGGCAGAGAATGGATTGAGAGCAGCCCTGAGGAGGTGGACTTGGGGATGCTGATTGATGTAAAGCTCAACATGAGTTGACATTGTGTACTTGTGGTCCAGAAAGCCAATCATGGCAGACAACTGGGCTGCATCAGAAGAATTCTGACCAGCTGGTCCAGGATGGTGATTGTCCTCCTCTATTCTGCTCTCATGAGGCTCCACCAGAAGTACTGTGTTCAACTCTGGAGCCCTCAGCACAAGAAAGATGCCCACAAGGATGATCAGAGGGTTTGAGCACCTCTCATATGAAGACAGGCTGAGTTGGGCTTGTTCAGCCTGGAGAAGAGAAGGCTCTGGAGAGACCTAATTGTGGCCTGCCAGTACCTGAAGGGAGCATACAGGAAAGCTGGTGAGGGACTGTTTACAAGGGCATGAAGTCATAGGACAAGGAGTAATGGCCTAAAGCTGAAGAAGGGCAGATTTAGATTGAATACTAGGAAGACATTCTTCTCTATGAGGGTGGTGAGGCACTGACACAGGCTGCCCAGAGAAGCTGTGGCTGCCTCCTCCCACCCCAGCAGTCTTCAGGGACAGGTTGGATGGGGCCTTGAGCAGCCTGGTCTAGCAGAGGGTGTCCCTGCCCAAACCAGTCTGTGATTCTAGGATTCTATGACTATTTTCCTACCTTGCCAGGCAAGCTCTGCTGCACGTGCTGACCTCTGTGCTTTCTTGTCTCTTCTGCTAGCAAGCGTCCAAGTTGCTGAGCTTAAAACCCCTATGTGCCTGTGGCCACATGAACTACTTTACTTGCTACAATAGCAGCTGCACTCTCAGGTACAGACTTTAACACCATCACTTGCAGCCGGTTCAAGATGACCCCCACGAGTACTGCTGCTGAGGGAGCTCATTTTGCCCTTCCCACTGCTGTGGCCATGCATTCCTTACCCTGTGCTGTAATTCATTTTTGTTAGATTAGTTTCAGCCTGGATTAGTTTCCCTGGTCCAGCTCACCGCAGAGCTGTGCGTGTGCTTGTGCCAGCACAAGGCAGAGCGAAGGCGGGGATGGAGAGGGACGAAACGACATCTTTGGGAAGCAGGGCCAGGGAAAAGCAAGTGTGGATTTTTGGCCTCTTGCTCTCCCTTGCTTCTCCTTGTTTGATGAAGAGATATTGCTATTGTGTCTCCTTGTTTGCTTTTAATTTCCTTCCTTGGGCTGATTATAGAATTGGAGGAATGGTGACAGGTATTACACCTATAGGCCAAGCCATCTCTGGATGAGCCCAGCTGCTTTTAGTCACAGCATTCTGCTTCCAGGGCTTCATATAATTCTCTGTTGAACAGTTCCCCCAGTGTTCCTGGCGTGTTTTGCCGAGTGCAATTCCAGTAGTCCTCTTATGTTCCTGCTATCTGTCAGTGCTGTGTCCCCTCTTGTCATCCCAGCTGAACCCCAGTGCTCAGCCTCCAGCTGGGGACAAGCACTGACACACACAGGAGCCGAATAATACCCTGGTGGGGATCTGCAAGTCTTGGAGTGGCCCTGCTCTGCATTTATTTCTCAGCAGCACTATTGCCTTTAAATGCACAGGCTGCCAGGTGCTCTTGCCTTCGGAAGTCAGGTGGGTCAGCACGCCGCTGCTCGGGTCCAGGTGACGGAGCACTTGGTCCGGGGACTCCCGCGAGAGCTCCTTGCCTGCTTCCTCCACTGCAGCACAAACTGAGGATGGGTTTTATTTTTCTGAGCACATCAGGTCTTCTGGCACAGCGTGATGTTCTGCATACTGTCAACTACTTTGGGCTGCTTGTCAAGTAGGGGTGCAATGTAAGCTCAAATGCTGCTCTAATTTTTGCGTTATCATTCCTGTTGCAAATGTCATTATTTAATTAGGCTGTACAGTATTTCCAGAGGAAATATTTTGAGGGGAAGGCACAGCAGTTCCTGCATCTCGATGCCTTTATTACATCTGGGCTAGCTGAACGCAACGTGCAATAAAAAAGCAGCCTGTGGCTTGGGTCCAACAGAAGAAATGGCTTCAGCAACTTCTGCCTGGCTCCATATTTGGCCATGGTGCGTTGTTCCTCTCGCTGCAGCTGTAGCCTTAAAAGGGTAACTGACCACTTGGTTTCCAAAAAAATGTGTGACCACCTTTCCTACAAGATATGGACTAATCCCTGCAGGATCCTTAGGAAAACAAGTTTAGAGTTTTTAAATCCACTGAGTGAGTGAGTAAGCGAGTGAGGCCTTTGCAACCCAGCACAGATAGCTGCTGCTTTTCCTTGGGTTTTTCTTAATGGGGCTTTTGGCAGTATTGAGGAAAAGTTCCACGTTACCTTTAAAAAATGTCATACTCGACTCCTCCTCTTTTCCAGAGGAAAGTCCCAACCACTTATCAGATTGCTGGGGCGTTGTAGAAAGGGTTGTCAAATAAATTCCCATGTTTTCCCTCTGTCACTAGTTTGTGTACTGACTACTTTCATTTTTTGTCTGGTGGCCTTTTGTATCCATCAGCAACTTCCTTTTCCAGAGCCCCAAAACTGCTCAAGTCTTGCTCTGGTGTTGCAGATAGGAAAGCCCAAAGTGCTTCGCTGTGTTGACTTTGCAGTAAGGATTTATTTATTTTACCTTTCAAAAGGTGACTCTAAAGTCAGTATAATTAAATACTGGTGTCTGTAGCTGCTGCCTGTTTTTTTTTTATTCCCAAAGTATTTTTCTCCTACTAAAAGGGCCCGTGCTTGTTGGTAACAAGCATATGAAGTGCTTGGACATGCAAAGTACCTCCTGGAGGAAGGACTAGGATGTTCCTATTGTACCGTATTAAAATGAATATTTTTTCCCTAAGTTTATTGCAGGGAATACACTGAGCAGGGAGAGATTATAATCACCAGAGGCCTGTTGTTGCAAAGTTTTACGCAAGTAATATGTACTACTGTAAATAAGATTTAATACCGATGCTCATGTTTGGCTTGCTGAGGTTATGATGTGGGATATTCACCTGGAGGACAGCTGGTTGCTTTCAGTGGAGCTGTTGGGTTTGCTACCTTTGCCAAGACTGATTGCTCAAATAGGTCTTTGCAGGATCCGACCCGGTGTTGGTCTGAGCTGACTTGTAACTGTTCCCTACAGAGCCTGGACGAAGAAGGAGGTTGCCCTGGGCTCCATAATTGGACTCCCCCTCACACACCACTGGGACAGAGGCAGATTCAGGTCTCTGGTGGACTCCTATGAAATGCCTCCAATAGGTTGTTAAAATTGAATGGGTTGAATCTGTCCCTCATTTCTGAGTTTCCAAAAAATAAGTGTATGCAGCTGCTCTTTTAGAAATTGACTTGTACAGACGGAGAAAGAATTTTCTAGGGCTTGCAAGATGTGACTTGTTCACAGCCACATATATAAAAACATAATAGATTTTAAGTTATCTAACTACATTTCTCCTAAACAGTAAAGTAATAGCCAGCTATACCTTCTGGAAGGATTATCTGTATCTGAGAGGTTTTTTACTGAATCTCATCCTACCTTCATAGATGAGGAGGGTTTTCTTTCAAAAGTGTCTCTGCTTGAGGATAAACTCCCCATATGAAGAAATTCTGCAGCATTAATAACAACTATTTTTATAGATGAAATCCAGCAGACTTTATTTTTTTTCCTTTTCTGTGTAGCCAAACAATAATTATAAAGAGATACTAAAGGGGATCTAGAAGGTTGGTATGAGACCTCACACCCTCTCACATGTTTCTACCTTTGCAGGTTTTCCAGATCTCTTTGTCCATTCTGGACCATCATGCCTGAGCAGTTAAGGTTATTGTTTTGTTTGCCTTTGGCTTTCTTTTCTCATGTGTCGTAACCCAATTAATTTAACAGTCTTCTTAAGAACTTAATTTGATCCCTTATCCGTTCCCAGGTTAGTTGTCAGCCATTTAGAGAGTCTTGGAGGAATCCACCCACCTCCACAGTATTCAGAGCAGGTACGGAGCAGGGCATCTTCGGCCCTGCAGGGTTGCAGGTCCCTGGGGCCCACCACACCTAACACTTCAGTAGCTTTCAGGAGAGTCCTCCAACTTGCAAATGCTCAACAAAAGGACAAGCAAAAGGGATTGTTTGGCAAGAGGGTGAGAGGAGGCAGCAGCTGTTCTTCCAATGCTTCATACAGCCAAAGCCTGGTGGGTGCTATGAAACAACAGGGTACCGGTGGGTTCTGCTTTGATGGCTGGGGAAGTCAGAATGAGGGAGTCATTCAAAAGCAGAGCAAGCAAGAGCCTTCAAAGTCACAGCAAGAGAGGGGAATGGAAACTGGGGACAAGAAGAGCAACACAGACACTCAGGCTACTGGAGTGTATTCACGGACAGACTGCCTTTTTTCAGACTGCAAAAATTGAAGACCTGTGTTGCAAGAGCCTGCATTTTTCCTCCCCAGCTGCTCATCCCCTTATCAGTAGCAATGTGCACATTGAGAACTACATTAGTCTGGAAAGCTGCGACTCTGGCATCTCCAGCACACGCGTGCTTATGTGCCAGTGAAAACCTTCTACTCGAGTGTGTAGGAATTGGAGTGATTTTTGCAGTGCTCTAGGTAAACACAGGCTGGAGAAGGTCATGGAAAGGACAGCATCACAAGCTCTGGTTGAGACTTTACTTTTATTTCTGTATGTAAGGAAAGACTTCTCCCCTCCCTCCTGTCTGCATCTCCAGTCCCTCCTCCCCTTCCGCAGCATCACCCTTTGCCAGCATCTAACACTCTCAGGGGATATAGATGTTAATGTAATGACTTGGTTTTGTTTGTCCTGGCAGCCAGTAAGGAATGCCACGCTTGGTGGCACGCATTTCAGATGCATTTAATAATCCTCAGTGTCTCACATTTTCAAGCAAAGTAGCTCTGTCCAATGCAGTGCCCATGCTGCTGAACCCAGGAGAGTTTCCCAGCAGCTGTGCCTTGGTGCGTGCCACAGCGGTGTCCAAACTCCACGTTGGGGCACGACCAGAGTGTGCACCTTCCTTTCCCATTCCCTGCTGTGCCAAGAGCACGCAGGCTGGATGGGAGCCATGGATTGCTCCAGCAGATCTCCTGCATGTCCCCTGAGACTTGCTGGTGCATGCCCTGCACGGAAGCCCTGATGCAACCACTATGGCATGTAGGGAAGGTGACAGAGAGCAGATTGGTAATGCTTTACCCAAGAGAAAAGTGCTCAAGTATGAGCTTCACACTGGGGCGCAGGGATAAAAGTGAGAGGAGAAATAAGGGCTGCTCCCATGAATGGCTGTTTATATCCTAAAACCAGCGTGGGATCTGAGAGCAGCTCCAGTGAGTAAGTATGCAGTTTGGCTGTCAGATGAAGAGCTGGGTGAGATGCCAGTGCACTGGTTATAACTGATGAAGGTAGGAACTGAGCGTTTGGAATGAGGCAGGGCAAAATCCCACAGTTAGATAAAAATGCTGTGCAACAGAGCAGCGTAAATCATAATTGCTAGGAAAAGCCCTGTAGGTAAAGGATGTGGGCACAGAAAAAAATGCTGTGGCAGCTAAAAACCACCGTAAGGAACAATGACTTTGAAGCTGTGGTTTCTGTAAAGACTCAGTAAGCCATGCGGAATGAATGCTGGGCATAACCAGCCAGCTGCATCCCAGGTATGATTAGTTAGGAAGATGAGTGAGGGTTTGGAGTGGGACATATGTACTGTGCTAACCTTATCTGCTGAGAGCATCTCTGAAATGAAATAGGTGCAAAAGACTTGCGAAATTATTTTTTTTCATGGGAAAGGTTGGAGAAAAAGATATTTATCATGCTGCTCATAATGTGGGTTTTTTTCTTGTGGGGTCTGAACTCTTCTTAGAGTTTTTGCTAGTAGTAATATAATATAAAATATAATTTGAGTGCTAAGATATTCCTTTTAAGAAGACGATACTGAACACTTAAGCTATTTTTCTGCCACCGTTAGCCAGGCAATCTCTCAAAGGTGTGCATGCAGTTTCTGTACGTGTCCATATTGTTATTTTCTGGTACAAGGAGTTCTGCATGCATAACCATATACAAATGTAGTATGATTAATTATTCAGACACCACCACCAAGTGCTGAGAGCTTTACAAAAAAATAAAAAAAATAAAATAATGAGTGCAAGGTTCTTGCTCTACAGATTTTCTGCACAGTACAGGGGAGGAGGGGAAGAAATGTGAAGGCCAGCTCTGATAATGTAGCCTATAAATTTGGTGTGGGAAGGCTGCATCCTGCCTCTTAATGTATTCTGAACTTTTACGTTTTTCAGCTTGTCAAAAGAAAAATGGGATAAATGTTTATCTTCCCAAAATGATCTCTGGTTAGGCTTATCTTGGCTATAGATTGAAAATCAAAATATAAATCACGAGCCTTTCTTATGCAAATACCCATTGTTAACATTTGTCAGACACAGAGAGAAAACACTCCAAGTCCTCTCGCATCTTTATGGAGGATGAAAACAAATCACACAAGTAAGTGTGCTGAAAGTGCTAATACTCTTTCAAGCCTTTGAGCAGCATTAAAATCCCAAGAAACCTGAAGGTGAACTGTCTATAAAAATAAATTTTAAAAAATGCATGGCATACTAATGCCCCAAAGCCACCATTTTGTAGGAAAAATACCCCTCGCAAAATTGATGCCAAACATGATGGCAACTGGAATCAAGGGATTTCGTGCTTCTCTTGTAAGGCATGGTGCTCTCCAAGGGAAAAAAATAGCAGAAAATGGGAAAGTTTACATTGGCCATGTCAGTGGGAAGTCAAAGAAAAGCTAAATTTACAAACTGAGGAAATACTGCAGACTATCCTCTACCCCTGGAGGGCTCTAAGTTTCTTTTTTGAAAGCAGTCACTTTGTAAATATGAGGTACTTCGAATTCTCGAGTTATTGCTGTCACCAGCTTGGAGAGACTTTTGTGGCTGGTGTACTTGGCTGAGAAGGGTTAGTGAGCCCATGAGGGCTTTTGTAATTATTTTTTTTTCCCCCTCCTAATTTGGAGAATGTTACCTAGCTCTCAATCACAGCTTCATCAGTGTGGCTGAATGGCATCATCACAACCTGGCTGGAGAAGTTGTCATCTAGGTAAACAGAAGCAAACTGTATTTACGAAATTGGGAGTCTCAGCACTTGCTGGTTTCAAATGTGTCTGATTTAAAGAATCTCTTTCTTTCTTTTGCCCTTTCTCTTATTCTTTCTTATCCAGTCTGGTGACTACTTTTTCACTAAAAGAGGCTCAAGTTTTCTTATTTTTTTTGATGTATTACATGGAAAAGTGGATCCTAGGGCTCATCAGAACCCCATTTATCTCATGGCTTTGCCATCAATCATGAAGTGCACATAGCGGAAAAACATATAGAAAGCTCCCCAGGCACAGTAGACAGTTTGAAATGAGAAGTGAGCCAGTGTCTGCAGGAGGAAGGGTAGCTTGGGTCTTCCACAGTTCCCTCCTCGAGGAATAGCAGAGCTGGTGGCCTTCAATGGCAGAGACATCACAGAGTTGCTCATGGGTGATTGCATCAGTGGTAATGGGAGATCTCACAGACCTGTTGTAGAAATGGAGTTAGACAGTGTTTCAGAACCCTGAGCCTCTGACTGGAAGTAAGTGGCATTAGTAGGTCTGTTAGTTTGGTTACGTGCTATTTAAACATTTCTAGCTGTGGATGATCCTCAAGACTTACCTTCTTTCTGAGACCCATGAGTGATCCGTGTCTCCCAACTTAAGTGGCACACGATTATGTAGTTAAGAGGAAGACTTCTCAGCTCCTCAGGCTTCACCAGCACAGCATGAGGAGAGACTTAGCTTGCACTGGAGCCCTGATCTAGTCTGTACATGGTCCATGTGCTTCCTGTGGCTCTCAATGCTGTAGCCTTTGAATATGTCACTGCACTTAAGGTCTTTCGTCTTACAGAGGTCCTGGGGGATGGAGAGGGGTATCTGTGCAGCAGAGTTAAACCATTTGTCCTGAGCCATGTGGGACACTTTTGAGAAGGGAAATTTAGTCTAATGTTTCTCTCCATCAAAACTGTGCCCTGCATGTAGATGTCTACTGCATATTTTTGTGAAGGGGCAGGTGCTGTTATCATCCCCACTATGAACTAATGCATATCTCATTTTGACTGGAAATTCTTGTTTCTCCCTGTAAAATCCATTCTCTTCCTCAGTTTTTAATCCTGTACCAGCATCAAGTTGATCATTATGTATTTGTACATGACTGGCACAATAGGTCCTGCATAAGTGGTTACCCTACATCCCATCGGAGTGGAAATTAGCAAAAATTTCCAGCCAGGAAAAGAAAAAGTCTAAGGAGACATCTGTAATGCAGAATAAGTCTTTCTTGTGTCTTTTTTTTTCAGTGCTTTTCTTTGCTCAAGTGACAGTCAAAACTTTTAATATTTCCTTTCTCTATTTTTTTTTTGCCTTTTTATGCTTTAAAGGAAAGAACTGCAATCTGCAAATGAGGCCCTCGTCTTCCATCCCCTGTTTCCACATTGATTAGAAGTAGTGAAGGATGAGCATACTGAGCTGTGTGGCTGTGCTCTGATACATCCTTGCAGAGAACACAGGGATGCTGTTGCACAGAAATGTTGAGACATTGATTGTTGTGGTTTAAGGGCATGCATCTCAACGTGCAGGGTGCAGTGCCTCCGGCCCGGTGCATGTAGTTCTACAGATACTGGGGAATCACTGTGGAACTTTTCCTATGTGGAAATCATTTGGTGAACTGGGAGTGTAACCCCTAGATGATATTAGGGCCTTTCCTGCAGTGTTGTCTGTTGATTTTCAAGCTGAGACAGCCCAGAAGGGCTCAGCAGCTTTCAAGCTCCACCAGCCTCTTGACAGGTCCCAGTGTGGATCGGGAGGGATGTTTAAGCATAAATTGGGTGAGGACACTCTTTGTTTCAGTGCTTTTTGGTGTGAGGTCAGCAGCACCGAACAAGTCCCAAAGAGTGTGTCTGGGGTGAAAGTCCAAGTTCAGCTGCCTTTGCTGTGGGACTGATGTTATAAGGATTTACCCAGCTCTGGGGACTTTTGTCTGGGGAGTCGGACTGCTTTTTGAGAGACAATGGCAACGCTGGTGTCAGTGTGGGGAGCAGTGGGAGACGGGTGCAGGGCTGTTGAATGGGCCCAGCCACCGCCCAGATGGAGGGATCAGCCAGCGAAACAAAAGTAAAGCTGCTGACAGCACATTGCTGAGAGAAGAGGGGCAGGACAGTGCACCCAGGCCGGCATGGGAGCTGCCTGTGTGGGTGCTGGGAAGCCATTAGGGCTTAGTAACAAGTTTGGTCCCCTGTGAGAAAGGACACAGCCCTCATTTTAAATGGGGAGAATGAAAGGGCTCTTGCCTGCTGTCTCTCGGCATCAAAAAGGTCAAATCTCAGTGGGAGTTGGTGTTGCCCTCATACCTTTCCAGCTGCTTTTGTGGCTTTAGTGATGAGCTGGGCAGATTTTCACAGGGTAACAGGGTTCCAGGCAAATTGCTAGGATCTCATCTCTACCATTTGCCTGAAGCAAATCCTGTACCTCTGTGGGCAGGCTTTGGCTAGCAAGGAATTTGGGGGTTTGTTCCAAGGGTAAAGCACTATTTGTGAATGACTAGGGTTGGTTGGAGGAGGCATCTTTACAGGTTGAGTGGTTGGTTTCCCATTGCTCCAGCTGAATGGCCAAGGTCACTGCAAGCCAAGCATTGGGGTGCATATGGGGAGCAAACCTGTGCCTCTTGCAGGCAAACGGCACAGGTCCTAGGGCAGAGGTGTATGACTAAGGGGCTGTGGCAAGGCCTCAGCATGGCTGCTTGCTTGGAGCAGCAAAGTACCAAACACAACTGAAGGATGCTGTATTGTCTAGCCATCCTATGCTTTATCCTCTTGGAACAAAATCCTCCTTTTTGAAGACACAAAGATATCTTCTTTTGCCCTGGTGATGGAGTAAGTCATCTGTGTTACTAGAGTTCTAACACTGCCAGTGAAAAGTTGGCCATACCTAGCCAGGAAAATACTTTATGGAAAATAGCAATAGTATAGGAAGTCTTCTGAGTTGCTTTGAAGACTTTATAGGACTTCAGTATTCTAAAACTTAGGCCTAAATTAATTTTGACCAGTTAATAATGATGTATGCTTGAGCCAACCTCAATAGCCTGCCTTTGCTTTTGTTTTTTATCCCCACAATGAATTTAGAGAAGGCACCAGCATAATCCCTCAGCCTTCATTTTGCAAGACTAAAGCTGAAGTCTTCTAGCCTCCTCTTGTAAGATAGATACAAATCCCCATAGATAAACACAAATCCCCAGTTCCTAGTCGTTTTTCTGTTCCAGAGCTTAGCTTAAAAGCATTCTTGCCCTAAAAGGACTGTGGGATTTTATAGTGCTACATCCCTCTAGGTTTGTCTCTTCTAGTACAGGCTTACTGAGAAAGTGGGGTGTGTTTGTGAATGTATGTATGAATATGCTATGCAGGGAGTGCATGCACATGCTCATATTTCAGATTCACATTTTTGTACAGATAAATCCATACCTTGATAACAACTTGGGGTTAGGTTTGGGTTTTTTTATCCTTACTACATCAAAGAACACAAATAACTTTGTAAGTTTGGAAAGGCCCAAATCAAAATTCCATATTGCAGTGTAGAAAAGGCACCAAATACAGCCTTGGAAATCCCACTGATCTCTGATTTTCATCTCTTTCAGAGAAATACTTGTTGAAGTAATTTTACCCCTGCCAGAGTTGCAAGTGAAAGAGAATGTTTCCAGGGAAGTTGGTATTTCAGAGATAGGAGGTTTCAGAGGAATTAAAGAAAGGTTACTCTTTTAAAGCAGCTGGTGCTGGAAAGCAGGGAAACAAGCTATTTTACCATCTAGTCTTTGTAATTTTGATTGCAAAGAGTATTGCCGGCTTGAAAGATGAGGCTTTTGGGAATAGGTTTTTTCTGAAGCAATATTGAAACGTGTGAGCAGATAAAAGAGAAATATGTTCATAAGCAAAGGGTATCAGTCACCAAAACCTCTCCTCTCCAACCTCATCCCGCAAGGTGCGCACATCCTAAGTGATCTGAGCTACTGTCAGGTAGTATATGTGTGTTATGTACTTCAGTTTAGAGCTGACCAAGACCTAGCCTGTCTCTTGCCTCAGGACTGCTCTGCCATTTCCTGGCTACCCACGAGTTCAAATGGTCATCATGTCAAGGAGAGGGGACTTGGCCAAGTGTAAGGATGTTTGGGCTGTGTGCTATTTCCTCAAAGATGCTTATGATGGCTTTGCACTGACTGAGTCCTATCAGTGACTCTAGTCCCAAATCTTCTTATAAACAGTGATAGTTATTTTGAGATAACTAATCTCGGTAGTAAGGCAGGGGTACTTTCTAAAGTTGTTCATCATAGGGAGGGTCTACCTTGCTTCTGTAAAACCAAAGTGAAGGCTGATAATGTGCCCATATCATTCCCCCGATGATAATCCCAAACAAGGAGGTCTCTTCAGAGCCCTTCCTACTTCCCTGTGATATGATCCCCAGAGCTCTCCAGTCAGCTTTCAAGCCTCTCATGTTGCCAAGAGTTTAATAGCTATTGAATTTGGAAGGAGGGCATCCTGACTGATTGATATGCTGTGCTCCTTTCAACAGAATATGGCAGGTCTCTGGAGTTGAAGGTGTTAACGTGGCCTTCATGTGCCGGGGTGTTTAATGGTCAAGTGAGGTTTCAGAGTCTGAGCAGAGAAACATCTCCTTGCTTAGGCATATTGCCAACAACTTCCATTAAAATCTTTGACTTGTATAAAGGCTTCACATTATCACTTAATACTCACTTTACAATACAATGGTGTTAAACATACAGATGAAAAGGCGGGGGAGCAACTGAAGGCATCTGAAAGGTGTTGTATGGGTATATCTCATTTTGCTTCTGAAGTGCATTCTGTTTCACTTCAGCTGCCGAGGTTTATGAGAAAAATTCAGTTTGAGAACTTAGAATTGGCATTAAATATAGCATTAAAGACCATCTAGTTGGAAGGTGAAGTCATCCAAGATAAGTTGGAGTAGTTGCTGCTGCTTTTTTTGAGAACAGTGTATTCTTACTTGGAAGATAAAGAGGGAAAAAAGACAAATAGAAATGATAAAAAATGCTAAAGTTTCTGTTGCTGAGTGTCCTGGCAGCCTCAGTGCAGGAAGACGCTGAGCACAGACTTATCACTCACTCCAAGACTTGGCAAATTAGGACCAGCATTAAGCTGTTTATGACTGCTTTCAGCTATCTTTTTGGTCATGAGCTCTCTACAAAATTGCCAAAGAAATACTGTTGACAGCTAGCTAGGCTTCCTTAGACAAAGGGAGAAAAGAGGGAATTAGGAAGAAAGGGAACAGCCTTTCCACTTGTTTTTGCTCAGAGCTAGGACCAGTATTTACTGTGGAAATTTTGGTGGATTGATTTCTGGTCCTGAGGTCTCTTTCTCATGAGACGTGAGTTCACAGAATCCTCGGGGTTAATTCAGATCCTGTGTAGAGTTCTAACTCCAGCCTTTGATTTTTTTTACTTTGATTTTTTATTTTCGTAAATGTTTGCATGTAACAGGCTAAGCTCCATTGGTTTCCATGAAAGTCTGTGTGTGTTAGGAGCAGGGAGGGAACAGGACTGAGAGTATTCTCTCTCTGGCCTAGACATGGAGTGAAAACGAGCAACCTGCAGGTGCAAGATCATTTACTAATACTCCATCATTTAAACAGGGGTCTGGCCTTAAGTCAGCACCAAGCCTTAGGGAAAACACTCAGCGAAGCCTGTTTTGTGTTATTGTCATATGGTCAATAAACCATCCATTTGTTTGGCACAGTTATGGTGCTGGCAAAAGGCCTAATCTCAGGTACTGAGGCTGGATGAGGCCCACCCCGTTACTGGAAGAGGCTTTCTTTTGGGGGGTTCAGTTCCTTCACAAAAACTGTAGCCAGGTGATATGCTGCAGCTTTCAATCCATTAAAAAGATGTTCAGTTTAGAGGACCTTTTGTTTTGGCCATATTGAATTGATCAAACTTGTGGTTTACAATTAGCAAACGAGACTTGCCTACTCGGTCTGGGTTGAAATCGAGTCGATTTGGTGAAGGTGGATGAGAAGGGAGTTTGTTTCACCAAGCATGTTGTGGCAGGTGGCTGCCGTGTTGCAAAAGAAACTTGCTTTTCAGGAACAGGCTTTTAGATGGTAATGTGTGAGAGGAACAGAGCTGTAGATGCACACACACACAATTTAATTTGATAGAATCATAATTTGTCAAAGGAAGTATGGATATGGACATAAACTTTGAGTATACTCTTAAGAAAAATGAAAGAAAATAAAAATTCAAGATGCATGCCCAGTGGTGCACCAGAGTTTCACACCTGCACCATCTTTTGTATCTCTGCATACACATTTTCGACCAAAATGTGAACCTCACAGCTTGTGTCTGCAGACTCAGTTTGAATTTTAGGTTTCATTTACACAGGATTAAGCATAAAAATTACTGTCTATCTGTCATCTTTCTGTCTCCCTCTGTGCACACACATCAGTGATGAAATGGATTGCAGAAATTTATGAGCAAAAAACTCACGAAAATTGGAATGGCTTATGCAATAAACTTTTAACTGCATAAATAGAAGTTTATTGGTGCTTCACTGTGTCTTTCAACACTGAATTTCAGGTTATGAAAAACAAATAAACATTGTAATTTTTGAAGTTTCTAAACACAAGCAGTTGGAGCTTGATATTGAGGCTTGAGAAAATGGCTATTTGGTTTTGTTGTGGAATTGAATGGGCTACTCAGAAAAATCTGATGGGATATATTAATGTAGGAACTATTGATCACCAAAATGAACCAGTATATTCCCACATTTAAAGAGAGATGGATCAATGTTATCTGACCATGGGTGTACTGACTATCAGAAGATAGATTAGACTGTTCTTGTTGCTATCCAGCAACAGACAAACTGAAATCACAGGAAATTCCATCTGTAAATAAAGAAAAATAGTTCTCTGGTGAGTGTGACCAAATACTGGAACAGATTGCCCAGAGAGGTTGTGTAGTTTCCATCTGTGGAGATAGTCAAAACTGGACTGGACACATCTCTGATCAGGGGTTGGTCTGGATGGTCTCCAGAAGTGCTCCCTAGCTTCGGCAAGTGGGTGAGTCTGATCTAGAGAGTTTCTGTCCATTATGGCTGATCAAAACTGTACCAGAAAACCTTTCTTCCAGGGGTCCCTCTGGCTTCAGGTTTAAGTTTAAAAGCTAAACACCTAAATCTCAACTGGTTATCTTCTCTTCTCTTATGTTCAGTGGCTGTTTATCGAAGAGCCACCTCTCCAGTGTGCTAGGTTTTTAAGGCGGATGAGATGTACATTACCTTATAGAGGTGTCTCTTTCCCTTTCTTGACCAACTCAGACTTAGTGGTTTTGGTCTTAGACCCCCTAAGTTGGCTGATTCCTACCATAAGTTTTAGTCCCTGCACAGACATGATGTATGCAAAATTAGAAAGTGTCTGTTAAAGTGCCAACAACCATAAATGGACTGTACCCGCCACACTCTCCCAGTGTGCAAAAGATGACACCCATCCAGGTTTGTAAAGCATGTTGAGGGCAGAGAACAGCTGTTTTCTGGAGGACTCTGGGCTCTGTCTGCATGGCAGCAGCACAGGGCAGCGGGATTAGGCACACAAAGAAGAAAAAGTCAGTGCTGAGAATTTGGCCCCATAATGTGCATATTGGAGGGGGTCACTGGACCTAGCCCACAGACTGAGCACCCTTTAGCAGCTAGAACATGCTAGATGTGGTTTTATCTGAAAGAAATCCAGTGTGCATGCTCCCAAAGCACTCTGTGTTGGGATCCAAGGCATGGTGTGTGGGGACAAGAGGCAAGTTCACTTCTGAAGCACACTTGTGAAGGGGACACAAAAATGCAGGTGTGCCTTGTGAAATTTAGAGAAGAAAAAAACTTAAAAAAAATAAAAATAGCAAAAATGGACAAAGTACATGGCAGTCATATGATTAACAGAGCTCTCTTAAGACAGGTGATAATACAGCAAGGGCTATTTTTATCAACACATGTATGATTCTGCCTAAAATGTCATTTCAGAGGTACTGAAATTGTTCTAGAAAATGGGTTAAATTTGATTAGTATTTTTGACAGAAATGAGGAGGAAGCGAAGCTTTAACAAAGTCAAAACATTTCATTGCAGCATTTTTCTGAGCATGAAAATATGTCATTTTGCTAAGTGAAACTTTTCAACCTTTAATTCTGAAACAGTACATTCAATTAAATATGTGATCTAAATTTCGAAAAACTGTAGAAGGTGGCTTTAAACTGTGCTAAGTATACCAAGACAGAAGTAAGGATTTGGTTTAAGTCTAATGCAATAAAGTCTACATCTTTCTGTGATATCTGAAGTCTTTTTATTTTTCCTCTGGGGGAAGATGAAGAGAAAGAAAATTGGATGAATGACAGGTTCATGCAAGTGTTTAGGTTGGTTATTGAATGTGTTTTCTATTCATACCTCTTGACAATTGCATGTGGCATTTATTCAATTCTCTGAAATGCAGCTGTGAGTTTTGCAGGTGAGAAGACAATTTCTTTAAGTAAATTTTATCAGTCATTTTCTATCTTCATTTCTGAATTTAAAAAAATGGAGGATACAATACAGGAAATTCTGCCTAGTTCTATGGCACAGATTTTGACCACATGCTTATATAGATAATTGTGGCTTCTCTGCTCTTGTACAGCAGGGGGTTCCCAGAATGTCACTTTGTTAAGTTGTGAGTGTTCTAAGACTGTGGTTTTCACAGATGCTACTGGATATTGGGGTTTTTGTTTCTCAAAGAATGAGATACACTGGCAGTCACAGCTCACTATCATAGAATCATAGAATGTCCTGAGTTGGAAGGAACCCATAAGATTCAGTGATTCACAGAATTGTAAGAGTTGGAAGGTACTTCCAGAGATCATCGAGTCCAACCCCCCTGCCAAAGCAGGGTCCCTAGGACAGGTCACACAGGGAGGCATCCAGATGGGTCTTGAATATCTCCAGAGATGGCAACTCCACACCCCCTGGGCAGCCTGTGCCAGGGCTCTGTCACCCTCACTGTGAAAAAGTTCTTCTGCATGTTGGTGCGGAACTTCCTGTGCTCCAACTTGCAGCCATTGCCCCTTGTCCTGTCCCCACAGACCACTGAAAAGAGGCTGGCCATTTCCCACTGTATCCCACACTTCAGATATTTATAAAAATTAGTAAGATCCCTGCTTAGTCTTCTTTTCTCAAGGCTGAAAAGCTCCAGTTCATTCAGACATTCCTCGTAGGGGAGATGCTCCAGGCCCTTAATCATCTTTGTAGCCCTCCACTGGACTCTTTCCAAGAGAAAATAAGGATCATCAAATCCAACTCCTGGCTCCACACTGGGCCAGACAAGTCAGAGCATGGGACTGAGCGCATCGTCCAGATGCCTCTTGAACTCAGTCAAGCTCAGTGCTGTGACCACTTCCCTGGGGAGCCTCTTCCAGTACCCACCTCCCTCTCAGTACAGAACCTCTTCCTGATACCCAGCCTAAACCTCCCCTGTTACAACTTCATACTGTTCCCTCGGGTTCTCTCACTGGTCACCAAAGAGAGGAGATCGGCACCTGCCCCTTTGCTCTCCCTCCTCAGGAAGCCACAGATGGATCTCTCCTCAGCCTCCTCTTCTACAGGCTGAACAAACCAAGGGACTTCAGCCTCTCCTCATAACACTTCCCCTCCAGACCTTTTGCCACCCTTGTTGCCCTCCTGTGGACACTCCCCAATATTTCTGTGTCCCTCTTGTACTGTGGTGCCCAAAACTGCACCCAGCACTTGAGGTGAGGCTGCACCAGTGCAGCATAGAGCGGGACAATCCCCTCCCTGGACCTGCTGGCAATGCCGTGCTTGGTGCACCCCAGGATACAGTTGGCTCTCCTGGCTGCCTGGGCACACTGCTGGCTCATGTTTAACTTGCTGTTGACCAAGACCCCCAAATCCCTCTCAGCATGGCTGGCCTCCAGCGTCTGACCCCCATGTCTGGATGCGCAGCCAGGGCTGCCCCTTCCCAGGTGCCGGATCTGGCACTTGCCCTTGTTAAACTTCATGCTGTTGGTGATTGCCCAGCTCTCTGAGCTGTCCAGGTGTCTCTGCAAGACTTCTCCACCCTCAGTGGAGTCAACAGCTCCTCCCAATTTGGTGTTATCTGCAGATTTACTTAGGACCACAGACCTTGCAACCTTTTAAGTTTAGTTCCACTTTAATTTTAAATACAACAGAGCTTTTATTCCAAGTGGGTGCCTAGAACAAAATAGGATTAATTTCCTTCCAGCCTTTTTGTAGATGTTGCTATTAAGGCTTTCCCAAGGACAAATCCAAATCCTACCTCTGGCTGCTGGCAGGTTGGTTATCGCCCGCCAGAGGGGTTTCTGTGTGCAGGAACTTTTCTCCAGTTTAGGTGTCACTTTTGTTCCTTTTTTATCTTCCCTATCCCGCCAGCTGTCCAAAAATGGGGTGTGAGAACTCAATTAGCAAAGGTGTCATGCTGTGAACTTGTCCTGCTGCACGGGGCCCTGCCAGCAGCGACCTGGTGCCATTGCCTTTGCCTGTGATGGGGAAAGCAAAGGTAGGAGGTGAATGTAGAGAGGGATTAGTGGCAGCTATGTTCTTCCTTCTTTCTTTTATAGTGAAAAGAGTGAGTTCACACACAGGTGCAGCCCCTCTTGGTCACATGAAGTATTTTCAGTAGTACCCAGAAAAGGGGAGTTCCCTAAAACTGCCAACAAAATGCCAGAGAAATTCACGTGTGCATTTTTGCATGCCCACTGCTTGTGTCCTGAATCACCCAGCTTATCCAGAAATGGAGGGCCTGCATCTCTGGGGCTGGCGTCTTCCACCCTGGTGCTCACCTGGTGCTGTGGGGCAGGTGGTGTGTGTTGCAGCACAGGGGCTGAGCAGCTGCGAGCACGGCTCTGGGCAGGGCCCTGGGCAGGATGACAAGCCATCGGCTTTACTTCACCCTTCCTATCTTCCCTCCACACCAAATGAGGCACAAAGCAAATGATGCTGTTGTCAGATAAACATGCAGGTGCTGCCTCTCTTTACGGTCAGTTCCTTCTCACCTCAGAGCTTGCAATGTTTAGCTCCCGCGCAGTGTACATGAAGTTCAGGGGGTTTCATGTGTTGGACACCAGACTCTCTGAAAAGATGTGCTGCTTCAATTTCTGTCCTTACCTGGGTCTGTTCTGGGTGCATGTATAGCTGCTGGTGAGTTGGAAGGAGGAGATGTGCTGGGCTGTTGTAGCTTGGCTGTAAGTGAGGCTGAATTTTAGGAAACCGAGTACTTGGAGCATACTGTATCTGTGGTTTTTCATCTGCAAGTCCAGTTTTGTTTGGGTCCAAGCAATTTGGGGTTTTTTTTCTCCTAAGATTTTTGAAGGATTTTGAGCATGGCTGGTCTTGCGTCACGGAAGAACCAGAACAATGGCTGTAAGGGCTCTGAAAACCTGGGGAGATGAAGCCACAGGGGATGATTCCATTTACTGGTAGAAACTGAGGAGGAGACAGACATGTTATTCAGTCAAGGGAACACTGTAGCCATGAAGGTGCATGATAGAGAGGTCTTTACTATGTATATGTTTCTGCAACTTATTAACATGTTGGGTGTGGGATGCTGAGGGCTGATGGTTTGAAGGAAAAGAGACAGGTGAAAACCACAACCCTCAGCGGTACTCCGTGGGAACTACTAAAAATGCACGTAGTGGGTGAAACCAAGTCGGTAACTCTGTCCCCAAGTCATTTACCCTCCACTGTTCCAAAAAAGCTGGAGGAAAAGCAGAGGGACGTCATGCTGCTCCTCAGCACTCATGTGGTGTTGTGAGGATCTGGGAAGACACGCCGTGGGTCTGCCCGTCACAAAGGCTTATCTTCACGCCACACAGCTACTTCTCTCAGGGTGCAGCAGAAGTACAAGCCACCCCCAATAAGGGGGAAAACCCCCAGAAGTTAGCATGAAATGTCCTTTTTCATTTCAGCTGCTTTCCAGGTTGCCACACACTGAATTGTCTGTTTATTTGCCCCTGGAGCACTTAGTTCCAGCGTATATGATTACATACTACTTTTTTGGCCCTGTTTGGAGACAATGAGTGGGTGTGTTTGTTCTGGTAGCTTTAGGGTAAGAAATAGCAGAAGAGGTACCGTCTCCTCTGTAGCTGGGAGGAAGGCGAGCGCTAATGCTGTTATTACACAACAGACTCCATCCTGGGGTTTGCCGACTCCATGCATGGACATGCACAAGTAAGAGGAAGAGCAGGGAAAGGAATAAATGGAAAGAGATCAGCAGTACTGGGCATGTTCAACTGCTGAATGTTATTTTTCAGGGCAGTCTCTTTCATTTCGCGGAGGATGTTGCCAGTTGTGTGTTCAAGGATAATTCACCCATAAAATGCACTGCATCTCCAGGGTGGGATGTGTGTGGGGGGGTCATTTCCCAGCACACTGCACTGTTTTTCAAATAGTTATGTGTTTTAGGAAATGAGGGGAAGTGGTTGTGAGCTTGGGGTTAAAAACCCTGAGAACTGTATTTTCAGCGAGAGGATAAACTTCTGGCTCTCAGCTAACAGATGTGACACCCAGCCACTGAACTTGCTCCTGGAGTGTTTTGGGCCACAGTGGAACTATTTCCTTTGAAATTGTAAGACCATAATGCTTCCAGGTCCCCTTGGAACCACTGCCTAGGTGAGCAGCAGAAAGGAAAGCTTAATTTTCATACCCAGCTGGGGCAGTTTTAGTTAGGTTTCTGGTAGCAGTTTCCTCACCTTCTTACCTCACATGTTATTCCCATAGGAAGACTTGGAAAGCACATAGTGGGAAAGATATTTGTGATTCACTGCTCAGCCCCACACGGATATAAATAGATTAGCACAAGCTATAAAAACAGAAGCATGGCCATTTTCTTCTCCCCTCTCCTGCCATCTCTTAGCCAAGACCAAGTCTTTCAAATCCTGTTAGTCAAGTTTGTATCCTGTTCTCTGCTGGCTTTCCTTCAAAAGGAGGGGTGCTCTTTCTCCAAATCTTTAGAAGCCAGAAGAGAAAGACAAGAAAATGGGAAAAATAAGCCTTCTCTCTAGATGTGTCCTCAAACTTGAAGCAGACCTATAAACCACAAAGTTGGTGTCTTTGGAGATGAGGGAGCTTGTGGGCCAGGAGCTATTTGCAGCAACTGGAGATGAACATGCCATGGAGTTGCTCTTCTCAGGGATATCCAAGGATAGGACAAGGAGCAACGGGTGCATGCTGGAGCATAAGAGATTCCATGTGAACATAAGGAAAAACATTTTCACTGTGATGGTGATGGAGCACTGTCACAGGCTGCCCAGAGAGGCTGTGGAGTCTCCTTCTCTGGAGAGACTGAAAACCCGCTTGGAAATGCTCGTGTGTGACCTACTCTGGGTGATCCTGCTCTGGCAGGGGGGTTGGACTAGAAGATCTTTCGAGGTGCCTTCCAACTCCCAATGTCCTGTGATTCTCTAGGGGGGGGGGGTGCCGGAAGGAGTCTAAGGAAGAACCTTATGTGTGGAGGCCATGGAGGGGGAAGGTGGGCCCAGGACCCACAGCTGCCCTCTGCACCGCTTTTGGTGCAAAGACGAAGAGCAGCCAGCTCAGCCCCGCTGCACCCCCGGCCTCCTGGGAAGTTTGCACCTGTATTGCTGTCTTCTGCCCCGCTTCTCCCAGCTGGCTGACTGCAGCTTGTGCCCTGAGGAACAGCATAGCTTCCCCCACGTTTTGTGATCTTATCTGGGGAATGATGAGTGTTTTCTTTTGCGGGGTTGGGTTGTTTTGGTTTGGTTTGTTTTCTAGGACAGGACACTTCCTGAGAGGATCGAATTAAGCAGCATTATTTTTTGTTTCTTCTTTGTTTTCTTCCATTTCCCATGTTCTCCTTGTTTACAGATAGATTTTAGACGTGATACTCAGTGACAGTAAAAGCAATTTCTGAGTGCTGGGGGAACCAGTAAACCATGGGAACCTTCCTGCAATTTAGAAAAGGCTGGGGAAGCAGGGAGGAGAGGAGCAGCTGTTACTGAAATAGGCTGCAGGACACAGCTGACAATTCCTGTGGCAGAAGCAAGACCATGCACAGATAAGCTTCTGTAATCATCAAGAAAATGCACAAATCTTGAGTCAGTAGGTGATGTTCAGGAGGATTGCATCATTGCCTGTTGATGGACCTATATTTGTTTTAAGAAAGGCTAGGATCAGAGGGAAAAATGCGTCAGTAGGACATGCTTCAGTTCTTTACCACCATGACCAGTTTGCAAGGTCTTGCAGATTTTTCTGTTTAAGATGGGGGGGGGGGGAATCTTCAAGAGTGAGTTGACAGGTGGAGGATCATGAAATTGGCTGGCTCTGATTGTAGGGAGTTCATATAATCATAGAATCATAAAATCACAGACTGGTTTGGGCTGGAAGGGACCTTAAAGATCATCAAATTCCAACCCCCCTGCCATGGGCAGGGACACCTCTCACTAGACCAGGCTGCCCAAGGCCCCATCCAACTTGGCCTTGAACACTGACAGGGAGGGAGCAAGTTCATACATGTATGCACTTATCTGCACATAACTTGGTAACCATCAAAATGAACCTTTTAGCCCAGGTTCATCAAGGTGTATGTGATCAATGATAAACACAGAATTAACTCCAGTGACAACAGTCAAACTGTTGAAGTATTTAAAGTTAGGCATGTTCTTAAATACCTTGTTCAATCAGGGCCTATTTTTTCCATCTTTTGGCAGAGAAAATATATTGGGAAAAAATATATGCCATGGTTTGACCTGACAGGCAGCTAAAACAACCACACAGCTGTTAGCTCACTGCTCACCCACCAGTAGGGTGGGGGAGAGAATCAAAAAGGAAAATAAAAGGTAAAACTTGTGGGTTGAGATACAGGAAGTTTAATAGGACAGAAAAGGTAGATGATGATGATGACAATGACAAAGAATACAAAGCAATTAATCCACAGCACAACCACTCACCAGCTGAGGCTGGATGCTCAGCTTCTTCTTGAGCTGAACTGCCTCCTGACCAACCCCCAGTCAATATGCAGAGCATGACATCATATGATATGGAATATCCCTTTTGCCAGTTTGGGTCAGCTGTCCTGTCTGTGTCCCCTCCAAGCTCCTGGAGTGCTCTGTGCCTTCTCCTTGGTGAGGCACTATGACAGGCTGAAGAGTCCTTGACTGCTTGGCAACAACCAAAACATCAGTGTGTTAACAAAAATATTCCCATCCTAACTCCCAAACACAACATTACACCAGCTACTAGAAAGAAAATTAACTCTCTCTCTGCTGAAACTAGTATAAAAAATAAAGGAATTTCCTCCATTTTTGGAGACCAGCTAGGAAAAGGTTCTTTCTCATCAAATAAATAAAATATTATATCTTTAAAGGAAATCCATACCCATGTGCAAAATACAAGATGAAGAATAACTGGAGGGGAGTAACATGCCTGCCAGTGTGGTTGCCACATGTGATGCCGATGTGAGGTCATATCTGGAATTCTGTGGTAGGGAAGTCCTTATTCAGTTGCCGTGTCAATCATAGAAGATGATAACAATTTTACAGCTTTTAGTGTGGTATCACAAATATCAGATTCCATATTGTGCTATATATCAGAGGGAAAAAAGAAGTGGGGAGCAAAGTATTCCTGCATTTTCAACAGTAGTGAGAGGTCTAGTGTTTCATATGGAGCAGGGAAAGAGACACAGTTACAAGTTTGGTTTTAATCTAAGGTGTAACTTAGCACGCCTGGCCTAAGGATACTTACATGGCTTTCCTTGTCCTGTGATGCACACGGTAACCTAAAGATCTCTGATGGGTTAGGGAAGCCACCTGAACTGAATTTGTGCCAAAGAGCACTTCGGCCTGTAGGCTGAGTACATCTTTAGCCCTGTCTCTCTCTCTGTCAGTAGTAACTCATTTTTCTGTGTAACCTAATTTTATGATTAATCTTGAATACTCTCACACCTTAGAGTCTTTATGCTCTTTCTATGTTCCCTTAAACCTTTCAGGAACTTCCATGCCTTCCATTACTTTTGTGTTTTGCACCAAAACTGGTTTTTTTTTCTACCTGGTTTCTCTACTCCTGGGATGCTGCTTGACCAGCTCTTTAGCCCAGGGGTCTTTCTAGAGTTCATATAGAGCTTTTCTATAAATCCAGGCCCTTTTCTACTGGTGGTTTTGTTTCAAGGTACAGGGACCTACCAGTGGGATGACCTAGAGAGTAACTGAATTATGAATTATGCCTTTAGCTGTCTGTGAAAAAGCACTGTTTTTTCACTTGTATAATGTCTGAGCTGAAGAAGGAGGAGTGATGTGGGGTTTTTCTTGAACTAAAGAGCACTTATTTTCACCTACTTTGGCTCAGTGTTACTTCTCTTCCTTTCTTAGCCAAGATGAGCAATAAGGAGCATAGCAGTCAGAGAAGGAATGGGATCTTTTTGGAGGCTCCTGTAAAATCCCAGCTTTTTATAATGAGCCGATTTACAGTGCTGGTGATTTACTGGGGCAGAGTCTTTGGGATACGGTAGTTTCCGTTTATGAAGTGGCTGCTCCTGTTTATGTTAACACATCAGACACATCATCATGAAAGATAAAATGGTGCAGACCCCCTTCTGTTGAGTCCTGAAGTGCAGGCTGCCTGTTCCTCAGCTGGCGCTGCGGAGATGTCTGCAGCAGCTACTCTGCCATGACATGGCACAGCTGCTCCTCTGAGATCCCTCTTTTAACTGCTAATTCTTCAGTCCTTCACCTCAGACAAAACCCTCCCAGGGAAGCCATTAAGGCACCACATTTTCTTCATTTGTGGTCTGCTGTTCTTTTTCTCCCTCACTTCCCAAACAAATAAACCCCAAATCCCTGAATGCATTGATTTGGTGACGTGTCTGGACAATGGTGTCACTGGTGATGTCACTGATATAATACAGATATATAAATGCATAAAGCATGCTTTTCTGGCCAATTCAAAGACTACCCCTGAGGTGTATGTTGTGTAGACTGACACAGCTGGAGGATGGAGCACTTAAAGGGGTATTGAATAGCCCAGTGATGGAGTTTTGAAGTTAATATGCATTTTCTTTAGCTTGCATTGTGCTTGTTGAATTTCTTCTCTGTTCTATTCATCTATCCTTTAAGTTCTTTACAGAGAGAGTGGTAAGGTGCTGGAACAGGCTGCCCAGAGAGGTGGATGCTCCATCCCTGGAGCTGTTCAAGGCCAGGTTGGATGGGGCCCTGGGCAACCTTGTCTAGATCAGGGCCTGGAGGTTGGTGGCCCTGCCTGTGGCAGGGGGGTTGGGCCTCTGATCCTCAGGGTCCCTTCCAACCCAGACCATTCTATGATTCTATGATCCTGGAAAGAGATATGAAATTAGATAGTCCTTTGGGATATATGGTCATGGCAGAGGGAGGACATATTGTGAGATGCCAGGCTGGTGTGTTCATCTCAGGTAAGAGGGCTATGGAAGAACACTGGAGTGCAGAGGAAAGGCAGGCAAGGGAGAAGTGAAGGGAGAGAAAGGAGCGATGGTGGTTATGTCACAAAACTGGACAGAGAGTGGTCATCCTCAGTTTATTGTCTCATTTCTCCCCTGAGATATTTGCCCATCTTTGAGTGACATTTAGGCTCAGGGGCTGGATGACTTTAGTCACCTTACCTCATTGGTGTTGTCCTCCCATAGTCACTTTCCTGTGTGAATGGAAGAGCATCTCTGCCCTGTTGAAGCGTCTTTTCCTGTATCAGCTATTGGAATGGGGTTAAGTCAGCCAACACAAGAGTCCCTGTGCTCTACTATATCTAATGTATGAGTTGCCCTCCTGTACAATTGCTGCTGGCCTAGAGGTTCCCCGCTGTGTCTTAGTGCAGCTTATTATTCCAGCCTCCATGTAGAAGCTTTCCTTTATCCAAACTGAATTATAGTATGTTATTCTCAGACTGTTTTTCCAACTTGAATTGTAATCCTGTCCTCCGGGGCACAGGCAGCCTCTTCCAGCATGGAGTTACCGGGACTTTCCTTGCTCCTCTTTTCCTCTCCCTTTTAAAGCAAGGATTCATACCTTCCCTTTTCCTGCCTCTGGGCCTTCACCCATCTACAAGCTCACAGGGATGACCACTAATGAGCCTGTTAGTCATTACTGCTGTTGGAAGCAACAGCAGTACCTTTGGATGAATTTCCTCAGACTCCTGTGATTTAAGAGCATGTGCCTAGTTAAGTACTTTCTAACCTGGTATTTCTGTGGCCCAACCCAAGGTCATTCCCCTTTATCAGTGTTAGTTGTTGTAGAAGCATTTTGGCTGCTGAACTTTTTTTGGTAAACGCCAATGTGAGGAAGACATTAGACACGTCTAACAGGCTTGTTCCTCTGTGCGCTTGTCTCCAAGAGGGGAGGCAGCCCCAGGACCCACAGCTGGCAGAGGGAAAGGTCTCAGGCAAGCCTTCAAGGAGACTTTTCTCTGTGAGGACACCTTCTTGATTATATGCTGAGCTTGCCCGGTGCCTGTGAGCCCTGGCCCAACTGACAGGACCAGTGCTGCAGAATGTGCCCCGTTCCCCTTTCTCAGAGCAGTGGGAGAGAGCAAGCAGAGGACCGATCACCCCCCGCTCGCTGCGGTACAGTCTGCCCTGCAGACTTGTTTGTTCAGGTGGTGCCGGATTATCATTATCAGGCCTCACACTATAAAAACCCCTGAGTTTCTATGCTTTGAATTAAAAGAGTGATGACACGACAGATTAACTTTTTCCTACTTCACCGCCCTGCATGCACCTATGCTCCTTTCCACAACCTCCATCTAATAACAATAGTAACAACAATGGAAAACAAAGCAAATCCACAGCACATGCAGGAAACTGCTCACGAGTCGCAGACTCAGTGTTATTTTTTTATGTTGTGCCTGCCAAAACCAACATGAGTCTGCCTCAGGGATGTGAAACCATCTCGGATTTATTCGAAATGAGTATTTTTCATGGCTCCTCCCTCTTCTTTCCCTACCATTTTGATGTCCAGCCAGTCCATAAAAGCTTTCCTGCAAACTCCACTCCATAGGAACAACATGCAACAGCTTCAGTTTTGCAGAGGGAGGCAAAGGGCTACCTTGAAAACCAATGACATTATTGATTGGTGCAGAAGGGTGTTCATAAGTGCACACCTTAAAAACAGAGCAGGTCCTTTCTGCAGAGGTTGATTCTTGGCTGATCAAAATGTGTGTGTGTCTGTGTGTCTCTCTCGCGCTCTCTCTCTCTCTCTCTCTCTCTCTATCTGTCATCTCCACCTCGTCGATTCCCGGGAATCCATGCAGCAGCCCCGAAGTAACTGGTGTGTAGAGACATGCAAAGTCCTGGTCCTGCATGCTCCTTGCTGAGTTGGGGGAAGGGGTGCTTGAAGGTCTGGTCAATGTGGCGTCAAACATGACCACAGTTTGGTACAAACTGTATAGAGTGCTGAGCATTGGAGCTGCAGAACACAGCTGTGTCACTGTCCTGCCTGCTTGGGGCTGAGGGCGTAACGGCCATGTGGGTCACTGTCTGCCCCCTCAGAGATACCCTGGGTTGCTGTAGGGCAGGCTTCTTGGGACTGCTTCTTCGTGGGTTCTTGTGTCCCCATTGATGGTCACTCCAGGTGCGTCAACTTCACATCCTCTTCTCCCACATCTTAACTCCAAGTAGAGAGGTTCAAGACATGCTGTGAGATTTTTCTGCCTTATTTTCAGCTCTGTGCCTACTTTAATTGCAGTGTTTTACACATGGCAGTTCAATTTTCTTGGCCAATGGAGAATTGGAGAGCAGAATCTCAGAGGAAGTGCACGGTGGGTCTCAAAAGGCAAATTCATTTGTCAGCCTTTGATGGTTATAGAATTTTCATGAAGCTCATCATAAGATTCAGAATTGTTCCCAGAACTGGCTGCATCAGTTTTACCAGCATCTGTCATTCAAGCACCAGAAATTTATCTTGGTTATTACATACTTTTTACAAAATACTTTGCTTTCAGATATCTTATTATTTGGGATAAACTTTTCCCTGGAACCAAGAAAGTCAAACCCATTTTGTTTTCCTTCACATATACCACTGACTCTCAATCACTTGACTCCAGGAACCCGGACTTTAAGAAAAACATGGATATGAGTAGGCTTGTGTTCATACTCGCAGCATGCAATAGCCAAGGCTTGGAGTGTCTGGTGCACAGGTGTCCATTTGTCACCATAAATACAGCCAAATGAGCTGTTTGATACAAAATGGTGTGTGACAGCTAATCAAATGAAATCTCTAGGTTACACATGGGCAGAGTCCTGGTCCTGACCTTATGTTTTTTGCTATAATTGAGTCCAACACTGCTGAGTGTTCTTACTTTGAATGAACCTTATTTAGCCTGTTCCTTCTAATGTGGTGGCTGTCAAAGACTTCTAACTTTTTAGACACCTGGGGTTGCAGAGTATTGTTGGAAAATATATCTCCCACTGTTTAAAAAAAATGCAAGTTAAACAAAATAAATACCCTGATGCTTTCTGAATTGTTCAGACTAATCCTGTGAATGCTTAGGGTCTGATTTTTGAAATATAAAACAGCATTTAAGAAGTTATTAACAGAACTCTCCATCCACGGCATTGGGATGATTAGTGAAACTCACTTGACTTTAGAAATTGATGAGTCTCAGTGACTGAATTTATCCTAAGAGAAAGAAACAGTAGATCCCGCTTGATTTATAACATGATGGTCATCCTTTATCTACGAAGAAGAACAGCTGGCAAACTTCAGAAATGTAGGGTGTGCTCTTTGTCATTTGTCTTTTAAATTCATTCTTCCCTGTTCTCCTTTGCATGCTGGCATGAATGTGGTTGCCACTCTCTGGAAACGCACTGTGAAGTTCTGAAACTGAGCCTGTGGAGTTAGACTGCAAAAGCTTTTGTGTGGGTCACTGCCAGACCCTGAAATGGGGAAATGGAGGTGGGGTGCAGCCAACAGAGGGGTGTGCTTTTCTGAGGAGCAACTATCTCATGGACTGGCAGGATCTGGAAGCCTGGGGCACCAGTGCAGTTCTTCCAGAGTAGCCAGCTTTTCTCAGATCTCACCATGCACTATTGGCCAGGGAACAAATGGGGAATCACCTCCCATGAGAGACACCATGAGTTTCAACTCAAAGGTTAGGTGGTTACAAAGCTGTTAGCACAATTGTTTACAGATATACATGAAACACAGTTTTTCAAACAAATATATGTGTGTGCCTCAGTTTGAACGTGAAGATGACCTGTCTCATCTTGCCACTTTTGCATTAAACATACATTTTTAGGACCCATAATCAGGACAGGTTGATGTTTTTCTAATCCATGCTGGTTGGAAAAGAAACCTTTTTGTGAGCGTAGGCTCGGGGTGAATTTTGTTCCACAAACCTTTCTCAAAGTAAGATGACTATGACAGTGATTTGTGCCAAGTCAGAAATGATGCAGCTACAAGAAAGGACAGAGTATGGGTACATGAAAGGTTGCTGGACCTGGCAGAACTGTAGGCTGGAGTGTTTAGCCATCTCAGGCAAATGTCTGAGTGAGAACCCAAAATGCACTGTGTGGGTTTCTATTACAATGATGGTAGACACCTATAGATGCATGTGTGAGAGAAGAAAAGGTGCTTTCTGTGAAACACTTGTTGCAGTCCAGATTTGGGACATCTGAATGCAGATCTGAACCTTTTTAGTTGGGCTCACCCCACTTCAGTTATTCTTCCTTTGATCACACCTTGTTATTACTGAAACCCACCTGTCTGAAGCATGCTCTCTGCTAATCCTGTCTCGGAGACCCGGCTTCCTGGGCAAAGGAGGGCCTGCCTTTTGGTAACGTTAACGTATTGTCCCCTTTCAGCAACGGTGGCAATTCCTTGACTTATGAAGGACCGTTGTGGCTGCCCAGCTGGCTCTTTGAGGGAACTGCAGAGCCATGTGGAGGAGCCAAGCTCACGCTGCCCAAAAGCTTCTGTGTTTAGTCACCCATGCGCAAGACAAAGAAGTGGGCTGGTAATGGGTGCCAGATGGAGGTTTCTGTGTTTAAACAAACACACATTCTGGACAATCAGAAACAATTGAGTGGCAGTTTGTACATTAAAACCTGATTTAACAACAGCACTCACTCGCTGACCTAGAAGAAACGGGGCAGAGGGCCCCCTGGCAGAACAATTCCCCATCATCCCTGTTTCTGCTGGGGCCCATGTATACATAGGGAGAGACTATATGCAGGACCATCACTTTCACACCTTGAGGAAAGCTTTCCTTTCCATGGGACATGGCCAAGGTCAACTAGTTTTAGAATCAAACCACCTTTTTGGCATGCCCTTGTCATGTTCTTGTCTGTGATTCTCCCTTGACTTTGAATGTTATGTCCATTCCCACTGGTGGGTCTCTGCTGCAGAGCGTAGGTGTGTGTTTTAAGCCAAACCCTTGGCAGTAACCAAGTGGTTGCTATGGCTCCTGCCATTGAAAATAGCATGAATTTGGTTACAGCTAAGCATCGATCTTCTATATTTCTGTAAACTAACTTGATTGAATGAATAGAAAATCTGTCCTGTGCTACTGGGTGGATGTCTGTTGACTAAAGAAATGAAAACTGTCACCATCTCCACAAGCTATAACATCACTCCCTTGTGTATACTGAGTGTCTTGTTTGACTGCATGTACTGATTCCCTTTACCATTTGACACATTATATAAATGAAAAAAGTCATCAAAAGAATGGTAAATTCCTAACTTAATCTCTCAAAAGCCAAACAATAGCATTTAAACTTAACTCTGTCCATTTGGATTATGGTTAAATAAACTTCCTCGCATGTTATTCTCCAATAATATAACCTGTCAGCACATGTACCAGTCAGCAAAGATAGTGTATTATTTAAAAAGCCAGTTCTGTCAGTAGGAATTGAACATGCTCATTGCTTTGTAGGAGTATGTCTTCTCCTTTCTCATGTGGAAGCCAGTTTTTGTTTCTCCAAAAGTCAAAAGGGCATCTAGGCATTTCTAGTGGGGAAAAGAAGACCAAAGGAAAGAAAAGAGGCCCTTACTGGTGTGCTAAAGCTTGCTTAGCTCCCAAGGAAGTCACCAGAATGGCCCAGAAAGCTCCCAGCTCCTCCATGCTCCTACATCAGTATCGTGATTTCCTTCAGACAAAGTAGGAGTGGGGTGTGTTTTATTTGTTCTTGCAGGTTTTATCCTGCTGGATTTTGTACATATAGTTATGCAATAAAAGTGTTTTCTCCACCGTAACTGTACCAGCAGGACAGGGTGACCTGTCTCCGCTGCTCAACCTGACCCTCTTCAGTACTTCGTTGTGTTTGTGTTGGAGGAGAGATGAAATGGATAGGCTTCCCTTATAGCACACATGATGGATGTTAGCCTCTGTCTTGATGTGTTAAGCAAAGAGGTTTCTCCATTTCCTCAGGGATTGCCAAGAAACAGACGGAAAGGATGCTGGTCCCTGAGATGCATGCAACTTCATGTCGGAAGTGCAGTCCCCAGGCAGCCAGCATCTGTATTCATATAGCCTCATGCTTGGGCAACAGGAATAAGGAGAAAACATTCCTGTGAAATAAAACCTTTCCAAGGGAAGGAAAAGGAAAACCCTACTCCTTCTGTATCCGTTGGCAGAATGGGGTGAGCTATATATAGAGTGTGGTTATAAATGAGAATGTGCTATTGTGTACTAGGGATGGACAAACCCAGGAAAATATCATTACAATATTAGAAGGATAAGATTCCTGGAACAGTCTTACTGAGCAAACGTGCTGGAGGAAATAAAACCCTGCCAAAATGTCGCACCTAGATGTCAGTGTCCACAGACAAGACCATTCTAATCATGAGAAAAATGTGGGTAGCTCAGTGCTCTGCTCCTTTCCTGTGTTTTTTTTCTTTGTCAACATAATGTCCAAAAAAAAATATTAAATGCTCAAGCTATGCCATTTTTAAAGAGAGATAAAAGTTATGGCCTTTCTGGTCCAGTGAGAAGTGTCAAGAAGCAGGGAATCTTAGTCTTCCATTTCCTCCGCAGGGGAAACCCTCACTTTCTCTTGTGGCCTCGTGCCATCTTTCCCCTCCCCCCAACCCAGCCCAACAGTTATTCTTCCACTTCAGTAGTTCTTCCTGTATCTATCTACTAATGAACTAAAAATCCCTTTTCTAGCATAGACTGACAGCCTCCCGAGCCCAGCACTTCCAGTTGCAACTCTATTACAAATCCTGTGGTATTTGACGAACATCTCTACCCTCCAGCTTGTGCATTTCTGTGATAAGGTGAGACTTTCAGCTTTCACCACAGAAATGTGGCCCAGGTATGTTGCAGTTCTTCAGCATGCAGATGAGACACAGAACCTACAATGTTTCCTAACCCCAGGTTTTCCAGCAGCTTCTATAGGATGTTGGCAGTGGTGCCATCCCTGTCTGCTAGTCCATTTGCCCTCTCCCTGTTGCAGAATGTCGCTCTAATGAGTGTAGACTTTGGGTGGATTTTTGGGTCTGATCACGCTCTGCAGCTGACTCACAGCCGTAAGAGTCAGTTGGCCATGAGTGAACCATCCCTCCCCAGTGTTGGTCTGTGGGTCCAGAAACCTACACTGGTTGTCCCCCGTTGGTACCACTCACTGTCTTTTCAAGACCCGTAGATATCAGCTGGCTTCTTTCAGCTGTAGAGTTGCTGCAATGTCAGGAGGCCATTTTGCAGAGCTTGAGCTGAGCCTCCCTCCTGTATTGCTTGTCCAGTTGGTGACAGCAGTGGTAAAAGCCCCAGACATACCCTGACCCTTTCCTTTCCTTCTCTGAGGTCTGGATAAAGAGCTTGAGTTTGCGAGTGGCAATCTGAATGGGATTTTGCACAGGGCAGGCAGTGGGCTTGAAGGGTTGTGTTTTCTATCTATCTCATTTCCTTCATTTCCTGGAAGCTGGAGCCAGTCCGAGGAGGAAATGCAGGCTGTGAGCAAGCATCACTCTCTGGTAAGCTCTGTCTCAGGGTGATTTGCAGGCCTCGGTGAGCTTTCCCCCCACCCAAGGGAGGTCTGTTTAAAACTAAACAAAACTTTTCAGATTGCTTATGAATTAGGATCATGCAGAAGGGGGCAATGTAATAACAGGGTAGCACAACTTGTCAGCTCTGCAATTAACATCAATATGTGCTATTTAACTCTCTTTATAGACACACTTCAAACAGCCATCTCGTTAGAAAAATCATGACTCCTATACATACAGCATAAAGATTTCAGGCTGCTGAATAACACTCACCATTATTTTTAGTTTACTAAAACAAAAAGCTTAATTATGTTTCCAATGACAACAGCATCATTAGCAGCCAGATGTTTTTCCTTTAAATTAAAACACGCACAAAAAAGATTGTTTGGGGGCATATCTGAAACAGAGGTACACTTAATGAAGCTGGCATTGAAACATCAGGCTCTCTACGGTCAGGATGACATTGTGCAGCCTTCCAAGAACCCTGCAAACCCATCAACCCAGCCACGTGCCTTCCATAGCTGTTTCTCAGCGTTGCTTGGAATAACAGAGTCATCTGAAAGACAGGAATCCTACATTGTCTCCCAGGGTACATCCCAGAGAAGTACAATGACCCAGGGCCAGGATACACAGCTGATGACTTTCATGTCATCACTGTGGTAGGACACTATTGGTATATGTTCACTGGTGTTATAGCAGCTAGCAGCACAGCATCCTGGTGTGTCACTGGGGTCCTGGGCCTCAGGAAAAAATGGTCACAGTGAGCAGCTGTCCTTTGCACTTCTGGGCATCACAGAAAATGTCCACTGTGCACACAGAGATGTTGAGGTGATGGTGGGTGGCTGTGCCTCCACATGCAGGACATTTTCCACCTGCTTCTCAAATCTGCCAAAACCAGCAGGTGGATATTTGGGGAAGGGGATGTGTGTACTTTTTTGTTCTCAAAGCCTAGAGGTGTATCCACAAACCCTGTGAGAGGGATCCTTGTTATGCTCCCTCCGTGACTGAGCTGCCAGAAAGCAGGAGCAAGCTCCATCCGTTCTGCCTCCTCTGTTCCCCAGGGCTATTCCTCTGTGCAAAGTGTACTTCTTGCCCCAAAGTGCCCAGCTTCCCCTGCATCCTTCTGGCGACCCTTGCCCTGAGGGCTCCCACCTTCCCCAGAGCCACCCTTTCTACACTGCTGTTGAGGCGCGAGGCAAGGAAGGCAAGCCAAAACATGGCTGATTGGGCCCTGGCAGGGCCCTGTGCTGTTGCAGGTGTGGAGGGGCTGGCCAGAGGGGCAGCAGGCAGTGGTGCATGCTCTTCTACCCTTGCTTTACCCCTCCTGGCATGACAGTCACAGCCACCATGCTGGAGGAACAGATTTATTTATTAACAAAGCAGACAAGAAGCAAGAGACAGCTTCCCTCCTCCTCCCCCCATCTTGTCAGCTTTTCATCTCCCAGATTAGCGATGACCTCGGGCTGTGCCATCCCTGTCCCCTGGGGCAGGCATGCTGTTTGGAGCCAGAGCCATCCCATATCCCCACCAGGCAGGAGACCCTCACCCACGCCACGGCCTGGTGGCAGGCGGAAGGCTGGCTATGCACACCGACTCGATTTCTCCTCAGTGTTTTCCCTCCAAAGCACTTGTCTGCTTATCTCCATTGGTACTTGCCTGGCCCAAACTGCAGAGTAAGGCTGCAGAGAGCATCTTTTGTGTCTGCTCCTTGTGGGGAAGCCTATTTTCTGCTCACGCTTTACAGCGCTTGCAATTCGAAGACTTATCTTTTCACTGTTTCTGCAGCAGAAATGGTAGCGCTCTCGGTCTTTTCACTCCGGCCTGCTTCTAGCCCTGGCTCATTTTGCTATTTACCAGCTTTCTTCTATTTTGACAATATCTTTCTGACACTGCACAATCCGTGTGAAAATTGCAAGCACGGTGAGAGCATCCTTATCCTGCTTCTTGCTGTGATGTCTTTTTAAGGCTCAGCCTCTTTTTCCATGCTGCCATATCAAAATATGTACAACCCATCTTTTGCCATCATCAGACTGTATGTTTTTAAAATCAGTTTCAAAATTAAGGGCAGGGAAAATTATGATCATTTCCACATTAGTCACCCCATCCAGTTTCTTTGGAGTGATCAGTGAATCAACTCCCATTCTGACTTACTGAGGGGGTAAATATGTGTAATTTGAGCAATTTTTGGTTGCTTGATATAATTGTTTGCTGCTGTGCTGCAATGCAAACTGCGGGGATGTGTGAAGAAGTACTTGCAGCACGCGCATGCTTCTTGTCTCTGGTCCCTGCCAGCTTCCCTTTTGCAGTGCCAAGTCTGATGACAGCCTGCCTTAGGATGCAAATGGGCTTAGCAAAAGGACCTTGGTAGACGGTTTCCAATGCAGCTTCTCTGCATCACACAGGGCTGCATGTTACAGGCAGGATTTACTTTGCACCCCTCCCTGTGCTCTTTGCTGAGGTGCAACTTGGTGAGAGAATGGGACACGTCAGCAGCAAATGCTGTGTTTCACCACCACTGCAGAGGAAGGGGTCCCCTTCTGTTTGGCAGCTGTCAGCATGGCAACAGTGTGGATGCCAGCTGTCCTCTGTACAGCTAGGGCTGGCACATCACGGCCATGGGACATCCAGGGACCATGGTGCAATCGGTGACACCCGCGGGACAGACGTTGCTGCTGTCAGGATGCCTGACCGTTCAGAGCAAGCCTGGAAGTGCGAACATTTTGAGTCTTGGCATGAGTTACAGATTGTATGGCAGCAGGAGATAAGCTCGGTGGAGAAGATGGGCCAAAAATGGAAATAAATTTCACCGGGTGTTTCTGTGCTGTCAGGTTGGTTCACTCCCTGCTTTGCCCTGCGGCACGGCTGTGCTCTTCACCCACGCTGTAGGTAAGTGTTTGCGCTCAGGGCTCCAGTCAGAAACAAGCCGAATATTTCTCTTGGCAGGGAAATCGCTGGACCCCACATTGAGAACAGTTGTGAACCAGTACACATTGTTTGGCCCAGGGGTGAGGGCTGACTCATGGCACGGAGAATTGACTAGGACTGAACTTGCCACTGATCACCAGGGCTTGCGCAAGGCTAGCGCATGGCAGCGTCCCTCAAGACGGTAAAACTTTGGCATGACTTTGTCACAACAGGTCTGTTGAAGCGACTGGTTTGTTGTTCAGTTGCCAGCACGAAAGCTGCGGCTGCTGTTCTACTGGTAGTTGCTCTTCTGCTTTCTGGGAGAAAGACTCTTCCAGTGGCTGAGAATGCAAACAGACAAAGCAGATGAGTCAGCCTGGTTTTGTATTTGTGTTTCAGGTACACGAAGGGGCTGAAACCCTGTCAAAGTAGCAGCCCTGTCTTTTGAGAGAGGCTGCAAAAGAGGTGGACTTCAAGGCATGGCTTTCATATCTCGGGGCTTTTCTAATGACTTCTTAACTAATTGACTTGACTTAGGCAGGGAGACAGATAGAGGCTGTAAAGGATTAAAACTGTTAGAAATGAACAGCTTTGAAGTGGCTGAAACCCTATTAAAATTGGGATGGCAGGTTTCTTACCAACAGTATTTCCTAACCCCTACAACCTGGTAGGGTGAGATCGTTATGCAAAACTCTAGGTAGTAGAGTGGAGTCTCGGGGATGCTGCCACTCACTTATTTGGTAGCTTTAGGATACATTCTGCAACCCACATAGCACATAGATTTTGTTTTCAAGAGAGAGTATTTTGTGTTCTGGAACTATTTTCCTTCTATCACATTTCTGATCTGACATAGCATGCACCATGGTGGAGCTAAATACTGTATCATTTTCCGTGGCCAAGTGAAACTCACTCAGAGAAATGATCTGCTGTAGAAATTACTCCAATTAGGACTTCCTGCAGCAAGCAAACGGTGATCCAATTCTGTAAGGCTGAAAGCAAGACTGGCAGATGATAGCCATTTAAGTAGAGGTGACGGAAAATTTCCAAAAGCATGTTCTTATCTTAGAATATGCTGATTTTTTCAAATGTAAAACATCTTATGGAAACATGCTTCTCAGCTTATTTTCTGTCAATCATCCTTTTTTCCCCCCAAGCTTCGATGTGACCTTGCCTGTCAGGCAGGTTTCAAAACTTTCCTGCCAGGGAGGTTTTCACAAAAACCTTGCAGGTTTACTGCCAGCTTACCTGCCTAGTGACTTAGAAATCTGCCTGAAAGATGTCATCAAAGTGGGGAGTGCTAAGGCTTTTGGGGTCTTCATCTCCAGGACATCCCCGCTGGATACTTTGCCCCAAGAAAATGGACTTCCAGACTCCCAAGCCAGCTGGTTCCTCTGGTATCTTCATCATCATTGTGGAAGGAACTTTGCTATCAGACCCAGCTCTTCAACCTGGTCTCCAAGGGCTCTAAGGCTTCCTGCTTGGTTTTGGTCCCTCACTCAATTCATGATCTGGGAGTCCTATGTCCATGGTCCTAGTGTGTTTTCTGCCATGGTATTGCCAGAGAGCTGTGACTCCCCAAGGTCCTTAGTGCTCAAGCAGTTACCTTCACTGTTGCTGGAAATCTGAAAGACAGGGTGTCTATCAAGAATGAAGTAATTCTGGATTTTAGTCCCCTGAAAATGTCTGTCATATGTCTTTTAGCCCATGTTATAATGTAAATAATGCCTTTGGATGTCCAAAATTGATCACAGAGCACGTATTCTGTTTCTCAGGCTGACCTGCTTTTAGGGCTGGGTTCAGCAAGTACGTGCAGGAGCATAGCTTTAGATTCACGAGTAGTTCTGCTGAGACAAGTCAGTGTATCCACTAACTTAAAACCAGGCTTGTACTGAGCACTGCCCTGAACTGGGCCTATGGGAGCAAAGTGTGTTTTCTACAGATCATAGAGTAGGTCATAGTTTCCTCAGGGGCATTTCAAACCAAAACCTGATGGCTAATGAAAGGCAAATTGTAGTACTCTAATTTACATGGGCACTCAGCTGCAGACCTCTGACACATGTTCAGGGAGATCATGGCTGGAACTACTTTTAATCAATCATAACTCCTGCTGGCATGAATCTGTAACAGCAACAACTTAATTAATTCAGTGCAAATGAGCTTTACAGCTACCACGTAATAAGAATAGACATTATATAGCTCTTCTCCATATAGCTATTTAGCAAATCACCATTTTTGTATATCGAACCATTATCGTAGCTACAAAATGTACTAGGCACTTGTGTACAGTCATCATTTCAGTCTACCAGAAAATGACAGTGCTCTGGTCTGTGCTGAGTGTGCATGTGTGTACCTTGGTATAACACAGGCATATTTTATGTAGTTCTGCATCGTAGATATAAATTAAAACCTCTTATGCTAAAGCAAAAGTGATTCCCATAAATAATACTCTGCTTGTGGTTTCTCATCTTCTTTCACAACATTGTGTGCTCCCAGTGTGAAAGGAACTTGTACAGAGCTCTGGAAAGTATCCCCAGGTAATGGGAAGGCAAGGCAAGGCAAGGCAAGGCAAGGCAAGGCAAGGCAAGAGGAAGGCCGGGAGGGAGGGAGGAAGGGAAGGGAAGAGAATGGGGGGAAGGAGAAAAGAAAGGAAAGGTGATAAGCTAAAAAACTGAAACACAACACTGTGAAAATATAATGTAGTAGATGGGATGCTCTCACATTTGCCTATCATTTCCAGGGCGGGTGGACTGGCACTGACCCAGTCACTTCCCACAGTCCCAGTGCCATTAAGCTGAACCAGATGACAAGCAGAAAGGCCTCGTGTAGCCTTCCCGGTAGTATTTTTCCAAAGGTGGTTTCCAGTCTTACTCTGAATAATCTAGGTGACACGGTCATACATTTTGTTCTTACCCTCTGCATGTTGACACCCTCTTGGCTTTGGTCACAGCCCTGTGAGAAGACACTCCTCATAAACACTGGCAGAACCATTGCCAAGTGCCTCAGACTCCCTGGGCACAAAAGCAGAGCTGCTGCCTTCCTTCATGCAAGCAAGGTGATACTCTGCCCCAACAGGCAAGGGAAAACAAGGGCTGTCCAGTCCAGTGCTTGTCAGCCCTTTCTTATGGGCACACTCCTGCTGAAGTATGCAGGGTATCTGTACCAAGGAGGGCTCTTGACAGGTTTGTGTGCAGGCTCGTGGCAATTACTGAGGCATCGCTCAGTTTTCAGACCATTATACAAGACCTTAGCCATATGATTCCATTTGATTTTAGGGGATAAAACCCCATGAAAATGACTTTCAGGGTTCATGTTTTCCAAGGGTGAGGATGGGCCCATGTTTTTCTGTGATTAATTGCATGTTTACAGTTTTGCTTCACAGAACCTGGCTTAACTGTGATGTAAAATATGTCTCCTGAAGAAAAGCATCCAATTAACATGGCCCACTTAAAACTTTAAAAGAACTAATCTTCAGTTAACAAACACCAGATGTACTTGTCAGGGTTATCTCACTGCTGTTATATTAATCATTTATAAGCTCTGTTCATTTGAGCACTTACTTGGTAGAGAATACTATTGTAAGATTGTCTTTCTAAATATTATGCCAAAAATAACCACTTCCCTGATCCTGAAATTGTTAAAACATCAGATTAAAAAAGAGGGGGAGAAAGACTGGGAAGGAAAGCATGCATGATTTTTTTTTAATACAAAATGACCACTTAACCTATTAAACAGGTTGAATAAGAGGTTTGTTTCTTTTTTTTTACTGCTTAAAAATGTCCAAAATGTTCATTCTATGGAACGTTGCTGCTTTGTGGAGGGAATTAAGTTATTTGTCTGCTAAAGCAGCACATGTGTGACAAGTGTGGAACTGATCAGCCAACAGAGAGATGGAGGAATTTTCCAAGAGATGAAGACCATAGCCAAGAAGAATAAACCAAGGAACAATAAGTCGAAGTTTTCCTGTATTCTTTTTGCACCCTGGACATTCATGTTAGGTTGGTGCAAAAGTGCCATTTCCTCGTCCAGGATTTCCCAGATCTTGAGCTTCAAAAGGGTGCTGCTAGCCAAAGAGACTTATTCTTCAAGACCTGGATTTGTCCCAGCTGACACGAGGTCCAAATGAGAAGTGCAGCAGTTACCCTTGGCTTAAGACCTCAGCTCCTTTCTAAAAGTGCTTCACTTCCACCTGAGGTAGATGTCTAACATCAGGTCAGATGAATCTGTACATAACAAGCGCAGTGTCAGTAGCTGTCAGTGGCTGTCATTTCCTTTAGAGACTGAAGCTCCTCTCTGCAGTGGGCCAGTGTATTTTGGAGGGATCTGTGTGTGGTGATGAGGGTTGGAACGATCACTGCCTCACTCACCCCCATCTCTTTGGCCACGGCTCCTGAGGTCTCCTTGCTGCTCTGCAATAAAGAACACCTGCTTAACAGTCACCAAGGCGATTGAGTTTTGATCCTGGCTTTTCGAGGCTCCAGTTACCTTTGTCAAAACTGCATGTAGGAAAGGGGAAAAGCTGCTTTTTCTTTTGCTTTTTGTTTTATTTTGTTTTGTTTCCCCAGTTCCAGTCTACTTCACACAGAAGAAAGGAGGGGTATGTGTGGGTGTGTATTTTATGTCTGTATTGGATTTATGTTTCAGAGCACATTATACTGGTAATTGTTTTGGATTGTAGTAAATCTATATAATAGATATAGATCTGCAGACAGATATCTCTATGTTTTGTTTCGTGATCTATTTTCCCACTTTTGACAAATGTTACTGCAATTGCACCGGGGTCAAGAATGATCAGGCGAGCAGGAACGTGACCTTTCAAACCATGGTGCTGTGTATCTGGACTTGAATACCTTTGCAGCAGGGGAAAGATAATCCTCATGAAAACATGAGGGGTTTGAAAAGACAAGGTTCTCTCGGGGTCTGGAAATTATGGGGGAAAAAATGGAGATTCAAACCTGAATTGTTTCTGGAACACCATTGAGAAATGAAACCCACAGGGTCTCTGCGGTCAGAGAAGACACATTCTTGGTTTTCCTTATCTTGTGCCGTGACAGCTAGGCTGCACAAATCCAGACCAAACCTCTTCAAGTGAGTCTCCTCATGCTCTTAGTTTGGGCTCCATGCCATTTCTAAGGGTTCCTCTTAACCACCCATCAGCCTGAGATCTTCTTCAAAGTTGATAAATACTGGATTATCTCACCACCTCAGGAAACTGTTGTAAGAACAAACCCCAGTGATTGCCTAGAGCATACTAGCTTTGTTTTCACTGTGTAGTGTTTAAGTTCCTGTCTGCTGCTGCTGCCCCCATGAATGAGTGCTTTACTCTGCTTTGTCCCACTCCCTGCTGCCCCCACCTTGATGGAGCCCATCCTCACGCACTGGGGGAACAGAGTCCAAGTTTTGGCAGGAGTTGGTCAGGGTACAGGTGTCATTTTCCTCGTCTCCTTCTGTTTTGTTGTGTTGTTCCCTACAGTATTTAGAGCACTATTTACCCATATAGAGATTTGTGCTCTAAGAGGAAGCTTCTGGAGTTTTAAAAATTATTTGGTTTTGCATCATGACAGGGCCTCATGTGGCAGTGTATTTCAGAGCATGCATGCCATAGTCACTTAATTCTTCTCCCAAAGTCTGAAATGACATCTTTTAAGATTGGGAGAAAGAAGGTGTATTGACCTTATTGGTTGAGTAATCCCCTGTCCTGGTTCAAGGGAGTTAACCTCCCCAAGCAGCCAGCCCGGGGTGAGCTGAGTTAGCCGGGGCTATTCTCACACTACCTGACATCACTCCCCCATAATAGGGGCTGGCTGGGGAGGAGAGCTCCTGGGAACCTCCAGGACAGTCTGAGTGTGGCTGGGGTGTTGGGTCTATTCTTGCATTGAGCAGCACTCTGTAATTGTTGTGTTGGTAAGGTACTCTGTGTTATCACCAGCTGTTATTGTTCCCCTTTAAGGGTTCTTTTGTCAGTAACTGTCCTTATCCCAACCCATAGAGGCTCTGTCTCTTTCTCCTTTGCTGCTTGGGGCTGAACCCATAGGATGGGGGACTAAAGGATTGAGCTCAGGTCACAGGCGTTTTCATCAGCAGCATCTCATCAGCAAGAGAAGCCTTCTTACAACCTAGTGCAACGAAGGATATTTTACATCCTTCTGGGAGGCTAAAAATACCTTGGATGACTCTTAATCTTGCATGACAAAATGGTTACCAAGCCACAGTATTGTGCTGAGTGAAAGACAAAGCATATGAAACAGAAGTCTGAGTTAGGTGATGGGTCTCCCTCTTTGGCAGAAATGGAGGGGTTGGAAACTTTTCAGGCCTTAGGCAGTGACTTGAGAGTGAAATCTGGTAGAGACTCCTGGAGAGGTATCAGGGCCTTGAAGCTGGTGAGAGGCTGCTGGATGTGGCAGGTATTTCATCCAAGGCACACAGCTTGCCTGAGCCCCAGCCCTTTCCCACCCTTCTGTATTTTGTGGTTGTATTTTAGTAATGTTCTGGTGTAAGCTTATGATAATTTAATTCATTATATCATTAATAAATTATACCCTGTTATTTTAGATGGACTCTTTTGAACTCATTTTCAGAATGGAGAGGGTTATTCTTTATTCTGAATGTTACTTTTCCAAAGGGTCATGGACAAATATCTTTGTTCCTCATGTTCTCTCCCCTCTCATTTTTCAATACTGCTAATTGTTTCACACAAACTGAAGTTTCCATAAACAACAAATGGCAATGGTAGAAAGCACTGCAGCATGCATTATGGCACAGGGAGAAATACATTACTTTTCTCACTGAACACATGCCAGTTTTAGTGGAAGTCATACATATGCAGGCAAGGGATTGGCAGAGGTGCATGCAGGAGCTCTGTTGAATCTGTGGGAGTATTTGTGTACGTACTTGTGTGCAAAAGAGAGAGAAAATGTTGAAACCTGGGAACCGCATCCTCTGACAGCTCTGTAGTGTCATGCATAGCCCTGATTTAACAATTTGCTTCAAAAGGCACCATGGGATCCTGTTCTGGGATCCTGTGGGACCTCCAGCTGTGCACAGTGCAGTTTTGGTTTTGCTGTTTCTTGCTAATAAGCTGTGGCATAACAAAGTTAGCATTACCTGGGCTGTTTGTCTTTGAATTAATTTTGCAGCGAATGTAGTGTTAGTACAAATTACCCAATTGACAGCCCAGAGACTTCAGCTTTCTGGTGTTGCAGCACTGGCTATGGCAGTACACACTTTGCGCTTGTATTTATGTCTGTACATTGTAAGCTGAACTGGGGAAGCCACATGTAAATTGCTGTCATGAGTCACAGACTAATTAAGGCATCATGAACCCTCCGTGTCTCTCAGATGGCACCTTGTGGCCCTGCTCCTTTGCTGTCCCCACCATAGCTGTGGTTGAGGTTAAGACAAATAGCTTACACCACGTGAGACCATTTCTTGCACGGTTCCTACAGGTGGAGGCAGACACCTATTCTTTGGCTCATTTGTAAGTATTTTCTTTACAACTTTGTGGAATAGGAACATGTATTTTTTGCAGAATGAAGGTTATGCTCTCACCAAGTGAAGAAACTGAGGCCTTTGACTTGCTTTTATGATTACTGTGGCTAAGTCTGATCTTGTTTGCCATACGCTGCTTTGTGTCCTCTTCAGAGTCCTGCCAGGCCAGAATTGCTCAAGCCTGTGAGTTATTAAGGCCTATAAGAAATAAGAAAAATCTTATTTTTATTTCAGGGATCTATTTGGTATAAAACCAGAAAGTGCCTCTGCAGCTCATGCTCTGTGAAAGCCAAAGCAAAGCCAATGCCAGGGTCCTACCTCACTCATTCTCATTCCTTCTTCTGTAGCCTTGGTATTTGAGGAGCAGTTGACACTCTTGTTTGACATCGAGATCAGAATAAACCTGTGTGATCAGCTCTTTGACAGCCTCATTGTGCAAGATTACTTCCCTTTAGATGCCAGGGAAGACTTGGTGCCTCTGTACTGCCCCTCTCTTTCTTCTACTGTACTTATTAATCATTTCTTCTCCATATTCTATAACACCACTGAGTATGGATACTGTAAGAACATGGGCTTCAGCAGTGCCCTAGAAACCTAGACTGAGTTTTACTAACCAAAGAGCAAAGAGAAGAGTGTTGGGGAATTCAATAAACTGAAACCTCAGCAAGCATGTGGATGCTGTGAATAAGAATTCACTCTGCTAAGCCAGCCTGAACCCAAATCTTGATTTGTTCTTACTTTTCCAAGGGATAATGTTTCCATTGTTTAGATGCTTCAGTTATTACAAACTGAGATCTGTACAGCCTTAAGCAATAAGGCAGTGTTAAGAAAGCAAGCAAAACTACTGAGACACCCAACACCAAGCCAGCCTTCTGAAGGATAATTAAAATGCAGCCCTCCTGGATAGACACAGTGCAAGAAGTTTCCAATGGGGAAAAGTCTTCTAGGAATATAAGAAGTGTGACAGCATGTAGTGCGTGCGATCTGCTTCCCTCTTTCTCCTAACAGCTGATACTGGCAGGTTTTGAACACAGTACAAATCATTGTGGGTAACAGCATTTCCCATTGGTAGCAACAGCAAAGTCAGCGTTTAGCCCTGGTTTTGATATTACTTTTTCTGGCTTTTTTTTAGCTGTAAATTGTTGCTCTGGTTTTGCTTTTGGAGTTCCTTCATTTTTTTTTCTTTTTTTCCCCCCTGCTTGTTCCACAACTGTAAAAATAAGTTTTAACTGCATAGCACAATGGAAAGCCTCTAATAAAAAAATAAAAAAAAAGAATACACATTTTGTGGAGAAATAAAATTCACAGATGAAACCAATTTAGTAGCAGAATGCTGCGCAGTGACTGTACCTCCAGTATCACTGGTTTGTGTATCCATAGGTAACAAATTCCCTTTATTTCCCATTATAAACATATATATAAAAACTATATATAACAATATATATATTCTGATCAGCAGAACAACTTTAGATAAAAGGTAAAAATAAACCTTTTAGCTGTGCAGATTGTAAGTCACTTAAAAGACCTTTTTTAAACAACTTTTTAATCCAGCTGTACTGCATGATAATAGGAAAAATATTTATAACTTCTTTTTAAAAAAAAAATCATTGCCTTTTCTCCTTTTTACTGTCTCAAAGGCACAAGCTTCTTTTCTTGGTCACACTTTGTTTTTCATTTACAAAGATTGCTTTGAATTTATTTATTTTTTCTTTTTTCCACCATGTAGTTTGTGATGATCTGTGCTATTTCCATGTGTTCCTAAGCTTGTAATTAATTTTTCAGAAAAATATGTCCAACGACACATAGAAGTGTTAGTCTTAAAAAACAAGGCCAAGTGTTCACAGCATTAAAAAATCTCCATAAAAAGAGTAGCCAGGGCCTGGAATGTGAGCAGGGAAATACAGGTCTGCCCTGGCTCTGGCCAGCTGTGACCAGGTCTTTTCATTTCCTATTCCCTTTCCAGAAGCACCTCCTTGGTATTGCACAATGTGGTACTCTCTTGATGTGAGAAAAATGGGAAACCACTGCCTTGGGGAAAGTATGAGGCAAGCAGGACCTAACGTGATCAGTGGTGGCACAGGTAACCATCACATTAGGTTTCAGACTTACTGGGTCTGTCGAAAGCTTGCTTCACAAAGCCAGTATTGCTGACACAGCAGAAGACAACTACAGAAGCATCCCTCTTCCTTGTTTGCTTTTGGACTGGGTCTGTGAGAAGGTTTGCATTTTATGGGCAGCTCTGTTTTCATGACATGGTAGCATCGTGGCCATCTACCTTAGATAAAAGAGATTTGAAACCAGTTTCCAAAAGGACGGCCGCATTATCGCGATGATGGGAGGCTCTCCTGGATTGCAGCGGGTTTCCCCGGAGGCAGGCGTGCATCTGATCTGTTTTTCCATCCCCCTGTCAGTCGACAGCAGTGCTTTGTTGCACAGCACCATTAAACTTCTGCTGGCAGCAGACAGAGATAGCTGCAGATTTCCCTTGAAGTCCGTCCAAGCCTGCTTTGGCCAGACCCATGAGCTATTCATGCAGGGAGTCTCTGGGTCCCTTGGAAACAGCAAGCCTGAAACATATCTCCAAAATGTATTAACTTTTTTTCTACAACTTCACATTTCTGTTGTGGTGGGGCCTTCCTGGATTTCACACTGCTGTCTTTACTGTCTGCACAGAGCACTTTTAGTTCTGCGGTTAACATTAATAACAGAACATTAAAATAGCTGGTTTATGTTTGTGGCCTGTGAATAAATCAAGGCTGCACTTGCGGGTACCCTCCCCTGCACCAGCACACGCTGATCTCCAGTGGCTGCTCCACCTCTCTCTGTCCAGCCCCAGCAACTCAAAAGTTTACACCTGACTCCAGGTCCTCAGACCTTACACGTACACCACCGCTTCTGCTTGTTCTCATATGACCTAGGGTGATGCTGTAGGGTTTTATCCTCTCCCACATGGGTGAGGGTGTGATATCTCATGTCCCACAGAGGTTTGCAGAGTAGGGATTCCCACCCACTCGGCACTGAGGGGGCATCACCTCCTTTCCTGGACAAGCCTGGGCCACCCGTGTTTGGCAGTGCAGCCCCACTTGCCATGGGACGACTGTGGTACAAATGGTGAACACTGTTCTCCCACAGGAGCTTCACCACTGATAAAAAGTGCTTATTGCTCTTTCCTGCTGCATGACTTAAGTGGGACAGGTTTGCTCTTGACAGTAAGAGAAGAGGACAGTGGCCACAGAAATGAGTTTATCAGAGAACCTATCTGTCCATGTTCTTAGAGCCCAGGTTATGAGAAAACACATAGAAGTATCTCATCTCCACACTGCTCTTCTGACTTCCAATTGTTTATCAATTCATCTTCCTCTTAATAATAAAGAAATTATAGAGGATATGGTTTAGGGGTTTTTTTTAAAAAAAACCTAACACTTGCAATTTTTCTGCATAAGCCAGATTTATGAAAATTATAATTATAGCATTGCATTCTGCCATTCTAGTCCTATTTAACTCTGCAGGAAAAAAATTATATCTGAATAACTCATAGAAAACTGATGCTAAACTGTTAATCTCCATCGTTTTGAATAGTAGCGAATCCTGCATGCATTCTGCTCTGAAGAGCTGTAGTACTTTCCCTCCCAGAGCACCTGGGACTTTAGAAGCACTGCTGTTATTTTTTTCCAGAGAAGAAAATAAAATGAAGTCAAATCTTTGCAACAAACTCATGGCAAATTGGGATCAAGTCGTGTATATCATTCAGCCATGTTTTGAACCTCATAGCAGCGTGGTCTGTCTTCCACTCTGGCTTTCTGAATCAGTGCTCGCCCTGAAAGGCAATGTTTTGACTTGATGAGTCAAAGAGGGCAAAGGCTTCCTTTGTGCCTGTGAGATAAATGGGAGGCAATGTGCTTCAAGGGAGGTCCTGCGGTGATTTACAGAGGTCAGCGATTGTTAATAGGCCAACATTAGCTTCCTACTTCTCCAATAAATGTGTTGGGTTGGAATGCAAGCGTGCAGTCCCAGTGTCAGCTTTATGGCCCAAGAAACATATGCAACTCAAAGTGCAACTGCTTTCTCAGTCCATTTTCTTTGGCTATGGCTGACTTTCTTCTTAATTGATCTCTTCCCTTGGTGACCCTGCTGAGGCTTGTTATTTTCTGTGCTGTCTCTGTTCTGATGTCCATGTGTTGGTTGCTCTTAGGCCAGCCAGCCTGTAGCAGAGAGAAATACTTCTGAGAGCTATGCAACAGGCTTTGTGTCTGCAAGCAGTGGTCAGGAATATCCACAGCTTGGAGCTTTCCTTGGGTGGTGTGTTCTTGTTTGTGAATACTATTGTTTCCTTCATTTAAGGAAGAAATTACCGCAACTGTTTATGAAAATGTGGCAGCACAGATTATGCTGAGCTGGACTCCTTGTTTTTCCCAACTTCTTTTGAGAAGGAAGCAAACAAACCCCTTTAAAATCTTTCAGCAGTGCTCTCTTCTTCATGGTCCAGTGGCCTGTGATGCTTTTTATTATAGCCTGATATTGTTTTCAGGTAGAGGACATGGATTTGTTTCCCCAGCATCCTCCTGTACCCTGGCAGTGGGTGGAGATGCTGAAGGGGCAGTATCCTTTAAATGATGCCTCCTCCTGTGTTTGGTTGCATTTTGCTACTGGATCCCCAGATGATTAATGCTGGTATTGGTAGAGGTGGGGCTTGTTGAGCTGAGCCTGGTATGACAGCAGAATGTGTGAAGGAGTATAAAAGTAACAAGATGGACACATATCAGAGAAGGAAACTTTCTGTAAGTTCACAAATGAGGTGAGAGCAAGGACTGTTATGAGGAACCAGAGAACAACAGCAGCAGAAGTCATCTGAGGCAAAATAAATACTTAAGAAAGTTCAACCAACGAACTAAGGTTCTATAAAAACATGACACACATGACTGACATAAGTTTGTTGACAGTTCCCAAGAAAGGTGTCACAGGTAGTCATCTGGGCAGGTTCCTGCATACCAGTGACTCCTCCACCTGCCCGTCCAATCTCTGCCAATGTGCAGTGTAACATCCAGGCTTCCCCAGGATGCCTGCCTTCATGGAGAGACTGAAAACACAAAGATGTAAATAGTCCCCCAAAATAAAAGCCTATCAAAATGCTCAACTGCCTACACAGCTTTCCCTTTTGAGAGCAGATAAAGGGGAGGATGAAGCACATGTACCAGATGGCAGGCACGTTGCTAAGTATGCTTTTAGAGGAAGTTCAGGTACTCTGTCGATGGATGGGGTAGAGCTGGGAGTTGCAGGGAAGTAGGGTGTCCAGTTCTAGGCTCCTCAGGTCAAAAAACCCCAGGGATCTACTGGCAAGAGTCCAGTGGAGGGCTACAAAGGCAATTAGGGACTGGAGCATCTCTCATATTAGGAAAAGCTGAGAGACAGCCCCTTTTCAGTGGTCTGTGGAGACAGGACAAGGGGCAATGGCTGCAAGTTGGAGCACAGGAAGTTCCGCACCAACATGCGGAAGAACTTTTTCACAGTGAGGGTGACAGAGCCCTGGGACAGGCTGCCCAGGGAGGTGGTGGAGTCTCCTTCTCTGGAGATATTCAAGACCCGTCTGGACGCCTATCTGTGCAATATGTCCTAGGGAGCTGCTTTGGCAGGGGGGTTGGACCCGATGATCTCTGGAGGTCCCTTCCAACCCCTACAATTCTATAATTCTATGATTCTATGATCTGTGTCCATTTAGCCTGGAGAAGTCAGAGGGGATCTCATCAATGCTTATAAATACTTAAAGGGTGGGTGTCTAGAGGAAGGGGCCAGACTCTTTTCAGTGGTGCCAGCAACAGGACAAGGGGCAACAGGCACAAACTGGAACACAGAAAATTCTATCTCAGTATGAGGAAGAACTTCACAGTGAGGGTGACTGAGCACATGCTGCCCAAAGAGATTGTGGATTCTCTTTCTCTGGAGACATTCAAGACCCACATGGATGTGATCCTGTGCAACCAGCTCTAGGTGATCCTGCTCAGGCAGCAGAGTTGGACTAGATGATCTCCAGAGGTCCCTTCCAACCCCTGCCATTCTGTGATTCTATGGTGCAGCAAAGATGTGAAAGACAGGCAGTACTTTTGATGATGGATGTTGTCCTTCTGCATCAGTCAAAGCTCTGTATTTGACTGTCTTTAGAGTTTTGATTTTTTGAGGAGGAGATGTTTTCCTATGAGGAGGAGGAGCAGATGAATTTGACAGCTGCTTAAAGTGGAGCATGCATTAATTTTTAAAATGTTTCATAATTTATTATTTTAGTCTATTTTTTTAAAAAGTGTTGTGCCCACAGATACACTGATGTAATTGTGTTGATCACAGATGGTGATTTACCACCAGAAAGCAAAATCTAGTGTCTCTCATTTCCTGAAACTCATCAATACTGGTGTCACTGGAATTGAGGCTGGGGAAAGGGAAAGGAAAAATACATACAAACCCACTGTGCATCTTATTAATGAGGTGGGATTTTCTAATGGGGAAAATTCAGAGTGTGGAGGAGGGAAAGCAAGCTTCCCTTTCATATTATTCATCTATTCACTGCATTAAATGTTTTTTGAAAGGTTGTTGCTGGTGACAGCACAGACCCTTTCTTGTTCTCTCCGGCTCCGTGTCTCCCCCTGCCTTGTCACACCAAAAGCACTGCATTCCCACCCGCTCCCTGCTTGTCATAGCCTCTGAGGAGACTGAGTTTTCCTACCAGAAGAGGATTCCCCACTGCAGGGGGATGACCATGCCGAGCAGATGCGCACCCTTCATTCAGCAATAGCGTTCTGAAACGGGGTGTCAAAAAGGAGTGTCTGCTCCCATCCTTGGTGCAGCTCAGCACTGACTCCAGCGGGATACTGCTCGCAGCAGAGAAACTGCAGTTCCAGGAGATCTCTGGGAAGATGATTTGATAATTGAGCAAAACCCAAAGAGAGAGGGAACCTCTCTTTTCCTCATGAGGAAGCTTCTAGGTTTCAGCATTACGCTTGCTAGTAGTGCGATGCCCTCGGGACATGCGGTGTCTGGGAGTCAACGTGGAGTTGTGTGGATTAATAACTATTCACTTTCCTAATGTGGCAGTGCAGGGAAAAAAATAAATCCTTAATGGGGATTATTGTCTTGGTTGTGTAAATATGTAGTTAACTGTACTTAAAATGCATATTATCAGCCTCTTTGGAATCATTGCATTCTCTCATGTAAATATGTATTTAGGGCATTTTTAAAATGCAGGTTTTTGCCCTGATTATGTAAATATGCTCGTACACTGAAAATGGCAGTTTCTTCTTCATCCCTCCCTCCCCCCTGCTTTTTCTTTTTTTGAATATATAAGTTAATTTAATGCTTAAGAAAGTGAGGAAGTACTAGCACTGAATGGTTAAGAATATTTAGGGCAGGTCCTATGCAGTCTTCCTCAAAGACCCAGTTAGTCCACCTAATACAGCTATCTCTGTATTCCAGTCCTTGCTTTTTGCTGAGCCCATTCATTAAGAATGTCAGAACTACCAGACTGGAAATTACTATGCTGGCATTTTGGGCACAATCGACACATTTTCTGTACCCTGTGAACTGGAATACAAAGCTTTCTTTATAGAAATATAATGTTCTTCTAATGACAGTACAGATAGTAATGATAAATTTCATTCCTTTACACCAGCAGAGAACTTGGATTCCTTTATCTTGTCTTGACTCCTATTAATCTCTTTTCTTCAATGTTATCCCGAGTCAATTCATTCCACTGATTAATCATATCAGTCAACTTGAGAGAGTGAAAGGAGCCAATTTTGATACCTGGGTGGAAATAATTTTTTTTAGCTGTCTAAAAGTATCTAAGATGTCCTCTAGAGACAGTGAAGATAGACCACTACCTCTGCAGATTAAGTCAGCTTGTGCTAAAATAGGTGGGATGAACTCTGCTGGGGAAACACATATTTCCCTGGACTTTGGAAAGAACCTAGGCTGAACTTTGAGACAGATGAAATAAATCCCATAACTTCTGATCACTCAGTTTTATGGTACCTAAGCTCTGTACAGGGCCAAGGGCTCCCTATGGCGAGCCCTTGTTCAGGACACTGCTAGCATTTTGGGAATTACTGAGTCCCACTGTTGACAAGGCAGTGGCTGATTTGGGTCCCTCTTGAGGCTGGTCCAACCCTGCAGATAGGGAGTGGTGTTTCGCCAGTGCTGTGCCTGCACTGTAATTCCCCCAGGAACCATACTGGAGCAGCACAGGCAGCCCAGATTGTCTGCCCATAGATGACGGAGTGCACTGTAGTTTGCTACACTGGCTGGTGACTTTATAACCTGTCCTGACATGAGAGGGAATTTTGGTACAGCACATCAGCTCTGTTTCAGTGCTAATGAGATGATCCACAAGGAAAAGAATGAGGCACTCCTCCCATTCATCCCATTGCCTGCTCCCTGTGCCAGCAGACTTCTTCAGTTGTACTTGGCCTGGTTGCTGATGTGCCCTCTCCCTTTTGAACATACAGGACTGCAGAGGACAGTCACAGAGAAAAGAGTAAAAGCAGAATACAGGAAACCTAGAAAAAGTTTATTAAAGAAAAAAAAAACCAAACATTTTTTTTTCTTTTTTAAAGAAAATCTGCAATGATACATTCCTTAGAGACAGGCTTCACTGGCATGTTTATTCACTGGGGTTTTCCATCATTATTTCCATGTGGTGCATTCTGATCTCTTGAGGGTTTTGTGGGTTCCAATCCAAGCCTCACATAGCAAGCATTTAATCTAAGGAACTCCCTTTCTGTTGTCTCCTCTTCCCAACAGTATGGAGTGAATTACTGTATGGGATATATAAGATTTTGTTTGAGTGGGGAAGAGGAAGGAGGAACAGCAGTTGACTGCATTTTGAGCCCTGCAAGCAGATCTTTAGCTGGTGTGAATTGTCACAGCTTCAGTGAATTCAGCAGAGCTCTAACATTCAGGCTGAGGATCTACCCTCTGGTTTTGGCTTTCTCTGTTGAAGGCCTGCTGGGAAGCCCAAATTAGCAGCCGGATGAGAGAAAGCAAGAGACAGAAAGGACAAGAGCAATGTGACAAAATCTTTTTTTCCTTTTTAAGCAGAAAAACATTGATGGAAATGCCTTCATCCTGGGACATTTAATTTTTTGTCACAACTGTCATTACTGAGACAAGCTATTCTGCCAAATAGGCCATACCCAATTCTGGGTGGATGGTGTTTTTGTTTAAAGTTAGAGAATGGTGGGTGATGAAGATGTTTCCTTTTAATCTGTTGTTTCTGATAGGATGCAGACTGGAATTATCCCCAAAATGCTGTGAGTGCCGTCTTTCTTAAACAAATTAATGCATATTTGAAAAACTCTAACAATAGGAAAGCCAGTTGACTGACAGAGGATTCTTCCTGTTGGCATTGGTGGCCCTTGGGTGAGGCAAGAAGAATCTTTTTCTAGGGAGAATATTCATGGTGTTAACTTCCTTTCTTCAAATGAGAAAATTTGTGGTTGCTATGGGAGTAAGGACCATTCCATTTGAATATCAGCTCTGCTAATGTCCTTGGAAATGTGGCCTTCACCCAGTACTCCTCCTTGCTTTTCTGCTCCAATGGTCTTCTTTCTGGTAGCTTGATTTGAGATAACAGCTGGGAATTCCAGCTTGTTTTGGTACTCAGGTATATTTCTTCAGAAAATTTAAATCTAACTAACACAGAGCTTTTCATCCTGAGAAAAATCCTCCTCTTAAAACATTATCATCAAAACCAGGGAGTGTGGTATCTAGACTGGTTGGTACCTGGACTGGTCACTGGTTGGTAAACTCGTAAATTTGTAGGATATATGTTTTGTGATACTAACCTATCTCTATGGATCTGTGGAACAGTTCATCAATGGATTATGGGAATCATTAGTTAATTTATTAGCAGAAGCACTGCTGTAGTAGTAGTGAGCTGGACAGAAGAGTGTCTTCAATTTTATTCTTATAAAGCAACATTACAGTGTAGGGCTCAACATCTGAAATTCCTCATTTGCAATAACTATGGGTGCCCAAAGTCTCTAAAAGTGAAGCTAAAAGCTGAGCTAATAGAGTATTTCTTCAGAAGCAAAATGAAATGTTTTAAGGGGGGAGGGGTAATAAGGGAACCCAGAGAAGGGAAACTATGGATAAAACTTGTTGAAGAAGTCCTTGTGTGGCCACAGGCGTTGCTCATGTTGAAGAGACATATCGAATATTGTAAGTCTCTATTTTTTATGGATGTCTTTATGAGGGTGTTTGTTGCAGTTTGTGGAAATGCAGGCTACTAGCACGTTGCCCTGAACACATCCTCACTGAATGGATCTACAAACATGTGCCTGAGGGGAGACTGAATGTTACTGCTAAAGACAATCAGGGCAAATGCAAGATAACAGGCATCATCTTGCACTTTTGCTGAAGACCTGGTGGCATCCACTTCAGGCTGGTCACAGCAAGGCACTTGGCTTCCCCAGCAGCCCCAAAACCAACATAGTCTCATGGCCAGCCACATGATACAATGTTGGCATGGGAGCTGCTTCACAGCCACAGCTTTTCTACTCCAGACCTAGATAAGTTATCATTTGGTCATCATGTTTTTTGTTAACATCTGAACTATGTAAGAGACCAGAAAGTATTGAAGTCTTGAACCACTTGATCTGTAAGTCTCTGTTCTTGGGCACATGTCTGACCATCACAAAAAGTTCCTGTACTAGTTACAATGCAGGTTTGACAGTCATAATTGATAATGCAAAGAGTATTGTCTTGATTAAGTTTAGAAAGGTTGCTGGTGTCTTCTAGGATGGGTAAGGAGGAAAAAGAATGTCAGGATTTTTTCTTATCACTTTTCTTGAGAGGTATGCCTAGAAATAATAATGAGTTTGATAATTTGTGGGTTTGACTTCTGTATGGCTCAAGTTTTAAGGTTTTCTACAAAAAGGGCATATCACAAAGTGACTGGAGTGATTTGAAATCAGTATTCTTCCTCTAGCTCGCTGCTCCCCAGCTAGCAGTTATTGATGCCTCACCTGGGGCAGCTGTAAAATGGGCATACAGCCAATGTCACAAGAGGGGGGTGATGCTTAATGAACATCTGTGAAGCAATTTGAGATTGAAGATGAGTTTTACACAGGTGGAATACCAGTTTGCGTAGTCTTGCTCCTGCATATTATTACACACCAATAAGATCTTCTGAAGGAACAAGGGACCTAGGTATACTGTGTGGCTGTTCACCAAGGCTGCTCCATACTCTGCAATCCCAAGATGTAAGACTTTAAATCCTCTGGTTAATGCTGCTGGGGCTGAGAAGAAGCTTGCTGGTGGTAGCTCGGACCGTGCCCATACCATTTCTGTGGCTGGGGTTGTGAGGACTGACTGCAGCTACTCCTCAGAGAGCAGTGAGAAATAGTGACTACTAATAGTAGTGAGTTTTCTGCAGGAATTTGGGAACACTGTGTTACCTCTACAATGTCTGGGTGACATCTTCCCTGCACCCACCCTCCCCCCCCGCCCCTGACAGGGCTAGGGACTAGGTGATCTTTAAAGGTCCCTTCCAACCCAAACCTTTCTGTGATTCCCTAACATTCACTTACCCTCTGGACCTGGATAAGGTTTTCCTGCCAGCTGAGTATCTCTGCTGTAAACAGCTCCCGTGCAGGAGAAGTTAGCCGAGTGTCAGATTAACTAAATTGATATGTCAGCTAGAATATCATGTCAGAAAAACACAGTGAATCCTCATTCTATCTGTTAGCGCGTGCAGTATTCACACTGATATGGTTGGTAGGTGCTGATTGCCCATCTGTGTTACCTGCTGGAGAATTTTTTTTGGAATAATGCCATTGTATTATAAGTAAAATCCAAAGATGTTTGGATTTTAGCAGCTAATGCCTGCTAACAGGTGTCTGTAAAATCTAGGAATAGAGCCAGCCTTTATAAAACTGGGAGCCAACCTAATTTGCACCAAACTGTTACAGAAATCTTGAGCTAGATTATTTAAGTTTTGGATTTAAGCGTTGTTTTTATGTTCAATCACTGCTCAATGATTTCAGCTGGAACAGAGGGAGAAGTTCATCATATAGTATTTTTCATTCGGGTAAAAGATAGTCCTGGGAGTATTCTAGAAAGAAGCTATTCCTACATAACCCCCTTCCCCACCTAGGATACAGTGTGCTTGTTGGTGAAGGGGAGAGTGCCAGAAGGCATTGAGCCACTACCAGAAATGTCAGGAGCTGATAGTGACTTCAACAAGAGGAGCACTTCAAAAAGCTGGTCTCATTTGGACAGACTCCCTGTGCTGCTTACCTTACCTGCTTGCCTTGCCATTAACAGAAAATTGCTTTGAAAAAAACAGTTCTGTAGAAGAGTCTGTTTGGAGAACTCTAGTTGTTGGTATGTTCAGTTCCAGTTAGACTAAGTGTAGCTGGAGTCCCTGAGCCTGCAGGCTCCTATGGATCCCAGATACCAAGTGCAGGACAAAAGTGAACTGTGAACTTGCTGAGCCTGCCCTTTAGTGAGATGGGGAACGAGCACGTCACTGGAAGTTGTCTGAAGGCCACTTCTCTCCAACTGCAGCCAGAGCAGCAAAGGCATTTTAAATATTGTGAAACACAGTGGGGGAGGGAAAAAAGAGAGTTTCTTCTGGAGAAAGTTCAGACAGTTGTCTCTCAGTAGGTCTTTGAAGGATGTTGTGTGTGCAGTGGGTATCTGACTGGGAATGACAAGTTTTCTCTTTCAAATTATAGCCATGAGGGTGATGTCATGCTAAAATAAGGCGTGCAGACTGCTGGGTCAGATTTTGCGGCTTCCAAATGTAGAAAGATGCAAACATGAAGGGCGATGTACTCCACTGGAATTTTTGTTCCAGAAACAAAGCTGTGGGACTTTGCCAGTATCCTAAAACCGATCGCACAGAGGCGAGTTTTAGGCAGCATTATCTTAAATCCCATTTGAAATGTTTTGCTGACTGTTCCTTTTACTGTTTTCCCCTAGAAGATTAACTTGTGCTTGGGTCCTCAAAAGACACTTTCCTAAAGCTGCTAATTGCAGAGCTGAGGAAAATGGGTCACATGGTGCATTCAGCACTTCCCTAATTAATTAATGCACAACAGCACAGGCTCGTGTGGACCTGGCTGCAAATTCAGCTCTGGCTGACTGACCACTCGTGGCAGCACCTACCACAATAAGCCGGTACCAGTAAAGAAAGCAAAATGTCCTGATAAAATCCCAAATGGGTGATGGAAGTTCTACATCATCCAGAGCTTTTAGTGTGATTGTGCAATGGCACGGACTGGCATTCAGCCTGCCGGCGTCCATTTGACTAGCAAATAAAACACTCTAAAGGCCTTGGCAGTACCGTGGTGCACACTGAAATCTAGCCAAAGGATCTTGGTTAAATGCAGTAAACACAACCAAAACTTCATGGTTGGTGGTAAAAGTTGTCATGTGAAAACACATGGTAAGTTGTGCTTTATTCCTGTATTTCTTTTATTTATAACACATGGTTTAGATACCATTTCTTCTGCTTCTCTGTACATTTAAATCACCTTTATTTTCATGGTGTTGCTTTTCAGCAAGTTTGGAGCTTTCTGTCTTATGATGTCCACGTATCAGTGTGTGACTGATAAGGAAGGCTCCTTGGGCAGTGCAGTTCACAAAAGGCACCTTCTGTCAAAGGCTTTGTAGAGCTGCAGAGGGGCCACCTGAAATGCTTTTTTATGATGAATTCTGACAAAAAGATTTGGCTGGAGGATATTGCCAGGCCAGCACTTGTTACTGCAACTAAGCAAAATGATGGGTTTTCTGCAGTGTTTGAACCTGTGTTTTCTTTCTGCCTTTAAAAAATTTATTTGACCTCTGTAAAAATCCTATTGTGAATTTAGGAGATGTTTAGCCTCAAACCTCAAATCAGTTCTACATTCTGTTCTTCTGAGCCACGAGCGAAACCATTTTGTTTTCCCTTCCTCAAAAATTCTGACCCCGAATAAATGGCTCACCATTCTCTTTTTTTTTTTTTTTTTTGGTCTGTGATCTAATTAATCTGCATTTCCCCCTCAGTGCCCTGCTGTGTGTCTACTGTTACTGTGCCATTTCCTGACACGGCTTTGGTAGCGTTAGCGATAGGGAAGGTCAGTGCGACTGTCGCTCCCGGCTTCCCCCCCGGGGCAGCACAGTAGCTGAAGCCTGAGCTGGCGGAGGCGTCTGCCCAGCTCTAGGCAGGGAGTCACCCCACTTGCCAGTGGCTGCAATACATGGTTTTCTGCTAGAGAGATCCCTGGGCACCATGTCTCTATGGAAATGACATTTCTAAGACTTGGGAGATGTTCCAATAAAGGACAAATGTTTTCATCTGCAGAAGAGCAAGCTTAGCGTTGCTCTGCGGATTAGTAGCATCCTTTCATGACAGCGATGGTGGGTTACTCTGCCAGCCCTGGGAACCCTCAAACTCTTTGCATGGGGAGCTTGATGACAACATCACCCTCTATGTGCAAACTATACATTTCAGATTTTATGATACGGTTGGAAAGAACCATTTTCATAGGATCACAGAATGACTGATGTTAGAAGGAACCTCTGGAGGTCGTCTTGTCCAATCCTTCCTGCTCAAGCAGTTGACAAGACTGGCCGCATGAGTATCTCCAAGAACAGAGACTCCACAATCTCTCTTTCCATTAAACCATATTTGAAGGCTATGATTTGAGAGGGATATTCACCAGAAATGAAGTGTGAAGGAAGGTAGACTGAAAGGGACACCCAGTCTCTCCTCATGCAGGTGGCTTTGCCCCCTGGACCTGCAGGTTGGACCACTGAGGATTGCTGACCATCAATGACACAGCAGACCCTACCCAAGGAAGCTGAAGGGAAAGTTAGAACCATAGTTTCAGAGGCTGTGGCTACATTATCAAGTAGCACACTGCAAACAGAGAGGAGCAGATGGTGCTGAGGACTGATACTCACATCCTATACATTTGAGGATTTTGCTTTGGATTAATTCTGGTTTGCTACCAGGACCCTTTACCAGTTGGAGAATGTTGGGTGCACTCTTGGGGTGCATCTTCCAATTTAATTTCAAGGTTAAAAAAAGTCGGTTTCAATATCTCCCATTCTATGACGTGATCCAAAATCTGGCAAGTGAAAATGATTGGTGGATTTGCTTCCAATCCATACACTTGACGTGAGCCAAAACAGCAATGGAGAAGCACTCAGAGACAAGCGCATCTCTCTTAGACACGTTAGGAGACAAGAGCAGTGAAAGTAGCCACAGACATTGCCTGTTTTCCCTTCTGCAGATGATCATCCCTGTAGGGTTTTGGTTGGCTGTGGGTTTTCTGTTGATTATTTATTTATTTTTAAGTTTCTAAAAGGTTACCAGCATCTAAAAGTGCAAAGGTCAAAATGCTGGTTGCTTGGGAGGAATGTTCCTAGGAGTCTGACTGCTGTAAATTAAAACTATGTCACCATTGTAGAGCGAGGAATTCTCAAACAGGCTGTAAAAATAGACACAAAGCATTAGTAAAACAAGTATGAATTGAGGCCGTGCTGTTTATAGCATGCTCCTTCAAGCTCACCATTGTGGTGTAGAGGACTCGAGGAGTCTCGCTGCGAGACAACCGCCGCATGCTGTGCATTGTGTATAACTGGAGCGGAAGAAGAATGAGACAGGCACGCCCTTTGTGACTCCCATTTCTTTAAAACACTTCTCCTCACTCTTGGTAATGCAAGCTTGGAAGCTTGAGGTTTGGATCTGTTTCTTGCTGTAGGGTTGCTGACTGCCTTAATTTTTCTTAAAAATACATAGCTTCATTAATACATGTATCGTGTATATATGCCTCTTCTACAACATCTGTACTAGAAAGATAGATACTATAGAAAAGGATGGACTCATTCTGGAGCAGCTAATACAAGCCAATCGCCTCAGCTTCTTTTTGCTGTCTGGGCTTGACAAAGCACTTAAAAATCCTATCTTCTCTCTCTAGCTTTGGTCCTTCTGTGTCTTCTGTTATAGGATGTGTAGCCAAGAAACAGTCTTCAACAGCTCCTTGTGACTTGCTATGAGGAATTAGGGAAACATCTGTCCAAACACAGAACTGAACCTAGATCTCAAGCCCTCCAAATGCTGCACTGATGCTTGTGTTCTTCTGGTAGGAAAAACGAGAGGGTTATCTTTGGCCAGTAAGACAGACCCCATAAATGCTGTTTTCTCTGGAAGCTGGTTTATCTTTACTGCAGGGCCTAGAATGAGACAACTGCAGCAGTTCTTCCTTTGAGACTGTACTGCCCACAGACCAGGGAAAGTTCAGCTGCCTTCTCAGTCCTGAACTTCATTTGGACACTTGCTTACAGATTATCTAGTTCTTCAGCTCTTCCCAACAGAGCTGGTGTGCTGTTCCTAATAATAATCTGACACCTTTGGCATAAATGATGCCCAATGTGGGAGAAGTAGAAACCACAAAAGCAAGAGCCCAGAGGGATAGAAGCAAGGCAGAAGAATGAACAATGAGGCTTGGACACAGATTGTTAGCTCTGAGGTTTGTATTGATTTAGTGGCTTTAATTTTTAATTTGGAAGCGATTGCACTAATGTGTGAGCTGAAAGGGGAGGACAGAGGCAGACTGAGGAAGCAGGAGAAGCAGAAAGGATGGGGTGGGGAAATAGAAGTGGAGTCTGGGCCTCAGAAATCCGTGAAAAGCCTTCCTCTTGCTACCAAGGTGGCAAGGATTTCAGCCACAGTGTTTAGGGAGATTTGAGAACAATGTCGACATAACTTAGTCTCTGCTTTATTTTTTTCTTTCTTTTTTTTTCCCCTTCAAGCTGTTTGATGCTGTTAAAAGACACAGTGGGAATATGCTTACCTAAGGTTTGCCACTGTGGTATTTTAACTCACATGAAAAAAGCAGTCTCTGGATTGTTGAATCCCACCAGACCATAAATTAACTAAAACTTAGCTAATAAAATCTGCACTTCAGAGTTTGTGTGGAAAGATGCCATTTTAAAATACTCATTGGAGCTGTCTATCATTGCTGGATTTAATCTTTCTGAATTCTGAATGTGCTGGCTCTCTTGGGGTGCCCAATGGCCTTTCTCCTAGTATTCTGAACCCCCTGCAGAATATGAGCATCTCTACCTTGCTCCGTGGGTGTCTAACGTCCAGGCAGGCTTCTTCTGTCCACTGATTTGACTATTGCCCAGAGCAGCAGAGCCAAAGGGGCAGCCCCATTGAGCTGTGAGGATGTGTTAGTCTACATAGCACTTGTATCATAGAATAAAATAAATTTTACACATAAATTCTGTACATTACTAATAGACACTGACAACTAGTTGTGGTTGTTTAGTCACGTTATACACAGGATTGATTTTGTTCCATGGAAACCAGGATGAGTTTCACCATTGCTTTTACTGAGCAAAAGGTAGATGAATTACAAAAGAAATTGCAAAATTGGCTCTGAAGAACTCAGATTGGTTTTGTGTCACAGCTCTTGTCCAGTAGTACATCGCCAGAGGTGGTATCTTATTCCAAGACCCACCAGAGTGGCCAGAGTATTTTAGTTACAACTGCCTTCTCAGGACCTGGAGTCTTAACCAAATTGGAATCTTAACTAAAAGGGATTCATCACTGATTTATGGGCCTTACACCACTGTATGTCATGATAGCGTTGTTAGAGTGACATAAATGGTGGTGGAGCAGGATTCAACCCTATGCTGCTTTTAAGTAGTTTTGCTGTTGCTTGTCAATCTGGTGGTACAGCAGCCTACAGGTAGAGCAGTCTGCTTTCTCCAGTACTTTAACAGAGCCACACTGATTATGATGGGATTCTCTTGGGTCTCTATTATCATTAATTAAGGATTGCGACTTTCAGATGAATAATCTTCTGTCTTCAGCAGACCCTGAGCAGACTTACCAGGTACATGGAAGGTAGAAAGGGAAGGAGGGATAAGGAAACATTAATTTCTGGGTATGGAGGCAGCTGCTGACCCTGTTGTTTTCCTATCTGCTATCATGCTAAGAGATGATAAAAGGTGAATTATTTTCATTTCGGTTTTAGCAGCAGATTCACATATTCCTTTCAAAAAGCATCCGATCCTAGAAACAGTCGGCAAGCCTTACTGAGGAGGTACACATCCAAACAGATGTTCTTGCCAGTAACGCTCATCTGCTAAACCCGATTATTTCATCCCTGCTGGTGGCTGGCAGCGGGGAGGAGAAGGATGTTGAAGGGTGAAGGAGATTTTGGCGTAAGGAGGACAAGCAGATATGCTGAAATTACTCCTTTAGTATTCCTCCTGACTCTGTCTCCTTCCACTTTGCTGCTTCGTTTGCCCTCCTAAGGTTATACCTAATGGTAGAGAGCCGTGCTCATTTGTCATACCCAGCACCTGGCAGTCTCACAGGGCTGTGGCATCCTGCCGGTGACTCTAGCGGGGTAACGGCTGCCGCCTTCTACTACGCTGTTCGCGAGTATCTAGGTCATTGCCTCCACGCAGTAAGCCTGAGTGGGATTGTTCCTAGACATGGTGTAAAGCGTGATTAGGATACTCATGGAGATCTCAGTATGTGCTTGCTGCATCTGTTTATCTTGCCCAGTGGAGTCTGTAGGCTCAGACTCTGCCTTGGGGAAATTCTCTGACAGTCTTGCCAGCTGGATGCATCACAGTTATCTTACCCTCAACCTCAGGAAAATAAAACCTTCTTGCTGGGCCTGTGGTGCTGTGGTTAAGTGCAGGGCCTCTTCTCCTTTGTGGCATCCTTGAAGAGTATCAATCATGTCTTGGCTTTTGACCTTTCCATTTGGGCAGCAAGCTGTGTATTATGTGCAGTAGAAAAAGTGAGTTGTTTGTTTGTTTGAGTCAGGGTGCCTGTGCGTGCTGTACCCCAGCTTACCCTATCCTGACCCTGCAAAACCAGCATTTGAAGCACTGTTATACAGCTTCCTTTTAGTGGGTCCTCTGCAATGCCGCCCACATCACAGCAGGGATGTGATAGCAATTAAGCAGTTTGTGTGAGCTATGAGACTAGACTGACTTTGAGAACCAACTTCAGCTTCTTCCATCCATGATAATATAGACCCCCCCTACATTTAAATACCAACTAGTGGGGACAGCCACGCTTTGCCATCAGTCTCTCTTAAACAGATACCAAGTAGTGCTTTCACAGAACAAGTCATAAAATGTAGCACGACCGTTCCTGTTGGCTGTGTCACTCCTTTCACAGTGAGAAATACCCCAAATCCATCTCATTTTATGCGAGGCTTTTCTTCAGTTTTACAGTTTATTACTTTACCTTATCTCCTGCTCCTCGTCCTATCCTTTCAGATCCTGTCAGTTAATTGGATTTGTTGCCCACTTTAAAGGGTATTCTGTTATTTGAATGTGTGCTACTTCCAGAAAATAACTTAATCAAATAAGAAGCACTTGACTGCCTGAAAGCTTGTCCATTTTTTCTAACTCTGGTCTGTGGACTAATTAACATTGCTGTTTCAAGCTCAGCTTGAAAATTATTTTTGCTGCTTCAAAAGTAAAGGCTTTTGGCAAAAAGTGGGGAGGGGGGGCAAAGCTGGGTGAAGAGTTGAGATGGGTAGATTTGCAAATCTGCTACCCCTGTGGAGCCCCAAGGGCTGGAAGCAGCAACTCCATCAGTGGGAGCAGATGCTTCCTGCTCCCTTCTTTGGAAATATCTTACCCATTTTCCCATTGCTTCCTCTGAAGCAGCAGCCACCTGGCTTTGCTGGGGCTCTGGCATGAGCAAGGTCAGGAGAAGGACCAGGCTCACTTCGTGGGCCACTTCTGTGAGCAGTGTGTTGCCCTAGACCACCCTTTTGCCGAGGTCCAGAGACAGCCTCCATCTATGAAAAGAAATGACTTCTCCTTGTGAGCATTACCTCTGTTGCATCTCAGCTACAAAAGCAGATATAATCAGCGCTGGAGAGATGAGCTGAGAGCAGTTGTCAGCCAGAATTGATCTAACGGAAGAGTGAAAAAATTATGATCTGTACTTCAGGATCATTTGAGGCAAATTCTCTAGCTGGGTGGTCATGCCAGAGTAGTCATTAAAAAAAGCAGATTGTTTTATTGATGCCCCATGTCTTGAATATATTCTGAGGATGAAGGGTTAATATTCTTGGCATGATATAGACCAGAAAACAATGTAATTCATTATTTGTTCAGTTTCAGAGAGTTTTTTTGTCTCTAGTAGAAAGAAAAGGGGTGAGGGGATATATTACATGTGTTGTATGGCATGCATTCGGTGCTGTAATGGTTACAAATTCTTTGGCCTTAGAAAACAGCCTCAGAGATGCCATGTTCAACTTCTAGCTGAACTATGGCTTCCACATGAATGGCATGGCTGTGTCTTGAATATGTTACTGATTTTCTCAGCATTACTAAAGTGAGGGAAATGAACAAACGGCTTTCTTGTCAGATGCTCAGCAGCAAATAGTACACAAACTACCACTTCTCAGAGTAGTTTGATTATCCTAATACTTTCTAATATGTGTTGAGCCATAGAAGAATGGATGGTGGTAAATGCTAAATCCTGGGCCCCCAAGAGTGGACGTATGGCTCAGACCTTTGGCATGGCATCTGGAGTGAGTTAGAATTGATCTGTACTTTCCAGCACTAGCACAACCAATGGATTCAAGAGAAACAACACTAATCATATGTTCAAGAATGGAAGGTTCATCCTAAAAGTAGGCTTCCAGTTTGATATCCTAGCAATTATGTAGCACGCTGAAGCAGTTGATGTGATTTTTAACCACAGGGCTCTTGGAAGCGGTTGAAAGATGCTCTGTGCTTGGAAAACTCTCTTGCTGCCCTGATGCAGGTGCCTTGCCATGAGTGTAGGCGTATCTCTTATGGTGTGCCTTGTTTGCAAAGTTTGGCTCAAATCAGCTCAGCAACTCATGTACCCCAGTCTCTGTTGCCAGTGCTGTAGTATTGCCACTGACATTTCAGATTCATCTAACTCACAGAGATTTGGAGAAAGCCAAGAGATGTTCTGAGATAGCAGGTGAAATCCAAACAAATCATTATTTCCAAACAATTTTGTATGCCTGCAATAGTACAGTACGGTTAATGTCTTCCCAGGGTGCTTGAGAAACCTAAATAGAATGGTGCTTCATGTTTTGTTATTTTTTAAAATGCCTGAATACAGTAACGGTTTAGAGCTTTTTCCCTCTTTAGGCAGTGTGAATAAAGTGAGAGACAAAACTCTATCTGCTGTAAAGTGTGATGTAAAAATCGTGGGGGCTGATGTGGATGGCTGCTGGCAGCGTGTCATAAATGACATTTCTGTGCTGGAATTATTCCAGGATCGAGGGTGCTACTTGTTAGTCAATACCCACGATTGTAATATGAAAAAAAAATTAAACCCAAACAAAAAACCCAAAACAAAAAACACCAGGGCATCATAAGTGGGTGACAGGATATGAGAATTAGTGAGGAATTTCATCTGCTGGCTGTTTGTGCCCTTGCCTGGTCTTTGGTTGGCATTTGGGTTGAGTTATCCTGTGCTTTGGGTACTTCCCCATCAAAGGAGAGTTTCCTTGAACAGAGGCCCCACTTCAGACGCCTTCCAGAGGCTCTGGGGTAGGGAGCACTGGCCCAGGTGGGGATGTAGAACCCTCCGAGTGGCTGGGACCTGGGCACAGGTCTCCTTCTGTCCACCACACAGGAGTCCACCTGTGGGAGGTGCCATCAGAGCATTCTTGACTGTCTCTGTAGAGCTCAACTTAGCTTTGAACCTTGATTTTATAGAATCATGGAATTGTAGAATAGGTTGGGTTGGAAGGGACCTCAGCGATCATCTAGTCCCAACTCCCTGCCATGGGCAGGACATCCTCCACTAGACCAGGTTTCCCAAAGCCCCATCCAGCCTGGCCCTGAACACTGCCAGGGATGGGTCAGCCACAACCTCACTGGACCAGGGCCTCACCAACCGCACAGCAAAGAGTTTCTTCCCAATTTTAAATCTAAATTCCTTCATTTAAAACCATTACCCCTCATCCATGCCCTTGTAAAAAGTCCCTTTCCTTTCACCAGGAGTAGCTGTAGCGTGGTCTTAATCTGGGAGCTGGCATCTTCCCACTGAGGTCACACAAGCTACACCAGTAGAGGCCTGGCCAAGAGTATCAAGTTGATGTAGACCTGGAAATTTACTCCGAAGTTGGTAAAATGGGGCTTTGTAAAGTCTGAAGTTGGGTTTCCAAGCCCTTTGGCCACAAATGAGATTCGCAGCTTCTTTTGTTAGGAATGCAAATTCATATGGTGCAACAGAGCAAACTCCTTTCTCACACAACACCAACATGTGGACAGTGCTGTTAGGTGGGATGCTCAGTACAAGTGAAGCCACAGTTGGTGTGAAAGGTTAAGAAATGCAGAAGATAATTTCTTTGTTTTTCAAACCCATTATCTGCAATTCTTGCATATGTATGTTTTCCTTTTATCATGGCTGGCAAAGCTTTTGTTTTGCATGGGTGTCTCGTTCCCATCTCAGGTTATACCTTAGCTAGGCCTAGACTGGATTTGTTGAGATTATAAATAGATGAAAAAGGAGATGAGCAAAAGAATGGAATCCATAACTGTGGGATGAGACTGGGCCTGCACTCTCAGAAATTTTGCAGTTTGTTTTTTTTCCAGTTGAAGGTCCTGAATTCCTAAAATTTGCAGTGTCTCCCCAATCTGCACTAATTGCAATTTAATTTCATTAGATATAGAATAAATTTGAAGTGCTGCAGTGAATTTTAAAATTTTCATTCTAAAGTTCATCTTAATTTTCCTGTTGAACGTAATTTTTCAGCAGCAATGTTTTCCTAAAGCAATGCAATATAAGATAATGCAACCTGAAAAAAGCACTTCCACTGTTGTTGAAATGAGAACAGGATTTTGAGCAAACTGAAATTAATTCCTTTTAATTTATGGGAAATTTAGTAATGATTTGGGGGTTTGCCCAGATGGTAAAAGTATCACAAATGGCTCCAAATATGTGACTTTTAAGACTATTTGTTCCCTTACAACAAATTTCAATTTCAAATTTCAAACAAACAGCATTCCTGAGCCTGGAAGCAGAGGTGTCATTGACAAAACTCTTTGCAGGGAGAACAGCCAGGAAATGCATCAGGCTTCCTCCACAAGGAGCAGGGGGCACGCTCTTTTGTTGGGTGGTGGCAGGCAGGAGAATTTTGAGATCTCTGTTGGGAACAAGGGAAGGAGAACTGGATGCCTACAGAAAGGCAATTCTGTTGCTTTGATCCATGCAAGTGCCAGGCTGGAGGAAGACCCAGCCACATCAGCTGTATTCCCTCTGAGCCAGGTCAGGGAACCTCCATCACACCCAGCAAAAAAAAGTCACCCGTTTGATTACAGCTGGAACCAGAACCTCTCTTTTTAATCCGCTCTCTGATCTCTGGTTCACTGGTGCTGGCAAATTTTTGGTTTTATTTTTAATAAATAAAGAAAGCGGCCCAACTTTTTAAGGCTGTTCCCTCCCTGTCTGCGTGCAGAGGGCTGCAGATCTGTGTGCGATATAATGAAGGCCTAGGGGAGAATATTAGCACTTCTGAAAAGAGCTCAGGGAATTCTAGTTTTTGCTCTGAGAACTGAAGGCAGAGGAGAGTTTTTCCTTTCATGTTTGTTTTCAGTACATAAAGTGATTGAAAGCACTTTCCCAAAGAGGAGGATGGGGAGAGATGAAAATTTTTAGCATTTCTAATCTGCTGCCTTCATTTCGCTGCTGCTGCAACTCTCACACGGAGCCGGAGCCAGTAGCAAGGCATTGGGGACACTTGTCTGGCAGGCACGAGCTGGGAAAGCCCAGGCATGGTGAGGGACATGGTGGCAAGGATGGGAGAGGAGCTGCTTTGGCTGGGCCCCAGCACTACCAGCATGCCAAGCCTTATGTGGGTGGGGACCATGGGGGGCACCAGTTGGGGTCATCCTATGTGGTAACGCCAGCTTGGTGGCTGCCCAGCTCCCTCCCACAGCACCTGCCCCTGGCAGTGGGCTGGGCACCGCAGGGCTGGTCCCAGGGGCAGGAAAGGGAAACAGGAGAGAAAAAAAGCAAGAAAGAGGAGGGGCTGGCACCCTTTATTTTTCCAAGGAATGCTCTCTCCTGAGCTTGAGGGTGGACAGACTGCCTGGATTTGGATCAGTGGTGCATCCTTAGAAGATTCACCAACAGAGACTGGGTGGGCAGAGGCTTGCTGTGGTTGCAATGGCACATCACGGCTAGGCTCCTGGTAACACATGGCTGCACATCAGGTTCTCTCCTCATTTTCTCAGTTACTGAGGCAGTAACAACTGGAGTGTTGTACACTCTGGGATGGAATAATCTTCAGTTGCCCCTGTGGAGAGGAAGGCAAGGCTGATTTCTGCAGTGCTGCTGCTCAGTTGATAATGGGAAGGCAACAAAACCAAAAGCGAAACCTTGTGGGCTTTGTAGAGTCTCCCCAGATACTGGTTCCTGTTTCAGGAGAAAAACCAGAATAATAACTGTTGCCCCTCAAGGTGTGATTATTTTAGAGAAATATATATTTTTATGACTGAGACTGTTAAGATGAGGTTGACTGGATGCTGTGCTTTGGCTATGGCTGCCTGGGTCCTCCTTATTTGTCCCCTTCAGTGTGGGTGCACTGTGGGCATTTACTGGAGAGGGACCACAGGTGCCTGTGTGGTTGCTGGCTCACCTGGGGCTTTGCCAGATCCTAATCCAAACAACTCTCCTGGCCCAGGTACTGAAGCATGTTGATAAATCCCTCAGTCAACTTTTGTTATCACGTGAGGACCTAATCCAGAGACCCTCTAGGTAACTATGAATCATGACTTTACTTTTAGTTGGGCCTACATCGAGCTGTCCATCCTGTCCAGCTGCAGAGAGGAGCTCAGTTTCTGGAACTGTCTGACACCTTTCTCAACACAAAATAACTAAGATGGGGTTGCCAAGAGACTGGAGTCCTGTACCTCCCTCTCGCTTTGACTTCTGAATTGATCCACTTGCTTTTCATGATGCTGATTGGGATGGTTACAGCCCCAGACCTGCTACTGACAATCTCTTCCACAAGCTTGGAACAGTTTCCCCTACTTGCTGCTTTCTCTGGCTGAGAGCCTCTTCGCCTGCATACAATCAGTAGATCCTAGTCCATGTTACTCATTTCCACGTGCACAGTATGTGTCTTTGGTACACAGGACCTTGGAAATGCACAATTGTGGCTCTTGTTTGATAAAAGAGATGACCAAAAAGCTACATGGAGGTGGATAGGACAGCCAGTGTTGTTCTCGCTTTTTGCATCAGGTTACTTGTTGAGTAACAATTCAGAAGCAAGAGCTTGGGGTACTGAAATACCTCACTGCTTTTAGTTAGTTCTTAATGAAAAAGGAAGAGCGATCTTGCGTGTTGACATATATATGGCACAGAGAGGACTAACAGCAGCCAGTTAATAATCTTTGTCTCCCTCGCTGCTGGCACAGGTTTAAAACAAACGCACACAAAAACCATCCCAGGCACGTGTGCTCACAGATGTCTATGCATGCAGGCATGGTTTAGCATGAAGAATCACATAAATTAGCAGGATTATAATTATTCTTTTTAATCCTTTTGCTTTGAACAAACAAGCTTTAATCAGCAGAGGGGAAGCCCGTTTAAAACCTGAAACGTAATCCAAGGTCAGAAGCTAAGGGTCACCACCCTTGACTCTGGGCTAAACAACCAGGTGTGACCAAGACTTGTAGTGAAAAGCAACCTGAGCTCCTTCCCCTGGGCACCCAGAGGGCCGCTGGGATGTAGGGCTCCACGTCTTGCAGCAGCCCTGTGCTTAGGGAGCCCTCGGGGCTACGAGGGCAGCCGCAGATGGGGGCACGTCAGCGCCTCGCTCCTCAGGAGAGCCACAGAGAGGAGGAGTGGAGCAAGAGCAGGAAGCTAATAAAAGCAGTTCCCCTCTCCAGACATAATTGGGGAGGGGTTAGAGTTAATTAGTTTATGTGGGTAACAGAGGTTAATAGGGTTCTTGTTTAGGTTTTTTTCTTCTTTTGATGGAGTGTGTCAGTTGTTTAAAGCTAACAAGCTGATGAGATAAAAAGCAAATTAAATATGTGATCCAGGTGTTGCCAGAAGTTGAGGCAGAAGTGTTAAAAGGAAAAGCTTACAGAGCTGGATAGGAAAAAAAGAATATGAAAATAAGGTGTGCACGTTAAAAGAAAGAAAGAAACAAACAAAAATCCAACCCAAACCTTGCATTATTTGTAATTTAAGTATTTAACTAGTAGACCAAAAAATTGCAATAGAGAACACTATAGGTACTAAGACCTATTTGGCGTGCTTCAGGGCACTGCCATGCAGCTTCCTGCCCTTAAGTTCCTCGTCAGTAAAGGGGAGAAGACTGAGAGTTGAGTGGCTTGTTCCGTGAACCAGAGAACAGCTTTTTCTGCCCAGGCAGAGAGACCCACTCTCTGATGTCCCAAGACTCCTTAACAAACTTTGCAGTGATAGGAAAAACCGTCTGACTTGTACCAGATCTTCAACAGGAGTCTTGCAGAAATGCTGGGTGAGTGCTTGCAGTCAGAGCTGTGGTTTAACATGGGGATGTGGTTTTCCATGGGGATGTGAAAACTGAATCTTACATGTGTCCCCAACTCCCAGTGCCACTATGTTTTCAGCGGACATTTATAAAGTCTGTTCCTCCTTTCCACCCTGCTATCTCTATTTTTCTATTTACTGAGCACTGTTTTCCACTCCCTTGGTCATCACTTGTTTCAACTGGAACTATAGATGTGAAGATGACAAACTTTCAAAACCTTCTCTTCACAGACATACCCATAAGACTTCAGAGCTCAGGAGCTGCAGTTCACCTTTCACTCCTAACCTTAACAGGTCATTGTAGAAGGGAAATGTCCTTATTGGAAAACTTTAACGGGAAAGGAGTTTCCACACCACTCAGCCACTCAGCTTGTCTTTGTAGATCACAGAATCATAGGGGTTGGAAGGGACCTCCAGAGATCATCAGGTCCAACCCTCCTGCCAAAGCAGGTTCCCTAGGACGGGTCGCATAGGGAGGCATCCAGATGGGTCTTGAATATCTCCAGAGAAGGAGACTCCACAGCCCCTCTGGGCAGCCTGTGCCAGGGCTCTGTCACCCTCACTGTGAAAAAGTTTTTCTGCATGTTGGTGTGGAACTTCCTGTGCTCCATGTAACCAGCACTTTTCTTAGAGTGCAGGCCAGTTGCAAGGGCAGAAGCGACCCCTATGAAACGTGTGGGATTCAGTGTCCTGCGAGCAGCAGGAGAATTGCACCACGGGTGTTGAAAGGAAGCACGCCCAGCTGGTCAGGCAAATAGCTTATGTAATGAAGGAAATTACCAGTGAATGGCATGGAGGATATTTTTATCCTGGGTATCATCAAGTTCTGAAGTATTCAAGGAGCCTGCAACATCAGAGCAGGGGAGAATGGAAAAATGAGGGAACCAAAGTTACCAAAGCAGATCTATGGGCATACAAAGGCACTGAGAACTGACAATGCCACTGTGGGAAAGCTTGTTAGGAAAATTGTTCTTCTCTAAGCTGCACATACTGCTGTGTGCTTCTTGTTCCAAAAATACTTTGTAGACAAACCACTTGGCTGTTTTACAGGATTCATTAAGTTTGAGGCTAGCGTAATCTGCTACTGCTTTTGCTGCTGCCTGGAGGAGAATTCTAAAATATGTCCCCAAGAAAGAACAAATAGAAGAGCTCTGTATGCACTTTGCTGAAAAGTGAGATTTGGAACATCAACCCATGACTAGCAGAGATGTTTGCAGCCAGCTCCATCTCTCTCCTAGGACATTTCTTTAGTACGGCTGTGTAGTTCAGGTGTCAGAAAGGAAGAGGAGATGGGATTGCCCTCACAGTCACAGATAACTTCAGAAGAAAGTCCCACCAGCCTGTCAAATGCATCTGCCTGATCCCCTGTGATTCACAGCTCCCCTTGCTCACCAGGGTATCATCAGAGCAGTATGGCCACTTCTGCAGCCGCTCCACAACTATCATTTGCCCTGTGTTCCCAGCAGGGACCAGGCTATCCGAAATATTCCAGAAGAAAGTAGCCATGAGTGCATAATATCCAGACCTGGAACATCCTCTGAAAATGCAGGAGGAGTGTATTTGCCATCCAGTACAGAGGAAAAAAGAGTCACCAGAGAACTTATTGCCATCATGATCTCTTCCCTTTTGTGAAGAAAGTTCTAAGAGAAAATTACACAGACCCAGGAAAAAAAATCAGGCACCAAGTGTGCTAAAAAGTACTGTTTTCCACTCACAAAAAATATTCTGTTTAGTACGTGTTTATGGAACTTGTCATGGGTGGTCTAAAAATAGTCTTGTAGGAGCGAGTCTTCAACTCCCTCCAGGAAACCCTACACATTCCTAGCAGGGCAGCTTAATCCTGATTTTCACAACAAAAAGAACAATTATTTTTAGCACTTTTAAAAATAGACTTCAGTTGCCCCATACCAAGTTGTCAAAGCAAGATGTGGAAGATGTGTCATTTTACAGGAGTGTGTCACAAGCTGCTCAACTTTGGATGACCAGAATGTCTGACAACAATATGGTGCTTCAGATGTGTCAGGAGGTGTTAAGAAAAAAATCTCAGGCAAGGCTTGCAGGAAAAGGATGAGATGGAAAAAATAAAGTCCTGAGGAACATCCTGACAGTGATGAAGGGTGTGAGGTAGAGGAAGAGGACATACTAGGGAGCAGTGTGCAGCCCATGCAAAAGAGGGTGCAACCAGAGCATTGTGACTTCTCCTTGCTGAGGTGCTGTGGTATCTTCAGTAGGACAAGTGTTTCACAGCCAGTTGGAAACTTGCAAGGAATATAGTAGGGTCTGGTTGTGTCGTGACAGAAGCCCATTTAAAACCTGGCCCCGGTGAAACCAAAAGCTTATCTCTTGTGAATTTAGGTCATCCATAGTTCTGTCATCCAGACTCTGACAGCACTGTCTCCTGTGGTTTGTAGAAGGGTCTTGGAGCACAAAGACTCTTCTACAGGCACTTCTTGCAGGCACTCCTGTTGTGGCCCATTGGAACTCAGCGGGTTTCCCAGATTTCCCATCTACTCACATGATCGTGAGCAGAGCTGTGCACACTAAAGCTTTTGTGTGGAAGTAAGGAGTGCTGGCAGGTGGCTTCTAAGCCGGTGTTACTAAAGCTCCGGTCAGAGGGCTGAATGCTTGGCAGATATAATGCTATCTTACCTGGTAGGACCCACATAGCCCTGTCCATAGCCTAACAAAACACAGCCATAGCACATGTTCCCTCTTCTGAGTGTTTATCTCCTATAAACCACCTTGTTTTAACTGTCTTGTGCTTTGACTTCTGGTACAGGCCAGTCATCTGGGCTCTCTCTGCCATCAGTGGAAAGGGTGGAACATCCAGAGGGTGACTGTCGCCTTCCTAAGATGCCAAAAAGCCTGAGAACATGGGGGAAGAAAAAGGCAAAGGAAGGCTTTCCTAAGCTGGCTTTGCTGGTACAGAAAATATGGCATGTAGCTTCAGTCCAGCTCTTATTTAGGATGATCTGTATCATAACTAGCTTTTCCCAAATATAAGTATCTCCAATGGTGCTTTAGACATCTACCTTACTAATGTATACTTCCCACACACCATTTTTACTGCTCTGCTCCAAAGGGTTCAGCTGGAATATCTCAGTTTGGCTGATATGCCTTGAAAGTGATGGGATAGTGCTCATCTGTCAAACAAAGCTGGGAAAGAGATGAGATGCTTATCTCTTACAGACAAAACACCTGGCTGTCTGGCTTTGTGAATGCTAATTTTGCAAACTCTGGAAAAAAAACCCCAACAACCAACCCAAACCATCATTTTTCCCAAAAACTAAAATAAAAATATTTATATCATATTTTTATCAGCCTGTATTTCGGTTATATAGAATGCAGCTTAAAATCTATGGGAGAAGTGATGAAGTATTACCTTATTTTTCAATGGATCTAAATATGTTTACTTAGTATTCACTTAGATACGTTTATTTAGTATTCACTGGTGGGCTTTTTCCTTTTTTTTCCCCCCCTTTTTCTTTGGTATGTTTTGTTTTTGTTTTACAGCATTTGTAGTCACATCATTCAAGCTGAGCTGGGTACATAAAATCCCCCTTAACAACCTTAGTTGTCAAAACTAAGAGCATTTTGTAAAATATCAGAAGAGCCTCTGATAGAATAATGGTGGAAATACTGAGGTATATTTGGTCTGTTGTTGTAAACATGCCTTGGACATGACTCAGCAAGTGTAGCCTCTGTTACTCTTGCCTTTGGTTTTCCATGCAGTCCTTTGTTTTTACTGCCCCAAGAAGATGGATTTTGATGTGAAGTCCCTGGAAAGTACAGTTCCTTATAAACACAGGACTCTAATTGGTAAAAATAGGACCGACTGACCAAAACACAACTCTGCTGTGTGGGTAAACAGGAGTTCCTTTCTGGAGGGGAGTGGATCATACGGGGAAGAAAAACACCTGCTTTCAGAAATGGGACATTTTCCTCTGCCAGTTAGTATGCCATCACTGAACATGCTAATTTGAGTTCATAAGGGGTTGCATAGGCTTTGGTGATGCTCGGTTTCATGCCTACTGATACTTTCAGCTGTAATGCTTGTAACTTCTCCACCATCAGCTGTCACTAAGATAGTTCAGTTTAGTGCACATAGTTAATAGAAAAAAAAACAGGACTTTGTGACAGTTGCTGCTTGTGTTTCTCTCTTTGCTTCGCATTTAATGAGCAAAGACCCAGAAACCTCTGGGCTGGTAGCAAGCTGTGGTGGTCAATTAGACAGGAGTGAATAATACAGTGTCCATTGGGCCACAAAGTCGAGGATGTTGATATTGCAGGTGAGAACAGAGATCTATAGCTGGAGCTGACTTGAGCCTCAGGTTTAAACCAGCATCACATCTAAGTCTTAACATTAAAAATCACGTTGGACTTTACAGAAGAAAAAGGGTAACTCTTTGCCCTGAAAGAGGAGCTGGATCCCTGAAATTCTTGCTGGGTTTGCCTGCCTGCTGACTGCACAGCGTTGGGGCTCAGTTCCTGGGGGAGCTGGGCGCACGTGCCTCTCTTGGCAGCGGTGTGGTTGATGAGCACTTGCCGCAGCATGGAGTTGGAGCCATCCTTTTCAAACATAGCTCTTCCCTTGCATCTTCCCAAAGTAGCTCATAAACAATTGCCACCAAAGTTTGGGAGGCTAGCTAAATATTAGATGTTTGTAAGCTTAATTGCAAGCTGGAGGATGGTGGGCAGGAGAAACATATGGTGGTAGGCTAACAAGCGTCATTGTCAAACCACACCAGCTTTGAAAGGGAACATTAAGGTATCATTTACTTGGTGCCCTGGCTTCCTATAGAGCGCTGCTAATGAAAGACTTCTTTGTGTGCACGGTCACTAACTACAGAGCACAGTCAAAGGCCTTACGGACATAACCATAAAAAAAGAGAGAGCCTGTAGGCCAGAACCGATCCTACAATTAGCTCCTGTCTGTGTGAGTGGAAGCACCTGCTCTTGCAGCGGTGCCTTTCAAAACCAGAGACTTTCAAACCTCTGTCTGCTCCCAGGAATGCTTTTTACCCTTGAACAATTTGCCCATGTTCCCACATGCGCACGTATTATACAGCAATCTTGGTGGAAAACACTGAGAAACAATTGCAGCAGGAGGCAAAGACAGGCCTTGCATCCTCATGCAAATACCCATCCACCGGTGGCGGGCAGTATTTTGGAGAAGGGCTGTGCAGACATTGCAGATCTGTCCTACAGAGCCACAGCAATACGCCATCAGATTTTTAAACATCCACCTCTGTCCTCTCCTTTTCCCTTCTGTACAAGCAGTTCAGTTTGCATCTTTGTTCTTGTTGACTCTCCTTGCTGCGGTCAGAGCAGCTCGTGAGAGGAGCAGGAGGTGTTGGAACTGCCACAGGCAGTCCATGCCAGTGCATCAGGGCCATGCCTCGCGGGCACTCTGCGTTGCATGGCACAGGCCCCTCATTTCAGAGCTGCATTTCCCTCAGGATGCCAAGCAGAAAGCATGCTGACGTCCTTCAGCTTCAGGTGGCATGTGTAGAAGTGTGCAGGTTGTGAAGCAGGGGAGTGCCAACCCTCGCTCACACACATGTTGCAATACACAGGGCAACAGCTGAACAAAGTTTTGCCATGAGAGGTTACACATGTGTTCAATATATGTAAAAGATATGCATGAGCCCATTTTTAAACGTGTGAGTCATGCACACACAGGTGACCGAGGAGAAGTGAGCGTAAATTTGCAGATGCCAGCTGTAGACATCTACTTTGATACAAATCTGTTTTCACCCTAAAGAAATCAGGAACATGTCACACTTTTCTTCATATATCTGAATGTTTCAATTGTTTCAAAAGCATTCAGGAGATTTTCAAACCTGCGATATTGCTTAGTGAAAAATGATCTGAGTGTTTAAAAAAGTTGGATCAGTAGGAAAATCCACCTTGCCAAACGGTATCTCATCTAAAAATCAGAATTAATTTTCAATGTGTTGTCAGCTTACTGAGTTATTTTGCCTTTGACTGCCAGGAGAACTTAATTTTCTGGTTGCACGTGAAATTCCTCTAATCAAATCAGGTCTGGGCCTTATCATCAGACAGTGCTGTTCGTGGAAAAGATCTCCCTATGTGTACAAGGCAAATCTCTGTCTAAAGGCAAGGCATAGCTGGGTGTAATTGAATAGCACGTCTGCCTCCGCAGGTTCCCTTCCCTGCATTTGCTGCTGGGCAGGCTGGACTGGCCTGGGCAGCGAGCATCTTGGGGGATTAAATGAGTGCTGTGTAAGCTCAATTTCAGAGTTTAAATGTTTGAGCATAGGAATGGGATAAAAACCCCCACGCACTTTGGCTTCATAGGAGAGGACCTTTTGTTTGTCATAGAGGATGCCTGAGCTTGGCAAAAGCTCAGCAGAATTAAAAGCAAAGGCTTCCAAATTTGCATTACATTACAGCCCATCTGACTTTACCTTGGCTTGAGTGGATTTTTAAATGCATTACCATAACCCACCTTTCAATGAGGTGGTTCTTTTGCAATTAAAAAAAATTAAGCCACCCCAACAAGGTGGTCCTTTGCCTCCAACGACAAATTGGTGGTGGAAAGGAGGGAAGAAAGAAGGCATTTATTGCGGTAATTGCCTAATGCAGTTGTTTATTTAGTTCCCGCGGTACAGCGTGAATTAGGGGGCTGGCTGCTGACAGTTGTCAGTCGGGAGAGGGGAAGGAAAGACAGCTCTCACAACTGGTGGCCTGTCACCTCTGGAAACAGGAGCTGGATCTGTCACAGGGCGCTTCTCTGCCTCTTAGCATATAGATTGGCATCTCCGCTTTGATGGGCAATGTGAGGGCGGGAGAGGCTTTGAATTAGGCAGACGAGAAGATGTAGGTCAGTGCTGAGGCAGTGGCAGAGTTGCCAGAGGGAACTCGTACAGCTCAGAAATGGGCTAAGTTGGCGCGCATGAGCACTAAAATTAATACACCAGAAAACTCGGGATGTTGGAAATAACCAAGTTGCGCAGTAGACGGGTTTTTAAACAGCCCCTTGGAGTTTGGGAATATATATGATCAGCATCATGAATGAGAAACAAATCCATAAAGCCTTTTAAAAATGTGCAGCAGTATAGATCCCACCATAAGCCACATTAGTCTGTGTTTTTGTAGCCTTCCAGTCACTCTCCCTTTGCTAGTTCCTGTTCTGAATTTTACCCGTGTGTTTTCCTGAGGGCAGGCTTTGGTGTCTCCTTGCTAGGAATAAGGGAGAGAGGGGTAGGGAGATATTCTTGGCAGGTAGTGGGTTGCAAAAGCTGAATTAAAACGTCCTGAACAATTTCTTTGTGAGAGAGTCTCCTTGTCAAGCTCAGAGGATGCTTTAAGACCCCCACATGCTTTGCCTTTGGGAGCTGCTGCCTTGCTGGCAGAAAGTCGTGCCTGAAAGAGGGTTAAAAGACAGTGGGATTGGGTATTTTCATTTTAGAGGAGTAACCAGGGTTTTTATTTGGCAGCTTGCCTCCCTTAGTCAGACAGCTGACAGGCTGCTCGACCTTACTTGCAGGCAGGATTGGAAAAGCCTCTCACTTCAGGAAAAGGCCTCGTGCACCTTCTAAATACAGGATACAAACTTGCAAAGGCACCACAGCCACCCCGCCACTGCAGCTTCTCCACAGAAAGGTTAGATCCTCAGTAAAGCCCACCTGTTGAGAAATAGCAGGATGATGTCTGTGCTGATGCAGCCTCCTTTTCTAAAAGCTGAGCGGGGCCCTTTGCCCAGGCACCGTAATCACATTGGTTGGCATTAGAGAGCGGTGAGTCCCTGTGCCGAGCACCAGACAAACAGAGATGCGCAGGTTATGAGATGGGCATTGTATTCCCCCATCCCCTCCACAATGTTTTTTGTCCAGCCTGTGTCTGTTTCAGCTCCTTCTCCACCACAACCCATTGATCTGTTGGGTAGAAGTGGAAAAGATTTCCAGAAATGAGTGTGTCAGCTGCTACTGTTTGCTGAAAGGCATCCCTCCACTCTAGAGGGAATTACAGCTTCCATCTGCCTCCCTAATATGAAAAACATGTATGGGCCCTCATGCTGCAGAGTCACTGTGTAACTGAGCCGTGGAAACTCCTGGAGATTCGTGACTGTTGACATTTGATTCAAGGAAATCAGGCCGCCGCTCTGCAATTACTGCATTAGGCCCACAAATAATCAGATGAGGGGTGGTCTGAGATTTGAAAAGCCGGGCTGCTGGGATTTTGAAAGACATCCAGTTCTTCACATTCTCTTTTAGCTTTGTTTAGATTAAGTACGGCATGTGTTTGAAGTTAAAAAAACCAGCAAGTTCCAGTGAGGAGACGCTTTTAATGTGTATTCAAATAGTACACGTTAACCATGTGGACAAACCACCCCATGTCCCTAACCTTATGCATACCTAATGAAAACCTAAGTGTGCATCTGTACAGTTGCAGTAAGGAGATTTAGTGAGTGGGTCCCACTGGTTCATCTCTGTGGGTTCAGGCTTGCCATGGTGGATTGGAAATGTTCAGCTTTTCATTACTGGGCCCACTTCAGTGGACTTTTGGGAACTTGCTCCAGGACTGCAAGCTCTGACCAGTGGGGACTCAGTTCAGTGCAATGGTGAAGTGCTAGAGACGATAACTGGCACGGTATGGTGCAGGCTGTCCCATGACAGGAGCTCTTTTGGCACTTCAACCCCCTGAGCTGTGCACCTAGACACCTTTGGGGCCATACCTTCCTCGCAGTTTTGTTTTGGGAAGGTTGACACTGGCCTGGCCAGAACCAGGACAAGGAGGTACTTCCCATGAGCCCCTGCACAGTGATCCCCCCCCAGACACTTGTTGCCCATGACCCCCGTTTGCATGAAGAAACAACCCCTGGAGCAAGACAGAGACCAAGACAAGAATTTTTGGCTGTAAGAAAGAGATTTGAAGGGAAAAGTGACGAGGAGCTCCATGAAGGAGCCCTGTCCCGCGCAAGTGCCCCTCTGCCTTTGCCGGGTAATTCCTGGGATAAAGAGGTTTTCTGTTGCCTGGGGCTTTAAGAGAGGGGCTCCGCAGCAAAGAAAGGAATTAGTATAATGAGGAAAAGCCACTGTTTGGCCTAATAACTGTACAATTAGTAATGCTAAGAAGAGGATGAGGGCAGGCTTCTTGTTTGGCGTTAATCTTTTGGCATATCGTGTTTTAATTACAGACCGTGCTACCATCTGGAATATTAATCATCTCTTATTGCCACTCTTCTTGATTATTTTGTCCAGAGAGAATCACGTCCACCTATCTTTGTAGCCGTTTTGGTTTTGTAACTGGCTACATTATTTTGACATAGACATACTCATTATGAGATGCTGTGCTTAACTAACCTCAGTAACCAGAACTAAATGGTTTGGTCTTAGTTCCACACATGAAAAGAAATGTTGGGTTTTTTAAAATTAAATTCAAAACTCATTCCTTCCTTTTCTTTTAGCTTTGCTTCACATTCTTTGTAGTTACTCATTTCATTACTCATAGACACAGCCAACCAGAAACAGATAATTTTTAGAAAATATGTCAATGAAGTGGTTTCACCAGTAATCTGAGGAGGAAGAATGATCATAATTTTTGTTTTTGTTAATTAAGCACTTGCTAAGAACTCAGTACCACAGGGGGGAGGGGGGGTGGATTGTGCAACTAGAGAGCAATTAGAAAGAGAAATGAAATTGCTTGAAATAAAATGAGACATTGCAAGTGAAATCTCATCTCTGCAACCAAACTGAGTTTGATTGGGGGTTCTCTATTGCTGATGTTATACAGATATTCATTTTTCCTGAACATTTAGCTGAAATTCATCAGACCATAGCACACTCGAGAATACCGATACCAGAGTCTAGAGTCAAACTAAATATATGTTTATCTTTATGTTAAATGTGGGTTTGCTTTTACAGAACAAAAAAAAAATCAGGCCATCCCTGTGTCAAGTTTGTTTTGGTTTTTTTTCCAGTGCTGACTTGGGCAAATCCCTTTAAATCTCTTTGCCTTAATTTCCCTGAAAGATCAGTGAATAACGCCCACTATTGGGAAGAGCAGAGACATTACCATTTGTTTTGAGATTTTTAATTGTTGGTTTGTTTTTTCTTTTTCTAGACAAAAAATAATCTTTTTGTGTTCACATTATTCTGTATCTGGTTGGTGGTCACACAGATGGCAAAGTCTGCCACTTAGGACTGGCTCTGCAACTTGCTTTGCTGGCTTATTGCATCTGGCCTCCTCTCCCTCTCCCTCTCCCTCTCCTTCTCCCTCTCCCTCTCCCTCTCCCTCTCCCTCTCCCTCTCCCTCTCCCTCTCCCTCTCCCTCTCCCTCTCCCTCTCCCTCTCCCTCTCCCTCTCCCTCTCCCTCTCCCTCTCCCTCTCCCTCTCCCTCTCCCTCTTTGCCCCTCTCTCCCATCCCATCCCATCCCATCCCATCCCATCCCATCCCATCCCATCCCATCCCACCCTCCCTCTCCTCTGCCCCTCCCCCCCCCCCCCCCCCCCGTATTTTTTATTAGGAAGGGTCCTTTCTCAAACACCAATTGAGGAATTTGGAGATGACACTATCTTGGGAAGAACTGGAAACCCCAATGAGAACCATGAGCAGTATTGAACAGGGAGGCAGACCAGCCTTGCTGGGTTGGAAAAATGTGAGCAGAAAATAACAAAGTGAGATTTGACTTGTTAAAACACAAGTTTAAGCTCTAGGGAAAAACATGAAACATGGTTTTGATGTTTTGAAGTGGAACACAGTTGCGCTAAAGGAGCATGTGGGAAGGTGGGCAGAGCTTCACTGACTGGCTTCAAAGGTTTAAAATATAAGGCATTATGGAGAGACTTCAGGTCCCAGGGAAGGAAATGGTAATTCCTGTCTCTGTGAGACTTGATCTGTAACTGGAATTTTGGGGTTGGTCCTGCTCCCTTGGTTGCCAGAGAAACAGAGGTAATTTGGCTAGAGTTCAGTAAAGGGCAGTGAAGGTAGAGCTGGAAGGGTGCTCATCTGTTGGTTGGGCTTTGCAAGAATTAAACCTGGCTCGCCTGGCAGTGCCACAGTCGAAGAGGAGATGCAATAGTCTATACCTGTAGAACATATAAAGACCAAGGCAGGAGAAGCATTTCACACAGCAACTACCAGCAACTCTTCAAAGGGAAAAACATTCGATTTTTCCTGTGCTGTGCAATAATTTCTGAAAGGAATGGTGAAGATGATAGGACTGTTGGAGCAGCTCACATCAAACAGAAGGAAATCAACATGTGTAGAGCCTCTCAGGCCAGTACCATCTCTGGTTTGCTCCACTGAACATACTTGAGCAGCTCCAGGCTCAATGGACAAAACCCTATGTAAGCATACGTGCGTGAGTCACAGCTTGACCCATTTTCTCTGCTATTTATGGCAAAACAGCCTGCCACACCTGCCGTAGCATGCATGCTATTTATGGCCGCATTTTGGGTAGCAGTGGCACCCATGTGTACGTGGCTATGTTTCCATGAGAAAGCTGGGCAGCGGGTGGGAGCCAGAAGCCTTCGCTCCAGCAGCTGGGCAGAGCTGTGGTTGCAGCAGTGAGACCTGCCTGCTCCTGCCCACCATGCACACGGCCTACCTCCGGCCCTGACAGTCTTCCCGTCTGCCCCCTGCTTCGTGGGTGGGAAAGAGGTGGTGGATTGGGCTGCCAGGGGAGCAGTGAGGTGCCCTGCTCATCCCTGACCCATGTCCTGGATGCCAGAAGAGGGTGCTCCCTATGGTCCCCTTTCCCTTTCAGGTTCTGCTTTGAGGCATGGAGCCGTGATGGGCACAGCAGAGCACCCCCAGAGGAAATCCAACCAGAGGATGTCTTCCAGGGGGATGCCCAGCACATTTCTGCTGGCAATTGCTCAGTCCACGGGGCAGGCAGGAGCTGGGCCCAGGGTAGAGAAGCAAAAGACTCACAAAACTGCAGGTCCTGTGGACATGAGGTCCTCAGTGGTGTTTCGCTCTGCCAGCCAGCTCCTATTGCCCTGCAGCAAGGGCTAATACAGAGCCCAAGGGGAGGCTACCTGAGCTCTCTGAGGGCCCACGTGCCCTGCATGGGTGATAACCTGCCTATCTAGAAGTGATGCAGTAGCAAATACCTGTTTACTGCCCAGCCTCCAGGCTACGGCTGCAAGTCGTGACACAACAGGGTTTCTGCTGTAGCAGGTGTGTGTTTTGTGAGAATTAGTGGCATTTCAGGAGTTCTACAGCCCAGCTGGAGCAAGTCATAAGGGTGGCTGGTCATTGTGGACTTCGCATTTAAACTGGTGATTTAGAAGAAAAGCTTGATAGCACATTAGGATTAGCCAAGGCATCCTGGCTGCCTTGTCTCCTTTTACTCCAGGCAGGCAGGCAGGCCAGATAACCTAACACCAGAACAGCAGGATGACTATAAATACTCAAGACCTTTTTCTTTTTTTTTTTTTTTTGGCTACTTGTTCATGTATCTGTCAAGTTATCACAATGCAAACGCTGATGGGCAAAGAGGTAACAGAGGGAAGACAGAAATACAGACAAACAAATTATTTCTGATAGCATGGGAGGAACTTCTGTACTGGAAAAAGCATTGTCTGGAGCCTTAGGCTTTCACTTCAGCATGTATGATGTATATAACTTGTAATAGCATATATGGGATAACAGCAGTGATTTCTGGGGCCAGGAATAAATTTGGGATTAAAATGAGGTGCGTATCCTCGGTTGAGGCAGTTGAGAAGTCTGCCTGTTTCTCTTTACAGCAAAGAGATGTCAATCCCCATCCTGCGACTGTTGTAGCAACCCATCCGTAAATCCTTGGAAAAGGATCCTGTCTCTGGCAGGAGGGAGGAGCCCACCTTTCCCTCTGTTAGGAGCAGACCCCATGATTGCCCTTGGAGCAGGGCTTGGCTTTGGTGGGGTTTGTTTGGGGATTTTGGGGTTGGGTTTTATTTTTTTGCTTGCTGGAAGCTGAGCTGGCACTTCTTTTGGATTATGTTTATAGTACCCTAGCGTGCTATAGCTGATGAAATATAAATGACAGAGCCGATTCTGAGGGCTGTAAAATAAGTCTGGTGCTGGGAGTGCAAAGGCGAGTGTGCTTTTGCTCGGTGAAGTGTTTGTTGCTTTTCCAGAGGGGTCATTATTTCAATCTTCATGTGAGTTTTCGTCACTTAATGGGACGCGTTATTTAGCACATTTGCACGGCTTTTCAGGCAAGTGCTGGAACATAAGACTGAAATAGTGCTCCTGCTTAATCCTTCCCGTGAGCAGCACTGCCAGCTTCGTTCACTCAGATCGTGAAGGCAGGCCAGGCAAAGGTCAGACACCACCAAAATAATGGGGAAATTCGCGGTTGACACAAGCGCAGGGCCTCACAGCTTCGGAAATCGCTGGTTTCTTTCCTGGACCTCACGCTGTTGCATGTCTGGGTTTCCTGGAGCTTTGAGGTTCACTTTTGTTCAGACTTCTGTCATCTGGGGCTGGTTTCCTTGTCACATCTAGATGCAGCTTGCAGCTGACCGATAGCTGAAGAGGGGGTAGGTCATCCTCCCATACTGCAGAGATCCTGCCACGCTCAGAGGTTAGCAAGCTTTCAGGGAGAAGCATCTTTCCTTCAGGGCAAACTGTCATCAAAAGGGGAACATTTCTCCTCACATCCAGTTCCAGCAGCTCAGCTTGGACTTTAATTTGAGGGGCGGCTCATTTCTGAAGGATTTACCGGTTTATGCCAAACCCAGCATGGGTTAAATCCCTTCGCTGCTGACTGGAAAGCCCAAGTCAATCTTTCCCTGAGACACATGCTATATTTAGCCAGGAAATTATAAATAATGCTATTTGAAGTACATTCTGCTTCTTCCTCTTTCCTCCCCCAAACCCTTTTTCCTCCAAAATAGACTACCAAGTATAAATAATTTCTACATTTAACCTGAATATTCCTTGCCTACTTAGGTGTGCTTGCTTTCCGTCCCTACATAAAAAGTCACTAAGTGGGTTGAAAGTTGTTAATTTATTGATATTGGGTATAAATAAGTCACACCACACGAAATGATTTGTGGTTCGCGTGTGCATGCGAGAGTCTCTGTCCTCTGCTTTCTTATCCAACATGCCTTTATCCCTTGAACTATTCACCTTAAGTGAATTCACTGTCTGATGTTTGAAGGGAAATGTTTCCACCGCCAGCAGAAGAAACAAAACCTGCAATTTCTTGCTTTGGCTTTGTACTTTTTGAAATGTCTGCTTTTCTGTTGTTGTTTTGGTCCAAGATATATAGATTGCTGCCTTCATGGTAAAGCAGGATTGTTTACTTAGTTAACCAGTAGGTATTGATGATGTAAGAGATTTTTAATTTGTTTCTCATCCATGGGAATATTTGAACTAAGCAAAACATCTTCGCCAGTAAGGGATTTTTTTCTGTAGGAACAAAACACCTTTCCTTTAGTGTGCCTCCAAACTGATGGTATTGATTTGGAAATCACAGGAAAATCTTTATCCCTTTTAAAAAAACCACCCTTTGCTGAAGGAAGTTTTCAGCAGGCTCCCATAGGTGCGAATATCTTGCTCACCACCCCTTGAGAAATCCCGATAAAACCTTGGATTTATGATCTATGAGAATCTTTCAGGCCAGGTGTTTCTGATGGAAATCACAGGAGGCAGATCGTGCGAGTTACTCAGTAACGCTGGGCTGCAGGATGTTTGCATCGCAGCAGCACAGGGAGGTTGTAAATCAGAGGAGAGCTGGGCTCTGTGTCAGCAGCAAGTTAACCGCTGAGACCGTGTTTGCTGGGAGCCCTCACGCGAGGGCCAGAGCTCATGCAGGTAGCAGGGGAGCTGTTTGGCAAGCAGTGTTTGGCACTCAGAGTCAAGGTTAGTCTCAGAAGGGGGGAAAGAATGACAAATAATCAGTTTTCAGTTTCAATTATTCTGCTAAAAGTTGCCTTGCAAGTTTGTTTTATTTATTGTGAGGAATAGACTCCTCCCCCCCCCCCCCCCACGGCCCCCTGAAAGGTTAAAAGTTTCTGCACGTACAGAAGGGTGCTGCCTGGCTACTTCTTCTGGGTATTTAATGTACCTGTGTCAGGGTTTAACCCCAGCCCAGCCCCACACAGCCTCTCACTCGCTCCTTGCCCTGTGGGATGGGGGAAGGAATCAGAAGGGTAAGAGTGAGAAAACTCCTGGGCTGAGATGAAGACAGTTTAACAGGTAAAGCAAAAGCCACGCACACAAGCAAAGCAAGACAAGGAATTCATTCCCCACTGCCCACAGGCAGGCCACAGTTCAGCCATCCCCAGGAAAGCAGGGATCTGTCACGCCTAACGGTGACCTGGGAAGGCAAATGCCAAATGTCCCCCCCCCCTTCCTTCTTCTCTCCCTGGCTTTACACGCTGAGCATGACATCATGTGGTATGGGATCTCCCTTGGGTCAGTTGGGGTCAGCTGTCCTGGCTGTGGTCCCCTCCCAACTCCTTGTGCACCCCCAGCCTCCTCACTGGTGGGATGGGGTGAGAAGCAGCAAAGGCCTTGGCTCTGTGTGAGCACTGCTCAGCAGTGACGAAAACACCCCTCTGTTACCAACGCTGTTTGCAGCACCAATCCAAAACGCGGCCCCTTACAAGATACTACAAAGAAAAGCCAAAACCAGCACAATCTGTTTGAATTAATCTTTCAGAGAGCAAAATGGATTTGGGAGGAGGATAAGGAACAATGCTATTGGTGTGGGAACAGACACTTCCCTACCAAGAACCTAAATTGAGGACCTGGGGATTTGAGAGCCTTCCAAAAGGCATCTCTGCCAGGAAAAGTAGAAAAAGAGACTCCAGCTAATTTCCAAGGCTGGGATTCATCTTCTCTAATAGAAGCTCCCTAAAATTGAGTTGTCTATCTGGTCTAGGGTGCTCCAGGCATGGTCAGGACAGAGCAGCTGGCACTTACAAGTAGGTATTAACTTCACCATGATTGAGGCGTCCAAGCAAAGCCATGTGAGTTGCCCTCTGAAGATGCCTGTACCTCTCTGTTAATTCAGAGGAGTCTGGAGAGCTGGATTAGGGTAGACACTTCGCTTTCAGACAACTTGCAGTTGATAAGCTGAATTTCACCCTTTTGGGCAGGTTTTCAACAGGGTTTAATGCCATGGAGGTGAATCTACCTCTTGGGAGTTCTCAGAAGTTCTGTAATGTGTCACCTAAGCACCACTGAAATCATGGGTAGCTGAAAATCTGCCCTTCATTTCAGAGGACTTTAGCTATAGGTATGCATATATATTTGTATCCTGTAAAGCATCCACCAGGACCTCCAGTCCATTTGAAAATGCGCCTCTGATACACTTTTGTGAGCATCTAATTATGTATGACATGTCACCTTCTGCAGCAGCTTTTATCCAGCATGATCTGCTGCCTAAAACTGCCATGTGTGAAAGGCCATCAAGGCAGGAGTAGCAGCACCAATGTTTAACGTAGATAACCAAGGGCATATTGGAAACACCATGTTTTAGTTCAGGCACTTCAGCATAGTTTTCCCAATTAAAATGAGAAGGATATGTTCTTCTAAGGCAGCTTGATTTGAAGAAAAAGGCCGGTAGTCATTTTGTGAGGCATATCATCAAGATCTTTAAATGACCGCTGCTGGTTGGGATATCAGCACTTACAGCACAGCAGTTCATCCCTCTGCTGAAGAAAGGCTGAATCCAGAATCATTAATTTAAATTCAATGTCCCTGTCACAACCGGTAACTTAAATTAGGTATCTGAGCACGTAGCGCCAAGCACAGGAATATATTCTTCTCCGTAGCCGGGTCGGAGAAGGAGCTGAACACTCACAACTCCTCGTGTAGAAAATGGAAGCTAAGAGGATTAATGACACGTAACATATGCCTGATATTTAGGGCAATTTCCGGAGTGGGTGTTGTGGGCTGTCGTGGGCTGCTGGCCATCAGCCCTGTATGTATGTTGGTATGTGTGTATGGACGTGTGGATGAGCCTGTGTGCACCTGTCTGCCAGGCAGAACCTGCTGCGTGGGTACCCAGTGGCCCTGCATGGGGGCGCGCGCGCGGGAGCATCGTATCAGTGAGTTCCTAACGATGTCTCGCCGGGGCAGCTGCGAGCAGCACGTCTGGCTACAGCTGAGCACAACACCCACCGCCTGCAAGCAGAAAGATCCCTGCTTTCACTCCTTTCAAATGTATTTGCACTCTTTATTGCACGTAGCCCTGGATTTTCATGTGCTGCTAAAGAATGACAACAACAAAAATACTTCTTCTGCTTCCATGGTTTTGTCTCTTTATCCTCTCTTGCTTCCAGTAGCCAGAGCAGCACCTCTGGACTGCAGAGGGGTAGTGCTGGTGGGTGGAAGGGTTTCAGCTTTGCATTGCAGATTAAACAGCTGCATAATCTCCTGGCTAAGCAGCCCAGCGATGATGTGCAGGTGGCAGAAGAGCAGGGAGTTCGGGGTTTCTTCTTACCTGTTTTCCCAATCTCTTTCATGGAAGAGACATGAGGAAGGGTGTTATAATAAAAAGGAACCGGTTGATGATGATTTCCTTTGCCCCCCAATGCCGCTGAGATTGCCAGTGAGTATTACCTGAGCAGCAGCCGGCAAGTTTCTGCAGGAGTGTGTTGATGGCGCGAGTGAGCAGCGGTATCTCTGAATAAATCATTTATGTGTGCACTGCAGACTGTGCTTCGGGGATCAGCATTAGCGGTGGCGCACTTGCAGACAAACAGAGGAAAAGGCTTTCACCCAACTTTTTACTGAAACCTCCGAGGAATAAAACAGGTCAGCGGTGAATATTAAATTAACTTCTGGCCATCTTCCAAAGTGATCTGGCCTAGTTAGGAAACATCAAGAAGGAAGAAAGCTTTGCTTCTTCACATCCTGATTTCTCTGGGGAGAGGAGAGAAGGAGATCTGTGCGTGGCATTACAAAGGCAACCTGATTTTGTAAGTCAACAGTTCCTCCATGTGCACACAGAGACAGCCTTGTGCAGGTCTGCATGACACCTGCAATGCTGCAGCAAGATCCAATCCACCTGCATTTGTTAATGCTAACTTGTGTATTCTGATGAATATGGCTAGACCAGCTAGGTATGTATTCCACCTTGCCATACCAGCTGTAAGGCCTTATCAGATGGAGCATAATGTGACTCTCCTGCCCGTGCCTGCCCGGCGCATGTGATGATAGGATTGGTTCCTCGCTGGAGAGCGTACATCTCCTTATCTCAGCCACGTGAAAGCCTAGCAAGGCTGGCTCCAGTGGGGACTCACAGTTCTGTGCTCCCTGGTATAAAAAAGACACGGACCTCCTTGAGAGAGTCCAGAGAAGGGCTACAAAGATGAGTAAAGGCCTGGAACATCTCCCGTATGAGGAAAGGCTGAGTGAGCTGGGACTGTTCAGCCTTGAGAAAAGAAGACTAAGGGGGGACCTAATTAATGTTTATATATATCTTAAGTATGGGATACAGGGGGAATTGGCCAGCCCCTTTTCAGTAGTCTGTGGAGGCAGGACAAGGGGCAATGGCTGCAAGTTGGAGCACAGGAAGTTCCGCACCAACATGCGGAAGAACTTTTTCACAGTGAGGGTGACAGAGCCCTGGAACAGGCTGCCCAGGGGGGTTGTGGAGTCTCCTTATCTGGAGATATTCAAGACCCGTCTGGACGCCTCCCTGTGCGACCTGTCCTAGGGAGCTGCTTTGGCAGGGGGGTTTGACCCGATGATCTCTGGAGGTCCCTTCCAACCCCTACGATTCTGTGATTCTGTGACTCCTTAGCAGCCACAGAGATACCATGTGGAAGTGCTGCCCTCCATTTTCTGCTGTTTGGATGTTTGTCCAAAGCACGTAATTTGTTTCAGGAAATTATATGTCTTTAGTATAAGCCTGGGTATTTAAGGATAAAGGAACAGTGGGGTTAAACCATCAGCACCTCTTGGCAGTCCCATGAAGACAATGAAGAGTCCTGTTATCTGTTCATAGGGAAAGAGGGGAGATGGGCAAGCCCTTTGCTAAATCTGTGGTCAGCCATCCAATTCAGAGGGGTGTGTCTGTGTTGAGAGAGATTGAAATAAGTCATTAGAGCCACTGGAGAGCCCTGTGCCTCCCCAGCATCTCCCAGAGCTTGCCTGGTGACCTCTCTTGTGGGACCAGGAGGTCCCTGAGGAGGGCTGGTGTTCTTTAGCCCAATTAAATCTCCCGCTGGAAGCAGGGCTACTGAAAGGGACTGGCAATGAATCCATACAGCCACCTTTCCCAACGCTCCAGTGTGTCCTTCACAGGGCTTGGGCTTGCTTTAAGGGGAAGCAAATCCCCAGCAAGCCAAGGCAAGGCAAGGCAAGGCAAGGTGGAGAGGAAAACCAGGCTGTTGTGAACCATGTTTGTCTCGTGAGCCTCTCGCCCCGCTTGCGTGCTGTTCTTCAAGCGCTCTGTTGGGCATCTGTGGGCATCAGCACAGGTATATTCTCAGGACAGGCTGAAAAACCTAGGTGCAAAATAGAGAAAAAATGCTTCAAGGATGCATCTGTCTCTTGCTTCTGTAGTCCAAAATAAGATTAAAATGTTTTAATAGAACTGGACAGAAAATGTGATGAGTGGGTCTGGGGTTTTTTATCGTCTTCCTGTGAAAGTTTTCACCACGGATGTGGAAGCCACAAAGTGAACATTTTCTGACATACATCTCCAAGTACAATTCAGAAAAGCTGCTGTGGGGTTGTATTTGAGCCGCATCGGTGTGCATCTGTGGGACAGACCTTCTGGCTGGGTACTTGGTGATGGTGCTTGCATTCCCTCCTCTTCATTAGCGAGATCCCCCCTGCTCCCCAAGGGAGGTGGTGTAGAGTGGCAACCCTGACCATCAGTGAACTCCAGGTATTCCATGTTTCCAGTCCAGAGGAATTTCCTGATGGGAGAAAAAAGGCTTTGCACTAGCAATCTTTCTGTGTCTAACACATGAATTTCTTTGGGATGGCAGAGAAATGACTGATTTTTAAAAAAAATTAATTAACCCTCAGTAATGTCAGAAGCTCAAAGCTGGCTGCACCCTGTGAAGGTTTTCCTGAGGAGGGCACAGGAGTGCCAAAGCACCCATCTCCAGGGCTCCTGCTTTTCATCCCCTGACCCCCACCAGGAACCAGGTGGGCACTGATGGCCACAGCAGACAAACCCTGCCATCTCCAAGGCTTTTGGGCTGTTTGCAACCTCAGCCAGGTTTAGGCGGTGGGCTTCCTTCCCAAGGTTGAAGGGTGAGCTGCTGAGCCACCAAGCCCTGTTATTTTCCACATCTGGTTTGATTCTCTGCAGATAAACAGCAGCCTTGCCATTAACAACAAAAACTTAATTCACCAAGGTTTGTTCAAGCACTGAGAGCAAATATTTTTCCTGTGCAGCTTGGGGTCATTTTAAGGGAAAAACAGGGCTGGAGGTATATCGCGCCTTTAAAAATTATTATTACTTCCTAGAGAAAATAAAATGTAAAGCACCTCTTCCTTCCATTTCTGAGGTTATTTGTACAGAAAAAATTGCTTGCTTGGGAAGGAAACCTTGCTTTGTGCCTGACTTGGGATCAGAGCAGGGGATTTGAATAAATGTATGGATTCATTTACCTCTTTTCTTTTTTTCTTTCTTTTTTTTTTTAATGAAAAATCTCATTGATAAGTCATACCTCAGTAAAACCCCGTGGAAATGTTTGGTCTCTTTTTCTCTGTCATCAGCTTCCTCTCAGTGCCAGGGCTTACACACAAAGGGAGGGGACGGAGCAGCCGGCGAGTACCACAATTATAAGTATTTTAGGAAATGTCCGTGGCTGTATAAGCCGCTGATTCCCCTCACTGCTGCTTGGGAGGCTGAAGCCCCTATGTAGGTCACATTCTCCAAGGCTGCTGCCTCCTTTACAGCCAGACCTGCTGTTGACTTGGGCTGTCTTAATGCATCAAAGAGCCTCTGCTATGCTTCAGCTCCCCTTCTGAACTCGAGCTGCACCGCTCAGCTCTTCTTGTAATCACTGAGGTGGGTAACCTGACCAAGGGAGCCTGGGCATCAATCACAGCCTTTCTGCTTCCTGGGGCAGAGAAGAAAATTTCTCATTTTACCATCAACGTTGTTATTTTAAAATCTTTGAAATCTCTCCCTAAATCTCTTTTCCCACCTTTTCTTTTTGTTTGTTTGTTTGTTTCTGTGTGGCATAACCCAGTTGTTATTGTCAGTGATCATATGCAATGAAACAGAAGAGGCAGTTTGGGGTATTTTATATATAAAAATACTTTTAAGGAAACAAATGGAGACACACAGAAATAGGAATTCTGCCGGAGAATGTTTCTCTCTGCTGCCGAGTGATGATAACATTGGAGATGTCATTACATGATGCAGCAGCTTACTAAACAGCCAGTGGGTCTGGGGTAGGGACTGCTCCTTAGCTGGAAGTGACTTTTTGCTCCTTGCTGTTCTGCACAGCAGCACCTCCAGATGGGGGGGATCAGAAACTAAGAGGCTGGACGTACACAGCTGACGATGCTCAGGCGACCTAAGGAAATAATGCAGAGAGGCACTGGCCTCTTGTCCCTCTTTGCTGCAGTTTCTGCGCCCGGCATTGCAACGCTGAGCCTGGTGAGCTTGACCTCTGCAATGTGGGGTCAGCTTCTGCTGGCCTTGACCCGGCCAGGAGAGTGACACACGTGTGCTGTAATTGGGAGATTCCCAGTGGGCAGCGAGTCACAGCCAGCTGGGCTCAGGCAGGAGGAGATGCTGAGTGTGTGGTGTCGAGAAACGACTGCCTTTAGTAACATCCCTGGGGCTTTTCCTTTTTCCTCCTAGCAAATTTCATCAGTGCTGACTTTTGTCCTTGGCTGGATGGGTTAATTCTTAAGCACTCCCACCTCTCCCAACCATGGCAGGAATGTTTCCCCATGTCTTTGCTGTTAAGCCAGATCAGAAGCCAAGTTAAGAAACCCGAGCTTCTCCGGGGCAGGAAAGTGTTAACCCCCTCACACTACAGCCAGCAGGAGCTGGGGGGATTACTGCTCCCCACTCCCATTTGCTGTCGGTGTGGAGATTAGGAAGACCAAGTCCTGAGGCTGGACCATCTGTGTGGATGGAAGGGGAGCAGGGAGGCCAGGCAGAGGCAAGTTGCTTCCCCATGCCCCTTCCTCCCCCAGGGTGAACACCACCAAGTCCCAGGGCATGGCTGGGGGTCAGTGGGTGCTGTGGAGGACAGAGGACCACCTCAGACACTGGGCTGCTTTGCTAAGAGTAGGACACAGCAGAGTGTGCAGCCACAGCCCTGAGCTACTGGGGCTGAAGGCAGCGCAGGCAGAGCCCTACTCCTGCCAGATTTCCTCAGGGGTGCCGCTGGCGGGGGGAGGATGTTTTCCCCCAACTCCTATGGAGCAGAGCTCACTTTCCTGCACAGAGCCACACTTCATTTTAAGGATGCCTCCTTCTCCCCCCTTTTTTTCCTTTTTTTTTTTCTCCATTTCCAGAGCCAAAGAACGCAGTAAAACTTTCAGTAACGGGTGCTTCTTACCAAGCCTGATTTACAGAGCGCTCAGACTTCTCGGTGTGCATCCTTGCTTCCCGGGGGTTGGCAGGCCTGCCTGAGTATTTCATTTTTATCATTTTCATTGTTTTCTTTGCACATGGCTGAGGGACTTACCCAACCTGGGGGTCCATGAAGTACCCGTAGCCCTTCCCCGGCCACCCAGCGGGCTGCGGGGCGGGAGCACAGAGCTGGGTAGCGCTCAGTTTTCAGCCAGGTTTGTGCCTCCTCCTCAGGGCTGGTGGGAAATGGGTGGTCGTTGGCCATTCCTCAAACACCACGGCTAAGAGTAAAGATAACTCCACGGGACAGTGGAGAGGGATGGGACCGGTCTTCACCTCATAACCTCATCTGAAAGTCAGCAGGTCTTCAAAGCCAGCTGATAGGCTTTTATTTCTTTTTTTCTCCTTTCCTTGGGAAAAGGAAAGGAGCAGTGGGAGCAGGGTGGGGTGGGGGTCTCCGTTGTTTTGTTTTTAATGACAGCACTGATATCGCCTAATTATTTTAGTGACAAAATCTGTAGAAGGAGGTTGTAAAACCCTTTCTGATTTATTTGGCTCTGGTACCATGGAGAAATAGCTCTATTTGTCTGTTCCTTCCAGGAAAAAAAATGCAGACTGGGCAGGATTCTTTTTTTTGTTGTTGTCGTCAAATTAACCCTCAAATTAAATAAATAAATGAACAAGACCCCGGGCAAAATGCAGATTCAGTCAAACATTTTTTTTGCATCGGCTTGCATGATCTGTTTAACAAGGGAGATCCAGCTAAATGCTCGGAGGGAGGGAGATGGTAGGAGAGAGGGCTGGGATAGAAGTAGCAGGGTGAGGCATGATGGGCTTAGCTGAGCAGCTCTCTCTTTCAGCAGAGCTCTCCCTAACTTTGAAGAGTCGGTAGGATAGAGCTTGGGTTTGTTGCTAAACCTCGTTAGTGTCAGATCTATCGATGCCCAGTGAAGATTAGGCTAATGTGTAAGCCTTTGGGAGGGGGGGAGGGTGGGGTGGGTGAGTGAGCACACTATTGCTAGCAAACACTGATCCTGATGGATTAAAGGGGAGGCAAACAACATCTATCACTTAACTCAGCGGTCAGGGTGGTCATTTTAAAACATCGTGAGTGGATGGATGGCACTCAGTGACGAAAGCCACAGGCATCCAAGTGTTAATGACTCTCAATCACCCCCCTCTCATTCCCCCTCTATACAGCCCCCCTGGAAATGATGCACGTGCCTTCTGCCGAGTTCGACACAGCGTTTTCCCTTGGCCTGACGCTATAGCTATATAGTGACACCTCCCAGTGGCACTCTGCAACATTTCACTGGAGTCCACACAGAACTGCTCCGTGGCAGGTTTATGAAACCAAGTGCTTTAGTTGTGCAAATGAAGCGTTATAAAAAGTAACCTAGCTTTGTGGGTACCTTCTTTAGAGAAATCATCCCATTTCTCCATCCTCCGAATATTTAGAGTCCCTATTAATTAGTAATTAAAAGCAAATAAGTACTTTCTAATTATGTCTTCAACAATTTGGTGTTGTAAGTTCCCCAGACATAATGCTGTCCTGTGGTTCAGTAAAGCAACGTCCTCTTCTGGATGCTGCCGCTGTTGTTAATGGGTTTGTGTTGTGAGAGTGGTCTCTCTGATCTGTTGGTGTAATGGTGTGCAACACCTGCTAGCAATGTCCAGTGACTCCACAGACCTGGACATACAGTGTAAACATGTCTAAGTCTCTTAAATCAGGAAAAAAACATGGTTTGGGAAACTTCAGATGCTCTCTAATTACAGTAAATTACCAGGTTCCCCACCATCAGCAGAGCTGCCTCTCTCCATTTCTGTGTTCAGTGGTCTCCATTTACCTCAGCTTCAAATTTTCCTCTTGCAGTGGCTTTCCCTGAGCAATAGGTACCGCTGCTTACTGTGCAGATGGGTATTTGTATGGCAGCACACCCACTGGAGCACCTCTGCAGACACTGCTCCCTAAGTCACGGCAAGCCCGTCGTAGACGTGCCCTTAACTAGAAAGTCTGTGACACCACTTTTGTATGTGTAATAGGGACCTTACTAATAGGCTTAGTAATTGGGTTCAACTGAGCTCAATTCTAAGTCTTTCTGTATGTCAGAAATATGTTCTCAGCTAAGTGAAGGCATATTTATAAACCAATTACATGACAGGGATGCAGGCTCTAGGACTTTAGCAGTTCGTTTTGGGTTCAGCAGGAGTGGGGTAGGTGCTGTCCTCTTGGGGAAGTGGAACTGAAGTATGGCAAATGCAGCTGCACTCTGATGATCACTACTCTGAGGTAGCTGCTTTTGTGGACTGTCTTGCAGACCAAATAGGGATTTTAGAAATTATTAACGTTGTGCTTCTTGGATAAATTAATTCATTTTTTTTTTATGGAATAAAGAGTCCTCAGGGGAAAGTAAACAAAATGTCCAGAAATACTCTGTGCTCATCGAATTCCCTGTATTAAAAAAAGGCCTTTGGAAACAGTTTGTTCCAAACCAAACATGAGCTGCATCTCACTTTAACGTGAAGGGTTTGTACCATGACTACCTACTGTTTAATAATGCATCTTTATGTTAACTGGTGAGATCTGATCTGTGGACCATCCCTTAATCGTAACAAGAGATGCCTTGCTCCTCCAGTAGTTGTGCTAAAGTCGTCCCCATGGCAAAAAGGGTCAGGCCAGTCTGGAGTAAGATGAGATGTGTAAGACAGCTATCAGAATGTGATGAATTAAAAAAAAAAAAGAAAAAAGATAGGCAAAAGATGAAACACAAGGCTGCAGGGTCCTGTCTGGCTCAAGCCAGCGAGTGCAAAGAAATTCAGACTTGCTGTCAGCTAAAGCTCCAGCACAGCCCTTTGACATGACTATGTAATGCAGCAAATCTGTTTCTCGTCATCTGACGCTCCACGGAGACCTCTTGCTATGCTTAGCTGAGAGCTTTGAACGTCCTTGCTTTTGTTGGCCTCTTATGAAGCCCCTCAAAAACACAGTTGATCTGATATTTTACTCTGTTATTGCCAACTATCCTGATTGTTGTTGGATAGCAGAGAGCTAGTAGCAGCTGGTGTGACAGTGGATTTTGTATTAATGCAGTCAGGGTAGCAGGGCAGCAGTTGTGCTGCCTGTGCAACCCCTGGCAAGGGCATGGGCAGGACAAAGAGAGGACCACTTTGCTTTGCCAGTGCCCCGAGGCAGCATGGAAGAAGATCTCTGCTTTGTAGGCGTGCTTGTGCAGCAGGAGCCCCAGCTGCAGTCCTTTTATGCCTTGCGGCTTTGAGGCAGCTTTCTCATCCCCCTACACTGTGGCCTCTGGAGCTTTTTTAATGGTGGGTGCAGAAGAAGAAGCCACCAGCTGTCCTGGTGCTAGTGGCTTGGGCATCTCCGCCAGTGAGAGCTAGAGACGCTCTCAGTTTTGCCTCCAGCAGATCGGTACTCACTTTCACAAACAAGCAATAAATGGGGAACAGAGTCATCCTCTCCCCTGTTGAAATCATTGTGTCTGGCCTTTGGATGCCTTTTACAACCTGTAGTTTGGGAGAGCTTCCACTGACCTAAAGTGGGGCTGCATGGCTTGGCGTGAGCCTGAGGGTGAAGTGTGGGCAGTAGTGACCTGGGAGGAGGTGGCTGTGGATAGACATCCTGAGTGCTTGAACCTATGATCTTGCCACCCCGTGAAGCTATTGGAAAAGGATGTGCTACTCATGCACCTCCTGGTAAGGCAGAAGCACAGAAACAGAAGAGTGTGTGGGAGCCTCCCTGGATTTGGGCTGGAGTCTGAAACACACTCACAATTTGTCAACAGCACAGGCAAAGTGCAAATGTCAGACATCAATAAAATGGAGGAAACAAATGTTTTTGCAAACTGGGAGAAAGGAGGACTCCATGGAAATTCTTCATTCCCCTTCTAACTTGATTACATCCACAGGTAGTGAGGAGGAAGCTGTGATTTACCTTTTGAGTGCACAGTAAATCACTGTGAGAGCCAACGCCCCGTCTGCATTATACTCACCAGGAGTGGCCTCTGGCCACCACCAACTTCAACTGCCAAAGTTTTCTGTCTCTGAAAGACTCACCGGCAGTTTGGGCTTGGGTGATGAATTTTGAAATGCGATCTTGCTGCAAAGCCTGCTCAGAGCATGCACAGAAAAACAGCCAGCCCGTGGCTAGAGGAGATGACAGCAGGCCCTGTCTGCCCACATGAGCAAGGCCACGGCTGCCAGGCCTGCAGTGGCTGGCAGGCCACGGGCACCCATGGCTGCATGCTTCACTGGGCTTGGAAAAGTGCTAAAGGAATGAAGGCTTGCTATTTCGGGAGGGGGTGCTCAACATCATAAAGATACCCAGGGATGGACTTTGCTGAGTACCTTAGGAAGACTGTAAACTAGTCCCAGTGTGAGGGATTAAGCACAGTGGACTAAATAAGCTGGCCCGTGGACCTCTCCAGAGGTGTTGTACAGGAAAGACTGGGAGACCAGTACCAGCACAGTGACTCCAGTCCCAGTACAATCCACAGTCAAATCTGGTGGGCAGCACTGCCTTTGGGCAAGAGGGAGTCCTGCTGCCTGCAACACCCAGCTCTGGGCTGTGAGGTGTCCAGTGTTCCCAGCCCCACCAGCTGCCTCCTGGTGGCACTGGTGCCCTGGGCCAGGGAGCTCCTGCCTGGAGCCTGCTTCAGGCACAGCTATTACCAAGTGATGTAGTTCCAAACATGGGGAATATGGAAATGTGCTTCACACAGCACAGGTCCTGGGGATGAAGGTTATAGAGAAAATGAGATAGTTGGGGTGACAAGGGAGAGCACTGGTAACTGAAAGGAAGATAACAGGGTAGGTTATCTGCTGTTGTGAGTAGAGCAGGATGGGGAATAGGCCTCTTCTGAGTGATCTGCAGTTTGTAACCAAGACACAATCACTCCTTGGAATAATAACTGCTGTGATGTTCATTTGCATTAGCATATCAAATATGGCACCAGCTGTTCCAAGAACATACCACTGGAAGAAAAGCAGCTTTAAAAGTGTCCTATCAAGGTGTTGAAGACTGTGATGGGGCAGACTTAAGGCAAAGCTTCACATCTCAGGCTCATCTCAGCAAATACACCAGCAGCAGCAACAGTGGTTCCCTAAGCTACGAAGCTGTTCAAATTATGTAATATGGCCAAGGCTGCCACTACTCCTTCAAAATTTGCAATGGGGGGCATAAACCTACTCTATCCTCTTCTGGACATCTGGCTTTCTGTGCACTGTGATAACTGAACCACATGAGAGGGTTCATGGTCATTAGTCTCCCGTTGCTCTCCCAGCATCACAGGATGACCAGAAGCTGGCACCAGGGTTGCAGGAAACGGCTATGTGAGGTCCCAACCCCCCTGCGCCCAAAGCAACAAAACGGATCAGTACTTAAATGAGACCTCACACTGAACTTGATCAGCATCTCCATGTAGTGACTATGACATTGCAGCTGATTGGCAAATGCTGCAGACTGTCAGAGATCATGATGCAATCGCCATACAAGGTTTTATAGCTTACGCCTTGCACTCCTAATAAAGCCTAATGGGTGATTGCAGGGACAAATACAAGAAATGAGCCATTTCACTGTTTAAAGTGACAGCAGCCTTCATGGCCAACAAAAGGCTGATAGTATAGAGCCCAAGAGCCAAGTGTGAGTGGACTAGATGGCATAAGCTGCCTGTACCCATGCTGATAGAGCATAACTGGCTTTAAACCCTTTACTTTGAGTAAAACCCAGACTCTTGTGGGCAAGAGGAAATGAAAAAAAAAAAAAAGCTTTTACAGTGGAAAAGGTGACCAAAAGTGGCATATGCCACATATGGGTCATTATTATAGCTTGTCATTGATGATATGGGACACCAGGGTACATGAGAGGTATGTGATGGGAACATTAGTTTAGAAATGGTGAGGCTTGGAAAACTGCAGGAGGTATGTCTAGCAGACACTTAGAAAGCAGTAGAGGATGCAGCACAGGTGTCTAAATCCTTGCTGGCCTCCAGCTGCTGCCCCAGGGTCCTATTTTGTATCAACCAGGCCTGTACAGATGTGCTGTATACCCTCAAGCATCTCAAATGGTATCGGACACCTTTGTTTAAGCAACTGAATCCTACCTTAAGTGGTTTGCTCAAGATCATATATAAAGCCTCTGTGAGAGCTGGGACCCAAGCCCAGACCTCTTCATGTGCTATCCAGCATTTTGATCACTGGAACGTGCCCTCTCTCAAGAATGAACACATCCATATGGTGGGTTGGGGTGGATTTATTTTTGCTTTTCTCATTTTGGAATAATTTGACTAGCAAAGGGTCATTAAAAAAAGTTTTGTGGTGGATGACAAATGCTTCTCCACAGTGTACATCATGTACAGGGAAGGGGTGAAAGTCCTTTAACCCAACCTTATTATACTTTCTGTATTTTCGTTTCAGCCTTTGGTGTTATTACTTCTTCTGTGCTGGGTTTTGGAGGGAAATACACATGCTGTTTTAATATCCCTGCACTGAGTCTGGCCCTAACTGTGTGGCTGCCTTGGGTTATTTGTTCTGTTATTTGAGAAAACGTCCACGTGAGCCTCTGGTATGAAAATCACATGAGACAAAGCCGGAGGGAGAAGTACCCCCAGACTGAAAGAAAATACTGGGAGAGATGGGGTGTAGGAAAGCAGCCCTGTGCATGGCAGCAGACATGATGGAAATGCCAACAAGGCAGTCCAAAAGCTCACCGGGCATGCAGTGGGTGTAGTAAGGTTTTCAAAGCGGCCATTCAGTGAAGGGTTGTCAAGGGTCAAATGGATAGTTGTGCAGTATATTTGATGGTGGGGTGAGTCTGGGATCTCAGCTTCTGTTTGAAGACTTAGTGGGATGCTAAGAGAAGCAAGAAGGTTAGAGACTTGGGATGGAGAGAAAGGTAGAAATGAAATCTGGAAGCCTGAGATCAATAGTTTGTTCTACCTCTTTGACCGAGGCTTGTGTCGAATAAGAAACCTGCTGAAAATGATTATCTGAAAAAGTTAAGCTGCTCAGATTTCTGCTTTATAAGTTTCTCCGTTGATTTAATACCCCTCCCCATCCGTTCTGTGAGTACCGTGTCCGGTCTATGAGGCCCCCTTCTTTCTTCTCCTTCGGGCAGCCGTCCGAAACCACTCCTGTCGAGAAGGGCTTTTTAAGCCCCAGCGGCTCCCAAGGGATTTGGGGGCAGAAAAATACAGAGTTCAGAGGAGTGGCAACTACTTGTGAGAGTTAATGAGGGGAAATGAACTCATTTGTGATACTTGTAAACTTGAAACCCAGTTACAGGGAGGGGAGAGGGCTGGAGCATCCAGCTGGTTGCAGCGCAGATGAACTGATACAGGGAGAGGCGAGGTGTCGGCCCTGTAGAGCCCAGGCTGTGCACAGAGCCCTGTTTCTGGCTTAAATGGGATTCATTTGACAGGGTGTCCAAGTCATGATAATAAAAAATAATAAATTACATGTCCTTTCCAAACGTCCCTTCTCAGGGTTGGGATGCTGACAGCACACTGTGTACCCTGCATAGCCTTGGCTTGCAAAGCCCTTCGTGCCTTTAGACTGGCCTCCTGCTGGGGCTGCACTTGGTGGGATGGCGCTGGCTGACCCCAGCCTAGTAATCCCCTACCTTTGCTGCTGGTACTGCAGAGGGCTGAAGTACTAGCAAACTGAAAGAGCTTCATAGGCCAGCCCTTGGTGTCTCGTGCTTTGTGTAATTTCATTGCCATGCTACGTTTCAGCAATTTAAAAAGCAAACATGAAGCAGTCAAAGGCACGTATGTCTCAACTACTGTTTTGTTCCCATTCTTCCTCTGAACAGCATCCCCCTCCTATACCTCCTTCTCTTTGATCCCTAAAAAGCCAGCTATGACTTTAAATAAACTATAAGCGGGGACACGACTCTGCTTGATGTCTGGCCTGCAATGGAAGTAAAGTGTCACTTCTAATTTTGTGTGGGTGCAGAACAAAGATGCCTGTGACCAATCCACTGTACAGTGCACAGGTTTTGTTTGAGCGGGGAGCTTTGGTGGGAAGCATATTTCAAAGGGCCGGGGAAGTGGATTTTAAATGCTGTCAAAGAGAAGTTATTTCACCTTTTTTTAATTCCCATTCATGGCATCTTGAATTCCTACCTCACGGATGCTGTGCAATAAACTTGCACAGCACAGCAGATAGAGTAGGCAGCTGGAGCATCATGCCAAAGACTGGCCTAGCTTGGGGGGCGGGAGTGGGGGGAGTGTCTCCACCCTGGGTCAGGTACTGACCCATGTTGGGTCAGCGGGGGCATTTGCAGATGGACAGAGGGCAGGGACAGAAAAGCGACTTGACAGCAAGCAGCACAGCTCTTTTACAAATAGCGAAGCCTAACTGCGTTTGTCTAAGCAACTTCAGTCGCTGTTGCCAAGGCTAAATCAAAAGGCACTAGGTCTGTATGAGCTAATACTATCTGTGTAGCTGTTGGCGCAGCATTTTTCAAGAGGAGTGCAATGACCAAGGAAGGACTTTAATAAAATTAGACCCAGATTTACTATGAATAGGAGTTTAGCCAGATCTCATAGATGCTAGTGAGCAGTGAGAAGCTATTTTCCTATCAAATAGCAATGTAGTTGAGTAAGGAATTGAGATAAATTGTTGGGATGACTTCCAATTGTAGACTGTGGTGAATAAATGAGGTAGGTCAAGCCTCCCCAGCAGCCTGGGTTTCAGTTTCACATCAGGCAGTTCCCTATCGCTGTGTCTGTCTCTTCTGCACCATTTGCTTCATATACTTTATGTACATCCTCCCCCCACTTCCACTCTCCCTTGTAAATATTTAATCATAAAATCTCTCTGCCTTTCTGGTTCCTTGTATTTGACAAGTGCTTTATCCTGGCTCCTGCCTCTGGGAGCTGGTCCTTGATGAAAAGGGACAAAGCAGACCATCAAGCTATCAGGCTTTGTACAAGGCATTATTTTTTCCGTCTGTCAAAATTAAATGGCACTCGGGCTTTTCCCTTGGCCTGTCAATATTTCCACAAAATTCAGGGCTGTCTAATGTGACCCAGGGAAAATAGTTGCATGATGACATTCCCTTGCATGTTGTCATACTGTCATATGTCCCAGTGAAAGCAGGTGGGGAGGGGGATTTGGCTTTTTAAAGATTGATCCACGAAGAGGGTTGCTACCACCACTTATTGCAGCCCTTCCACTGCTGTTGCACACATCATCCTCAGACACTACGCTGCCTAAATAGGCTGCTGGCTTCTAGAGGAAGTGTTTTGAGCTCTGATTAAAACATTTGGTATATAGAGGGACTTTGGTATGTCCACAGCCTTGGTCTTGCCTAGTTGCAATTGGGCATCTTGCTGTTGGTTCCAGCTGGGACAGGATCTCACAGCTGCACCGTTTCCAGCTGGAGGTGACCACTGTGGCTTTGTCACACACTGTGTCCCTTTCCTGTGAAGGAGTCTGGCTTAAGGCAGCTCGCCTCTAAAAAAAAGGTTCATTTCCAGGACTTGAAGGCTCACGGTTTTCCTCTTTTTTAGCTTCTCTGAGCTGTTTATGGCTGTTATGGGCAGCACATGGAATTACTTCAACTCACCTCTCTCTCCCATTTGATTATTCAGGTCCCTCTGTTCATTTTCCCAAAGCAATGATGAGAACAGGGATGAAACACAACTGTTCCCCCCTCACGCCGTCACCAAGGCAAGGGGGCTTTTGTGTTATATTCTAGCTAAAAGCAGCAGGAGGTCAAAACTTGTCAGGAGAGACACCTTGTCTCTCAAAGATACATGCTGAGGTGCTTTCTTCCTCCCACCAGCCTGGAAGGGGAAATGCAGTAGTAGGCATAGCTCTGAGAGACACATAGCCAACCGCAGTAAGATTGTGAAACATGGGGTGGCATGTATGCTTTCCATGCTCTTTTCTCCCCAGCTTTTGCCCCCCAGCCATGCCCATCCTTGATCCTCTGGCCACCTCCTCAGCCACCCATTGCAGCAGAGCCACAGGCTCCAGATGGGCGGCTCAGCCCCACCACCACTGGCTGGTGTTTCCCTGGTTTTAGCACAAACACAGCACTTCAAGCTCACAGGGCCAATGACCGCCGACTCCTTCGTAGCGGAGGGATGAAGCAAACGGATACTGAGGAGTAAATATAGAATTCCCACAATTCTCTTAAATTCCGTGTGCGTCGGGAGGAATTGGGGTGGTTCTCCTGGGGCAGCAGATGGCCAACTCACTTGAGGATATTTCCCACTGGATTCTTGTTTTTGTGGTCGCTGCTTATAGAGGTCACTAATCCCATAGCTTGGCTTCTCCCTTGGGGTCACTGAGCGTGCTGGTTTGGATTTGGGAAATCAAGCAGGGCATGTAGGAGTGGTATGTGCTAAGTGCTCTAACAGGAGAATCGTGTGTAGCATTTTAATATGTATTGCATGTCAGCCTCCGACAAGACAGGCACAAGGATGATGAATGTAATTTGTCAGTAGAATTCAGCAGATATATCTTCAGGGTTTAACTCGCTATCAAAGCAAGAAGGCAGCACTGAATGTGTGGTGCTGAAAATCACGCTCCTCGATCCTTTTCCATCAAGTGATATTAATTATTAGATAAGTAATAGTGATTTGTGCCGATACAGTCAGTATGGAGCGATAGTTCCCCAGGTTGCTATTTGGGTTTGCGGGCAGCGCTTGCTGCGGAGCGCACGGTAAATACTATGGGATGATTGTGCTTCTGCCTCGCTTTAACAGGTCAGAATGGGGCAGCTCTTGCTCAATGGTTTGTAGGCTTTTCAGACACAAGTTGTGCTAGGACAATGACATGGTTACTATTTTAGGCGGTAGGTTACTTGAGTGTGACTTGTATTTCTATTCATGTTAAAAAACCTTCCAGTTTTTCCAAGGAGTTATTAATCTGTATTGTAATGACTGTGTCTTTGGCTGGTTGAAAAGCAAAGCCCTAGCAAGCAGAAATATAGAGCTGCTAGGCTAAAAGCAAAATATATTAAGTCAAACATCAATATTTATGACACGGTCAGTAGTTCTCCTGAAATAAAGAAGAAGAAAATGTTGTGAAAAAGGATGAGGAAGGCTGGAAACACTAGCAAGAGACAATAAACATAATATAGTTCCAATATAAAACTGACATAACTCAGGACTCAGTTCGTCTAAGAACCTGTGGCTAAGCAAAGGCTTCAAACAAATGAAGCAAGTGATACACCGTTAGGCAAAAGGAGGGTCAAAGACAGGATCCTTACCTGCAATCCATATTTTGCAGAAAGGTGTTACTGGATTGCTCAGAAATACCCAAATCTCTTAATTAACAAGTTGAGACTGAAAGTTACATTATGAATCCAAAATATATATAGCAGTGCAAACCCTATATATAGTATATACTACAAAATCCTATTTAATAAACAATTTCATTCTCCTGCAGGTGATAAAAGACCAAGCAAATATATTGACCCTTCTACAACATTTTTTTTTTTTCATTATAAGGCTTGTAAACCACAAAATAACTCCTCCAAAGCATGGATTGCACACCCTGCAACCCTGGGGCGGCATGGCCCACTTGCAGGTGGGAACAGCTAATAGGTAAAATTTCCCTGTTATGCAGGGAAAGACTCAAGATTCAGGTCAAGATTTTGATTGTTGACTCCATGGCAATCCAGGTTCCATTTCATAGCCTGGTGTATTGTTAGACTAATTGGAAAAAATTTTACATACCAGTGAGCAGAAAGTTGTGCTGCTGCTTACTAGTTTTTGAGACTCTAACACAAAGCAGGATCAGCATTGAAAGCCAATGCCACAATGTGTAGTGTGTGACACAGTAGATGACACACTGTTCTTGTAGGTAGGAAATCAGCATCGCATCCCTCTGAGGAGCAGAGCGTTTAAATCTGTGTCTCCTGGGCTCTAGGGAAAACGTCATGGTCACTGCGCTCCTGGGGACCTGAGGGAATACAGTTTTCACTAGGTGAAAGTGACATGAAAAATCCCATCCTTTCTTCAATTTCTGAGAGAAAAAAATAAATTCTGAACTGTTATTTTGTACCCTGTGTGGGTCTGGCTGTGCCATGGTGGCTGAGGATGGAGGGAAGGCACAGCCATGAAGGCAGAAGCAGCGTGATCCCATTTTCTGTAGAAAATAAGGCTAAAAACTGCATGCATGGTGTGTGTGTGTGGCTGAGGGCACCTTGTAATCATGGTAGGAAGAAGAGCGGAAACCTGTAATAATCTTCACCAGCAAGTACCTTGGTAATTCGTAGCTGCCACTACGTGCAGCATGTTTAGGACCTGGCCTTTTATAAAAAAGGTGCCAGCAGACTTAGCTGGGGTGGCCTTTGCTTGGGGCCTGTCTGCCGGTGCCAGTGCAGCCAGGCAGCCAGGGCACAGCAGAGCAGTCCCCAAGGAGGGTTTGTCCTGGTCTACCACCCAGGTAGCCTGGAGGTTCAGGGAAATGAGTCCAGGAGGTCTTCTTTCTGTGGCAAGAAAAAGATGCTCTTTAAAGCCCCCACTGTGGAAAGTATGCATAGTGAGGAGTCCCCTGGAGAGGTGAGGCCCTGGCTCTCATGTTGCTGCTGCCACCAAGTTCCCCCGTGCTTGGATGGATGCATATGGAGGAAGTGGCCACTTTCTCACTCCCTCAGGTGACCACCTAAAATAGGGCTGGAGTAGCCCCTGGGACCCTGCTTCAAATTAAAAAAAATATCTGCATTAAAAGCAAACTGGCCTAAGGAGCAGCAGGGAAGTTTTAAAATCTTCAGATACAGTTGTGGGAGCTTTCCCCTTGCTAGTTCCAACACACATGATTGCCCCAGCTGCAACAAAGCCACTACTACAAGTACGGGAAAATGGGAATGGTTGCCCAAATCAGCCTTATGGTCTGGTTTGCACACCAAGGCCTTGTCTCTGGAAAGGCAGGTGTAGGGGGAGGAGAGGAGCAGACACCATGAAGGACAGCTGTGAAGGTGTTGTCAAGGTTTGCAGAAAACCTTGCAGGTGCTTCAGCCAAAGGTTACCTCCTGGCAGTGCTTGTCCACAGTGACAGGCACATGTCAGAACTGATGGAAGAAAAGCACTTGTCTTTTACCAGATACTTATTAATTCCAGTTTAAGAAATGACAGTATGTAGGGCATGTGATCAAATATAGAAAGGACTGGCTTGTAGTGAGCAAGAGAGTTGATGTTATGAAAGGGCCCTGAATCAGTGATGTTACAGCCTTGAAAACTGATTTTTTTTTGATGTGTGAGAAAAAATGCCTGCTATTTGCTATTTGATGCAGCCTTTAGAAACAGAACCACAACGAGGAAATGATCGGTCTGATGCTTTCTGGTTTTAAAATCACATTCTGAGGGTCAGAATGTGGGTCCACGGCCATGTGAAGGTACTCACATATGTAGATGGGTATGGGGGGGAATGGTCTAAAACCTGGTAGTGGAATCCAATCCCACTGGTTGGCGATGTCCTCTGAGTGCTATCCCCCAAAACCTCAAGATACACCTTTGTTCTATTGTGTTGATTTCTAGTTCTTAATTATTTTAATAATACATGAACTGATTTGTCTCCTAGAAAAAAAAAAAACTGCTTTCCTCTCCAATGCCAAAATAGCTCCCTCTGCTCTTGTGTAGCAAGATGGGAGTTGAGATTTTCAAAGCCAAGTGTTTTTCTTGATGGATGGTACATATCTGAAGCCTTCAGAGCAGCTTTGACAATCCCATGAGTATGCTATTAGTTATTACCAGTTGCATTTTTGGGGGGTTGGACCAAATGATCTCTCAAGGTCCCTTCCAACCCCTATGAGTCTATGATTCTGTGATTTTTCTGGAGCTTTACTTTGTCATTTTCCATCACTACAAGCATCTGCAGCATTTTTTACTTTGCTTGTGATAAAGCAACACCCACTTCACATGGATGGCAGCTAGACAACTAGCCCAAAGTACAGTTACTGCAGAAGAGGAAAGGCTTTCAAGATGATATTATTATCCTGAAGAGTGTTTCCTGGTTCCCACTGTCCCTCCCCACTCCTCCAACTCTCCCCCTTCCCTTCCTGCCTCCTCAGAAATGTTCAGCCTGGCACTTCCAAAATATATGACACTTTCTGTATTGCAGTACAATTAGCAATGGAAAAGCTACTTTCCTAAGAGTTTTAAAAGCTTAAAAGAGTTTAAAGTCAACATCAGCCTTTGCAAGGAGCCGGGTAGGAAGACGCAGAGGCTGGGATGCAGCGTGTGACTGTCACCGAGGCCACTGCCTGCTGGTGGTGTGGTGAACATGGCACATCCTTGTCATTCGAACTGTATGGCAGGTACATGGAAAGTGGAAAGCAGTGATAGCCTGCTCCTTCCTCTCTTTTCCAAATTTCTCTTCCCTTCCTCCCTTTTGTTTCCGTTTCTCACTTTCCAGCTGTCTCTCTTTATGAGGCCCTGACCAAATAAGAAATGTAACCCCAGAAGAGTCTCTGGGGTCAATGGAATTGTCATCTCTTGCCAAATGGTGGGTTGCCCGGAGTTACGCTGCCAAGGACAATGCTCTGAAATGGGAGCAGCAGGCTGGAGCAGCCTGGTTTTAGGGTACCACGTAGTCAAGTGGAGCAGGAAGGAATATAGGCGATGAAAAAATGGCATTGAGATTTTGTCTCAGAGGAATGCCACACTGTTCTGCCTCCTCTTCTTGTGTTAGGTCAGGAGAACTGGTACTGGATCTTACTCCTTTCTTTCTTTCCTTGAGAAGGTAAAATAGAGGGTGGGAGGAATATTCACACTGCTTCAGCTTAAAAGCTAACTTTTATGTAGTCCAAGTCAGCTTTGAAATTGAAACCTCCCTGGGATAATGAAACAGGAGAGGCTGAGTTTCTATTTAGACTGATATTATTTGGCTGAGGACAGTCTTTACTCGAGAGTAATTTGGGAAAGTGACGGACAGCCTTGACCTTGATTTACTTTGTAACAGTTTGGGCTGAAATGCAAGAGTATTGAAATTTAGATTTTTTCAAAAATTGCAGGGACGTCATTAAAGAAGGGGGCTTTCAGTTCTCCCTCTCTGTAACGTTAAAAATAGCAGAGGATGTAGATGTGTGACATTCATCAGCTGACTTCTCCATGTCTGGTACCAGGTTACATTTAGAGACTGGTTGAAGCAGAAGAGTAGCCCTGGACTCTCAGCTCACCTCTGAATCATCCTCAAACTGGGAAACACCCATTCATAAGATATAATGCATTTATCCAACCGTGCTCATGGGATGCACAGCACTAGATTAAAGAGGATACTGGAAATCCTGAATGAAGTGCATTTCCTAAGGCAAGAGGAGAATTCATATAACACAGAGCATATTATACCCCATTTACTGTGGAGGTACCCCAAGGTACACTGAAGTGCATACATTAAGGCGGTGCTGCTGCTTGATGCTCATTTATTTGAGCATCCATCTTCAACTCAAGTCATCCAAACGCTTGAAACAATCTGCATTCGCCAAGTAAAACTGTTAGTTAATGCGAATATAATAGGAGGGGAAATGATGGGAGAGGTGGGCAAGCTCTTCTTTCTTCTGGCTGGAAGGATTTTTACCTCTTGGACTGGGAGCTCTGGATGTAGTTTCAGCCCTCGTTTATTTATGTTGGGTTCTTTCCACTTCCCGATCCCGCAATTTGTTTGCCTGTTCTTTCTTACAGGAATGGGTTGGTTTGCTTTCCTACAAAAACATCTCACAACCGGGAACAGTCATGGAACTTGTCAGCTTTGGGAGCTGTTATAACCAGCCAGCAGTCTGCAAACGCTCCTGGCTGTGGATTAAAACAGTGCCATTGCTTAGGAGACCCTAAGTAAAATGAGGAGGGGGTGTTCAAAGTTTTTTTCTGGGGATAAAATACCCAGACGTTTCAACTGTGAAGTGCTGATAGACCTGTGAGAGGAAGCAGATTTAGGAAAAGAGAAACACTAAAAAAATTGCCCTGTTAACCAAAGAACATCAAGAAGTAAGGACTTGTGTGCATTTGGGGGCTTGTCATTCACTGTCTGAAATGCTTCTTGCTTGCTCAGAAAAGCCAGGGCAGGGGGACCACCACTGGCCCAGGGCTGGAAGCTGGATTAAACACTTTGGCCACATAGAAGGGAAATACAGAGATTTATCTGGTGAACTGGCACGCTTTCTGCTTTTTCCTCTTTTGATCTAATATATGATGTATAATCGATGCTACTCCAGAGATGTTATCGACCCTGCTACGTGAACATGGGATCCCCCTTTGCTAATGACTGTGACATCCCTATCAGAGCAGTGACAAAACTGAGGTTTGATCAATGAGTGGTGGCAGAGGACAACACTCTGTGTGTCTGAAGGTTCACACTGGAGGAGCTTCAAAGATGGTCCCACACATCTATCAACCACAGTCGTCGTTCCTCAGTCTTGGGCTCCTTCCCACCCATGCCCAAGGAGAAGACGGGTGCAGCTTGACAGGGCTGTGATTTGGAGAAGAGGACCTGCAGATCTATGGACTTGCTAAAAAAGGTGGAGAGGGAGAGTCTATAGGGGAACTCCTAACCCAGGGTGCTATTGCCAGCTCTCTGCTGAGTGTGTGTTCTTCTCTACCAGCTGACAGGAGATGTCAGGTTTTCAACCCTGGCTCATTCAGAAGGTCTCTGGTGTTTGATATGAATGTGTTACCAGCCCACATGGAAAACACAGCTCTGAAGAAGCAGAGGAATGGGAGGGACTTCTGAATAAACCCTGAGATGGGATATTTACTGACTTCCTTCAACTTCCCGCTGGCTCCCAGCCCCTAGCAGGGCTTTTCCATGGGACCCAATGTGCCAGATTCAGAGGGATGCTGGGGGTTTCATTGCTGGAAGGTTTTTTCAGTCCCTGACGTGTAAGACATTTCCTGCATGCAAAAAAGTACTGTTCCATGATGTGTGTGTTGCAGAGCGCTGTACCTGTTAGGAGTGTCAGATACTCACCTGTAGCACCAAGGCAGTGAGGGCTGTGCTTGCATGCGGGCTGCACAGACAGGTAGCGTGCAAACAGCCCTGAGCATGTTTGCAGACACAGCCCTGTCCCACCAGCCCCCTTACATGTGCAATATTTGATACGTCTGTGGTACTACTAGTAGCAGTAAGGGATCCAGAATGTGTGTCTGTGTTTATATATGCATGTAGCTCTCTGTGTATGTAATAGGTATACGTAGGCATATGTTACACATACACAGACTCCTCTCTGCTGCCAGTGCTGCGGCTGCCACCGCTGCTGCTGCTGCTGACAGCCACCGTGAGCATGGCAGCATGCAAGGAAGGATGCAGAGCTCAGGAGCCACCATTGGTCCTTCACCCCGGCAGCAGTGGCAGGGGTCCCCTTGGCTGCCCTGGTGCCAAACAGCTGCCCCAGGGGTGGGCAGTGCTCAGCACAAGCACCAGTGCTACTCCAGGAGAGAAAACACAGGTAGGGAAAACAAGGCGGCGAGTGCCCTTGGCAAAAAAACAGGCCTTGTGCTGGGGCTGGCATTGCGCTCAGCCATGAGCTGCTGGCTCCTGCAGCTGTCAGTCAGGGGTGACAGCATTCTGAGAAGGTTCCCTTCAGTGGTGCTTTAGTCTGAGACCTCAGGAGAGCAGAGGAGTGCTGGGAGCATGTGCGCTGGGTGCCCGCAGCCTGGCTGCTTTGTAGCAGCCTGGAGTGCTGGCCAGGGGGATGTTGCTGCAGCACCTTCCCCAAGGGTTAGGGGAGGGAAGCAAGTGGAGCTGGGAGGTGAGTTGTGGGTACCAGGGGAGCGCTCACTGTTGACTGCCGGTGGAGCCAGTGGGGATAGAAACAAGGCTGATCTCAGCCCTGCAGCTGGGTGTCCTGGTCTGCAGCAAGCGCAGGGTTATTAAATCCAGATGACACTGAGGGAGCAGAGGATTTTGTAAGAAGCGACAGTTGCTCAGCAGCCAGCATCGCCTGGGTCCTCCAGATGACCTCGTCCCGGGTAGCTCTGCTCGGGATCCTTTTTTATTACAGAAGTAGAGTTGGTGCCTGATGATGTCACACTCAGGGGGAGGGAAGTAAAATAAAAAAAAAAAAAAAAAAAAAAGAGAGATAGATTGCAGTCCTAACGCAAGGAGGATGCAGCAAACCACAGAGAGGGTCCTCTCCTTTAAGGAAGACGAGGCAAAAGGCAGATCCTCTTGGAGGGTCTGTCTCTCCCTCCTGCTTCAAAGAGGAAGACTGTTTGCCTTCTGTAAACGGAGCTGGCTGTGTAATGCATTATACATCACGAGGTTAGACCTCTTCTGATTTCTTAAGGGAAAGGCTATTTTATTCCTCAAGTGGGTGCCAGCAGGGATGCTGTGAGAGCACGTAGAGACCGTGCATCCTCCGTCCCGCACCGACACCCACCTGCGTGGTCAACTGCAGACCCGGAACTTGGCGAGGAGTGAGGACCGAATCTGGAGCCAATGCAGGGGGAGAGGAGCAGCCTCAGCTTTTTTAGCAAGTGAATGGGGAGGGGGAGGAGGGTAGTACGAGCAGTGATGTCATTTTTAACTAGTTCCTTGCAGAGCCGGGGAGTGAAGTTAGAGGAAAAACCTGCAGTCTCAGAATGGCTCTCAGCCTTCACTGGAGACTCTAAATGGCTGAGGGTCCCCACAATGGTAATTCATTTTCTTTCCTATGCAGAACTGTTCTGGTAGACCTTTATTTTGGGTCAAGCAGAGGGCATTTCTTCTCTCTCTCTCTCTCTCTCTCTCTCTCTCTCTCTCTCCCTCTCTCTCTCTCTCTCTCTGTATGCTTTGAGGGTTTGACTTCAGCTTTTGCCTCCGGTTTGTTAAATACCTTGCAGGTTATTTGAAGTTTTGCCTGGGTAGTTTGAGAATTTATCTCTGGTGTGGGAATCCATGTCATTACAGGAGAGAGTTTAGCATGCAGTGTTTCTGCTGCTCGTCAGGAGGGGAGATGCAGAGGTTGCCAAGCACACAGCTTTCTGCATGGGAAATGTACTTTTAAAATCACAGGTGGAAAGAAAGGGACTTGGCTGGCATTTGTTGCTGTAATGGATGGCATTTAATGTTGCTTGTAAGAGGCAGGAAGACTTCTGGTCAACTATATAGCTAGAAATTAATCTTGCTTTGCTGACAATTTTTTTTTTATTTTTTATTTTTTCCCCTTTGATTGCCAGGTTTTTATTATGAGTGTTTTAATTCTGGTGGAACTGAGTGGCAAATGTCAACATGAGAGGCTCTGGCTGTTTGAGGCAGTATGTGCATGTGTGTTTCTCCATGGCATGCATTAACCACTTGCGCGCTGCTCCCTCCACTGCACTTGCCCTGTTGCTGCCTTCCACAGCAGTCGGTGGGCTGCCAGGCTGCACCACAGGACAGTCGGCAGCTCAGAGGGTTACGCTGCTTGCTGGTTATGCTGCTGCTCCTGGAATCGGCAGCAGCAGCAGTCAAGACATTTTTAGATATATAAGGTTGCCAAGACAGGTCCATCAAGGGTAAAAGTGGCTCAGCCAAAATGGCGAGCGGGGAAGAGCACCCCCAGTTTATATTTCCAAGTATTCAGCTGCTGGTATCACTGGCACAGTTTGGGTGGCTGTTGTGGTGCTGCTTGGTCGGAAGGGAGAGGCTCTAACGCCCTGAGGCTGGTGGCTCCTCACTAGGCTTCTGTTTGCCAATGGTGAGACTTGCTTGTCTTCTCACCCAGGCGAACATCCAAGAGAGCTGAGGAAGCCAGACCTCAGTTTTCTCTACTAGGAACTTGGGATGTGTATGTGATAGTCAAATACCTTCTGCTCTAGCCTGTCGTGGCAACTGTGAGCTCAAGCTGGGAGGTCTGGGGTCGAGAACGGAAGAGGCGGAATAGGAATGGGAACATTATGATAGCTTCTGAATATGAAATGTTCCTTTAGGAGGTTCCTGCTGATGATAAAGGCTTGGTGAGTCTGTTGTTCCTCTTGAGAAAGCTCCTAGTGAAGACTATCTGGGAGGAATAAACCTCTCTTTTACCAGCTCTCATGAAGATGCTGGCAGCCGTCACAAGGGGCCATTTTGAACTCCTCCCCCTGCAACATACCATGGTGCAGAGGGAGAGTAAATCTGGTAACTTCTTCCTTCTGCCAGCTCTGCCAACGTTAGCTGTAGTGTTGGAACATGTAACTCAGAGCCAGAAGCCAGGCTTTCAAAACGACGTGTTCGTATCAGTGTGGTTTCCATCCAGGTGCATGCCTGCCTTCCCTGATGGTGCTTCTGTGGGGGCAGCATCCCTGGCAGGTGGAGAGGATGGGTAACAGGCTGTACTGAACTAGTCGCCATGGCATATGGAAGCTTTCCATCTCTCTGGTGCTAGGCTGAGTCTGCTGCTGTGTGTAGGCAACTTGGGTTCCCTCTGACTTTGACATGGTACCCTTGACCAGCAGAAAATTAACGTGTTTTAAAAAAGGAGAGCAAAGAACTCCACACTTGGAGTAAGCATTGCTTCACCCCCCTCCTTTGGGGGCTCAAATATTCCCCCTGCCCCCTGCCTGGAGAATTCCAAGGCACTAGTTCTGGCTTATTTGTCTCAGCTCAGTTCATCTGAGGTGATGAATTGCAAATTCTCAGCACCAGAGCAGGAGTCCGCTACCCAAAGAAGGGGGGAGCTGTGTGTGACTGCAGTCGGTGTGCCCGCTTCTGCAGCCTTACCCCTCAGGAACCAGCTGACTTTGCAGCAGAGAAGGTTAGGAAGACCTTTGCAAGCACAAAGAGAAATAAAGCACCGGGACAGGCATCCCACAGAGCTTATGGGATGTCCTTCTTTCAGGCTTTTAAAGAATGAGTACGAATAAAGTTGTGGTGGACTAGGAAGGCTCAGTCCAATTTAGAGCAATGGAGTTACACTTGGATTTGCATTTTGGCATTTGTTAGGACAGGTTTAGTTGCACATCAGTCAAAATTCACTATAGGAGGCAGCTTCTATGTCTGATGCCTCACAGGCTGTCCACAGAGTTTTCACTGTGTTTCTGGGTTGGAAAAGTCATGGACCAGACAGCTGTCTCACAGTTCCTTTCTGCCCTCCATTTCTACTGCAGTATGACTTATCCCCATTGAGGTCCTGCCACCAATGGGACGAGAAGGGTTCAGTCCCTCAGCCCATTCAGCTGTAAAACTTTCTTCCACTACTGTCAGCAAAAGCATGACTGCTGTGCCAGTGATGGACATGGCTTTTAGGAAACAGGAACCAGTGCACAGAGGTGACTGTAAAGGTTGCAGTATCCCTATGGACATCAATGAGTTTAAGTGAGCTTCAGACCACTTCAGTGGTCTTACCATGAGTTGGCAGCTGTGTTTGCTTACATCAGACGCTGGTCAAAATTGCACTTGGTTTGGAGTGGTGTCCTGGAGAGGGTTGGGGTGGTGGGGCATGCAGGAAACAGACTTGACTGCTGCCCACAGGGAATCACATTTTTCATACTGTAACTCTGTAGTCATACTGTAGTATGACTACAATCTACAGCATAATCCTTCCGTATGTCTATGTGGTAGACTTTACTTACTGTTCCAGCTGTTCTCACCTCGCATGGCCTTCTCAGAGGAGGACAGTGTAAGCTCCATGAGAGTGAATTCAAGCTAGGAGGACTGTCAAAGAGGTCTTTTATGTTGTATGCAATGGTGATGATCAAAGTTACAGAAGTAGATAGCAAAGAGGACTCAGGCTGGGTACCCAGAACCCCCTCAGGAGGTGAGGAAATGACTTTCGAGGTTTGGGATGAGATCACATCTGTCTTAGGTAAGGATCTTTATCAGGGCTGCAGAGAAAGTGAAGATAGCTCATTCTGGGGGAGGAGGAGGAGGAAGAAAAGACAAACTTCCCAGGCCCAAATTAGGCAATGAGTTCAAGTCTGTGCATGTGACCAAGAAGCACTAAGGTCAAGCTTCTAATTGCATTTGTGCCATTGTCATCCAAGTAATTAACTTTTCCCCCTTGGCATTTCAACAGGGTAAAACTGAAGTGGGTTTGGACTGCTGTAGTCTGATAAGTCAGAAACTAGGTAACCTCCATGGCTTGCCTGCCGGGCTGTTTCCTCTATTTTGGGCCCTGTTGGCAGAGCAGGCAGTGGTCATATTCCTCTGGGATATATATATATTTAGGCTATGTGTTTAAGTTTGGAAAAAAACCCTTTCTAATCATATACATTCTAGGAAGGTAGAAGGGTACCTCCTCACCCAGCAGCATCTCTCTGGCGGTAAAGCTCGATCAAAGGGATGGGATTTCCAGCTGCATCCTCACGCACTTGTATGTAGAGGTTGATCCTGCATCTGCTGCAGGTGGGAGTGGGATCCACTGTAACATCTCACTATATCAGTACAGAGTAAAGACAGATGATTCAGGTCTGTTGTGATACATGTGTGAATCCTGGTATCTTCAGTCATTTCGAGGAATAAAAGATGTTGGCTCGCAAAGGCACCTAAGTGGAGGAACAGCTGTTTTGTGCCCTATGAAGCGTGCAGACACAAGGTGCTTAGGTGGTGGCAGCCTATGTGCGTAGGATACTTCTATCACTGCTGGAAAATGGCACCCCTTTCATTCAGCCCAGGAACAGCCAAGCTCTTAATGCCAGGAGATCTTACTGGAATGAATCAACCACAAAGGCTGTCCTTCAGAGTGCTTTTAAAAGCTGTCAGTCGGTTTAAGGTGAGCACTAGAACAATTTGCTGAAATCTGAAGCCATTTTGTTCCCCTTGCATTTTTGAGAACCCTCTGGATGGAACTATAAAACACTGTGCTGTTTTCTACTGGTGTTTGAAGGCGGGGGGGGGGTAGGGGAGAAACTAGCAGTGGGAGAAAAGGCGAGTTCCGCACAATCTTCTCTTGTTTCAGGAAGGAACAGTGTTTTCTTCCAGGTTTGCACAGCAGTGCTGCACATCATTCACCTCATAATGATAATAGTATATAATCTTCATAATACTGATAATCTTCATATGCAGCTGCAGATTTCAAATTCCTCCCTGGTTTAAGCGCAAATTTCATTTGATGGCATCAGAGGACTGGTTTTTCATGTCCCTGCCTATTTACCCCTACATAACCTCACTGCTAGCTACCAGAGCTCAACTTTTGATAAGAGGAAAGGTGATGCACCAATGTCAGAATATGCAGATTCACGTCTCACAGTTGTACCTTGGCTCTCGTGTACCTAATAATTTTTTTTTTTTTTTGGCACAGCACAGGCAATCAAAATTTATCTTCCAAATTAAGACTGTAATTATATTTTGATAAAGATCTGGCAATTCAGTGAGAATGAAATTTTAAGGGTTGCCGGGATACAGATGACTCTGGGTTATGGGGAAGCGTTTGCATGTGGAATACTAATAAGCCAAGGTTGTTCAGCATCCTTATCTAGACTTTTCAAATAGTGTCTGATAACACAGGCAATCAAGTGCTTGTTTCTTTGCTATTATTCTGGCAAAATGATTAAAGATACAGGCTGCCTTTTATGAATGAAAAGGCGACATGCTCGACATGGAGCGGCACAGATATGTCCTCCTGTTCCACACACAAGAAAAGCGGGGGAGCAGAGTGTTGACCGCGCGCCCGTTATTGAGCCTACCAAAACAAACCTTCCCTGAGCTTTCCGTAGGTCTTGGGGATGACAAGAAGACTTCATGGGAGGAGCGAGCCCCTTCCTAGGTGGAGTGAGCCCATTCCTAGGTGGAGTGAGCCCTGCCTGCGATGGGTGCTGCCCGGAGCCTCCTTTCACAAAGCTGGGTCCCTGCTAGGGAGCAGGAGAGGGAAGAGGTCTCAGGGCTTAGCGTGGGGAAACCAAATATATCAGAGCTTGCTGTCCAGGCAGGACGGCCACAGAAATAATGGCACCATTGGGCTGGGGGAGGTGACAAGCCCCTCGATTCAGCTCACAGCTGCCAAAGGGAAGGCCCTGGCTCACATGCGGGTACTTTTTTGTGCCAGTCCAGCAGATGAGCAAAGCTCGACCTCAGCACTGCAATCTGATGAAGGAAGAAGAGCTATAGCACTTCCTCTCTTTTAAGTGTCTGGTCTGTATATGACACTAATTAGTTATTATGGAAAGTTATTGCTATTCAATAATGTGGCCTGCTGACAAGGTATTATTTACCGCCTGTGCTGCGGCAGCACTTGCAGACCTCAGAGGGGTTTGTCCCCGGCAGCAACCTGTCTCCTCAGGTTTCTGCTGCACGGGTGGCCAGCAGCCAGGCCTGGGTGAAGTTAGTGTTATCACCTTGCTAGAGCTCCACTCCAGCCTCCTTCAAACACGAGCACTGCAAGAAAGATCTATTTTCCCTGGCGCTTCGTCTGCCCCAGACTTCCTCTACCCTACCAAAGCCCTTTTATTTCAATGCCTAACCCCAGATCTTGAGCCAAGCCCTCAATAATTAGTATACTCTATTCAGCGGTGGTTTAGGGACTTAATTGTAGCACATGGTTGTATTTTTACTATGGATCAGAACAGATCTGTGACTTTATGGGGGTTTCTTCCAATTAACTGTGAAACAGCAAGCATTTCTCATGTAAGATTTTTTTCTTTTTTTTAAAGTTTTGATGGGATGTCAGCTTCATCAAAATGAATGGTTTTACTTCCCTTCTGATGTGAATTCCTCCCAGGTTTTTGGTGGCTGAATTTTATTCTGAATATGTTCTTTCATGATCTGCAAGAAAGGGACTTGACAGTGGTGCAGTTTGAATGGCAGGTGGAGCAGATGGGATTCAGGAGGCCGGGGTTAATGAGCATTTTGGAAAGGCAGAGTCCATTGGAGACCCTGCCGCTGTAATAGGAGACAAATGAGTTGGCCCCTTCCATAACACACTTCAAGGTCTTTTCAACGTGAGGTGAGTGCTGCTTAAATGGCAGTCTCCTAGTCTTCTCTAATTCAACCTGCAAAAGCAGTAATGTGCTTTCTTTGTCCTTTTGTAATACGCCTGGACACGTGGCACTAATCTCAGACAACTCTATAACGGCAGGGTTGTGCCCCAGCCCAAATATTCCAATTTGTTTTAAGCTTTGAGACTGACCGGAGGAGAGACTTGGTCACTGTCTCAGTGTCTCCAGCCTGGCTCTTGCAGGTCCTTGGGAAAAGGGTTGGAATGTGACTCAGCATCTCCAGTTCTGGCTGAAGGCTCAGTCCTGGTTCTCAGTCTTACAGCCTAAAGCTGCCTTTGGTAATTTTTCACTGTTCCTTCAAAGGAGTCCAGCAAAACACAGAATCATGGGATCACAGAATCACAGAATGGCAGGGGTTGGAAGGGACCTCTGGAGATCACCTTGTCCAACCTCCTTGCCAGAGTAGGATCACCTAGAGCGGGCCACACAGGACAGCATCCAGTCAGGCTTTGAATGTCTCTGGAGAAGGAGACCCCACAATCTCTATAGCAGCCTGTGCCAGTGCTCTGCCATCCTCACCATGAAGTTTTTTCTCATACCTGAGAAGCAACTGCTTCTCCCAGGTTTGATAAAATCTATCATTTCAATAGATGTTTCTGTCCCAATATTATGACTAACTGCTGTCCCTTTCCTGCCTTGGCAGTACCAGGTGCCTATTCTTATGGGGACAAATTAAAAAACAAACAAACTTGTAAGTTGTACATTGCTGCATAAATGTACCAGAAAAGTGTTACTCTGTGGTGGGTGTGTAGCCTTATTCAGTGGCTAGATAATGCATCAGTCTGTTTTACTCTAGCCCCATTCTCTGACCTTGTATTTTGTTCCTGCTTACTACACACGCAATGTTTACATTTCATTCAGTTTTTCTTCTGTGAGCTGTTGCCTCCTCATAACATCTACACTTAGTGGTAACTTTTCACAAAGTCATCTTCTGTGCCCTGAGCCTTTCGGTCAGCCTTGCTTGTTTTCCAAACCAGTCATGCCCACTGGGTTGGCATCACTGCAGGTTCTGATCCTCTCTGGAAGAAGTTGATGCTGGAGGTGGGTGTCCAGGATGCTCCCTCACACATTACAGGGATCTCCAACCACCCCAGCACCCAGACATGAGCTGCAGCTCCTTTCCTAGAAGCAGGTTCCCTGCCAGCACCAGAAAGCCCTTTCCATAGGAAAGCAAGTTGGGAAAGGGACGGGAGCAAGAGCAAAGTGACCCAGCTTTATCGCAGCCTCAGCAGAAGGAGTGATAGGTGCAGATGTACCATAGCTGTGCTGCAGGAGGGAGCACAGGAACTATTTTGGTCTTTGTGGCCTTGTTTTCTGAAGTGGGTAGCCATGTCATATCCTCCTAGCTGACAAATGGAGGAATTAAGTGGTTATTTGCATGGCCCAGTCAGCTTGCAGGTCCCAGGTTGTTTCTTGTGCCAGCGTCACAGTGAAGTCTCCTCAGGGTTAGCTGAAAATTTTTTGAAGCAGGCAGAGCCTTGCTTTCACCTTCTGGCAGCCACTGTTTGAATAGAGGCACTTGGTGATGCCTCCAAGAGATGCAATAAACAATATATTGTGAATTGTGGCCTGCGGGCTATCAGAATAGGATGTGGTACACAAAACAACCCTGGAGAGCTTATAACCCCCCGCAAAAACCTCTCAGCTTTGCTGGGTGGAAATTCATACTTCCTGGGCAGAAGAAATGTTTACCCTGTGAATACTCAGGTGGGGAAAGATCATGGGGATGGAATTGCAGTCAACAAGGAAAGGAGTGAAAACTGTCCCACGCCTGTAAACCCCTTTTGTGTCACCTGAATGCAGAAGGTTGTGTTCCCCGTAACAAGTCCAAATGAATGCACCAATGAAGCTCATTTCCTTTACTACATTTCTGCTTGTGGAACGGTGTGGGACAGAGCTCTGAAAAGCCTGTGGCCTTTGACCAGTAAAACAGTGCCAGACAAAACTATTACTACCATTTATCAGCATAACATGTCTTTTTGATGAATGTGGGGGTGTGAGGAGTAGGCTGACTGCTCTGTCAGCGTGGCTGCAGCCGCTTGGCCAGTATAATGTATTTTAGAAAGATAAAAGTAATTTTGTTGCATTAAAATCCTAAAAGCCTTCATAGTTTGGGAGTGGAAACTGACCTCCAGTGACACAGCTGGAGTTAGCCAGACCCTGGATTATTTCTGAAGGTTAGTTAGCTCGTGTGTGCAGTATCCTGCTTCGTGCTGCCGGGCCCTCCCGACACCCACGCGTGGAGCTCCTGCTTGCAGGGAGCTGTCAGGCTGGGAGACATTATGAATCCAAAGTATGGATACAAGCAGCGGGAAACAGGACCATTCTGCGTCCTGTTGGTAGGAAAACTACAACGGAATAGAAGAGAAAAATACAGTATTTTCAGCTGGAAGGGGCCTACTATGATCATCTCCTCCCAGTGGAAGTTTGCTAATGTGAGATTCAGAATTAAACACGGGTTGTCATCAGCTGTCATCGTAAAACAAGTGTTATGTTACGTGGGCACCTGGATGGAAATGTGATGGACCACTGAGATATATGCCCAATGGGCAGCTAGCCCCAAGTCTCCATGATGTCACCGTCATAAAGGGGGATTAATTACGTGATGCTCTGTGCCTCCATTGACCTGGCTGGGGACAACAGCAGCTGGAAAGTAGGTCTGGAAAATGTAGAGCTGCGGTTCAGTGGGCCTTTGTCTTGTGGGGGTCTGGGCTGAGGGTGGACTTGGTTGGAGGAACTGATATTTTTCTCCGGGCTGGGATGAATGAGGCAGCAATGGTGCTGCTGCAAAGCTGTGCCTTCTGTGGTAGGCAACAAATTCATTTCATTTTGCCCCCAAAAGAAGAATTTCTGAATACAAAGAGTCACCTTGGGGATTACTTGAAGAAGCTCAGCTCCAGGCATACATCTGTCTCAATGGTTCATGAATGGGTCGAGAAACTGTTTTCTGCCCACAAGCTTACTTCAAGGCTTATTTCTGTGAGTGATGTGCAGCACTTCAGATATTATTGCTTCTGGAGCAACAGCATCCTACACTCTCTGAGTGTCCAGAGCTAGGTGGGCATTGAAGGGGAAGGAAGAAGAGTATCTTCCAGCCGCCCCTTTAGCAAATATTTCCCTTAGTCTTAGGTTATCACAGCTGTGGCTGTAGTTCTAGTATCAATAGAACTGGAATTTCTTAAAGGCTTGGAAATTACTCTACTGTCCTGTACAATTATCTGCAGAATAAATTGTTTTCTGGGTCAAAATGAGAATCTTCAAAGTTTAGATATTTTCTTCTGACAGGCTGAAGTTTCATTGCAGCTTTTCCATCCTAGAAATGCATGTCAAAGTTTGCAGAAAATAGGGAGAGTTGTACTAATTGTGGGTAGGCTGCTTTGACCCTTGTACAGTGAAGAAGCATTGCAGTAAAGTGTTAACTATTGTGTAAATATTACAAAGGCAAAAAGGAATCAAGATGCAAATAGAAGGGGGAAAGGATAACCTGAATGAAAAGTATCCAAATTAATTTTTACTTACCTGCCATTTTCATAGGTAGAGTAGTGGCTCCACTTTTTAGGTGTCTTTTCTTCTGTGCTGTTGCACACAATCCAATTTTGGGGGATAAAATCAAAGTGTGTTAAGTATGCCAATAACCAAACTTCAGAAATAATTCTGCATAACAGAAACATTGCCAAGCAGTGACCTCACCCTTGCCTGCTACTCAAAGATGTGCTGCAACCCGCATCAAATCAATGTTTACTAATGTGAACAAACATGAGGATGAAACTGTCAAACCAGCAAGTCAGGGAAACAATCCTGATTTATCAGAATCAGCTGCAATTGAAATGCAGTAGCTAAAAACCCTCAAGTGATTATGGATGTGGCAGGTGATCAGTGCATTCCTGCATCTCCCCATATCTTGTGGGTCTGCACTCTGATGGGAATCACCCAGGGCACCAGGATGGCTGGGATAATTTGGAATTAACCTGACCATGGCAGATTAGTTTGGAATAAAAAAAAACACCTGTTACTTATCCAGTCCAGCTTTTTGGAGCTGCCTGTAAATGGTGGAGATTGGTCGTGCTACAGGGACCTGTGGGTCCCAAACTGCAGCCCGGGCAATGCAAACCACAGGTCCTCTGCAAAGGTTCAGATTGTGCTCAAACAGGGAATAAACAAGCCTACTTTTATCTGGAAGGATGTAACACTGAACAAACCCACCAGTAAGATATGATTGGACTAGCACACAAAACACAGGCCCTACTATTGTGTGTTCAAGTGCTTAGCACAGAGCATGATTTCTTCCCTTAAGACACAAAAGTAGAAAGAGCCTAGAAAGGCTCGGAGCTCCCTGGGAGGATGAGAGGTGGCTTTAAAGGGCAGGAGGTGACTTGTCTTGGGCCAGAGCAGGGATGTGCCAGCCTACCAGGCCGAATTGCAGCTCCAAACAACAGCAGCCCCAGCAACCACCATTTGAAAATGCTATCTCAGTTCTTTACTTTTCACTGCATGCCAGCTCCTGTTTTTTCTTCTTATTTTCTCTTCCCCCCCCCCCCCCCTTTTTTCTCTTATAAGCTCAGCGGCAGGGGTAAGAGCTTGTTTTTGTATTCTCTGCAACACCCTTAGGATACTTGAGACACTACATAGAAAATAAGCAGATGGCTGTGGAACTGATCTGTATTTGTATATAAAATGTCTCCAACTTAACGAACAATATCCATATTATAGAAAAAAACGTTGGCTGGGGTGGCTCCCCCCTCCCCCTGTGCTGACAGATGCTATGGGAGTTGATAAGATGTGAAGACTGATTGCCACCTCCCCAGACAGCATCCTGCCAGATCAGGGTTAGGGTATATCTGTGGGTGTTGTCTGCCGTTCTCTGTTCAGCATGTAGAGCATCTCAGCCTCAAGAGCAGTCTGGCACCTCTTCCAGCACTTCTTTTTTTTTTTTATTTAACACAGCTTGGAAAACCCACAAAGAAAGAAGAGAGGTGGAGAGAGGGCAGTAAAGTGGGAGGGAGGTAATCAGGGCCAGACCTGATCGTAGAATCACAGAATCTCCTGAGTTGGAAGAGACCCATGAGGATCATAAAGTCCAACTCCTGGTTCCACACTGGGCCAGACAAGTCAGAGCGTGGGACTGAGTGCATTGTCCAGATGCTTCTTGAACTCAGACAAACTCAGTGCTGTGACCACTTCCCTGGGGAGCCTGTTCCAGTGCCCAAACACCCTCACATCAGCCCATACCATATTGCAGTGGGTATTTCTGATACTCCCTGGCAGGTGTTGGCCCCTGGTGTGTCTGCTCTGGTTTGGCTGGGGGCAACCACCTTCTTCATGTGCAGTACTTGGTCCCCTGCCCACACTTCAAAGGTAACACTTGTGTCCATGTGTGCAGCGAGCGATCCTTTGCCACTCTGTGTGTCTGGGGTGCTAAGCCCAAGGGGCTGGAAGCTGTCTTGTCACAAAGGCAGGCGAGTCGCAAAGGTGCGAGAACTTGCTGTTTGTGGCAGTATGTTCTGGATGAAAGCCCTTGCCAGAGAGCAAGCGGCCCGTGCCCCTGCAGCATCTGACAGACCCTGTAGACCTTTGGCCGTTGTGGCTTTTCAGAACTCCCATCAGAGCTCAATTAGGTTTCCTGCATAAATATATGGCTTAACGATACAAATGTGAGTGTGAGCAACAGGATAGGGCTTCGGCTCATAAAGCCATACCGGCCATAAAAGTAAAGGATAGCCTATGTTATGATCTTTATTAACACCTCCTGACGCTTTCCAAGAAGCAAATGTTTTAAAATTTATTTTAGCTTAGATGTTTCCGTGCTGCATTTTGCCTGCTAGATGCCTCTGACCATGATGTCTCCATTCAAAGTGGGGATTAGCGGGCTAGCAGGAGCTGTTGGGGCTCCCTAGCTGGCGTGGTGCCAGGTTTGCCTGCTCTGCAGGGACATGCAAAGGGATACAGCTAACCACGTTCACCTCTCGGTTGAATGTGCAAGCTTGCATTTACCATTTAAGGCCTGCAGCCCATTTTAGGTAGAGCAAGGACCTGAAATAGGGTAGGAAAAAAAATATCAGTGCAACTCTGCAGAAAAAAAAAAATCAGTGCCTGAGGTGAGCAAGCTGAGAACATGTTATTCAAATAATAATAACAGTGGGAAAATAACTTATCTTGACATAAGTTATTCATCCTGCAGTGTAGGTATACAATATCACTGACAGAGACAGACAGTTTCTGAGCACTGTCTGGTTGGCTTCCTTCTAAAAACTAATCCGGTGTATCTCAGTGGCTTGATGTACAAGCGTAAGGAAACTACTGCAAGTAATATGGCCCATTCCACATGTCATAACTTGTGTGTGCTTTATGGATCAAGGGCTAATTTTGAGCCCAAAATCCCAGAGGAGAGAGGTGGCAATACCTGGGTAGTAGCTGGAGCCACAGCATGGGGTGGTGCTGGGACACACCTGTGTGGTGCAGCAGCCCCCACTGGGGCAGTGCAGGGCTGGGTGCAGGGGACTTGCACAGATAACAAGAATCCATCCCTCAGTAGGTTTCTTTGCTAAAATCAATTCTTTTGAGAAAGTATAGAAGAGATGGGGACAGAGAACTGTATTTTCAGGCAGCTCTCCTTCCCCTTGCAAAACAATAGGGCTGTGTTCAGTGTTGTTTGAGCAAGTGAAGCTCAGCAAGCCAGCTAGCCATGCTGCTGCTTCTTAGCTGGCTTCTCATCGTGGCTCTCTGAACCCTTAACAGCCCTGTGTTGCCTTAAATGTTTAATTGAAGCATCTTGCCAGAAATGGATTGTGTGCCAGAGCCCCTTCATGGGCTGGGACCTCCATGAGCTCAGTTCACAGCCAATTGTCTGAAACTGGGCTTCAAGAAAATCACTTGGGAGACTGGGGCCAAAGGGAACACCTGAGAGGACTGGTGATGGAAGATGGGTATTCATTGAGTTCAGGGAAGAGTTTTATTGGAAGGACCTGGAAGAGCTACACAGCGAAGTGGTTGTACATTTACCACCCATGCCTGGCCAACCCTGGGTCATCATCAGGGTGACATTGGAGTAACCCTGTAGAGTTGCATGTGTGATTTCTTTTGCCCTGCCCAGGAAACAGGCTGCCTTACCCTTAAGGGGAGGAAACTTCCCAGGGCAGGCATGGCCTCAAGAGCAATTAGAGACCTGAGACAGAGCCAGGTCCCTCTGCGGGAAGAAGCAAGGATATTTTCCCCAGGGGAAGAAAAAAGGATTCCTCTTGGTCCTTCTGAGATGATTGGCTTTCTGTCTTCTCTCAGATGCCGGTGAGTAATTTGAAGGAGTACATGTAGTAATAGCAGAGTAGTATTTGCTAAATATAATCGGAAGAAACGGTTGCTACTTACCTCAACTTGCAGTTAAGCAGCGATCAGGGCATCTAGCCAAGACACTGAAAAAGACTAATGGGGAGGAAGAAGTGTGAAACATGAGCCACCGTCTCTACTATTAACACATGGCTTGTTGTTCCTGACTTTTGGGGGTTTGATTTCTCTGCCTACGTACGGTGCTAGGGGAAGGGAAGAGGGGCCTTGCTTGTTCATTTTCTGTGTAAACCCTTTAGTTGTGCTTTTTGCCTGGGAGCAGCTCCTTAACTCAGGCGCTGACTTCCCCATGCAGCTTGGTGAAGGCAAGAGGGTCAAACTCATGCCATTGAGACATGTCACTCACAGAAAAACATCCCCAGTACTTTTATACCAGACATAAAACATAACCTGTGTCTGGGTTGGGTTTGCTGTTCATATTTCATAGTGATTTTCCACCACAGCATATGTGGTGTTGCCCTTCCTGCACAGTGACTCCGCCATTATCTGTGGGGAGCCACATCAAGGACTAACAAGATTAAGCAGCGGGGATATAGGGCGCTTTTTTTTTCTTACAGGTTATCATCTTGAATGAAGCATAAGTCAGTAGTAAACAAAATGCTGTCACATGCTGATGGCCTTCTGATGCCTTGTGTAAAGTAAGTCAGTACCCTCAATCTGCTGTCCAAGAGACAAGGTGCGTGTGTGACAGCACCGCTGGCGTAATTGATGCTAAATGCCATTCCTGAGAGCCCAGCAGGGACAGGACAAAGATTGATGGCGACTAACTCTTAGAGCTTTGATGGAAGGCTGCAGTTTATGAAGATTTCAAGGAAACTAGGAATACAGTTGCTGTATAATAAGCCATCTGAATCTTATCTTCCAATGTGACAAACATGGTGTATTCTGCGTCGTCGTCTTCCTAGGTGTTTTTTCAAGGCTCCCGGTGTTTCACAGCTGGGCTGCATGTTTGCAGTTGTGAAGAGGTTGTTTGTATCATGGATGCTGATGTGGAAGTAGGTGCGAGCCTCTGCTCTTCTGGCAAAGAGGATCCTTAGTGTAGACTCAAAAGGCTATTACTGGAAAATGACCTTTTTAAGTGTAAATGTTCAGATAGAAATGTGCGGGGGAATTGAAGATCTTATGTGGGAGAACAGGCAAGATACATTGAAACTGCTGCCAAAACACTCTTTGACCTACCACAAGAAACATCTATAGGCTGAGAAATGTGAGGGTGGTTTGTGGTGGTGGTGTTCACAAAATCCTGCAGGTAAGCCTTAACCAGGTAGGTAGAATAGTAAACGAGTTTTGTAAAGCTTTATTCTCGAGTGCTGGCATGTGAAATTAGGGTGACTGATCTGAAAGCAACATCCCAGTGAACCTCACTCTTCTCTGTGATAAAAGGGAGAACATTACAGTGACCTGTTGGAGCAATTCAGGCAAGCTTAGTAGCGCTTTGGGCTGAGTCAGTAAAGAGAAAAATAGGAGAGCAGTGAGAGAGAATTGCAAAGGATGTCTAAAAGCATGCTTGGAAAGTGTTTTTCAGCCACCACACACTACACTGGCAGAGATAAGAGACTTTTTCTCGCTGCGTATCAAGAGTGGGAGTAATGTGAAGGGTCAACATGGGAAGAAATCTGTGTTGACAAGTGCTGAAAGTGCGTCAAATGGAAAGAAGTGCTTTCAACTAATTAAGCATGTAGGATTGAAAGGGCTGTCTTGAGACATTGATTTCAGTTACACGCTCTGGGGTGTGTGTGATGTCATATCATCCCTGCCATAACAGTCCATCCTTACTGTTATGTCCAGCAACCTTTGGCTAGTTCGGTTTTAACATTGCCTATACCCTTACTGTTTCATTGGCTAACTAGTTTTTTGTCTTCTTGTGAGGCGTGGTAGCAAACTGAAATGATACGGAGTTATCTGGCAGCATAGCTGACCTAACAGCAGCCTTAAGCTGGCCAGGCAGGACTCCCATGCTGTCTGCCTCTTTTACCACTGCCCGGCAGGCAACACCAGCATTGCTTCTGGTATTGCTTCCACCCACTTAGCTGGGGCAAGGAGTCACTTCTTAGCTGGGTGGTGGTCTCTGAGGGAACAGGATTGGATTAAATGTTTAATTTTATGCATACACATACACTACAAACTTCAAGCTAGTCATATGTCTTCAGCTGCCCTGGGAATAAAGCCTGATCTTGTCGGTGGTTTCTTTTTTGCTTACTAACCTGCTTTCCCAGATGGGCTTCCTGCTACCTCTGACTGAACAAGGACCATAGAAACACCATGGCTACACATACATTATTGAACATTTCAGATGCTTATTAATAGCTAAGTATGTTGTGCTCCCTCCAGTGCTTTCTGTACCCATTCAGCAGAAGAGGAGTGCACTGGGGAGCGGGGGGCGGGCGTATTTCTTTACTGTAGAGCTGGGTGTGATGGGGTGGGGGCGTACGTGCAATTACACGTATCCATGGATCTGTATAATAGGTAGACATGTACACCTAAAATGAAAATGCTGTTCGACCCTCATGGGTGAGAAGGGCAAGTCGTCATTGCAACCCTCCAACAGAAACTTTCTGTCTGCAGCTGCGTTCGCCTCTGATTCATAGCTGGGAGCATGGTGCTATTCCTCTTCCAGCCACTCTTGGAGGCCGTGTAAAACACAGACCAGAGAAGAGGAATAAGAGGAGAGGAAGAAATCACTGGCTAGAGAAAATTTGTAAGAGTGAAAACCTGAATGCATAAAATACTGCATATTTCTGAGAGGTTATTGTCTCTCCTGCAGCGACAGCTTTGAAATACTTTGAAACACCAAGTCCCATTCTGGCTGCCATAACTTATTCGACAGAGTTAGGAAAAGCAGTTAAAAATACGTTCAAACACCTCCAGCAGTGATTGAAAGCAGGAAAGCCAAGAATGGGATTAGCATGTGGCACTCTTCACATAAGTGCATATTGCTTAACAGCCTAATCTTCTTATGTGTACAAGAACCACACGCTTCCCAGGCCCTCTTGGATCATGCCTGTTGTTGTGTCAGTTAGCTGAATGCCAGGTAAGTGCAAAATTCAAGGATCTGCAGACAGAAATGACACCCAAATCACATGCTTTCCACTATTTTAATCTTTCCAGATAGCTGGATGCCAAAATACGGATGGGGTTTTGTCCACTTGTCCGTTTTCCTCCTGAATAGCTGTTATTTCTTGACTGTGGCATAATGAGAGGCAGAAAAATGTCACTGGGACGCGCAAAGAGACCACAGTTGAAATGGGAGTAGTTTCTATGTATTGGCAAGGAACAAAACAATACAAAAGATCATGGTCTTTCTCAACAGTTTTGGCTGTGGGTGAGGTTTCTGCCAGTTTGCTTGAGTTTGCAGAGTTTGCTAAATTGTCTGTCCATGAATGCAGTACAGAACAGTAATGGTGCTCATGCTGCAGCTAAAGGCGTAACTTGTTCTGTCACATCTCCCCTCCTGTTTGTCCAGAGGGCAGCTGCAGCCCGTGTAGGTGCAGTCACACTGGCTTTGGTTCACATGTGTTGAGTGCCAGTGGCAGGGTAGATGTGGTGATGTGGTCCAGACTGGCTGCCCAAACCATGTCTGAGGGCTGAATCACTGGAGTTTGCCCCTCACATCTCTCCTGGATTCAGGCTGCACAGGGGGAAAAAACATCCACAGAAACCATTCAGGCTTCTGCCCTGATAATGGCAAAGATAAGAACTAGTGATGCACAGAGCTGTTGCAAACCATATTGGTCAGCACAAGCTGCCAGAGAGACGTAACCAAGGAGAAAATCACCAAAAATGGGGCATCAGTCACCCATGGCCCTGTGACAGTGGGCTCTGTGAGGACTGAACGGGATATGTCCCCACCTAACAGCACCCACACAAATGTCAGAGTACACCAGAACAGCAGGAACAAAAGGTGTGAGCAAGGATGGGAGAATCCCATCCAGATCCTGTACAAAATCCCAAAGATGCACACAGGTAGTGAGGAGAAGGAGACAGGGGGTTTAGCACGCAGTTTCCTTTTTCACTGAGAGTTGAGTGTCTCTCTTGTTATGTGGTGTGTGCTTTAAAAGCCCTGTCAAGACCTAGGTAGGACCTGCCTCAGCTCTCACATCTCCTGAGGGTACAGCCTGACGAGGTACAGGAGGAGGGGAAAGCATTGGCAGGGTCCTCAGCAGGCCCAGCAGTGACAAGAGGCCGCAGCATCTGTCCCGTTCCCATCATCTGATGTCTCCATAGGCAAAAGGGCTTCAGAAGAAAAAGCCATCACCACCAGTTGCTGCTCTGACATGGACAGAAATTATTAATTCCCCTGGGTGGGGAAAGACCATGGCACCTGCCCCTGCCAGGGTGAACAGGGCTCCTGAGGGCACTCACTGGGCTCTGTCTGAGTTTCTGGCTCTAGTCAATTGAAATTTTTTATCTAGAGGTGTGAGGGAAGTGGTGTGACATCCCGGTGCTCATAGGTCTTGTCGCTGATGGTGAGGTTGCCGTTGCTCAGCTGGGTGATTGAAATGCTGAAGACCCTGTAGCTCTGTCTGCCAGCAGCAGCAGCCCCACCGACACGCTCCCTTTGCACGGGCGTTTTTCAGCCCGTGATAAAGATGGGACGGGAAAGTGTCTGATCCGAAGAGCTGCTCTTGCTTCCAGTTGGTGGGTTTGCCATTGGCAAAAAGGTCAAGGCTGGGGTAAATGTCTGGGTGCATGTACGGTTGGAAACAAGCACAGCTATAGAGAACAGAGCGATTGTCCCACCTCCAAGGAGCTCCAGGCTCCTGCGTCCCTGTTGGGTAAGACTCAGCCCTCCCCCCCACCAATGCCATCACTATGAAGTCGCAGCCACAGAGGGAGCTGCTTTGAAACGCTGAACTTGCTGATGCATTGCAGAAAATGTGGGACACGTAGAGGGGAGAAGCAACTGTAGATTTTTACCAGCCTTGTAGGCTTAAACCCCCTGGGTGTTACAGCGGAGACACGAGTACTTGGGGGAAGCATACATTAGAGACACTCGGGGCTATAAATAAAATGCACGTCAGACTCAGCACTTGCCTCAATGAAACATTTATGCACTAAAATGCATGATGAAGTTGGATGTGTTGCCAGACTGCCTAGCCTTCCAGATAATCTGGCCTTCCTCAGAATTAATTTTCTTGCCATGTTTTGCGCGCAGGCTGTGCGGGCAGCGCCGCGCCGCTGACCTGGGCGGTAGGTGTGGAGGAGTTCCATCAGGTTGCACTCGGCCACTGCTGTCACAGGCCGACTTAAAAGCCTGGTGAACATAGGGCTTTCTTATGACATTGGAGCACACAAGAAAGAAGTCACTGTTTTTACCTGCAATGGTTAGAAAAAATGGCATTTGCTAAAATGACAGGTCAGCCAACTTAACACTGGAGGAGAGGACTTCCCAAGCAGGGCTGGGAAGGGCTGTTGGCCATGGCAGCCTTCGAAAGCATCCTGCACTCCTGGGCGCAGTGGAGAGAGGTGGTAGAGTTTTGCTAGGTGCACAGCCCCCAGTTCCTCTGCCTATTGCAAAGGGCTTGGGTCATTATACTTCTCATAAGAGTAATTGGGCTCTGGAACAGGCTCACTCACTAGTCTGATCCTTTTTAATTGTGGTTTTTGTGTTTTGGAATCCAGATACTTTAATAAGGATTCGGCAGCTGCCAGTCCAGCTTTGCTTGTGCAGGAATTCACAGCGTGACAGCTCTGGGCTCTGTCCCTTAGCATGGAGGCACCTTCCTTGCTCGCTGCTCAGATCCTTTCCAGGCTGCATACTTTTTCACACCTTACATCAAATCATGTTTTCTCTCTGAACCAGGAAATGTAAGAAATTATCTTCTCCCCCCTCCCCCAACGGGTAGTGGCAACTGCAACAGAGAAAGAAATGGTGGGATGTTGAGAAACAGAAAGAGCTGGGGAGGGGGGAGACAAGCGTCTAGAGAAGCAGACGGAGTTGGTGGGGGAGAGGGGAAACCCCTGGATCTATCAAATAAATAGAGCAGAAATCTTTCTTGCTTGGCCTTTGTGGTGTTATTATTAGAACAACCACGCCTGAGTGCACTAAAGCCGCACAACCTTCAAGCATCCACATCCAGCTCTGCTACGGCAGGATCCTTTTTCTGCTTTGCTAAAGGCGGTGGGGATGTGTGTGTGTGTGTGTGTGTGTGTGTGTGTGTGTGTGTGTGTGTGTGTGTGTGTGTGTGTGTGAATGGGAGGATGTGAAGATGAGAAGAGTCTATAAATGATAAATATGATCAACTTCGATAAAGCAGCTATTTGGAAACCTTCGAAAATCTTCTCATGAGAACAGCCATTAGTGTATGTCTGTTTGACATTGGTTGTCAGGAAACCAGCCAACGTTAATGGATCCACAGAATGTAATGGAGAATCCATTTAAACAGTCTCTTGTCGTTTTGTCATCCCACAAAACAAAAAAAACTCAATTACTTTAACTTGGGAATGAAATGAACATGATAGTTTATATGATTCACTTGTATATGCTAAATTGATCAAAGCACACACTAGAAATATACTAACAATCTATATATGATGCTGGAAATGCAGCATTTCCTATATCTGTACAGGCCTTTTTTTTTATCATTCACTGTGGAGGTGTCCAGCTCTTAGTAATTTAAAGAGTGTGGCTTTACAGTTTCTATATTGCTTTATTTATTATGCACGTTGATACTGAGGGGCTACAGCCACAGTGCAAGCTCAGCCTCATAAAAACAGACTGCCGTGCAAAACCCCAAGTGAAAGGAAACAGGGCTGGAAGGGGTACCTGAGCCCCATATTACAGAACTGAGGCATAAGGAGTGTTACTACTTAACCCAGGCTCTTAACACAAGCATATGGTGAAGCTTCGACTGAACAGCTCTTCTACATCTCAGCCCAGTGTTGGCTTTTTTCTTTTAGTGGAGGTAAGAGATTCAACCCTGTGCAGAAAGTCAGACATTTGGTGGTCCTGAAGGTCTGCTCCTATGGTTGTATCCTGTGGCTTCAGCTGCCAGCAGTGGTGCCCACCTCCCAGGACCCCATGCCGAAAGAGCAGGGGACAGGCAAGATGTTGTTGCAGAAGAACAGGCGATATGCAAAGGGTATGGTAGGGTACGTGCGAACGACGATGTGTGAGGAATGAAGTGGAAGCAGGTCCCTCTTTGGGCTGGCAATTGCATCTGGTAATCCCCTTCATAAAGGGTGCAGGCTGTCTCACTTACTGGTTAGCTTTTTACTTCTCTTTCCCCTTTGCAGGAGAATTTTCCAGAGCTTTGTTGCTCTGAGTTTGGGATGCTGTTCTTCAAACATCCGGCTCAATTGCATTTGTGGTGGGTTTACACTTACTTGTCCTGGGGCCAGCATTGTCTCTACCCCACCCAGTGCTTCTCCCTCCCTCCGAGCTTCTCCCCCATGGAGAGCATTCATCCCCTGTTGGCTTTTTTTGCCAGCTCTTTTAGTCTCCATTCTGGACTGCCTAGAAACTCTGCTCCAGCTTTTGAGTTTTTTAAAGGCCTGTTTCAGTTCAGTGCCTGTCCGGCAATATTTCTGCTTTCTGAGGTGTCAGCGGGGCATAGTCCCTGACATGGGGAATCCAAGTTCCCATGGGGAAAAGCGAGGAGATACGGATGTGCTCTGGCTGGGGTCATGCCACGATGCACTGTGAGCTTCTTAATGCCGTATCATTTGAAGATTAGCAATGCTTTTGTGCTTAATTTTCTTTCTGGTATGGCACTGTGCAGAGGTTGGCCAGGTTTGCTGGCTAAGGGAGACTTGTTGGATGGCAAAAAGTTCATGCTATTTTATCTGTGAACAGTAGTATGCATCTCCAACAGGAAGTGGACAGCAGAATTGTGTTAGCTGGCTTGCACTTTTAAGCCTCATATGAAATATATTAACCCAACTCCTATTCTTCCTATTTGTAAAACACTGCTGCTGAAGCCAGAAGAGCTCTCTACAAGTTACATTTTGCAGTGAAATCTATTCTAGTCTAATGAATTGTCTGAACATTTCGTAGGTAGGTAAAACTTTCCACTCACTCACTGAGCTCCATCACAGACAACTACTAGAGCTGCAGTCTAGACTTTTTCTCTGGGAGTAGGAAGGAACCGCTTGTGCCTGCCGTTTCATTAGCCTCCAGGGTACACTTTGTGATCAGGAATATCACACATCCTCATGATATACGAAATGGGTGGGGTATTGTTTTTATGACTTAAACACCTAGGGTTGCTCTCATTCATCCTACAATCCCCCTCCTTCCCCCCCACCATCAACCATTCCCTCCTGCCCCTAGTGCCATTCCTTGCACCGACACCATGGCCAATTGCATGGAGCAGCACTGACAGTGTACTGTAAATGGGGAGACACCCCACCTGCAAAAAAGCAAAGCTGCCTACTGGACACAGAGTTTGAGACCCCTTTGGTGGTGCTGAAGCTCTGAGAACCTGAGCTTCAGCAGGTCTATAACCATATTAGACCACTACTTCCATCATGACACCCGCAGAGTTTTGTGAACTGGGGATTTTTTCTTATCAAATAAACTGGCAGAGTCTGTTAGCACCCCACACGTGGCAGCGTGGTTCATAAGTTCCTCTCCTTATGCCCGCTCCCCCCTTCTTCTCATACTGAACTCCCCCAGTTCCTTTCCCTATACCAAGCACTGGTATGCCTTCAGCCCAAGTGACTGTTGTTTTGCATTAAAGAAAGCAATAAAACCAGAAAGACCAAAGCATCTCCAAGAGCAAGCAGCTCTCTGACATGTTGCACCGCCTCCCCCTCAAAACAAAGAGCAAAAAGGGCAAGTGCTCCCACAGTTCAGAGAGTGCAAACTCACAGAAGGTAGACAAGAGCCCCAAAACATGCTAGTTCCTTGTCTGGAGACAACGTACTGCCACAGACATCCTGTCACCAACCCCTTTCTCTGGCTTGGCCTCCCCCTCAGTGGTGTCCCACAACCACAACATGCCCCTTCTCCTCTGATGGAAGTGGGGAGGGCCCTATCCAGCAAGGGCTGGGGACTGTGCTTATCTGGAGTGGTAAAAACAACCCAAAGGGAGGGCCCACCCACAAAATACCATCGTCTCAGTGGGCAAGGCAGAGGCCTGTGTGCCAGTCCCTTTTTCCAGCTTCCATCAGCATTGTGTGGAACTGCTTTGAGATTGAAGCTGCCTCTGCTCTGCTCATGGCAGCTCCTCTGGTGTCCTGCTGGTTGAGAGAGATGAGAGCAAAGGAGAGGAGCCCATTGTTAATGGGGAGACCAACCTGAGGCATGCTGGCTGTTTGGCTCCTCACTGGGAAGGGAAGGTGCCTCCACCACCCTTCTTTCTCTGCATGAGGAAGCCTGCCTGCATCATACTGCGTTGTCGTGTAAGCAGAACACTGCAGGAGCAGCTCCTCAGCATTGCAAGAGGAGATGACTGGAGAGGCTGTTTGCATTGACACCTGTAGAAGAAGAAGCAAGCCCAGTGCTATAGCTGAGGATGTGTCATGTGCTCAGGATGGGCTGCTGACTGCTGGTGGGACAAGCCTGCTCTTCGTGGCCGGTCTGGGCAGAGTGGTGGCATCCCCCCAGTACTTCTTTCCTACTTAGGCCCTTGGAAAGCCGGCTACTGTGTACACTGAGGTTGACCAAATCTCCCTCTGGAGAAATTATCTCAAACCTTCAGTGACTTGGTTCATGTAATTTTCCAGGGCAGACTTCTGGGATGTCTCTGTAGAGGAACTGAAGTGTTCCCATCCCTCAGAAGTCCATCTATTAAGGGAACCTCTTTTGATAGGTGACAGTCACTCAGCAGGGCGGGCAGTTAATCTCAGTCATTACGCACTGGAAGGCAACGAGCTAGTAACCTGTGTATTCAGAAACTCGTCGTGTGCAACATGATGTAGTGAAAGAGCATACTGGCAGGAGAATGGGTAAAAGTGAGACCCACTCCTCCCTCTGCCCTTGCTGAAAATGGCACCGAGCAAAGGTTGTGTAGCTTCTTTACAATTTCACTTTGCCATCTGTAAAATTATTGTCCTTTTAGTCCATATATTTAACACTGATAGAGTATCATTGTGTATACTTGCCTACACAGAGCCATTTATGTCCTGGCAAAAGGGCGCTGTCTAAATGCTAAGTGGTGTAGTGTGCTATGGAAACCCTGGGGAGATAACGGTCCCTGTTATTTGGTGGGAGGAGAGGAGTTGCAATGTCCCTGTTGCTAGTCCTTGGCACTGCTGCCCTAGTGAGAGCCTTTGCTTTTCAGCTAGCTTGATGTGAGAGAGGCTCGGAGTCTTACCTTGCATTCTCATTTTTCCCTACAGCTGTCTCCAACCTGGATGCAGAGAGCAAACTGAGTGTCTATTACCGAGCACCTTGGCATCAGCAAAGAAACATCTTCCTCCCCTCCACCAGACCGCCTTGCGTGGAGGAGCTGCACCACCACGCCAAGCAGCACCTGCGAGCCTTGCGCAGAGGTGAGTGCTCACACGCGCTCCAGATCCGGCTCCACGCAGGTGACACCATGACACAGTCCCCTTCAGTCAGCAGAAGGGTGCTCAGGCACAGGCACAGGGCTGTGGGCACTGGTCTTCACTGGGACTTAGTTACTCAGGCTAAGAAATACAGCTAAAGATGTAATTCTAGCAATAGAATAGGTTCGTGCCCTCTTAAGCTTGTTTATAATTATTAGAGCAGAGCCAAAAAGGAGTTTTTGCTTTTCCTTTCTACATTTTTTGTGTGTTTTTCTGTTCAAGTGGATATGTCTGAACTGTGTGAGCAAACCTGTGTGCTGATCTCAGAAGGATGGAGACACTGAGTGTTCCAACAAGGCCATCTTGTCTGCCTCCATGAAACACATGTGATCAGTGCCTCAGCTCCAGGATAAATAAGATTAACTTCCCAAGGGCTAAAACTGGACCCCAGTGCTATTACAGAATCTCTAGAGAAACTGAGCTCTCTGCATGGGGTTTCCAAGCATGATACCAGAGGAGATCTATGGCCTTCAAGGGTGGCAGACAGCTTGGAAGGGTTGGGCAGGTGTGCCCTCCCCTAGCCAGGGAACACCTCCTGCTGCCACCTAACAAACTGGAGACCTGTAGCCTCAAAACCAGTCGTGCAACACAGGGAGGAAAGGGTAGCAATCAGGGTCACAACCAGATCCCTGTCATAAAAGTGAACTTCCTCCATGCAAACGTCTGGATGGTCCTACAGCAGCACATGGCAGGGAAGGCAAAAGATGGGTAAAGGTCGGTTGTCACTGGGAACCTAGCCAAGAGAGTGTTCTTACTGGGAAACATGTGGAAGTAGGCAAACAAGCCTGTCTTTTTTTCTGTGCCTTAAGGAAGGAGAAAATCCAAACAGGTCACCCTTAAAGTGCTCAGCAACGTCCTCCTGTGCTGGACGTGTTTCACACCAACAGCTATTGCTGCCTTGCTCATTTATTATTGTTATCAGGTTATAGCAATAATCGATTGCTGGGATCTGCGCAGCATCTGCTGGCTGGGCAAGACGTTCCAATTAATTACTGCGTGCCAGCCTCCCAACAGGCTGCAGCTCAGGAACACCCTGTGGGCCCTGTACGGCTTCACAGCGCTGCCGAGAGCAGCACAACCCAACTGCGGGCCCTGGAGCGCTGGGGTAGGGCAGCAGTTGGCTTTTCTGTTCGGAGCGGCTCTGTTTTGCGATGGTCCCAGGGCCAGGCCGATCTCCGCCTGCCATCTTGTGGGCAGGAGAAACCCTGGCTGCAGCGCGGGGAGGCAGCAGGCCGAAAACGCCTCATCATTTCGGAGTTACAGACCTCAGTTTTGGCAGCTTCCCGCACACCCTCCCCCCTTCCCCCCCCTGCCCCGCCTCGTGCAGGTTCAGCTGGCAGCGTGGCATGTTCATTCTCCAAGTAGCTGCATGTACTGGAGTGAAATTACCATGGGAAGTTCACCCTAAACATGTATGTTGTGTCTCACCTATTTCTTCTATCAGAATTTCATTATCTCTTGATCTATTTAACCATGAGTAATTAAAACTAAAAGCTAGAGCATAAAACAACGATGCTAGCAGCAAACATTGTTGGCTGGGCTGTATAGCTCTGTGCATCAGGTGAATCCATCATCCTCCCCCCCTCCCTCCCCAGCAGCACTCCGTGCAAACAGTAACTACCTGACTGTCATCTAAAATTAGAGAAGGAAGTCCTTCACTTGGAAGGTTTTAGAGATTTGGGACTGATGCTGGAAGAGGACTGAATATTCTGAGCCCAGGGTGAAGGAAGCCTTCATTGGGCCTGGGATGGACAGATCTTGACTTTTACAGGATGATCTCCTCCATGCCAGGACATAGAGCTGCCACTGCAATAACATTCATGATGCCAAGCCATTGCTCAGGCCCTGGTGCTTCCACACATCCACAAAAGGAAATCCTACCTGGGGCTGTGTTTCCTTCTTTCCCCTCAGAGAAGTATATGTTAGATGAGTGCAGGTGTTACTGCAGCTTGATGTTGCAAGGCCACAGAAGGTTACCGTTGGGAACCAGGACGCTGGTCCCAAGCACATAGAAGGTAGCTCCTTTGTTTCTTGGGATGAAGAGTATAAATCCCATTTGGGGAGAACTCAGCTTTGATGTACATGCTGGGGTGTGTTTTATGGGCATTGCTCTTACAAGGACTTGGATGTCCCTTCAGTTGCAACAGAGATCATAGGTACCGGTCAGTGAAGAAGATCTTCATCTCTGGAGTCCACATCCTGTTTGTGTCTCTGCTGTGCTGTTAATAGAGTTATTTGCATGTTTTTGACAGTCTGAAAGACTCATGTCTCCTTTCTCCTCCAAAACAGAGCATAGAAGCCGAGGTGATAACAGAGAGCACAAAGGCCCAGGTCCCATCGCTGTGGTGGCTCCCCCCTTTCCTCCCTTCCCCGCAATCCGCAGTCAAAAGAGGCAAGCGATAAAGGACCGGCACTTGCTACCAGTAAGTCTTTCGCTGCAGCTGTCACCCACAAACGCATTATTAGAGCATTGTGGGACCAATGTGTGACAACACTTCACAGGGGTCCCCTCCCCACCCCAAGCCTGTGCAGGTACAACAAAGCTGACCTTACAGACTGATCAGTAACATAACTCAGGTCTCAGCTTCCAGGGTGGACATTTCCACTGAGAAACCTCTTATTTCCGCACATGCCCAGCACATATGCACACTCATTCACACACTCCTCCACAGTCCTTCGCATTCTCCGTTCCTGCTTTAGGTAGCACTTCCAAGACCCTCCTGTAATTTCAGTAAGTGCTGTAATTTCAGCCCTTGCATTAGCACTGCTGGGAGCCAAGAACTCAAGGGCCTTGAGTGCAGATAGGCTCAGCAGCACTTCTCCAGATACAAGGAGCTATGGCTTCCACGTACGTATGGGCGGCGGTCCCGTTCTGCAGTGTCCACCTACAGTTTCTTCAGATGCTTCGTTTCTCACAGATGTCCTTGCAGCCAGCCAAGCCGCAGCTCCAGATGAAGATCTGGCCCTGTACATCTGTGCTGACTTGCCCCCGCTGCACTAATTTGTAATCAAATTAGTGTTGCCACTATGGTATTTATCATTGTTAAAGGAAATGCACCCAGATCCAGAAATATAACTCTGATCATGTCCCTAAATCCCACTGGTTTCAGCAAGACTTCGGTACCTTTGTGGCTCGGGGTGTCTGACCCACAAAAGTGCCATAGTAGCTGAATTCTGCCTAAGAACCTTTGTATTCATTCCTCAAACCATTTTCAACTCCAGAGGTCAGACCTGGATTTGACTTGTAATTGATGTGTCTGCTCCAGCAATAGGGATAGATCTGTCTGGCATCTTTAGGGACAGGCACACTGGCATCTACAGATACCCGTGAGCACATTTTAAGTGTGTAGCTACTGACTCATCACCTGCTTAGCTTAAAAAAACAGGTACAATCACCCTAATCCATTATATTAACCATATGGAAACAGTGTAATGGTAAAGGAGTCGCAATGTAAAGCACCTGCCCGGGGATGAAAAGGTCAGCTATCCGGTCTGCAGGAACAGTTTTGTTTCTTGTTTGAAAGCATGAAGTAAGGTTTTGATTATTTTGACTATTCTGGCTTTCTGGCTGCTCTATCTGCATAATTTCAGGGAAAGCATCACCATCGGTGCAGACTTTGAACTGGTTAAATTTGCATGGAAGAAGGTATCTTGACATTAAGGGACAGCATAGGAAAGTGTAGGCAGATGTGAAGGAGAAACAGGCTTACATGTTTCTTCTTTATAAGTTGTCATCACAGCTAGAGCTGATGTAGGGTCATTGAAAGGTAAAGGAGAGGTGAGCTCCCATTATGGATCACAACTGGTTATAGATAATACTTTGGACAGCATATTGAACAGAAAGCTCTTAATTAAAATCAGACAGGGAACGAGGCATGTCTTTTAAGCATTGCATACTCAGTGGTGGAAGGCCTGAATCTTTGCTGTGTTTGGAAAACAACCAGTGTGTTTTAGACATTACTTCCATCTGTGGAACACAGAATAACAATAAATAGCAAGCAACCCTCTGAGTCCTGTATTAGCTGGCAAAATTCAGTCATGCTGAATGCAGATGTCTTGGCTTTATCAGCAAGTCCACCTTTTTCTTTTCAAGAGGAAAAATATTAAGCTTTGTGCCCACCCATATCGGGCCTTTTTTTTTTTGGAAGCTGACCAGGCTCACTATTCCCCTGAGGAGGATCAAGCAAGAGCTGCTTGGAGATTGTCATCCTATTGATTTCAAGGCATCTGGCAATGTTCTGCTTTGGTAATTGCAAATACTCCAAGGCCAGAGTACTTCAAAGTGCCCTGACCCATTTCTCAGAGAACCCCTTGTTCATGGGGCAACTGCAAAAAGAGAGAGCAAGGCAAGATGAAGCTGCACATGAATACTCTGCCTGCCAGAAGATTAATCAGTGATTTTTTACAAGACACTGCAACAATGAATAACCAACTGATGTTATGTCAGTCTTCATGTCTTAATGATATCATTACAAGAGAAAGTTGGGAACGCTGTCATTGGCCAGCTTGCCCTTTTTGGCATAAGCTATTTGACATCTGCAAAGGCGACTCTGCTCCAGGGGCTGTCAGTAACATTTGATTCCAGTCGATTGTATCATCTATTCATCAATGAACTAAAGATGTTAAATCCCACAGGAATTTTTATTTGTGGCATAGCAGTCTGTTCTGAATTCCACTTATCCAGTGCTTTGCAAAGGTGCTGATGAAAGCAGCAGTAAACAACAAATGCCCTTTCCTATGTTTCTTACAAATTCGGAAAGCGATCAACAAGATCCTGGGATTTTTTTATAAATTGCAGGAACTGGCTTTTCCAAACTAAACACCTAAGTTAAAAGATGTCTGGAGTGACGTTTTGGACTGTCCCATCACAAGATCATTTTGCCACGGGGAAGAAGTAGAGAATTAGATATGACATAGACCTTTTGTGTCCCAGGCAAGACGAGTGAGGAGTTAGGTTTGCGGTCTGCTCTTGTTACAGGGACTGCCCTGGTTTATCTGATGAAAGGTCCCCTTAGCCCAGGGCTAGATGGGGATCCCTCAGGACAGCGTATAAGGATGGGGCACAGTTATACCATTAATTGTTCCATGATTGATCTTTCCAGTTTCCTACAGAAACTGGTTACAGAGCTCCTGAGCCAGATATCAAATACAGAATAATAACCACCAAGGAACCTCTCAGCATTGATTTTGAGAGCTTTTTGATACCTTTTCTTAGCAAATTTGCACCTTGGTCTCAACAGCACCCTGTGACAATGACTTTAACAACCTGTATTTTGTTTGTTTCAAACCTGATTGCCTCATAATTTCATTGTATTCCTTCTAGTTTCTTATACTGCAAGAAACAGTGAGAAATGTTTTGCTGTTCCCTTTCTCCATGTCCCTCCTGGTTTTGCAGCCATGATTTTACTTTCCTCTCCATTCCAGTCATTCATTTTTAAAGCCACAAAAGTCTAGCATACTTAAGTCTCTCTCTACAAGGAAGAACTATACAACCAAACACATTTGTAAGTATCATTCATTCAGGCATTTTTGCCAATGGAAAAGAAAAAACAACCCACCCACAATCTGATGAGAGTATGGACTTGGAAAACGATGGAAATATTCCTTACACATGTTCCCATGACAACCCTGCCTGTAGTGCTGCCGAGGCCAGTCACTGAGTGTGAAGATGCTGTGTCATTCCAACTGCATTTCAGCCTTCTCTTTCATTTTCTCTGCATTTTTGTTTTCCCTGGTTTCCTCAAGTCTGCCCAGCCAGGCTCCAAAATCTCAGTGTTCAAGTTCAAAATGTTGTGGGCTGACACTTTCTCAACCCCCTTATGGCACAGCTGTTATAACAAAATGGAGCAAGGAACCCATAATATTTGGAAATTCACACTCACCACTGCACAAAGTTCAGCGTCAGTTTGTTTGTCATTATTAGTTGCATCAGAAATCTAAGGGGCAAGAAGCAGGAGCTTGTTTTCCAGCCGGGCTTTGCCTCTCCCTTAGACCTCAGCTGGAGCAAATGTGAAGGGAAAATAATGCGTTGGGTCATTTTATTTCATCCCCCTGCAACTTCAGAAATGTTCCCTATGGTCTGCCTTAGCAGGCTTTGTACAGTGAAGGGACACACAGCCAAATGTCCTTTCACACAGCTTTGTGCTGAAGCCATATGAAGCCTCAATAAAAATAACAACTGAGGTAAGGCCCGGGCAAGACTTGGGCTATGCACTTTCTGTGTTCAGATCCTTCCTGTAGCTGTTGGTAATAAAACCTACCTGATGTTATTCATCAGAACTTGTATAGCTGTATTTGTGCAATGAGCCTAATTCCTACTACCCTGTCTCGTGGGATGATTATTTTGTACCTTTGTCTGCTGGAATGCCATGTGTGGTATGACTTCTGTCAGAAAACACGTCTTATTTTTGTCTTTACCTTGTCAAAACATTGGAACAGCACATTAATCGCTAAGGGATTGTCAGTACTTTAACAGATTGCATTTGCGATGCTCCAAAAGAAAAGGAAACACCCACAAGTAGATAAAACAAAAACTGGAGGAGAACGGAACATATGGAAATATAAACACAGGGAGCAGGCAGGTGAGCAGGACTGTGTTCTGCTGCAGAAATAGCACAGTCAGAACTATTCCCCTTGTTTTCTTTTCAGCACCAGTTGACTGTGTAAGAAAGCTGCAGTATAGGTACGAATGTTAATTCCTAATTAAGTAGCCAACTATGCTCTGAAACACTGGAAAGCTGCTGACCTTTCAATAGTATTTCTTCTCCTTTTACTGAACCTTTATTACTTCCAACATGTAAATCAATACCATTTTCTTAAGCTCCCGTGAGCTAATGGAGCAGTGGGGTCTTGGTTTTACAGGCAAAGGGAGCCAGGGAAGTTTCATCCAGGGCCACAGAAGGTTTCATTCAGGCCACAGGGAGGTTCCATCCAGGGCCACAGTACTCGACTCACGTGAAAGTGGGACAAAATGCTAGTTCACACTCAGCCTACACATCACCTTTCCAGGATGTGAATGTTTGCTTTCAAACGTCAAGTACTGTTTACCTGTTATTTTTGTGCTCAGGTAGGGTGAAAGCACCCCATATATGTTCCGTTTGCTGTTAGAAATGGGTCACAAGTGAAACATGAGGGCGCTGAAGCTACATGCTAACGCTCTGTTTGGGTGAATATCACCCGCTTCATTCGTAAGGTCAGCCTGGGAAGGACATTTCCACCACTTGATGCTATAAAAGCCTGGAATCAGGAAAAGATATCGATTGCTTATGCTTTTTATTAGCTGCAACTGTTAGGCAGCAGGAGACAAAAATAATCCCCTGGAGAACACTGCTGTGCTGCCAACTGCCTCCTGCCCTCAACAAGGCTGCATCGGCACTGCCAGCACCGTGGTACCCTGTGCTGCCGGGGGCTGTGACACAGCCACCGAGAAGTCCTGCAAGGTAACGCCCTGGCTATTTAGTCAAAGACAGGTGAGGGAGGAGGAATCAATTCAGCCATGCCTAAATTTGACAAATTTGTTGAGTAACATCTTTACCTGAAGAAAAATTAGTTCTTTATTCTTGGGTTTATGTGTTACCCCTGAACACTGCCCTGTGCTTGATACACCCTGTGCATTGACTTTGAGATCCGTGTACCTCCTGTAATGCTGTCGCTGTAGGTAGGGCAGGTGAGGTATATGATTTAATGCAAATGATGCTTCTCGCACTGGTCTTCCCTCATATCTTGAAGAGCCCAAGTAACAGTGGCATCTCCAAGCCTTGGGGGATGGAACACAGAAGAGGGACTGAGGAGGCACAATTGTCCTGTTGTTGGCCTGTTCGTTTCTTCCTCCAGATCCCAGCCCCAGGACAATAAATGGGGCAGGCCCATAAACTGCCAGGCTGGCAGGTTTGCTGACTGCTAAATTGCTTCTTTGTCACTGCACTGATGGGGTTTCAGATTTTTGTCCACTAAAAGGGTTAGTCCTGTGTCTTGACCTAGGCTCTTCCGGGGAGAGCGTTCAGGGGTGCTTCATCTCGCCCCAAGTTAGGTGCTGAAGCAAGGTGAGCTGAATTGCTCTGCAGCAACGCCGCTCACCTTCTCTATAGGGGAAGCCTTGATGACCGGTTCAGATTTGGATATCTGTGAACAGAAAACAAAAGACTTTCACACCAAAGAGCTGTGGAGCACTGAGAAATCAGGTCATGTGCCTACAGCACCAAGATTTTTACTGCAAGGCAGGTTCTCCAACACAATGGCACCTCTGCAATTGAAGTTGATGGGACAGCTCAGAAAATAAAGATGCTCACATTGCTCAGTGACTGCAGAATAAGTCCCTATTCAAGTAATTGCACACCAGTTTGGTTTCAAAGCAATCTTGGCCCATTAAAGGAAAATGCCTATTTAAAGTATTCTGTCTTTGTATTTAACAGATTGATTATCACTGCTGCTGTTTGCCACGCACATCCACACAAACGAAATTCACTTTCAAAGCTGCTGAACTGCAGATTTGCCCATCAGACCAGAACCACCTTGAGTATATAATAATAATAATTTCTTACCAAATTATGTGTTTACTCAGGACAGTTAGAGATATTCTGGTCTTCTGAGTGAATGAGAGTATTTGAAGAGCAGCAGCTCCTCTCTCTCTCTCTCTGCCATATCCCAGTGTCCTTTGACTGCCCAGCAGCAGGTGACCTCAGTATTCCAGTGACACCTACTTTCTTGGGAGCACTGCTGTGACAGCAGGAGCTGAAATTCTTCCAATCACCATAATTTTTGTCCTACCTCTTCATGGTAGGAGCCTACCTGGGAAGCCTTTCACACCACACTTAATGAGAGACCTGAGTGTTCAGCATGCCAATGGTGGCTCCGGGTACATGTAACCAGATGGGTGATTCCTCGGAGGAGTCGTGCAGAGCGGCTCACAGGGGAGGCAGGAAAGCCCTGCACAGACAGGACAGGCAGATGCATAGCCAGGCCTTGCTTGAGCCCAAAGTCAAGGTCCTGGTGTTTCTCCCAGAGATGTTTGCTCCCAAATGGCTCATGCATGTAGCTGTGCTTGGAGCTCAGGGTGGGAGGTCCCTCCTGTCCTCTTCTCTTTGTGCACTGAGACCTTCATAGACCTGTGCAGAATGTTTGCAAAGAGTTATCCTGAACTCCTGTCACCTGCACAGCATGTGTCACCCCTGCTTTGATCCTGTGCAGAGATCCTCCAACACCTTCCTCAGGGAAACTGAATTTCAGTTCAAACCCTGATGCCATTACCTGCAGTCAGTCTGCTCAAGGCAGCGACTGGAAACTCAGCTGGTGGACCAAGGGTGAAAACACCCTCGTGTATCTGAAAAGCAGCCTCAACTGGCTCATGTATTCAGTATCTTCACACCCTTTGTTGCATCAACAGAGGTATTTGTCCTGCACTAAGGACTCTTCCTAGCTTGGGAAAATTGGTTTTGCGCTAATATGGGTACAAACTAACCTGCTGGAAATGGTAACTGGGAACAGTGCTCTTGATTTCCTTCATCTGTTCTCCTACAAGGATGATGGGCAGCTCATTTGGAGGCTTCCCTTGGGTTTAGTCCTGAACAAGGGACGAGGGCAAAGCAGGATGTGTTAAGTATCTAGGAAGAGAGTAGAACAGGACAGAGAATCAGGCCTTTTGAGGCTCACCACAACATTTCTTCTTTTTTTGAGAGAGAGGAGACCATATAATGCAGTCTTTCCAACTGAGGTCTAAGGTTCATCCATCGCAGCAGTGTTGGTAATGATTAGGAGGAAAAAGGTTAGCAGGTCTGCTAACTAAAGCAGGAGATAATAACCTCCACCAAGAAACACTCAATAGAGCTTTCCAGTGTGATCAACAGGCCTGTTTTCTTTATCTGCCTTTTTGTTTTACTTCCCATTTCAAAATAAGTCATCCTTCATTCCTTGGTTCTGAAAACAGGGCATTACAACAAACAAAACAAGAGTTTCTGCCAAAAGAGGATTTCGGAGGTGCAGGGATTCAGCAAGACCTTCTGGGCATCGCTGCCCTTTCAAGCATTATAAAGAGCCACAAAAAGCCAATTGGCTGTTGTCACTCTGATACAATGATTGCAGCCTTAGAGATGCAATGGTAATGTCAGAAAAGCTTAGCAATCAATGTATTTGATAAATCACCCTCGGGAGCGGCATTATTTATATCCATTGCTTAACTACCTGATGCAAAAAAAAAAAATCCCTTATATTATGAAATAGATAATTTATAATGTAATAGGATAAGTACCTTGCACTGCTCCAGCTCCAGGCAGTACACAGCTTGAGTTACCAAATCAATACAAGGCATCCTCGGGACAATCTAAGCATGTCCGTACAAGGAGATTGAACCAATTTCCCTGCAGTTTTGTCTAATCTAAGTAAGCAGAACCAGCACAGGCTTTGCTGGGATCCAAACCTGTGCTCTGTAGGCACAGTTGTTTGGGCAGCATTTTGTAGAGAAGTAGTCTGTTCCAGGTAGCAAACCTATTGGTAAGAAGTAGGGTGGAAATCTCAGCTTGTTTTGCCTCTGATGCTGATTTATCCAGACAAAAATGATGTGCTTTTACCAGAAACATTTTGTGTGTGTGTTTAATTTAATTTTTTTTTTTTTTTTACATTTCACATTTATAGTTTAAGAGCACCCGTTCGCCCTCCCCAGTTGAATGTTGCCACATGACCCCCTGGAGTAGAAAGGTACTGGAAAAACAAGCAATCCTCAACTAACAGCCCTGTCTCAACTCTTCTCCCTTCAAATCCTAACCTCTCTTTCTTGCTTGCTTTTCACTTGCTCACTTTACTGCGCTAAAAGAAGCCTTTTCTGTTTTTCTTTTGTCAGTAAGACACAGTAACGAGGTTTTGTTACATGGACACCTTTTATTCTTCACCTTGTATGGGTTTTGGGAGCTCGTGGTGACGAGGCCACCTCCTCCTATGACCTCCTTTAAAAGGCCTGAACTGGGACAGACTGGATAGTGTTAGCAGTTGCATTTCATTCTCTTGCAATTTTTTTTGCCAATCTACCCTTTTTCTTCTTTTGGTTCCCCCCCATCCCCCTCCCACATGGCAAGAGTCTCTCTGGGCAGTTCCAGCACAGCAGTGGGTGTTTATTCTCAGGCTGTTTGGTGATGCCACTGTTTGGAGAGGAGGAGCTCTGGCAGCCGGGGTCACTCTGCCGGCTTTGTCCAGCCCTTCATTGTCATCCAGGGGAGGAATCAGCAATAAATGCAGCCGCTGTGTGTGTGTCTGTGTGTCCGTGTGCCTGTGTGCGTGTCTGCAAGGGGGTTTGGGTTGGGGTTTTGTTGGGGTTTTTGTTTATGGGGTTTTTTTTTTCCATGCATGCATCAAACTTTTGGGAGGGGGGAGTTACCTAGGAAACAAAGTCTTTTGTGCTTGAAGTTTATATGAGCTATTCACGTCTGTCTGCCGGGGGATCGGCACAAAAGCTGCAGGCAGAAAGAAGGCTGCGATGTTTCACTGAGATCCTACGTGGGAAAAGGGTTGGTGGTTTTTTTTCCTGTGGGCGGGAGGAGGAGGAAGCGTGCGTTGTCTGGGGTCTGGGGGTGCTGCGGGAGGTGACGCTGGCGAGGTAAGTAAGTGCCCCCCGACAGTTTAAATAGTAGCTGCCTAGTTAAGGTCTTAAATGCTTTTGGGGACAGGGCGTAAACGCTGTTTGGCAAGCTTGAGGTGGTTAATTCCCCCGGGGTTTGTGAGGAGTCTGGGCAGAGGAATGGCAGAAGTACAATGGCAGCCTGGGATTGATCCTGCGGCGTTCAAAACCCGCCTGCTCAACGCCCCGCCAAGGAGCCGGGGAGCAATATTTTATCTTCGCCGTGTTTGCTACCGAAACTCAAACTGGCAAGTGAAGTGTAAACAGCAGACATGAGGGGGAAGGCTGGTAGTTAAGCAGCTGGGAATTCAGGACTGAAGAGAAAGCCGGCCTGAAAGGGATCGTGCTTCGTTTTTAAAAACCGAGAAGCAAATGGACATCCTGGGCTGGTCGAAGAGTTGTCACAGCTTATAGAAGAATGTATTAATGGAAAAAGGGAGGGAAATGAGGCAGAAAAAGGTAAGTGTTTCCCCCCTCTCCATCCCTTCCAAACAAAAACGGAAACTTTCTTTTTATTTTGCAAACAAAGAGACCCCCAAAGACGAGTTGGTAGCCAGCACCACGTGAAACCGTGCTTAATTCATTTCTCTCTTACTGGATGAAATCACAGCCGCTTTGCCAGACAGGTGTTGGTGGGGGTTTGTTATTTCTTCCCCAGGAAAATAAGCCATCTGTATTTCTTCCACGTGGTTTGCTTCTCTGCATTTCTTTACCTTCCATATCTAACGCTTATCGTAGCTTCCTGTAAAAATGTGCATGGTTTCTAAACAGCTCTTTGAATTTCTTCTGGTGGTGGCTACTCTTCTTTTTGGCCACTGGCCTCCCCCTCTCTTGGTGCTATTAGCACCCGCCACTGACCACCACAGAGCTGCTCAGTGGCTGTAACTCTGGTCCTCTCACCGCCTGAGTTTGTGAAAAATGAAACACAAAAGGCTTTCTGAAGTGTGGGAGGGGTCTTCGTTAAAACTTGGGGCTTTCTGATGCTTGTCCTCAAATGAATGACTATACGGGGCTGGTCCTCACTAGCGATCAGTGGACTCGGGTGTTCAAAAGGTTGCGGGTGCAAATGAGGGCCCACGTGTCTGATGCTGATGGTAGCTGAGGGCACGCTTACAACAGCTACCCAGGAACGCGGGACATGCCCCTTCTGATGGAGGAGATGTCCTGTAAATGTCACTGTGAATACGCTGACTTGCCTCCCGTACGCTGAGGTATTTGTCTCTGATTAGCAGGATGTTATTTTTGCACTGGAGAATAGCGTGTGCTGTGTGACTGGGCTAGAACAGTTCCTCCTTGCACCCCTGTAACTGATTTCTGATCTGTGTCTGCTTTGTTTCAAAATTAGCCTCGTGTGCCTGAGTGGGAGACACTGATTTTGAATGTATTCATTTGCAGTCCCATCCACCAGAGGACGAAGATACAGATGTCATGTTAGGGCAGAGGCCGAAAAATCCAATACATAATATCCCTTCTACACTGGATAAGCAAACCAATTGGAGTAAAGCACTACCTCTCCCAACTCCAGAGGAGAAAATGAAACAAGATGCCCAAGTGATTTCTTCTTGCATTATCCCCATCAATGTCACTGGTACAAATCTCTTCTATTTCTTTTTGTATTTATTGCATGGTTTGAGGGAGGTCAAGTACTTATTTTGTTTAATTTATTTGAAGTCACAGGATTGTGCAGCCTGGGGGCAAAGACCCTAGCTTGAGGATTTAGTTTCTGGAGAAGACGGTGGGCTAAATTCATCCCTCATGCTCGACCGCTGGAGTCACTGAAGCTGCATCTAGGATTAATTTGGCCCCTATTTTCAGAGTCATGCTATACAGTGTAACATAACACCAGTTTCCTCTATAAACAATGTACTTTTGTTGTGTATATAGCCTACAGTCTGTATTTACAAAGACCTCAAATGACTTTTTGAATGTAGATGACTGAAATAATGCAGAAAGCCACCGAAATTAATCATATGATTATCATGTGTAGCAGGAGAAGAGAAACTAGAGAATATAGGCTACTATTTGCAGTGCTTTAAACATGCAAGGCATGACTGTGTAGCATGCAAACCATCGCTCTGAGGTCTCTTTACATGCAGCTATGCTGAAGGTACAGTAACGGCATTTTCTTTTATTTCTTTAGCACTTGGATACTTTTTGACTAGATTTATTTGAAGGAGAATTTGTTAATAGAAGCAGCAGGTATATCACTTATGAAATGTGATGGATGACTTATTTCCAGAACCAAAATCAGGCCCTTTTTCTCTTTTTCTCTTTCTCTCCTTCCAGAGGGCTATGGTAAACATAAAGTTGATCTGAGTTTTCCTCAGTAGTATTTTGGACCAAATTTTGATTAATGTAAGAGCATGAAGTGGGCACACTTCCACAGTTATAGACCTCCATAGAAACAATCAGGGAAAAAAGCTGGGCGCTCTCAGTTAGATTTCACTCCCCCGAGAGCATATTTGTATTTAGTTCTGTTTTCACGGTAAACAGGGGGTCGGGAGATCGGTCACAGCCCCTCACATCCCATTGGACTTTCCCATATCTATCAGCAGTGCCCAACCTTCCCACAAGGCAGGCTGCAGAGCCCTTCAGCACGGTGCTGGGGAGGGCTGCAAACCCGCAGTCCAGCTTCAGCCCCCAGCCGCAGGGCTCTAGGCTTCTGGGCTTGCAGTACATCTGTCCTACAGCATCACTCTGACAAGTTCCCATCTGCTCCTCCATCAGCAGAATGAATCCTCCCAGTGATGGCAACACGGTCCCGGTTCCTCTCCACCCCGGCAGTGGAGGTGACACCGCGCAGTGCTGCCAGCTCTGCTCACCGGGGGAGGTGGCAGCCATGAGCGGATGTCCCCGCCACCGGGACGGTGCTTCTGGCCAGCCAGGACCCCACGGGAGGAGAGGTGGATGGCTGGCCAAGCTGCCTGCACAGACCCTGCCAGGCTGGAGGTTGGGAGCCAGCAGGTCAAGGCAGCAGGTTGGGCACTGCCGATAGAAGCCATAGACAGTGTGGCACATTTCCCCAAGGTAAAGCCGGTGTTAAAACAATGCTCTTTCTAGATTGGGTATAGGACCCAGGTTGGTGTAAGCTTTCCAACACAGCTAACGTCACCTAATGTAGTTCAGAGCAGCGTGAGGTCTGGGACCAATGTTAACTTTTCCAGTAATAGCCATTTTTGCCTAGACTCCACCTGCCTTACATTGGAACCAAATTTCCACTGATCAGTTTTACCGATCAAGAATGGTATGTAATCTTCTGGATGTTTATGTGTATGATTCTCATTAGCACTAATGGGAATAATTTGTATGCACCACGGGGAGGATATTCCCTCTCCCACTCTCCTCTCAGAGGTGACCCCCGTGCATCTGGTGCACAGAGCATGTTCGGCTAACTCACGGTTGCTGGAAAACCAGCAATGATGCTGATTGATTGATTATTCTTTTTGTTGTTGTTGTTTCAACTAGTTTGCTTTCAGTTCTCTGTTTTTTGTTTTTTAAGCTTCTCCCAACCCTGAGAAATGTTCACTTTTTCAAAAATGACTGTTGTTGGAGTTTATGGCACTTTTGTTCCATATTAAAGAAAGTTCTTCCTCTGCTTATTCCAGGGGCATTGGTGGTTACAGGACATCTGTCTGAAGCCTCTTTTTCACTGTAGTAGATTTCAAGAAGAACTTTTACAAGAAAGTTACTTTTTAATGTTTTACATTGTTATGTAGTGTAATCTGTACGTGTATGTCTGTGTATAATTATGTTTTCGATAATTATACGCTACTAAAATAGAGCTTCTTATCAGGATTATTTTTTCTTTTTCTGTTTTCCTTTGGTTTGGTTTAGTTTGTTTGTTTTTCTTAAGATTACAAACCACTGTACCAGTGATCCTTATGTTAGTGTTTTTATGGACCTGGCACATTTTTTCCTACCTGTCCCACATCAACTTTAGAGAGCACGGGCGTACAGCTGCGCAAAAAGCCAGCGCAGGTGGACGCTGGTCTTCTGGTGGGCCTCGTTTTAACTTTATTTTGACAATGTGGTGTAAAAAAACAAAGTGAAAAACACTTCCCTGTGCTAATGCCATGGGAATATAAAAAAAAAAATATGAGGAATTCCTGCCGATTCTTTGACCACAGTCGTAAATAAGCACGTCCATGAACTTGGGATCCTAAATCCAGACTGAGGGTCTTGATGGGCTGTGTGTCTCCATTCCCAGAGCAGGCTCCCGTGCATCCTGCTTCGTGCTGAGCATTTGGGGAAATCAGGTCACTTACTGATGCATGCAAGTAAAGAGCAGCTGCCCATTTATGTCACCCTTGGCCTTGTGTGATCATCACAAAGAATGCTCTCTAAACTTGGACGAGGACTTGGCCCAATGTTAGCTGTCTCCTCCTTTTTTGAAATGTTAGCCCCCTTGGCATATTGGTCTCCTAAGAAGCGCCCAACTACTGCAATATGGTGTTGTAACCTTAAATTGTTTTCTTATGCTTAGTTGCTTATGAATAAATCAGGCTGTAGCTGAACAGATTACTCTCTGCAAACAAGTTACTGTCATTGTCCCTGTGACAGATGGATAAATAGCTGTAAGAAAGATGCCCTCATCTCTGTTTTCCTTCCTGATTTTCTTTTCCTTTTCTTTCTTTTTTTTTTTTCTTTTACTCCTTCTGTTATTTTTGGCAGACCAGGCTGCTGAGGGGGAGCTGGAATTAGATGTAAAACTGTGATATACTGTGATATAATTTACATAAGAGCTACATAAGGGCTCCCTTATGTTTATTCACAGGCTTAATCCAAGCTCACATACCTCCACTGTGTTCCAGCCATGAAAATTTGTTTACTATTTCTAAAGGCTAATGAGACCTGTTTATGGGTTGCAGGAGTTGGTTTTGACAGAGAGGCTAGTATACGCTGCTCTCTTGTTCATTCACAATCTGTACTACAGCGGAGACGAAAGTTGAGGAGGAGGAAAACCATCTCTGGCATCCCCAGAAGAGTCCAACAAGAAATAGGTGTAGTATAAATACAAATCTTCTGTAGATAGCTTTCTAACACACTTAAATTGCAGGGATATGAGCTGGTAGCCAGCCTTCTAAAGAAACAAAACAAGAATGTGTAAATGCTTGTGGAGTTTGGGAATGACATCGTTTGGTTTTTTTGTTTTATTTACTACAGTAAGCAAAGCTATATTACTCCATATGGCCTCGACGGACCGGGGGCCTTACTGAGTAATATAGATGTACGTGTTCAGCTCTTATCGTGTAAATGTTAATCAGTTTGGTTTTATTTTCCCATTTTATTTCTGTTATGAACCCATAGTTACGTGCATAAAAAGTAACTAGATTAAGTGAAAGTTTTTTCTTGTGTGAGGGGAGCTTAAGGTAAAGAACTGACAGATGTTGCTCAGGACAGTGATGATGAGCTGTCACAACAGCCGGGTAACTCATTCAGATGAGTGTCTCTCCACCCTAGAGACAGCTGCTGGTACCCTACGGGAAACTTTGTTAAATGTCCACTTGATTTATCATGCTTATCCTCGATTCCTTCCTTTCATTCTTTATTACCAAGGATATTTGCCGGAAACTGAGTGGTTTACCTCACTTTTTGTCCCAGGTAAATTAGGAGCGACCCTGTTGTGGGCAAATCCAGTTTAAAATCCGTATTAACCCAAAATGAAATGAGCAGGATCGTTATTTCTTAATGCTCATCTGCACCTGAAGATGGCTCTGGTACCTCGGTCCGTTGCCGTGAAACTTGTTGGGAAGCAGAAGGAATGTGTTTATCATAGGGAATAAGAAACCAGAGAACCTATGAAAGAAAGATCCTGTTGCCTTGCAAATATTCTTGGTAGTAAAGAAGCAGAAAATGGAAATTCTGAGCAGACAGGTAGCCAAAACAGAATTATTTTTAGTAGCTCATGGAGTGTTTTGTCCAGCAGCCACTCCTGAAAACTGCCTTTACCTGGTTGAAAGAGAGAAACAAAAGCTGAAAACTTAATATTTATCTTAATATTTACCACAGCAAGATCAGCTCCGTGTGATGAGATCACTTTGCAGAAATAGGAGAACTGAGATCACGTTGCAGGACTAGGAGAACTTCCCCACCTCACTGGGATGAGGTCTGCCTTACACTCTTTATAGCAAAGTTAGATTTGTCCCAGTGCTCAGCAAGATTAAGAAAGACAGAAAGGACACAGCAGATTAATGCTTCTTGGGTTGCTCCGCGGGTCTTCTCGTGCCAGGAAACGTGGATCTGTCTCCCACTCACCCTGCTTTCCGTGTGTCCCAGATTCAGACGAGTCACCGGTGGCGAGAGAGCGCAATGTGACTGTGCATGCGAACCCGGACTTCCCGGGCTCTGGCAGCAGGAGGTCGGGGACCCGGGACTCGGAGTGCCAGACAGAAGAAATCCTGATAGCCGCTCCCTCCCGGCGGAGGATCCGTGCCCAGAGGGGACAGAGCGTTGTTGCCTCCCTCTCCCACTCTGCTGGCAACATCTTGGTGCTGGCAGACAACGGGGATGCTGTCTTCGCTGCTGCTGTCAGCAACCGCATCCGCTCGCGCAGCCTTCCTCGCGAGGGTGCCCGGGCTAGCGAGGGCCATCAGGACACCGCCAACAAGAGTGCAGGGTATGAAGCAGAATGCTTCCTAGCCGGTCAGGAGAGGATCCCAAAACAGGGGAAGGATGTCTTGAGCAAGCAGGGTTCACAAGAGTGCCAGCCCATCGGTTTAACTTGCCCTCAGCACCTGCACAGCCCTGAACACAGCATCGGCGAGAGGGGGAGGTCACGGCTGTCAAGGATGGCCGATTCAGGCAGCTGCGAGATTTCGTCCAACTCGGACACCTTCGGGAGCCCCATTCACTCTATCTCCACAGCAGGAGTCCTGCTCAGCAGCCACATGGACCAGAAAGATGACCACCAGTCCTCCAGTGGCAACTGGAGCGGGAGCAGCTCCACATGTCCCTCCCAGACATCAGAAACCATTCCTCCTGCTGCCTCCCCTCCGCTGACTGGCTCTTCACACTGTGACTCCGAGCTGTCGCTCAACACTGCTCCTAATGCCAACGAGGACTCCAGCGTCTTCATCACAGAGCAGTTTGGTGACCACGTGGACAAGGTCAGAGGCCACAGGGCGAGCTCCTTCACCTCCACTGTGGCGGATTTACTGGATGACCCCAACAACAGCAACACGAGTGACAGCGAGTGGAACTACCTGCACCATCACCATGACGCCTCTTGTCGCCAAGACTTCAGCCCCGAGCGCCCGAAGGCAGACAGCCTGGGATGCCCCAGCTTCACCAGCATGGCCACCTACGACAGCTTCCTCGAAAAGACTCCCTCTGACAAGGCAGACACTAGCTCACACTTTTCTGTGGATACCGAAGGATACTATACCTCCATGCACTTTGACTGCGGTCTCAAGGGTAATAAAAGCTATATTTGCAACTATGCAGCCACGGGCTCTGAAAGCGGCCAGACCGGGAGCGTGACCTCCAGCCTGGCTGACTGCACCTGGCAGGAGTGCGTGAGCCACAGGAGGCAGGGACGGCAGAGCATCTCACTGAAGAAACCAAAGGCAAAGCCAGCCCCACCAAAACGCAGCTCATCTTTGAGGAAATCGGAGGACAGCACTGACCTTCCTGACAAGAAAGAACCAAAGACCGGCGGCGGGCAGCACGTGTCTCACACTGCCAGGGAGATGAAGCTGCCCCTTGAGTTTTCCAACACACCGTCCCGAGTAGAAGGCCCCAACCTGCCTGCCAAACAGGACATCCCCTGGGTGAACCAGGGCGACGGTGGGTTAAAGGACGCTCCGTTTGACACCGCCGATATCCCTTCCTTTAAAGACGAAGGTGCTGAACAACCTCACTATGCAGACCTCTGGCTTCTGAACGACTTGAAGTCCAATGATCCTTACAGGTCCTTGTCCAATTCAAGCACCGCTACGGGTACTACAGTCATAGAGTGCATCAAGTCACCGGAGAGCTCCGAATCCCAGACATCCCAGTCCGGGTCACGAGCCACCACCCCATCCCTCCCCTCAGTGGATAACGAGTTTAAGCTGGCCTCCCCAGAGAAGCTGGCGGGCTTAGCCTCACCCTCCAGCGGGTACTCCAGCCAGTCAGAGACACCCACCTCTTCTTTTCCAACTGCTTTCTTTTCAGGACCCTTGTCTCCAGGGGGAAGTAAGAGGAAGCCAAAAGTACCGGAGAGGAAGTCATCACTGCAGCAGCCACTCTCAAAAGATGGCACCGCCTCAGTGAGCAAAGACCTCGAACTTCCAATTATACCTCCTACTCACCTCGACCTAAGTGCTCTTCACAATGTCTTGAGCAAGCCCTTCGCTCACAGGCACCAGCTGCATGCCTTCAGCCACAGCAAGCAGAGCGCAGTCGGGGAAGCCCTGAATCCCAACCCTCCCTCCGCCCTCGCCATCACGCCCTCCGTTCTCAAGTCTGTCCACCTCCGGGCAGTCAACAAGCCTGAAGGAGGGAAACAGAAAGGCAGCACCCCAGACCTGCTCTGCATACAGGAGACCGCCTTGATGGTGACCGACGTTTCTCCAGGCAAAATGAGGCCACTCTTAGCTAAGAAACCAGTATCACGACAGTACTCCACAGAGGAGGCCCTAATGTCATACATTGACACTTCCCCAGCTGAAGGAGGTCCCGGAAAGCCACCTTTAGAGAAAAGCTCCTCTTTTGGTGGGCAGAACAGCTGTGAGAGAGAAGTTGTAACTTCAGCAAGTGTGGGTCTGGTTGATGTCAAACCCAGGAAGGACCAAGCAGACCTGACCACTGAGCACTTGCCAGAAAGTGCTCTGAATCAGATGTGTGTCATCCCTGTGGATGTGTTTCACAAGGGCTCAGCTGTCCTCACAGGTGATGACGAAGCAAAGAAATCCGGCCACGGAGCAGAAATGGAGCATGACCTCCACCAAGCGCAGGCTCAGCAAGAGCTCTCCACAGGCAGCGAGGGGAGGCTGGAAGCTGAGTCTGCAGGTGAAAGCCCAGGTCAGGCTGAGGGAGCGGCCATCAGCGATCAGCTTAAGCACCAACCCGATGTAAGCCACCATGTGCCTGGGAATATCAGCTGTGAAGTGGAGACGGCAGCAGTGAGTTCACTCAGTGAAGCGAGTTGCAAGCAGGAAAACGATATCGCATCAGGTATCCCAACCAAAAGTGCCTCTGATGACAGCAGGGCAGACGAGACAGCGGGTGGTGTAGACGAGCCTTCACTGAAAGGTCAGTTGCAAACTCTTTCTGTGTTATACCCAACCATGCAGCTTTGGATGTGACAGGTGGAGGTGCAAATCAGTGTGCCTCTGTAGGTTTAAGTACAGACCACCACCACCCCCCCCACTCCCCAACCTTCTAGCTGGCCAGGCAGCCCAGAGGTATTTTACCCTTTCTCAGTGTGCTGTTCAGAGTCTATTCTCTGGTATTTACTTCCTCCTGTGTGCTGCATTTCAGCTGAAAAAAGGGAGGAGTGTTCACCTTAGGTACAGCAGAGCCTTATTATCACAGCTGAACAGTAAACAGGAGATCCTAGGGGTGCCTCCTGCCTGGGCTCCAGTGTGCAATGTACATGATGTTTAGATTAGAGGATAAAGTCTCTATGGTGGTATTGGCCGTTCAGCTGTGAGCCGCGCTGGTGCCTCGCATTGACAGTAGTGTTACAAAGTGTGGTGGGGTCTGACTCATAGCATGGCCTCTTTCCTTGTTTTAGAGTCTTCTCCAAGTGACGATTCCATCGTGTCTCCACTGAGTGAGGAGTTGCAGGCTGATGCTGAGGATGTCTTTGTGTCTCCAAACAAACCCCGCACTACGGAGGATCTGTTTGCAGTCATTCACAGGTGACCCAACCTTGTGGCAACAAGGAATGGCAACATGTGGCCCTGTACAGTCACTAATAATAGCTGCAGGATAGTTATCCAATGGTTAAGTCTTATCCTGAATCTGCCTTCTTTAGTTTGTCCAGTTTCCTAAAAGACAGTTTTTTAAAGATGCTCTGTTATGGTCTGGTGTGCACTCTGCGTATCTTCAGCCTGGAGGAGAGGAGACTCCAGGGGATTCTTATAGCAGCCTTCCAGTACCTGAACAGGCCTACAGGAAAGATGGGAAGGGACTTTTTAGAAGGGATGTAGTCACAGGACGAGGGGGGATGATTTTAAATTGGAAGGGGGTAGATTTAGATTGGATATTAGGAAAAAATTCTTCACTATGAGGGTGGCGAGGTGCTGGAAGAGGTTGCCCAGGAAGGTGGTGGATGCTCCCTCCCTGAAGGTGTTCAAGGCTGAGTAGCCTGGTCTAGTGGAGGGTATCCCTGCCCAATGCAAGGGGTTGGAACTTGATGATCTTTAAGGTCCCCTGCAACCCAAACCAGTCTGTGATTCTATGATTCTATGTGAAGGATGCTTTACAGATACCAACATCAGGCCACTCTCTCTTACAAACACGTCTCACCAAAGGTAACTGCCCGCAGAGGTTCCTGCCTTCTGCCCACCTGTGCTTGTAGCAAGGGAGTCCTTGTAGCAAAAATAACGAGAAGGGATCTGCTGAAATTTGTGATTAGAGATCACAGATATCAGAAATTACAGATTTCTGATACTGAATTGGTTACACTCAGCACTGTTACTACATAAGACTCTGTATGCATCACTGTCTTTATAAAATGCCGGTTGTGCACACATTGTTTTGGAAGAGCTAGGTGAGGTTGAAAGGGACTCTGTGGCTCAGTGCCTCAATCACTGCACAAGAGCTGTCACGGCTTGAAGTGCAATCAGTCACTGGTAACCTCTGATATTTGATAGAGGGATTGCAAGAACTCTAGCTAGTATGAAAGCACAGTCAATCTGTGAAACTCCAGACCACCATCAAGTGTTATCCCACAAAGACAACATATGAAGGGGTGCTCCTTTCTGTTTTTACAGATCAAAAAGGAAAGTTCTCGGGAGAAAGGATTCTGGAGACCTTTCTGTAAGGAACAGATTGCGAGCTTCGTCTGGGACTAGCAGCCAGCCCCCTGCCAGCAGCACGCTGCCCGCCAGCACCGTGCCACCGGCCGGCAGTGCGGGCACTCCCATAAGCAGTCAAAGGTCCCCTGGGCTCATATACAGGAATGCCAAAAAGTCCAACACATCCAATGAGGAGTTTAAACTACTGCTCCTTAAAAAAGGCAGCCGATCCGATTCCAGCTACAGGATGTCTGCCACGGAAATTCTGAAAAGTCCAATTTTGCCCAAGTCTCCGGGAGAGCTGATGGCAGATGCCCCCCAAAACCTAGAGGAGTCTCCCCCTGCGACGAGCCCCGATGCTTTGTCCCCTCTCTCCCCATGCTCTCCCAGGGTCAACTCGGAAGGATTCTCCTCCAAGAGCTTTCCCATGTCGGCGTCTTCGAGAGTGGGACGCTCCCGGGCACCCCCGGCAGCCAGCAGCAGCCGGTACAGCGTGCGGTGCAGGCTGTACAACACGCCGATGCAGGCCATCTCTGAAGGAGAGACGGAGAACTCGGACGGCAGCCCCCACGACGATCGGTCTTCTCAGAGCTCCACATAGGCTGGGTGGGTGCCAGGGCCAGGCTGACACCACTGCTTGGGCTCTGTAAGGGTGTGAATATAAGAGGCCAATGCTGTAGCAGTCCAAAACAAACAAACAAAAAACAAAAGAAAAGGAAAAAAAATCGCAGGGCAATATCAATGTTTAAAAGTCTTTGTGTTTGTAAGACACTGGGGAAACAGGACTACAGCTGTAGCTAGTTATTACATTACATTTTCTATAAGGAGGAAGATATGCTATGTCTGTTCTGTTTTCTTTCAGCTTCATTTGGTTTACCCCACTCTCATTTCCATTGTCACTGTAGATTTCAAGGCCATACACTTTCCATAGAGTTAAAAGTGACTCTGTTTTTTCCAGTTTTGGGTTGTTTTTTTTCCCAAGAAACTGCCCATCTAGAAACAAAACCTTCACTGTAGTGCTTCCCTATGGAGAAAGAAAAGAAAAAAAAAAAAGAAAATGCTCTTGAGGATTGGTATTTTTCTACACTAAAATGAGCTGAAACAAAATTTAGAAGAAATTAACAAAGCATATGTAAATACCATATTTTTGATAAAAATTTGTAAATAGAATTATCAAAAAAAAAGTGGACACGTGGCAAATGATTTAACTGCATAACAGCTTTGTTTATAGAAGACAAAAGAACTCAAATGGGATAACTGTATTCTGTGAATACCATTTATCATATCAAGCATAAAAAATTCACACGGCCACCGATAACCACTTTCAGTGCGACAAGCCTGAAGGACGACACTGAGCAGTGGAATGGGGAGGAATTCCCAGCTTTAGCTGAGGGAACAGAAAGGCTGACTGCGATGGGAATTAAAAGTAACCATTTCTCTTTCTAAGGCAGCTCCGAAGCAGCTAACTGGAAAGCGTGGCTGGGAGGGTTACGGTGAGGATTGATGGGGCAAGGCGAGTGTGCTTCCGACAGAACCAAGTCGTGTCTGATGCAGAGGCCCAACAGGGCCTACCCGGCAGCCTCCCCCCTGGGCCTTTGCTCTCGCAGGGGTTGCCTCAGAGAGGATAAGTGTGAGAAGAAATAGTACTTAACTTTCATATTCCTATTAGGCTATTGGGATACATAACATGGTCATAACCTGGTAACTATAACCTTTAAACATGATTAGTTTCTGGTTCGTAACGGAAACAAATAAATTATAAGCATGCAAGAAGCGCTTTCGATTTATCAGTAAATATCCGCGATGAGTTTTCAGTGAAGCTTTCTCTTTGTGCTGATGAGATTCATGCTACCTAAATATTTACAAAAAACGACACTGTGAAACCGTAGCTGGGAAATAGGTATGTGTATGCATTATTTATATTCATTGCTGAGCTGGGTGGGGGAAAGCTCTGGTTCGTTGTGCCAGCCACATACGGTCAGGATCTTATCTGGGTTTACCAGAAGCGTGGAACAGGGTGGGGGACTGGGGTGGGGTGGGGAAGGAGACAAATCAAAGCAGCTGCTTTGATCCAAATGAAGACAGGGAAATAAAAGCTGAATTACTTGAAGTTACTTGAATTTTCTCGTCTTTAAACTGCAAGAACATGTACTTTTAAAACTTAAACCCGTGAGTCGCTTTCCACTTTTAGTTTTTAAACAGAATAAAACCAACAGGCCTGCTTCTCCTTTGGGCCACCATGGTTTCCATCGATGTAGCCCCCATCTGTGCTACATGGAGATGAAAGCCCTCTTTGTCCAAAATCGATGCAGTTTGTGTTGGTTGCCATAGGCTATGGTTTGAAGTAGAGGAAAGATTAGTGTAGAGAAAATGGCGCGAGGAGGAATGTGGTGTGCAGTAGGACAGGTCGAGTAGGATGACAGAAAGAGCAAATTTGGGTGCTAAAGAAATCAACTAAAAGCTGGTTTTAAGCATAAGTAAAGGATAGGGAAGCAGGATGTGTGAAATGGGTTTTTACTAGGTTTTTTGCTTTTCATTGTGTAATGCATAAAGCTGAGAGTTTTTAAAAGTGGGCAGAGCATGTTTTAAAGAGGAAGGTTCTACTTAAAACTGTTATGGTTTCAAAGAGTCTAAGCAAGGCAGAATGGTTCAACAAATGCCCCATCAGGTTCACATCCAATTTTGTATAGTGCTTACCACAAGAAATATGTTATTTGGGGTTTCCTACCGTCCTCCTGTGCGGCTGGGTTGTGTTCGGTGTGCGAGGTAGCGTCGCTGTGCACATGGTACGTGTGTTAGGAAGAAGGGGGGGGGTCTGTCTGCTGAAGGGCCACAAATTCGGACAGTTTAAGTAATCTAAAAGTCTGAAATAGTTTTCAAAAAGGTAATGGGGAGCAAGGGTTTGGAAAGAAAAGGCTAATAATCACATTAGTAGCTTAGTTAAAGTTAAGTCTGAACACAAGCGAAGTGAATGATTGAGAATGTTTTAAGAGGAAATGTTTAGCACATAACCACTTCTGGGAGAACAAGAGTAAAGGAAGTTTAGATACCGGGCAGAAAATCCTTAGTTGGTCATCTTCAGTCATTTTCTTTACAAATTTTGCCAGGAGCACTTTTACAACTTGATTAATAGTCCTGAGTTAATCAGTCATTCAAAACCGTAAAAGGAATACAGCTGAATTGATTTTGATCACTTTTTATTACCAATGAATATTTTCACAGAGACCATAAATAAATAAATATATATATATATACCCTAAAAAGATATTTTTGACTGGAATGATGAGGCAATACTTCACATACAAAATGGCCACAGAACAATTCCATTAAAATAAGAGTTTTACTTCTATTGTTTAATTTCCTAGCTTATATTTAGCAGACTGAAATGCAAATAGAGATTCTAAATCCACTATGATGAAAAGAGTTTGCAAAAAATGTAGGGGTCAGAGGAAGAGGAATGGGGGGGACTCCTGTAGTGTTGCAGGCGTGCCACTATGGCACCAGAGGACAAGCTGTAGAGCAAAGGGAACACCGCTCACCTCTTGAGATGGGGTACAGTACATGCATCAGGTAACCGCTGAACCATCATTTCAACCTACTGTTCCGTTGTTTGCACTGATGTCATGGAAACAATTTCTGAAGTTACACAGCTGCGTGTTCTGAAAAATAACATTTTCCCCCTTTTTTATTTTTCTTTTGATTTGTTTTGTTTTGTTTTGTTGTTGTGGCAGCATAGGAGACATGGAATAGTTGTAGCAAATAAAGCACGTTTGTTTTTGCCAAAGGTCAGTGATTGAGTGCATTTGCTGCAATGGTGGCAGATAGAGAAATACTGTAGGTTATGACTTAAAGAATAAAAAAAATAAAAAATTAAGAAGGTTACAGTGTAACTATTTTGGTACTAGCACCAGTTCGTGCTGGCAGAAAAGACAATGGTTTATGGACTTGCATCCATTTTGTATTTTTGTAATATTTGTAAATACGAACTTTTTAAATTGTTGCAAAGATGGTTTCTTTTGTAAAATGTTTTCAAAGTTTACATTAAATCCAAGCCTTTGTATATTTTAGAGCTGTGCAACACTTTAAGTCTTGTATTTATTTTTAGTAAAAACGGTGACAGTTTCATTGTGAACCCCTCTCAAAAAATGTGTCAGAAAAGTTTGATTACCTAGAAAGTGTGTATAGAAACTGCAAATAAACGTGACTGCAACTAAATCACCATTTCTCTTTACTTTCTTGTAATGAGATGTGAAGTCTAATCTACAGACCATGAGTATGCTACTTCCAAAGGTAAGCCCCCAGCACATTACACATTTCAAACCATTTCATTGTGTTTCCTCGTCAACTTTTTTTTTTAATAAATTAAGCAAGGGGAAATCTGTATTCAGGCCATCATTGACTTTAAGTGGAATTCTGCCCACAAGTACAATTTTGCCAGAATATAAAGATGGGTAGAGTTTCCCCTTGTCTTTTACAGGTAAGAAAAAGGGAAGAGACAGGAAGCTGGGATGAGAAATAGTGGAGACTGCCACTTTATCTTACACTGGAAATCAAACCAAATTGCAACACTTCACACCCAAGGCATAGAGAATCCAGTGACTGAACCTTATCAGATAAAGCAAGCCTGGGCAAAAGCCAGGCCGTAAATTAGGAACACAAGCTTAGGCGTGCAAACACATCTTTATTTTTAAATGGTTTGGTTATTAGGAGCTTGAGGAGTCAGGCCATGGAAGCTAAGTGTTTAAATCATAGCCCTGCATGTCTCTGAAAATTGCATACCTACAGGAAAAGGGGAGGGCAAGATGCGCAGCGTGAAACTGTGGTTCCAGCTTTGCAGCACTGTACTTGGCGTTTAAAAAAGTTGTATGGAAAAATAACCCAGAACTGAAATGTGTGGGTCTGGTGCCTTAGAGCCTGGGGGGGAGGGGGAGTGGGGGGCAGAAATCAGCTTTGGGGAATGCTGCTGGCGATGCCCCACAAAGCCAGAATCAAAACTCAGTAGCTTTGGTGACTGTTAAGCAGGTATCCTCTATTGCAGCACTGGGCACACAGGGGTCGCTCCTCCAAATGTGTGCACCAATTAAAGCCAAATTTCTCATATTTATACAGATTAGCTCTACATGTTCATTATAATTGCTAAGAAAAGGCAGGGTTATGCAAATTATTCCCAGGAAGTAATTTACATTAACTCCTCCCAGATAGAGCATGCTCAGTGACACTCTGGGGGTCTTCCAGTGGTCTTCAGGGATGAAGGCTGGATGTCTTCCTCTTTTTCAGCCCATGCTCTTTATGTTTTTTCTCCATAGTTTCCAAAACACATTCCTGAGCTCAAAAACACATTCCTGCACAAACTAGTTAGGAACCCCCTTTAGCTGAAAACAAGATACACTGTCTCTCAGTTGGTCATTGTTCTCATTGTTTATGACTCTCCTACCTTCACTTTCTTTACCTTCGAGGCTGCTGCACTGCTATGGCTAAGTCTTGTAGCCGCTTTCACGAAACACCTCACACAGTTACAGCCATATTCTACTAAAATCCAAAACAAATTTATTCTGAAAACATGAAAATTCTTATAGTAAGGTTATATTAATTGCCTCTTTAGCTACATCTACATCGATCTATTCAGCATTATTACATTTCATTGAATCACTGGTCTACCTGAAATCATGCTTCACAAGGGTATGAGGATTGCCCCATGGATGTGGTCATAGTCTCCAAGTAGGAATCAGTTTGAATAACATTTTTTTAGCCAGGTAGTCAAGCAGTTAACGATGATGTAGGTCACTTCCTGCTGCATTGTGTGCCTTTCCCAATCCAGACATACAAATAAGCATGATCTGTAGGATAAGCTTAGTCCGTAGAGGCAAGTGCAAGCTGTTTTTCATCTGCCTGTGTATATTTTTCATGCTCAGTGGAAGAGAAGATTAAACATTAGACTAAGTAAAATAGACCCAGTGCTTTTCTATGTACACAAGGTGAAACCATTCTAACTATTTGCAACATAAGTGAAGTCAGCAATTTGTAAGTCTTTTTAAAATCCAGGCTTCAGGCTGTGCTTTGGACTTGTGTACACGGTGTACAATCATCAGGTCCATCCAGCAGCAATATGAACTTCATTCTGTAGGTAGCATCACTGTGTAGACAGGCTCTTCTCAGGGTGTACTATCCTGCTTCGCAGCAAAGCATCCCACCATCCTGCATATATATATATATATATATATATATATATAAGGAATGTATATAACCACGCATGGGAAGAGTTGCAGGTTTGTGGTTGGGGTGGTTTTGGAGGATAGTAAAACACATGGGTGTTAAAACTCAGATGCCACATTGAAAATTTTGGCACTTCCTCCCTAGAGTGAAATTCAACCCCCACCCAACAAATCTTCCTATACACTCTTCCTATAGGGTTCTCAGAGAACATGCAACCTGGTGAGGTCCCCCTTGAGCCAGCAAGCATGAGGCATGTCCTATTTTCCATCTCTTGCTGGAGCTTTTATTTGACTTAGAGGCGTTGATCCACAACGGAAATCCCACCTCAGAGAGGGAAACAGGGTAGGAATTCATGGACAACACATGGGCACATTCGAGGAATGATAATGGCACCCAAACAAGTAAGGGAAGCTCTCATAATGGCTTTGTGATGCTTTTGGCTTAAGCAGGTTTTCACCTGCTCTGTATCTCTCAAAAAACATGAATCTACAAAGTAAGCAATCATCTAATGGGTTTTCTGTGGAAATTCACACTATGGTTTTGCTGACAATGAGAAAATTAAGATGAGTAAACCTGTGGCTTTTCCAGTCCATCAACAAGTCACACTGAATCTAGGTCGGGTGGCTTTGTTCTATCACAAGCCTCCAAAGCTGAAAAAATAAATCATCAGATAAAAATTATTTTTATGAAAAAAAGAACCTTCAAAATGTGTAGGAACATGGCATTCGGCTCCTAAGTTAAAAAGGCCGGCACAGGTCTACTAGTACTTATCCACTAATGTTGTCATCCTAGAAAGTACCTCCTTGTGGTACACACTAAAGCCTTACTGAGCAGCAGTCAGACAGCCCTTACACACTTTCCTCATTATGGATAATGGAAACAAATGGCTTTATGACCATTTAAGAACGGTAGAGACTCAGAAACGAATCCTCTAGAACAGGCTCCACATTTTCACAGTTTTCTTGGCTTTGGTAGTGTCATGGTTTAAACTGTCATGAAGTTAACACAACCCCACTGCCATCTGCTTATTCTACCCTGACGTGGGATAGGGCAGAGAACTGAAAAAGAAAAGAGAAAAAACCCAAAACAAAACAAACAAACTGTGCTACGTTGAGATAAAGAAAATTTAATGGCAGATTATAATAATTACAATAATAATAAAAAAATGGTAATAGACTTTAAAAAACAAGTGATGAACAGCACAATTTCTCACCACCCAAAAGTCAATGCACTGCAAGAGCCCAAGCTTTCCAGCCTCCTGGCCCACCTCCCAGTTACATACGGAACATTATGTCATGTCAGGCCCCACCTGGAGTATTGTGTTCAGTTCTGGGCTCCCTGGTATAAAACAGACAGGGATGTCCTGAAGAGAGTCCAGAGAAGGGCTACGAAGATGATTAAGGGCCTGGAGCATCTCCCCTATGAGGAAAGGCTGAGTGAACTGGGACTGTTCAGTCTTGAGAAAAGAAGACTAAGAGGGGACCTTATTAATGTTTATAAATATCTTAAGTGTGGGATGCAGGGGGAAATGGCCAGCCCCTTTTCAGTGGTCTGTGGGGACAGGACAAGGGGCAATGGCCGCAAGTTGGAGCACAGGAAGTTCTGCACCAACATGCAGAAGAACTTTTTCACAGTGAGGGTGACAGAGCCCTGGCACAGGCTGCCCAGGGGGTTGTGGAGTCTCCTTCTCTGGAGATATTCAAGACCCATTTGGACGCCTCCCTGTGCAACCTGTCCTAGGGAACCTGCTTTGGCAGGAGGGTTGGACCTGATGACCTCTGGAGGTCCCTTCCAACACCTACAATTCTATGATTCCATGATTCTATGCGATACAGAATATCCCTTTGCTCATTTGGCATCAGCTGGCCCGACTGTCTCCTCTCACAACTTCTTGGTCACCCCCACCTTCTCTTTGGTGGGGCATTGTGAGAAGCTACAAAGTCCCTGACTGCTTGGCAACAACCAAAACATCAGTGTGTTATCAACAGGGTTCTCATCCTAAATCCTAAACACAGCACTACACCCACTACCAAGAAGAAAATTAACTCCATCTATCTGTCCCGGTTTTGGCAGGGATAATTTAAGAGCTGACCCAAAAGAAAGCAAGTAAAACATAGGCCACAGCCTCTAAGTACTGATGCCAAACCATATTATGCTGATACTGTCAATTGTTTCGGCACAGTTCACTTTGACACGCAAGCAGAACCATCAAGCAGTCCTGAGAATGGGAATTCAGACTGCAATTCCTGTTACTTTCTCTGTGCACAAACCAAGTTTTGGGATTGATAAAGAGCAGTGTGCAACTGGATTAATTCACAATCTCACTTGTCACTGGAAATGTCACACACTACAAAATACCAAGTTTTGAACCTGAAATGAAGATATTACGGGAACAGATAAAGTAGCTAACCTTTTATTTTTATTTTATTGGTTCCAATAACTGTTAAGTGCCAGGAAAGATGGCAAACAACTTCAATTCACCAGGAAATTTCTAGTGAAAACTGATCCAGGAAAATAAACTATTTGTAGATCAGCTTTTCTCACTTCTTGTTGTTGTTTAACCCCAGACAGCAGCTGAGCACCATGCAGGACCTCGCTTACCCCCTTCCAGTGGGATGGGCAGGAGAATCAGAAGAAAAAGGTAAAACACACGGGTTGGGATAAGGACAGTTTACTGGGACAGCAAAAAGAGTAAAATAATGACAATACTTAGGCTATACAAAGCAGGTGATACACAATGCAGTTGCTCACCCCTGGAGACCAATGCCCAGCCTGTCCCTTAGCAGTGACCTCACCTCCCTGGTCAGCTCCCTTTGTATACTGAGCACTAACATCATACAGTATGGAATACTGCTTTGGACAGTTAGGCTAGCTGTCCTGGCTGTGTTCCCTCACAGGTTCTTGTGAAAATTAACTCTATCCTTACTAAATTTAAAATATTATTCTTTTAACTCCTCTAAACACCATTCCCTCACAAAACTATGGAAATCAGATATCCAACAAACTTTTTCAATCTGTTTCCTTTCAAACCCAGTATTTCTTTATTCTAGTCCTGAGTACTTCCTTTCCACTGTCAACAGCATCCTCTACCTCTCACTCAAGTACTTCACTTCTTAGTCTTGTGTCTCGGTACCCCATTCAGCCTCTGGGGCCTCCCAAGAGCTACCTGTTCCCAAATCACTCTTTTCAGGGTCTGCTTCCTTACATCCATACAAAAAGCTACCCCATCATAAAAAAGTTCCTCTGTTTCTGCAGAAAAAAAAAAAAAAAAGTGAAGGTAAAAGTTCATTTTGAATACAGCATTGTTGGCTGGACCCCCTATTACTCAGACATTCTCCCATCACCTCAAGCTTTACAGGAAAGTGAAAGAGCTTACTCAATACTCTTTCAGCCCAGCACTTTAACTGGAAAGCATCAGAAAATTCTGATGTATTTTGGTTTAGAAACATGTTCAAGAACCTGGATGTACTGCACTGATTCAGTTAAAGATGGTCTTGTAGCTGCTGGTGTTCCACAAAGAGAGAAAAGGCTTTTGAAGCCTGCTAAAGATCAGCAAGTGATAAAGGAAGCATTGACTCAATCTACGCAGTAATTGGCACTAGATCCCAGAACATACAGTTGCTGTCACACACTAATCCGTAAGGCTGCAGCCCCACTGCAGTTGCTCCCCCTGCAACAGCTGCAGGCTGTCACAGGCACTTTGCTGCCCCAGGTCACGAGCAGATCAGGTCCCATCACCATCTCACATTTTCCACCAAGCTCTCCCTAAACGTAATCTCCCAGAGGTGTCCCTGTGCGAGGGGAGTCTGAGCACACTACTCAGGGGATGTCTGGACAGGGTGCCCTGACCCTGCCGAACCCCCCTAACTCCAATCCTGAATTAAAAAAAAGAGGGGAGTGAATGTATGGAGCCACTGGCAGCAGCAGGGCGAAGAACAGAATTGTGAATATTGGTAGATGAAGCTGAATTTTAGATGAAGCTGAATTTTCCACATTCTGTCCCTGCCAAAGGCCCACAGTATTCCCATGTGAACTGGAGCCTCAACACCGGACTGCTTACAGTTCTGTGAGGGCAACCTTTGGCAGCCATTAATATCCCTCCGGAAAACCGGATTTCTTCCACTAGGAGTGGTTTGCAAAGGACCCAAACCAAATACAACGGTGTGTCAAGAGAGGTTACAGCATGCTGAAACCCGGGGCCGCGGACTGCGCGCACAGGGGGGGTCTGCAGCCTCAGAACCCCAGAGGCCGGCCCCGAAGTCGCCCAGAGCTTTCAATCTCCAGCGGAGGCTCGGAGGGTGGCTCGGCAGCACCCCACTCTCCTCAGGACGGAGGGGCCTGCACGAAACCAAACCCGCCGTCCTCGGCCAGGCCTCGGCTAGCAAGGGAGCGCGGCAGCGCCACGGAACCAAGCCGAGCGCGGCGAGAGCCGGGCCAGCCAAGCACCGCGCTTCGTCCGCCGGGTCCCGAGCGGGCGGCTCGGTGAGAGGGCGGCACCGCCCGCGGCCCTCCCCCAGCCCCGGCTCCCGTTTGCCGGGCGCGCCCCCGTGCCCAGCGCGCAGCCGCACTGCTTCGAAACAGTTTGTCGCTCACGTCGGAGAAGCCGCTTCCGTTTCCAACGCCGCGTTCCGGCCACACCTGCCTGCGGCGGAGCACCGGCTCGTTCCGTCACCCGAACCCGCCCGCGAAGGACCCCGCGCTCCGCCGTCCCCGCCGAGCCATGTCCGCCGAGGGTAAGGCTCCAGCCCGCCGCTCCCCCGAGGGAGGGGACGCGGCGAACGTTCCTCCATCGCTCGCGGCAGCACCAACGTTCTCCGCCGAGCCGGCCGGTCCACGCCCACCGCGCCCGCTGCTATTCGCCGGTCCCGGCACGGCGAGGCGCTGCCATTGGCTTGCGCGGCTGCCCGTCGCCGCCGCGTCGGGGGGGGGGGGGGGGGGCGGGGGGCTCGAGGCGCGGAGGGAGCGCGGGTGGCTGACGGCTGACGGCGCGGGGTGGGGCGGTGGCGTTGGCGTTAACGGTTTCCGTGGGGCCGACGGGGTGAGGGGTCTGTCGGTGGGCAGGAGGCGCCGCTGTGGGTGGGTGTACGTTGCCCGGGGCGGCCCTGCCGCGCTGCCGTTTCCGCAGCTGGGCGGAGGGGCCGCGGTAGGACGTGACGCGGGGGCTTCTCTCAAGTTGCCGCCGTGAGGTAACGTGGCCCTGCCACAGCGTGGTTACCTCAAGGCGTAAGGGCCGGGAGGGTGGCAGCGGCAGTCGCGGGACTTGCGGCGGGGGAAGCTGTCACCTTCCTTCGCCTTGAGATGGTGGGTGACGGTGGGGAGGCTTCGCCGTGGGGCAGCGGGGGCTTGGCCCTGGCAGGCCTGCCCCTGCCCCCCGGCTGCTGCAGTCCCTTGGGTGCAAAGCCTGAGTACAGGCAGGGATGAGTAATGCTCCTAAAGCGAGATGCCTGACCTAATGATCTTTCCATTTGAAGGCAGCATACACAGTGCAGCTTCTCTCATCTTGGAGGCATATGGGCTTCTTGGGATCAAAACAAGTGTATTTCTCTTGGCTATATGCTTCGCTCCACCCTTCCAAGCCTTACAACAGTTTAAGCTTGTTTAGCTTGTCATTGCTATCACAGACCTCTACCTGCTTCAGAGGAAGAGGTTCCAGTTGACTCTTGTGCAGGTGCATGGCAGGGAGCATTTCTGGCTAAAAAAAACCCAAAACAATTGGTTTTGGTGCGGTTAGACTTTGGCCAGATCGCTGTGCAATTGCACAAGTGTCAGCATGAAGTAAAGAGGTAGAATTTGCATGTAGGAGGGTAGCAATCTTGACCTACTCTTGATTAAGCAAACTTCTAACGAAGTGCATTGGATTCTTGTTTGCTTGTTCCTTCTCCTTTGTCCTCAAATTTTGGTCTGACTGGGTCTGTCCATAGCTCAGTAATCTTCACAAATAATGAGACTGTTGGAAAATCCTTGGCCATAGAAAGGAGGTGTCATTAATAGTACTCCTCAGTCAAAAAGCGCTGTATGAGCTCAAATCCTGTTAAACATCAGAGGCCTGTTTGAGAGACTTGTTTTACCGTGAGCTTTGAGCATACTGTCATCTCGTAATCAGAATGTGAGACCTAAAACCACAGGAAATCAGGTTTTATTATTCTGCTGCTCACCATGGTAATTGGTTACTGTTTGCTCCATATATGATCCCATTGGCTTAATCTGTTGCAAATTTCACTCACGCGAATTCTGACACAGGGCATTCTAAAGTAACTTGTTTTGGTGTTGAGACACAACTAGTAAACGTTTTCTCTCTGGTAGAGTATTCTGGTGTCTCTGATCTGTGACAGCCTGTCTAGGTTAAGGACTAAATTATCACAAGCATGCCGAATTCAAGGATGCAACTCGAAGGTAGATGGTACCCAAATTTTTCAAGAGCAGTATTTAAGCATCTTTATGTAACCTATGTTCCTTGGCTGTTGCACTTGGGAGGACTGAGATCATGTTTGCAGAAACAGAGATATGCCTAAATGAACTCTTAGAAAAGGAAGAAAAAAATGGATTTCTGTGAAAAGTCTGATTTAGTTTTACTGATTTTGCTAGCAGCCCCCGGGAACTCTGTAGTAGGTTGGGATAGGATTTTTGTACTAATGGGTGCTTTCAGCTCTCATCTGCCTCCCTTGACCATTCCATACCTCATGGTTACCTAAGTGTCTATTTCCTCAATGAGTGAGAGCATTCACCGGATGAAGTCTGACTCAGCACACGTCCTTCCTTATCCCTGTAGCCTGTGTGATGTATTGAGTTAGCAGCGTAACTTGGGGAAAGAGAAGCAGTCCAGCAGCTTGTCTTCAGACTTCAGCTGATAGGTCAGATTTGGTAGTATCTCTATGCTTGATTATCCTAAGTATGCAGAAGTGTGCCTTAAACTTGTGGTTATATCCACAGTAAGGCTGCATTAATTAATTAATTAAGCAAGCGATGACTTGAAGCTGGGATGGGGTGATACTACCTCTGAAAGGCCCTGCGCTGTCCCTTGTGTTAGTTCCTTTTATTGTGCATGTTAGTGTGTGGGGCCATAAATAGAGCAGGATCTGGCTGTGGTCCAAGTTAATGCCAGCTGGCTCTCCGCTTGTTTAAACACAGGAAAGTTCCTTGATACATCTTTTATTTGTTTGAGCAAGGTTGCTTTGCTCGATTTGCTTTGGTATGTAATTGTACTTGCTATGGAGTTTTTGAGGCTTTTATGTTTTACTTTTTAACTCTGGCTTTGAAAGAGTTCGGGTTTGGTTTGGGGTTTATGGGGAGTGGGGGTGTTTAGGGTTGTTTTGCTTGATCTTAGTATTTCTTGATACTTAATATCCACATCGTTCAATCTCTAAAATTACTATGGTGGACCCATCGTGTGACGTGCTGTCCGTTTTCTGACTGTTGTGTCTCTCCCCTCACACTGTCTGTCTGGTCAGTGTCCCATCCTGTCCCACCCAGCCTTCCCTGTGTCTCATCCTCCCTGTCCTGTGTGTCCCTGGTTTTCTTTATGTTGCAGTTTGGTTCTATTTGTCTTTCATTCTTAAGTTTCACTTTTTTTTTGTTTTCAGCTCTTTTCACCTCTGCTACTGGGGATAGGTAAATGAGCAGTAGTAAAAAGATAAGCAGTCATTTGGTTGCTGGAGTAGGCTGATCAAACCACAGAGTTTCCAAAGAAGAGAAAAAAATTTCAAGTCCAATTTCCATATTTGTTACTGAAAATAAAGTCTTTGTGATGCTTGGTTTTTACTTCACTGTGTAAAAAGCTGTCACTTCATACAGTAGTGTGACTTATGATGCAGTGTTAGACATGCAATTGGACATTATTGCATGTAAATCGTTATGATCATTAAGTCGGACTCCAGTTTAAGTGTGTTTAAATTGCTACAAATACCTGTTACCTGGAGATTTTGTGCAGTAGCAAAGAAGAGTTCCTGGTGAAAGAATAGTGAACATAAACAGCTTTTAAGTTAAAAAGAGCACCTCCAATCTTGGCTTTCTAATTTGGTCATTTCATAGCATTTTTCTGTGAACAACTCCCTTTGTGCGCAATGTGGGTTTTGGTGAACTTTTGCCTCGTGCTATAGCATATCCTACTGCCCCAAAAATAGTAAGTCATAGCCTATACCATATAACTAGAGCATGCACTGAGCCTGAGAAGGAAATTAGTGTGGTGATGTTTTCTAATTTTAGATGACTGTCTCTTCAGTTTTCAAACAAATTTCTAGTTCCCTTGAACTGGTAACTTGTTCCAATGGCTTAATAAACCAGCCTATTTAGCAAGTCTTACTACAATGTGTAATTGACTTTGCAGTAAAAGCCTTATTTGAAACACATAAACCTAAAATGTTTCCTTAATCATACTTTTTAAATTTAGAATTTCCTTTCAAGACTTACTGGAAACATCTATATATCTCTTTCATGGTATTTTCTGTCTGTGGAGTGAATTAATGCAATGAAACTAGTAACTTGGCACAAGAAATGCAGTTGCATCTTCATTCAAGACGAGTGAAAAATATCTTGATAGCTTCATTTTTATTTATTGTTCTCAGGGGTAGAAATTAATCACAGAGTCTGATTGTTGTTTCTACTTGAGAGAGACAGATAAGTATTTCATATTGTTTGGTGCTATTTATCTGGTATTGCTTTGTACTGCTAGCACTTTTAAGAAGCATCAGAAATACTTAGAATTGTTCACAGGACTAAGTTGCAGTTTCTTTAAGATTATGAGTAAATAACTGGAACTCTTTTGTCACAAGCTTTTGAAGGTGTGAAGGTTGTATTTAATGAATGAAGTTGTCCTCACATGTGAGAATGGCTACAGTAGTGACATTTAGTTGTTTTCCCCTGGCTGAATAATACATGCATAGGACTGTAAGAACTACTTCTCCCCTCTCTTTGTTTCAAACTAGCAAATATATCTTGACATGTCTTCTAATCAATATATTTTTGAGCATGGACTTTCTCTTGGTGAGAAAAGGCATTCAAATATTCCCACTTGCTTTAGAAGCAAGGCAACTAGAATAGGGAAAAGGAATATGTGATTGGCATAAAGCACATGGGTCTGCATTTCTTAGAGTGGCTTTCCTCATTCTTGCTGTGACCAGTCATGTTGACAAACCTGCGTGGAAATGGGCTCAGAACTTCCTGGCTGTCCATGTAAAAGTGCTGTTCTGGAGAGGCTATAGTTTCCTCTCTTTGCTACATGCTGGTTCCACAGCATTTTCCCTCTTCTGTACCCGTTGTTCTGTCTGCTGTAGAGATTGATGGATAACAGTGGTCAAGTAGGCTTGTTTTGTCTGCCTTATGGGCCCAAGTGGGGCATGAAATTTGTGGCAAAGATGATAAATATACATAGAAATTATCTGTGTTGTAGTGTTGCACAGATAATGCACAACTTGTGTTGCTTCTCTTCATTCTTAAGCTACATCTATGTTACTCTATCCAGTATCATTATGCATCATTGAGTCACTGTGTAGTGATAGAAAGACAATTGCAGGGCAGCAGAGGCCCAGCTTTAAGTAGGGCATCTGTCAGGCCATGCAGTAAGCTGGCATGCTGGTGGGGAAAATTGGCAGAGAGGATTCTGTTCCCACCTAATTTATGCCAGATGCATTTTTCCTGACTCTCAGTTAACACTCTCCCAAAATAGATCAGAAAAGATACTAAATAATTGTCATCAACAACAACAACAAAAAGTGCCTGTGAGGCAGTTAAATAATTCAACACATGCAAGTAACTCATGTTAGCTTGCAATGAACTTCAGTCAGTGAATATCATTGAAGTATTTAGATGCAGCTTGTAGCAAAATTTAAGTTCACGGGTAGTCCTGTTGTTTGCTTCTGTGCTGCTGATTATAACTGTCCAAGAACTGTTTGCTCACCCTAAATGGCATACCCCAGTTCATGTCCACTCAGTAGACTCATTTTTGCAGGAGAATTACATTCCAATTAGCTTTTTGGCTTTTGGTTTGTGGATTATTTTTTTGCCCTACTATAAACCTGGCTACTGACTGCAGGGTAAGTGATGGCTGCTTTTGAACAGGCTGTCCTGGTTTTGGTCAGGATGGAGTTAAATTCATTTGTAACAGTGGATGGAATGCTGTGTTTGGGAGTTAAAATGGGAGTAGTGCTGATAACACCCTGATGTTGTTAATTGCTGTCAGACAGTCAAGGACTTTCTCAGCTCTTCATGAGAAAGGAGGGGCGAAGCCAGGACAGGTGACCCAACTGACCAAAGAGAGTATTCCACGCCAGTTACGTCCTGCCCAGGATATCGGGGGGCTGACGGGAGGAAGGCCGAGGGTGGCTCCGGGACGCGCGGTTCTTGGGGGACGATCGGGTTCTGGGACGGCTCTGGGTGGCACGGCCTGAGCTGTGGGTTTGGTGAGAAACTGCATTGTGTATCAACAGCTTCATATATTTTTTGCTCTAGAGTCCTGTTAGCATTGTTACATTGTATCTTTCTGTTATCTTAGTAAACTATCCTTATCCCAACCCACGGGCCTCTTATTTCTTGGTTTGGGGTTATTTGCCCCTTCCTCTTCCTTTTCCCTTCCCTTATCTCTCACCCCCCCCCCCCCCCTTCCCTTTTCCCTGCTCTTTTCCTTTAAGGAGCAGGCAGCTGCGTGGATCTCGGCTCTCAGCCGGGGTGAAACCACGACACAGGCCCTCATTTGTTGAAGTCAGCCAGGACAACCAGGGGAGCAGGCCCAGCAAAAGTTCATGAAGGGCTTGTCCTGCTTGACCAACCTGATCTCCTTCTATACCCAGGTGACCCACCTAGCAGATGAGGGAAAGGCTGTGATGTTATCCACCGGGACTTTAAAGACTTCCACCCTGTCTCCTGGAGGGTTCTCCTAGAGAAGCTCGTGGCTCATGGTTTGGACCAGTGTGGTCTTCTCTGGGTAAAAAACTCAGATGGAACGCTGAGTCCAGGCAGTTGGGGTGACCAGAGTTAAATCCAGTTGGCCAGTCACAAGTGGTGTTCCCCAGGGCTCAGTACTGGGGCCAGGGCTCTCTAATATCTTCATCAGCGGTTTGAATGAGGGTATTGAGTGCACCCTCAGTCAGTTTGCAGATGACACCAAGGTGGGTGGGAGTGTTGATCTGCTTGAGAGTAGGATGGAAGGCTCTGCAGAGGGAGATGGACTGGGTGGATCGATGGGCAAAGGCCAGCTGTGTGAGGCTCAACAAGGCCAAGTGCCGAGTCCTGTGCTTCGGTTGCAACAACCCCATATGACACTACAGGCTTGGGGAAAAGTGTCTGGAAAGCTGCCCAACAGAGAAGGACCTGAGGGTGTTGGTGGACAGCCAGCTGAACATGAACCAGCAGTGTGCCCAAGGTGGCTAAGAAGGCCAGCAACATCCTGGCTTGTATCAGAGTAGTGTGGCCAGCAGGACACTGTACTTGGCTCTGGTGAGGCTGTACCTCAGTACTGCATTCAGTTTTGGGCCTCTCAGTACATGAAGACCATTGAGGTGCTGGGGCGTGTCCAGAGAAGGGCAATGAAGATGATGAAGGGTCTGGAGCACAAGTCTTATGAGATGAGTGACTGAGGGAACTGTGGTTGTTTAAGCTGGAGAAGAGGAGCCTGAGGGGAGACCTTATCATTGTGTACAGCTACCTCAAAGGAGGCCAGGTAAGCGTTGGTCTCTTGTCCCAGGTAACTAGCAAAAAGACAGGAGTATATGCCCCAAGTTGCCTCAGGGGAGGTTTAGACTGGATATTAGGAAAAATTTCTTCAATGAAAGAGTGGTCAGGCACTGGAACAGGCTGCCCAGAGAGGTAGTAGAATCCCCAGTGCAGAAGGTGTGTTGTAGCTTGCGTGGCTGGGTTCTGGTGTAGAAGGGGGGCTGCAGGGGTGACTTCTGCAAGAAGCAGCCAGAAGCTCTCTGCAGGCCCCACAGAGCAAACACCAGCCAGCTCAAGGCCGGAGTTGTTGCTGACCAAGGCCGAGCCCATCAGTGACGGTCACAGCGCCTCTGGGAATCACATTTAGGAGGAAAAAAACTGCAAGCAGCTGCTTTGTGCCCCCAAGAGAAGGGAGTGAGAAGATGTATGAAACTGTGCAGGCACCAAGGCCAGGGAAGAAGGACAGAGGTTGATGAGGTACTTTAGGCACCGGAGAGAAAGATTCCCCTGCAGCCCATGGAGAAGACCATGCTGAAGCAGGCTGTCCCTCTGCAGCTTATGGATGATGATAGGGAGCAGAGATCCCATCTACAGCCTGTGGAGGACCCCACACCAGAGTGGATGGAGACATCTGAAGGATGCTGTGACCCCGTGGGAAGCCTGCTTTGGAGCAAGCTCCTGGGAGTGAAACCTGCAGCCTGTGGAGAGGCTGACCCATGCCAAAGCAGGTTTGCTGGGGGTACTTGAGACTCTGTAAGGGAACAGGCTGAAGCAGTCTGGGCCTGATGGTCAGCACTCCATGGAAAGGGTCCACACTGAGGCACTTGGTGAGGCGTTAAAGCTCCAACAGAAAGGACTCACGTTGGAGAAGTTCATGGAGGACTGTCTCCCATGGGTGGGACCCCACAGTACAGCAGGGGAAGGGTGTGAGGAATCCCCCCCCTAGCTAAGAAGGAAAGCAACTCATGAGGAACTGACTGAAACCCCCATTCCCCCAGTCCATGCCCCTGCCCTTGTCTCAGTGGGGAGGAACAAGGGAACGAAATCGTGACTAAAGTGAAGTCTGCTAAGAAGGGAGGGGTGAGGGGAGGTGCTTTAAGATCTGGCCACACTTCTCATCACCCAGCTGGTGTCACTGGGTGTGCAGGGCAGTGTCATAAATTAGAGAGTTTCTTTCCTTCATTCTGTGTTGAGTCTATTGCGCCCGTGATGCTGATTGTGGGATGATCTCTCCCTGTCCTTATCTCAACTCTTGAGCCTCTCAATAGATAATTTCTCCCCTGTCCAGCTGAAAAGTGGAGTGATAGAGTGGCTTTGATGGGTGTCTGGCCTCCAGCCAGGGCTAAACCACAACAAAGGGTTCAAAAACATGTAGATGTGGCACTTCAAGGCATGATTTACTAGACATGGTGGTGTTGGGTTGACGGTTGGACTTGATGATCTTAGAGGTCTTCTCCAACCTTAAAGATTCTGTGATTCTATATATCTTTCCTATCTGAGGACAACCAAATCCAAGACCAGATGTATTGTTTCTTCTGGTTTAGCCAGAGAGAAAACTTTGACCTCTGGAATTCAGCTTCTTTCCTACCTTTTGATCTCTCAAAAAATTGGAACAGAGGAAAGAGCAGGATTTTGAGTGAATTGTTTGTATATTTTGGAGCACAGGAAGTTCTGCACCAATATGCAGAAGAACTTTTTCACAGTGAGGTTGACAGAGCTCTGGGACAAGCTGCCCAGAGGGGTTGTGGAGTCTCCTTCTCTGGAGATATTCAGGACCCATCTGGACACCTCCCTGTGTGACCTGCCCTAGGGAACCTGCTTTGGCATGGGGGGTGAACTCGATGGTCTCTGGAGGTCCCTCCCAACCCCTACAATTCTGTGATTCTGTGGTAACAGTCAAGAACCAGCCCTGGCTGGTTCCTGGGGCTCAGTCCATCGTGTGCACTGAACAGGTGTAGAGATCCTGTGGAAAATACAGTGTGTGTTCATACAGTTAGTGTGTCATTATGCATGTGCGCTGGCTGAAATTAGGTTTTATTTCCTTACTTTAGTGGGTCATGGTGTGATTCCTTCCATTAATTTGTTTCAATAAGAATAAACTCCACTCCTTCCTCTCCTAAAAACAGCAGATAATAGCTATAATATAGTTCCTCTGTAGGTTAGATATAAGGAAGACTTTTATGATGAGGTTGGTGAGGTGCTGAAACAGGCTGCCCAGAGAGTAGATGCCCCACCATTGGAATGTGTAAGGTGAGGGTTTTGGGTAACCTGATCTTGTGGAAGGGGTCCCTGTCTATGGCAGGGGGTTGAAACTAGATGGTCTTTAAAGTCCCTTCCAACCCAAACCAGTCTGTGATTCTGAAACCTGGCTGCTTTTTCTTGCCGCAGTATGTTTGACTGGGGGAAAAATAGTACTGGAGAGTTGCCATTCAGTGTTTCTGTGCAGCATCTCACTGGGAGATGATGTTTGGTTTGATCTGAATAGCAAATACACAGTTAGGATTTGTAGGCTGATTAAGCATTTCTTATTTATAAAAGCAAAATTTCAAAACCAAATTAGTCTGTCTTGTCATATGCTTGAATTTAAGTAGGGGAGCACCTAGAAGTGCTTGTTACAGGCTTGTAACTGTTACTGTTGAAACTCCACACTGTAGGAAGAGTTGGGTACTGAATAGTTTCAGGAATCCTGCCAACTATTCAGTAGTAAGCCACTTCCCCTCTAGAGCGTGTTGAAACCTCAATGCCCGTACTTAAAAGTGACTTCATATTTAGATGCTAAAGTGAAACTGGTTTTAAATTAGCCTGTGGTACAATGCAGGTAACGCTAGATGTGATGCAAGCACTACAGTTGTCATTTGCTATGCAGAACAGTGTCTGGTTTCACCTGTTTCTCTTTCTGCATGTGCTAATAGATTACATGTCTGTGAACGCCGAGGATGATGTTGAAGCAGTGATTATTGACCGTGGAGAAAATGGATTGTCCACACACAGCTGCGTGCCAATGGAACAGAACTCCGAACTAAAACCCACTGTACACAGCGTGGCTCAACTTCCTTATGGTAATTGCTGGTTTATTTTTATTGTGATCTGGTATTTAGCGACCTGCTTGGCCAGTTAGACACTAACAAGTCAATGGGACCTGATGGGATTCACCCGAGGGTGCTGAGAGAGCTGGCAGATGTGCTTGCCAAACCCCTTTCCATCATCTACCAGAAATCCTGTCAGACTGGGGAAGCTCCACTCGGCTGGAGGCTGGCAGATGTGACACCCATATATAAGAAGGGCCGGAAGGAGGATCCGGGGAACTACAGGCCTGTCAGTCTGACCTCAGTCCCTGGGAAGATCATGGAGAGGGTCATCTTGGGAGCTATCATGCAGCACATGCGTGATGGCCAGGGGATCAGGCCTGGTCAACATGGGTTTACAAAAGGTAGATGCTGTCAAACTGACCTGATCACCTTCTATGACAAGGTGACCCGCTTAATGGACAAGGGGAAGGCTGTGGATGTGGTCTACCTGGACTTCAGTAAAGCCTTTGACATGGTTTCTCACAGCATTCTGACTGAGAAACTGGCTGCCACTGGTCTGGACAGGTGGACCCTCAGCTGGGTTAAAAACTGGCTGGATGGACGGGCCCAAAGGGTGGTGGGGAATGGAAAAAAATCCAGCTGGAGGCCGGTCATGAGTGGCGTCCCCCAGGGCTCAGTCCTGGGTCCAGACTTGTTCAACATCTTTATCAGTGACCTCGATGAAGGGATTGAATGCTCCCTCAGTAAGTTTGCAGATGACACTAAACTAGGAGGAAGTGTTGATCTGCCTGAGGGTAGGGAGGCTCTTCAGAGGGATCTGAACAGACTGGACCGATGGGCTGAGACCAACGGGATGAAGTTTAACATGGCCAAGTGTAGAGTGCTGCACATGGGACATAACAACCCCATGCAGCGCTACAGGCTTGGGGGAGACTGGCTGGAGAGCTGTCAGGAAGAGAAGGACCTGGGGGTGTTGGTTGACAGCAGGCTGAATATGAGCCAGCAGTGTGCCCAGGCAGCCAAGAAGGCCAATGGCATCCTGGCTTGTATCAAAAACAGTGTGACCAGTAGGTCTAGGGGGGTAATTGTGCCCCTGTACTCGGCATTGGTGAGGCCACACCTTGAGTACTGTGCCCAGTTCTGGGCTCCCCACCATAAAAAGGACATTTAGGTCCTTGGGCAAGTGCAGAGAAGGGCAGCCAGGCTGGTGAAGGGGCTGGAGGGCAAATCATATGAGGAACGGCTGAGGGAGCTGGGGCTGTTTAGCCTGGAGAAGAGGAGGCTGAGGGGAGACCTTATCACCACCTACAACTACCTGAAGGGAGGTTGTAGAGAGGTGGGCAATGGTCTCTTCAGCCAGGTGACAGGAGATATGACAAGGGGAAATGGCATGAAGCTGTGCCAGGGCAGGTTTAGATTGGATATTAGAAAAAAACTTTTTACTGAAAGAGTTGTCAGGGCTGGAACAGGCTGCCCAGGGAGGTGGTTGAGTCACCATCCCTGGATGTGTTCAAAAAAAGGGTAGATGAGGTACTTAGGGATATGGTTTAGCTTAGGATGGGAATGGTTGGACTCGATGATCTTCAAAGTTCTCTTCCAACCTTGTGTGTGTGATATTTAATGTTGAGTTTTAATGCTGTGCCTTCAGTGCTGCTCTTTTGGATGCTTTCTCTACTACCCATATCTTTAAAACATATGTTATTAGAAAGCTACTTAATAGAAATTGCTTGGCAATGCATTTAAAGAGAGAAACCTTTTTAGTTACTACTTTGTAAGCGTTTACTCATAGTGAGCCTGCTGAAATAGTAGGTTTTAAAAAAGACAGTTATTTACGTACTTATAAATTAAGTATATCTAGGAATGAATTAATAAGGATTTTGAAATGTTAATGTCATGGAAGAACCTAGCCCATAAAATTAGCTTTTTAGATAAACTGTCTGGTGTAATTTAGTGGAGCACTGGGGATACTGACATGCAATGATTGTTTAAGATGATAAATTATTAGCTATGAGTAGTCTTTGGTGGTTGTTTTTAATTCATTGTATTTATTTTAACATGCAAGTTCAAGGTCTCTTGGAAACCTTACCTAATTCTCCATTGGCCCAGACAAAAATTAATCATGGCCATTACAAGCACTTAGTAAGTCCAGTAGCAGCATTACCAAGTTAGCAAGGAAAATGACTTTTAGTGATGGAACTTACTAGTTCTCGGGTTGGGTTTTTTGGTTCATTTTGGTTTTTCTACTAGGTCAGCTTATGTTAACAGAGAATCTCATCAGTATCTCTGTTTCTTGGTGTTGTTAGGTGCTTCTGAGAACCTTTAATCTTATTGGTCTTCTACTTGCCAGCAAAGCTCTGTAATTTTTTGTACGTTTGCCTAAAAATGTACTTGGGGGAGAGGTATGGTTTGGATAGCTCACTTTGGTTTTGTCTCTTTAAAATAAATAAAAAAAAAAATCCTGCCCAAGAAACTGTCATAGACACTGCTTTCAGGACATGAGTAATTATATCGTTATCAACGAAGGAATCATGATGAGTGGGTATGATAATTTTTTTAAAAGATGGTTTTGTCATCTTTGGGGTTACAGCTTGTGTTGTACTGTTAAAACTGAGTATAGTGAAATGTATAACCAAAACATAAGTTTATCTTGGATACACCTGTTGAACTTAACTCTTTTAACTGAAATTCCCTCTGATTGTTCTTATTCAACCATGAACTTAGACTAGTATCTTGTAGAGCAGTGCCTTTTCTTCAGATCTGATTTGCTGTGTCCAGACTAGTTTCTTTTACTTTTGTCTCATATCTTCTTGCCTACTTATATCTAGCTGGCAGAGAAAGCTCAATGTCTGAGATACAGATCTAGGCCTTTATTTCTCTCTGTCTCCTGCAGAACACGTCTGTTATGCTTTTTACTTACACATTTATGCCCACAAACCAGTATCACTTTTGAGGGCACTTTTTTTTTTCCCCAGTCGTTGTATTTGTACCTAAATCTAAATTTGGGAAGCTAATCAGAAAGAAGATTAGTTTAACATAAGCATAATGTGTTTAAACTGTAATTAAACCAGGGACCTGAGATTTCTCCAGGTGGCATTCTGGTTTGGCTACAAAAATATTGGAAGTTTGAAGGGCTGTGTTCTGCCAGTGTGTTCATGCTGCTGCCCCACACCCCTTCCCCCTTCAACATGCGTGTGTTGGTGTTGGACCCACATGGTGCTGCCATCTCCCAGGCTCTTAGTTCTGGGGTGCTTAGTGCTAGGAGATGAGTACTAGCTTGGTCTGTGTGGCAGGGACAGAGGGATGAGGTGATATGGGAGAGGAAGCAAATTCTGGACCCGTGTGAGTAGCTAGAATTTAATCTTCACCTAAGGGAACAATAATTAAGTCATTACCTTTTTTTTTTTTTTTTTACTGTTCAGTTATTGATTATGATTTCAAAATTGTTAACTACACTAATCTAAATCTACCACAGATCTTGGTGAGGTAAGTTGTGGTTTAGTCATCTGTCAGCTCTGCTACAACATTTGTCTGGGCTCTGAATGCCACATTTTTTTAATTTTTCCTGCTTGTGATGCTGAATACATTACTTCTATTCTGTTCTTCTGCTGCTTGTGCATAAAATAGAAGTGTTTATCTTTGCTTTTCAGTATTTTTCTTAGCTTGTTTCTGCCCTATTGGATTAATGTTCTTCTTCACTTCTAAGATATTGGTTCTTCTTTATAGCTGAGTCATGAAATTAGTGCCATTATTTTTGCAAAGCTACTAATAAAAAAGTACCCTTGCAGCTTTACTCATGTGTAGCCCCTTTTACTTTGGGGGAACTCAGTGTAAGTATCCACAAAACTTCCCCACCATACTTTTTCAGCTTGGCTTAAGCTCCAAAATGTTCCTTCATGGCAGATAGTATTGTGGGGACTTTTTACACCAGCTAAGTTTTTCCTCCTTATTTCTTGGAAGTGTTCCAAGGTGTTGGTTAGTTTCTTGAGCTTTACTTGTTTCTTAATATCTTCCTATCTATATATATTGTTATCTATATAGTGTTTGGCCTGTCTATAACTACAATATACAGAACTCAAGGGGAAATAGTTACACTTTTTTATTTTTAATCTCTTCCCCTCTTAAGAGTGTTTTTATTTCTTCTAAGAAGAACTGCCATAGCCCTTTCCTGTAAGTTTGAAATAGAAACTTGGAAACGGTGGACAGGCAGGTGTGGCAATGGAGATAGCATTATGGAAATGAGAACAGAAAAGCAAGATGAATGAAAGTGATCAAAGGGCTGGAACACCTCTCCTATGAAGACAGGCTGAGAGAGTTCTGCTTGTTCAGCCTGGAGAAGAGAAGGCTCCAAGGGGAGCCATGTTCCTCCATGACATCCAGTACCTGAAAGGTGTCTGAGCTGAAAGGGGCTCTGAGCGACCTGATCTAGTGAAGATGTCCCTGCTCACTGCAGGGGGATTGGACTAGGTGACCTTTAAAGGTCCCTTCCAACCCAATACATTCTGTGAGTCTATGAAATGGAGGCTGGAGAGAGTTTAGAAGAAACAATGTTGAATTGGATTTGCCAATTTCAAGCCTAATTAAACTGTATTTCTAAGTGTTTAATAATATGCTATTAAACAAATTGCAAATAACCAAGCAGTTTGACCGTAAAATAATGGGTGACTCTGTTGTCCGAAAAGCAGGTTTGTTACCCAGTTTGTTACCCAGTGTGCAACAAGCCAGTTCCCACACACAGGGCAGATACAGCTTTTATTCGGTTCTGGGTGCTTGGTGGGTGTGGGAAATGGAAGAGCAGCCCTGGAAAAGCGACACAGCTATGCTTGTTGGAGGGAAGCTGTGAAAGGAAGAGAAAGAAGCAGTAAAGCAGGAGATGGAGGGTCTTGTAGAGATGTAAGTTGGTGTCTTGTTCAGCAGGGAGGTGACACGGTGTGCTTTGTAGCATTATGGAAGGGAAGGTATAGACAGAAAGACTCCCGCACAGAGGGAGTTCTCCTGGGTGGCACAATCTTTTGTTTGTGGAATGTTGTGGTTCTTGTATTAATGAAAAGTCCTGAAACCTGACTCCAGGCTGCTGCATCAGCCATTGCTCAGTCGTTACTAAAGTTGTCTTCGATCTACCACAATCAGAGTCCATCACTTTCAATACACCACAGGTGGGTTTCCACAAATCAAGTGTACCAAAAGGCAGCACTTTCATTATATTCATCCTTTTCTTTAATCACTGCATCTGTGTGGAAGAAGGGTCTGCACCTGGGAAAGGGTTGTCTTGAACTGTGGGTGTGTTTTTTTACTATTATAATGAAGACAGTTCAGTTAGGGGTGCTTTGTCTGGACTTTGGTTTTCACTGCCAACCAGGCTGTGTGGTTGGAGATGGAGATACCTTGCTTAGGTGTTCTTAGCATTCCAGGACAGTTGGTTTACAGGTGTTCCTTTAACCAATTTCCTTTGATGCTTTTCTTAGCAACCACCTAGCAACTATCTGCAATCATTCTTAATTACGGAGTCATTGTAATACGGAGCCACGGTTAACTTTTAAGTTTGATGATAGATATCAACTCTGCATGATTTTGTAGCTTAGTGTTCAGTGCAGTGGGAAACCTGCTGATGGCTTGCTCTCTCTCCTCTTTTCCAGGAAGCGAAGGTTTGTCAATGCTAGCTGAACAAGTGGCATCGGAAATGGGCCATTCTGCAAGTATGCAGAGAGGAAACAGTTGCAGCCCTGAAAGAATGGATTTTGTGTTTTCACAGAATAAAAGAAAGCGACTTGCCCCTACTCTAATGGGTCCAAATGTGGTATGCTTCAACAAACACTAGTCCTTTGTTTTGAAGCCAATTTAAATGTTATTAGAATGTCTTTTTTCCTTCACTTTTGTATGCTCATTTGATGACATCCCGATGAAGAAGTGTGGGCAGGATATACATGTAGTACACAGAAGCTTCTAGCAAATTTAAAACCTCGCTGTGCTGGATACTGTACATGTGTATAACAACTTGTGTCCAGTGGACAGTAATTTAAACAAATTTCCCACATAGGTGCTCTTATTTTTTCAGTAAAAAGCTCTTTGTGCAGTTTAGGATAATAAGAGTCAAAACTTAATGTTGAATAAGGATTTGTCTCCATGAACGATTCTGTCCAAAGTCAGACTATGTATATTTTTAACTTTGAGGCAGTCTGAAGCTTGGTTCATGGCATCATACAAAGGTTAATTCCTAGATTCCAACAGTCAGGGTGTATTTAGTGCTGTAAAAGCAGCTCCAATCTGTTTAATTCTGCCTGTTAGAAAACAAACAAAACCAGCCCCCTCAACCATCCTTTTCTAAAATAAGACTTGGTTAAATATGACACAAAAGACTCATGTATGGTGGACAGAAACTGCTCCTATCCAGTAAAAGAAAAATGTCAAAATTATCCAGGTGGTGGCACTGTTGATTCCTGTCTAAAAGCAGGTTTCAAGCAGTAGGAAAACTACATCTTTTAGCTTGTGAATAAACATTTTTATAGCTTCTGCAGGCATAGTTGTACTCATTGAAATATGTATACTTTTAAAATCAAAATTATTTATTTAAATTAGTGTAAAAATCTACATGGAGTCTCATAATTACATAAGCCTGGCTCTTTAGTGCGCATATAGTCAGATGAGAAAGTTGTGGCCTGAGAATAACAAAATAAAAATGCATATTACTGTATAAATTTGCAAGAGGTTTATGTTGAACCAGAATAAGGCTCTCTTAAACCAAAAGTGAGGTGAATATTCATAGGACTTAACCACAGGTACTCAAACTAAGTGTCTGTGTCACTTCTGTCTCACTTCCTTGGGCCCTTTTGTAGCCAGGGGAAAGAATGTAGCTTCAACTGAAAGTCTTCAAGTTGGATTCCTAACAGGTTCTCTCTGTAGTTTGAATTCTTTCATTATTCAAAACACTGAAAGCTCTTTATGTCATTTCCCAGGTGAGAACCAGGGAAGGGGAATATGAAGATAGTGACGGCATCATTTATGAGTATGAACCGGATTATGAATGCGTAAGTTCATCCCCTTTCGTTTGGCTGACTCTGAAAAGCTGCTCTGGGGATGCACATTTTGGGGTGGACCAAAATAACATGGGAGGCTTGAGGCTGGGATTTATTGGGCTAATGTGATATCCTAAGACTGTGTATATATTGATACCTTACATTCTCTTTTTTTTTTTTCTTTTACTTTATGTATTTTAATGCAAAAGGGGAGTATTGTTTCTGAAGCTTCCTATACTGAAGCTTCCTATGCTGGAGATCACCAGAAAACTCTTATGGAGGTCCTCAGTTATTGCCAGGTAATTTTGTTATTGTTGTTGTTTAAATGTAATTTCAGTGATAATTTTAGTTAGATTTCAGGGAGATCTGCAGCCTGTTTGATAACCTATGGCTTCAGTCTTTCCAGTTATTCATTTGTTAGTTTCCCATTTCAGTGCAGTATTTTCAATGAAAAAAAGAAAAAAAATCTTCTACTTACACGTTCTCTGAACTTTTCATATTGTATCTGACAAGAATACTTTTCAAATATTAAGCTGTAATATAAAATTTTAAGTATAATGATTTATTGGCTTTACAGTAATGGGAAAGATCTGACTGTCATACACACTCAGCTTTTGAACATAAACAAGACTTGCAAATGTCTGCAAAAATCCCAGTACTGTTGTTTGGGCAAGTTCTTTGCTTTTGACTTCTGAAGCAGTAGCTGGCAAGATAGAAAATCATTGCACTGAAAATTAAAAGCATCCCATATTTATTCAGGTGAACACTTATGAGACTCTGGATTCACAGTAGTCTACAGAGTGAGAGACAATCAGGCCATGTTTTAGGGCGGATAATAGTTAGTGGCTTGTAGCCAAGTGTTAATGTCTTGTGAGTCTCTTCAAGCATATATTCGGCAATGCTGTGAAAGAAAATTGACTGATATTGTGTGAGTAATGTTCTTGAGCTAGTCTGGGAATGCGTGCAGGTATTGCAAGTAGCAGTAATGAGAAGCCATAGTCTCTTTTGCTGCCTACCTAGCCCCTTTCTGTCTCTTCCTCCTAGTAAATCTGGGCTACATGAAGCCTTTTAATAATGCCTGTACTGGCCATAATGATTGAAGGTCTCTCAGTGCTCCCTTGAATGCTTCTAAATTTTGGGAAGATTTATGGATCTTGGTTTGTGGGGTTTTTTTTGTCTAAGGTGTTGGGTTTTTTTTAAAGACAGCTGTCATATTGGAACTGAAGCCAAGTTCCAGCTGTCCTAGCCTTTCTTTGTAAGAGACATGCTCCCATTCCGTCATCATCTTCATGGATCTTCACTGGACTCTTTCTAGTATGTCTATGTCTCTTGTACTGGGGAGCCCAGAGCTGGAGCCAGTACTCCAGGTGTGGCCTCACCGGTGCTGAGGAGAGGAGAAGGATCACCTCCCTTGACTTGCTGGCAGTACTGTGACTAATGCAGCCCAGGGCACCAACAGCCTTCTTTGCAGCAAGGGCACACTGCTAGCTCACATTGAACTTAGTGATCACCAGGGGATCCCGTGTTCTTCCTGCTAAGCTGCTTCCCAGCTGACTGACCCCCAGCATGTACTGGTGCTGGGGGTTGTTCCTCCACAGCATGTTGTACTTTATTGAACTTAATGAGGTTCCTGTTGGCCCGTTTCTCCTGTCTGTGGAGGTTCCTCTGGATGGCAGCAGGACCCCCCTGGTGTATCATCTGCTCCTGTCAGCCTGGTGTCGGCTTCAGCCTTGCTGAGGGTACCCTCTGCCTCTGCCCCATCATCCAGATCATTAATGAAGATGTTAATCAGGATCAGACCCAGAGTGACCCCTGAGGTACCCCATTAGTCACTGGCTTCCAACTAGACTTTGTGCTGCTGATGACCAGAAGCTGCAAGAATAAACTTCTCTGAACATTCTTTTTATTGTGATATTTACCGTTGTTATTTGCGTTTTATATCTAATATATCTATTTTGGTCTTTAACACGCTTACAGAATGTATATATTAGCTATAGATGCTACCCAGTTTTAGGAAGGGAATTTCGCCCTTAATGGGACTTTCTTGATTTCTTCAGCCTTAAATTGGATTCTTGTGGGACAATACTGTTTTCACCCTTGTGTTTGTTGTCAGGCCATGTACGATGCTATTCAGAAATTGGATAAGAAATTTGACCTGCTTCATCGGAAGGTCTCAGAAATGCAGCATATTCGTGTAAAGCCACTGTTGCTCAAACCTGTGAGTATCAATGACCAGACATAGTAATTTTTTCCTTTAATTCTCTCTCTTCCTCTGATACCTTATTAAAAAAAAAATCTTCTTCTACTAAGATGAAAAATAGTAGCAAAGTAGTAGACTGAAAATCCATTTCAATTTAATTATTTTAGATTTTTTATCATAAGGTAGCTTCAATCTCCTGTGTTGTTATTGACCGGTGGTCACATAATGGCCAGTGGGCCCCATCACATTCTGGATGCTGTGATAGATGCTGTAAAATTCTGTTTGCATTGGAAGGAACAGAAATGAATTGTGCAGGTTACGTGTTGAACTTGGGTATATTGGTGTTACTGCTTTACAGGATGTGGTGTAGTGTCTCATTGGCTTCTCTGGGTAGAAAGGAGTTTATGCGTCACTCCCGCAGGCTGGTTCAAGTCACTAACTGATTTTTACATCTCAGCAGTGTGGTGTTCTATCCACTAAAGTATAGAGCTGTTGGGGTTTTTTTTTCTAATGAAATAGTTTTCTCTCAAAATCTTTAAGAAGGCTTGCTACTGAGTGCATGTTATCCATTTTGTTCCTGTGGTCAGTCCACTGATAAGTAAGGAGACAGAAAAAGAGTCTGGTAACAGTGCTCTCTAACAGTAAAACATAACAGATGATTTTTTAAGAGGGTCATAAAATCCATGATGCTTCTTTGTCAACGCTACTGCAAAGCTTTTAAGGTGGCAGAGGTGCTCCTGCTGCCAGGAGCTGTCAAGGCATCAGTAAGGCCCTTTGCTTTAAGGGTGGGTAAAAGTGATGGTTTTCTCATGCATGTCAGTTATCTGTAGGATACTAGGTTTTATTTGGCAATCTGTCTTTGTCGACAACTCCAAGCTTGTACTGACTACACATCCAAAAATACGAGATTCAGGGAACAAGCTGGTCTTGTCAGCTATGCTTGAACCCTGAAACCTCGGTGCTCTTACCCACCCCTTTCACCGTGTGTGGTGACAACTGCTTTAGAGTTCATATTTAAAATTACCTGAGCTGATTTTTCTGACGAAAGCTTTTATTCTGTAAGTTGTGAGGGGGAAGCTAGCAAATGCAACCTGCCAGTCATTTTCTTCTGTTAGCCCTTTATCTTTAAAACCATCAGGAATGCTGTAGATCTTTTTAAAATAACTATAGCATTGTTGTATCTGTGATGAGCTAAGGGTATACATAAGAAAAGGTTGGTGGTAAAGGTACTTTTTTTCTTTTTTGTCGTCTTAGATCAACTCCAATATCTTGAGAAAGGGGCAGACTTTCAGACACACAAGCCTTCTCGCAGGTCATAGATGTTTAAAAGTTACTAGGGTGGAATACAATCAGATTGGTGTAAACAATAACTTTTTATAAAAGCTGCCCACACATCCCCAAAAAACCCAAACCCACATGTCATCTATACTTGATAGCTCCTCATTTGATTTTTGTGATTTGTATTTTCAACTAGAACATGTGTTTTAAGGTGTTTATGTTTCTTAACAAAAGTACTCCAAGTGGTGGAAAGCATAGCCCATCTCTGTGTCTGTCTTAGTCTCTTCAGAATGTTCCACTGTAGGTGAGATCTGGATGCGTTCAGCTAGCAAATGAAAAATGAAGAGGCAGTCAGGAGAGTAAGCAATTTATTTTTTTTTTCTTGTTTAAAAGGAAGCTAACAAGGCAGTGGAGACATCCCTTGAAAATTCAGCAGACTGGGTCAATGGCTGACAAATTTCAACTTTCATTTTGCCTATCCTTTTTTTTAATGGAGCTTTTCTTAAGAGCCTTTACAAAACTGCCTTTCTCATTATATATTTATCTGGTTTTTTTTAGAAAGCACTTGTGCTAGCACCCTAGGTGGAAAAAGCTTGAGAAACACCGAGGCTGACCAGATAAGCTCCTTTTATTCTCACTTGTAGTTCCAACACTAAAAAGTAGATGGAAGGTTTAAAAAGTAATAGGGCTGGTTTCATACTTGAAGCCAAATGAAGAGTCTGTTGCCAGTAGCATAACTACTAAAATCTAATATTAAGGGTTTGCAAAAGAAAAAACAAAAGACCAGATATGTCTAATCTTACCTCTTGGTTGTTTTCTGAATCACATTTACAGAAACCAGTTGGATTTGCATACAGAAGTCCCAGTCACTTGCCCCAAGGCAAAATAAGAGTACAAAAATCCATGGAAAGGGAATCAAGTCTTCACCTCTCTTCACCCAGCCAGGGAAGGCATAGCCCAGTCATCAGGGTTGCTCTACAGAATGGCCACGTTCAGGTCAACTCCACCATAAAACATGTTGGGCAGAGTACTCAGCTGGAGTCGCAGCAGCCTGTCTGCAGGCAGAGCCCACCGCTCCCCACTATAGTTTCTACACATTCGTTGCATTCATCCTACTCAGCAGCTAACAGGATGCCCGACCCTTCCCCACGGTCAAATTTTGTAGCCAACATTGTAGAAAGTACAGCCAGTGTTGCATCTTCACCAGTGGCATCGTCATCCATGCCAGCACCCTCTGACACCAGTTTGGGAAACGGTGCTGTGGTGGTGAACTACAGAAATGCATCTGGGAGCATGAACATCAGTGAAGAGCTACCATCTTCCTCGGTCTCCATCAATCCTAGTTTTGGTGAGTTCCTTTGTAATAAATACTGAGAAACGAAGGCCAAAAAAAATTGCTGCTAGCATAAAATAAATATGCCTAAAGAAACCTTTCAGTCATTATTTAGCAAAAGGAAAGGAGCAGAGGTGGCTGCTCTACAAATATTTCTATAATGGCACCTCTGCAGTGTATGTACAGTTGGGTAGACTCCCACAAACCTCTGATTTACAGTGTGTGCTTTGGGTTCTTTTAAGACTGGGCCCTCTTTTTCTCTGTTGGTGCTCTCTATGTAAATGATTTGTAAACCTGTGTATATGTCATGTCATGTGTGCTTGCTCTGCCTATGTTTAAGAAGCCCGTAAGTGAGGCATATGCCTCTATGCCCATTTTGCATTTAAGAAAGCAGCTTACTTGATTTGTGCGAAGGTAATACCTGTTTTCGTCTTGTGAAGGGTTTTATCAGTGAAAAATCTGTTCTGTCCTCAAATCCAATGTGCTTGGGTTTTTTTCAAAATATTTAATTCCACGTAAAATGAAGAATTCAGTAGATTGCTGCATTACAGTAAAATATCACCATGTTTTAAAAACTAATGAGTTTCTTCTTAAAGTATAAATGCCCTGAATTATGTGGAAAGCTGGGCTATGAGGTTTGGTATGCAGCTGAAGAGCTGCATGAGTAATAGGTGAAATACAGAATCAGAATCACAGAATCACAAGGTTGGAAAAGACCTTTAAGATCATCAAGTCCAAATGTTCCCATCCTAAGCTAAACCATATCCCTAAGTACCTCATCTACCCTTTTTTTAAACACATACAATGTCGGTGACTCAACGCCCTCCCTGGGCAGCCTGTTCCAGGCCCTGACAACTCTTTCAGTGAAGAACTTTTTCCTAACATCTAATGTGAACCTGCCCTGGCACAGCTTTGTGCCATTTCCCTTTGTCATATCTCCTGTCACCTGGCTGAAGAGACCATCACCCACCTCTCTATAACCTCCCTTCAGGTAGTTGTAGGCAGTGATAAGGTCTCCCCTCAGCCTTCTCCAGGCTAAACATCCCCAGCTCCCTCAGCCACTCCTCATGATTTGCCCTCCAGCTCCTTCACCAGCCTGGTTGCCCTTCTCTGGACTCCCTCAAGGACCTCAATGTCCTTCTTATGGTGAGGAGCCCAGAACTGGATACAGTAACCCAGAACTGGACACAGTAACACCTGTCTGTGATTTTATAAACATTGTACAATTTAGAGTACTATGTATGGATATGCCATTCTTAGGAGTGTCTGCCTTCAAAAAGTAGGTGGTTTCTCTGTGTATGCAGAATAGTCCAGTCTGAATGTTTTGAGAACTTGCATTTAGTGTATTTTCTTGGGTTGTGTTATTCCAGTTAGTTGTGTTGGGGGTTAATGTGAATTAAAAAGATACTTCTGTTCCCATTCCAAATTAAAGCTGCTTTTACAAGAGCAAAGTTAAGTAACACGTTGCAGAACTAGCAGTAGTAGAGAGTAAAACCACAGAGGTGAAGAGAGAGAGTTCGAAAAAGTTTGGGGTTTGTAACAACTTGCTTGGGTTTTTTAATTTGTTTTTTCTTTTTCTTTACATGTTTTCATTTTACAAAAGAATTTGTTGGTGACCCAGTGAGAAACGTAAAAGTTCTTGGCAACTATCTGATGAAAGCTCGGCAGAAGACTAAGCCCAAGTACGCAGCACGCTACTTAGTTCGTGTCTTGTTCCCCAAGGAAACCTTGCTGTGCAGCGTTATGGGAGCCAGCGGGCGAGGGCGCAGAACACTGGATCCAAATAAAATTGCTGCAATAAGAGGTATACTGCCTTTCAAAATGTACAGATTTACTGTTTTTAATATTTAACAAAGTCTTTTTTTAACTTAGAAGCAGCCCTTTTCTGAATGCCTCTGCTAATCGTTGTCTAGCAACTGGTGAACTGGTACATGCGGTAGTGGATGTGTCCCACTCTGTCTTCTGGGTTTTGAAATCCCTGCTTTGTAATCCTCAGTGTTTGCTTTTCTTCAACGTGCATACAGAAATTCTGATTTCTTCTACTTTTCTGCACTTCATGTTCATCAGTCACGCTGACTGTTTCTAAACTTTTCATTATAACTTCTTTGTGTGTTGTGTGTGGCACAGGGTTTACGGAGTTTTTGTTGTGGGTTTTTTTCGTTCAGATTTTGGTTTATGGTGACAGTATACATGGGACAAACATTAACTGATGATTCTTAAATACACTTTCTTTTTAAGTTCACTTCTCTTGTTTGTTTGAGAAATGTTGAAGACAGAGAGAGCTTTTCTATTTTTTAAAATGTCAAGCCGTTTATGCAGATCCCATGGCACGTGTGCATCAATCTATACACCTCCTTCTTCCTTTTTAAAGGGTGGGAGATTACTTAAGCCATCTGAAGTACTTGCAGCATCAGCATTTACTGTTTTTTCTTTTTTGGTGGTGTTTTCTTCTTTTTTCTAAAAAATAAATTTAGTGTCCTACATCACACCTTTCTCCTAATCTACCAGGAAACGCTTAATAATAAATGTATTATTCACAGCACCTCAAAAAAAAGTATCAGTGCTCATCTTAAATTCATGGTGCTGCTTATCTTTGAAATGTGAGTTTATTATCTCTTTAATTAAAGCTGGTAATCTAGAGCTGCTAAATAGAGGATAGTAGACATGGCGCATTTCTTAGCTTTCTAATTAGAATACTTTTAAATACTGCTTTTTCTCATGAAGCTTAAAAAATATCTACACTTTATATGCAGAATTTCTGGGAACTACCTTTCCAAACTATGATTTGAGCGAGCATGGAAAAGACTGGAAAACCTGTGTCACCAACGTCAATGCTATGATCCAGTGTTTGCGCTGTGAAACCAAAATAAAACCGGTAAGTTGTCTCAAGGTGATAATTTATTAAATGCTAAGCTTGTGCTTCTCTCTCAAATTAATTGTTTGAACTCCTCATTGTCTGAGTGCTCTAATTAGCAATTCCTCAGGTTATCTCTCAGCGTTGCTTGACATAGGCCTGCTGACTGCAGCAGTAGTTCCGTGTGGGGAATACTGGAAGCACATAGCTTTCTCTTGCTCTGCCTCTTCCTGCTCCTGTGTCCCGCATTCAGGTAAAAGATGTATAAATGTAGGATCCTAAAAAGAAAGTGCTGTGAATCTTGCCTGGAAGTGGTGTCAAATTTGACTGCAAGCTCAAACTTGTAGCTGCTAGTGCTGTTTTCACAGGCTTTCCTTCAGATACACCCAACCATTCATTTCAACCTTATATTGAGTGAAACATCACTCCCAAAACACCTGTGACTTTATTTACCTCTGTTTCTAAAAAGCTTTGTGCAAATCTGTGAATATTTAGTATGTTTCACATGTGGCTTCCATGATTGAAAATCCAGAGTACCTATATTGTAAATATCTGAAATCTAATTTATGCTAAATGGGAAGTGAACTGGAACACTAATTAGAAAGCTGGTAGCCTTCTCCTGGTGCATGTGCTAACCTCATTTAATGTTTCAGGAGACAGCTGAAGGGAAAGAAAAAGTGTCTGTTGCTCCAGATACGTCTCACTGTGCAGATTTAAGTTATAATGAAGATAGTGAAGGCAACTCTCAAAACTCTCAGAAAACGTCCAGCTCCACAACTGACACATCCCAGAATTTGGGATTGGATAAATTTCCAGAAGCTTTCCATGGACCTCCAATCAACAGAACACAGTCTTTGGAGCCTATGGGTAAACTCAAAAATTTTCATCTTCAGGAATTTTTGTTACATTTTAAATGGTCAGTGAGAAGCAGAAGATGCTACTGTAGATTAAATTGTGTATTAAAGGGATTTGCTGGACTGTGTGACTCTTCCTCTTAAGGCTTATCTATAATAGGTCTTCATGGGAGCAAGCAAGAACATTATCTGGCTATCAGTGTCCCATAATGCATATCCACTGTAAGACTGCTAAGTTCAACTGTAAGATACTCAGTTCAGTTTCTCTGAATAATTATTTTTCAATAATTACTCCATAATTGCCTTATTATTTCTATTATTTTATTACTTGGTAGATATTCTACCTTAGTGGAGTAAACTAGCTCAGAATATCTATTGAATGTTATTGCAGTTTCAGAAGAAAAGCACACCTTTTTGTAAAATTGACAATTTAGGACAAAAATCTTAAAACAGACTCAATGTTTTCTTATTAATAAAACTGCACAACATACAAAGGTATTAAAAAAATATCCATGTTCAGCATGTGATCTCTCTAGAGAGATCCAAGGAAAATGAGCTGAGATTAGTTGCCTTTGGAAATAATTCATTTGATTAGAGACACTTTGAGGCTCTATCAACCTGCTCCTGCATGCAAGATGCATTGGTACTATTATGATCCCACCAACATCCTGATTTTTGCCTTTTTTTTTTTTTTTTTAGAGGTTTGCAGTGAAGCCAGGAAAAAGTAGTTTAAAAAATACTCCCTCTCTATTTTCAGTCTCCACTTAAAGGATCTAAGCTTCATTGAAATAGCAGAACTTCTTATTTGCTTATGCAATTGAAATAGCATCATGTTTTCATGTGAGAAGAAAACAGTTTAGAAAGCAACCATTAGTAATGCAGCTTGTGTTGCTAGCATTCCTCAAAGTAAACCAGGAGTGGTGTTACATAGTTAGGCAGGGTTTTTCAGCTCCTTGGACACCTGTCTGCAATCTGTTGCACTGTGACTTAGTTTTAGTGTAATACAGCCACACTGATGTATGGTCAATATGGAATAAGTAAAATTTCTCTTGCTCTCTCTCTCTCTCTGTGACATCCTTTCTAGAACTTCTTGGGAGCCCGTGGCGCAACGTTCAGTTACCTTTCTCAGTCATTTATGTGGCTAAGGGGAAGTCTCGGCCAGAGCTGTCAGCTCGGTACCTAATTCGTCATTTGTTCACTGAAGACGTGCTGGTAAAAAGCAATGTGTATGGTAATCTTGAACGTGGCATGAGCCCACTGGACTGCAACAGAATCAATGCTCTCAGAGGTAGGTAAGAATATCTCTGCTCAGATGATAAAGTGGGGAAATTAATGAGAGTGATTACTTTTGTGTCCTATGAACAAACCGTGAAGTTTCAGAACTAAGTCTGTAAAACTCTCCTGACAGGTATTAGTGTAAGCAGTGGAACAAGCTGGGAGAAAGGAGATGAAGTTATATTTAAAAACTCGAGGAAGTCTGGCTCACAAACCTGGTTCATATGAGGAGACTCAGTCTCCATGGCATCTGCTTGAAAGGGCAACGCAGTGAGAGATGAAAGCAGTCCCAGAGGACTCTGGAGGGTATTGGGGATAATTGCTTGATACAGGGACTAGGTAGGCCAGCTAGACGTAGTGCACAGCAGGTTATGCCACTCTTCACAAAGAAGGTCAGGGTGTGATACTTGGTGACAGTATTGCCTGCAGAGGCTATGAAATAATGTACTGCAAGAACCCTGAGTAAAGTTTAAAAGGTCTGACAGTACCAACCATGTAGCTTAGAGCAGGCTTCAGCTTATTTGGCAAACTTGTAGGTGGCAGCTTGTGAGAGACAGCTCTGAAGAGGCGAGAAGGTGAGGAAAGTAAGCAGTTCTTTATGGATGGGCAGTGTTCTGCAACCAAGAGAAATTCCATCCTGACACTGAAGAGAACTGGTAGAGTTATGGGGACACAAGCTTGCCTAAGTAGGGAATTCGTAACTGAGCTCCAGAGCAAAAAAGCAGTATACAGAGAACGGAAGCAGGGACAGCTTATGAAATGGAACTTAGCAATATTGCCTGTGAGTGCTGGAATGGTGCCAAGAAAGCCAAAGCTCAACTCAAGTTGAGATTTGCAAGAAATGTCAAGGGCAGCAAGAAGAGCTTCTACCACAACATTAATAGTAACAGATTAAGCAAGGGCCTGTGGGCCTGTTGCTGAATGGGCTAGGTAACTTGGTGACAGAGTTGGATTGGGCTGAGGTGTTCAGTGCCTCCTCTACCTCAGCCTTCACCGTGAAGGTCTCCCAGTCTGCTGGGTGATGCTGGTGATTTGGAACATTCAGAGTGTTTTTAGCTAGGGTAAATCATGTCTGACCCACCCAATTGCTTTGTGTGCAAAAATGACTGGATTTATAGATGAGAGATAAGCAGTAACTGTCACGTAGACTAATTTTTTATTGGGATTTTTTTTTCTTTTAGCAAGGCTTTCAGTGCTGTCACTGCCAGTATTCTGGTATTCCTCTTAGGATGCTGCAGTTTGGATAGGTGGGACCACCAGTTAAAGGAACTAGTTGGATAGTCATGCTCAGAGGGTACCAGGTCATGCTCTACTTGAACGACTGACACAGGGAGTACTGCAGGATTCTGTCCTGGTACCTGTTCTGTTTAACATGTTTATCTGTGACTTGGAGGAGGCAATGGAGAAAACTCATCATGGAGAATCAACCACCTCCCAGGGCAGCCTGTTCCAGCCAACTGATGCACAGTCAGCAGATCAAGGGAAAATATTATTTCCCTCTGTTTGGCACTCTTGAGTTTATATTTGGGTTACTGCATTTAGTTTTGGGTCTCCTAGTACCAGAAAGATATATCAATAAAACTGGAGGGCCACCAAGAGGCATAGGAGACTGGAGCACGTGCCTGGTGAAGAAACTGGGCTTACTTAGTCTGGAAAAAAGAAGGCTCCAAGGGGACCTAGTAGCAGCGTGCAACTAGCTGTCTTCTCAGTAAACTCTTAAACTCCAGCAGTTTGCAGCATTGAATGTGGGATGAAGAGAGACCATTGGCATAAATGGAAACAAGAGGGTCACCCTGGGTATGAGCAGGCTCCTTTTCCCCATTAGGACAGTCAGGCAGAGGGGCATATAGGTTTCCCCATGAAGTCGTGCCATCTCCATCCTTCTTCCACAGCTCTGTTGACAAAGCCCTGAGCAACCCTCAGGTTGGAGTAAATATCTCCCAAGGTCCCTCATGGCCTGAGTGACTCTGATGGGAAAGGGACAGGTTCAAGTGCCCTGCCCTTCTAAGGGCTCAGAGGTCAGCTGTCCTTATTCACTTGAGAGGCCCCATTGTGAGAAGAGGTCTCAGCTAATTATTTAGTTGTTGAGAAGCTACAGGTGGGGTAAGGACTGCCGCCAAGGGAACAGGCAGCATTTTGAACCAGACCCCTTTGAGCTACTTGAGTAATGAATCTGTACTACGGTGTGTCTCTTCCAATTTTCCACTGTATGACTATGGACAGCTTTGCCGTTTCCTCAAGATGTCTTCAGGAAACTGGTGTTACTTATTCTGTTTATAAATGCTATTTCAGAAGCAGAGAGAGGGTATGTTATGGGTGGAGTTGTAGCAGATGCTTTGTCTTCTGCGTTTTTTTGGCTTCAACATTAAGACTTCTGGAACATTGATCCATGCTCCTTCCTGAGAGGGAGTCTTCTGTGAGTCTCACTGGGTCCCTCCTGCAAGGCTGGATAAAGTAAGCAGATCTGTGACAGTAGAACCAGCGTAACAGTTAGATAGCAAGTGAGAAGGAGTGTGAAGCAGGTTATCAGAAGAAAAGGTATGTGGGTCATCACACAGAAGAAAAGCTGGCATTATCTAGTAAGAATTAAGCATGGCAAGAAAAGGTCAAATTTAAAAGCTGCTCAGTGGGTTACACACAAGGCTGTGTAGTCCTGGTAGTAGGAATTCTCATTCAGTGCTGTAGCTCTGAGGCCAAGTGACTTGGAATGGTGTGGGAGAGAGCCCAGCATCTACCACAGCCAACAGTTTGTGTATCCTTTGTCAGCACAGTTTATTACAGGAGCAAGCTGGGAATGAAAGAACCTAAGGTGCTCTCGTTTACCCCACCTTTCCTAAAGCAGAGCAAACTGCAAGGGCACAGGGTTGTTTTCTGTGTTATTTCTTTCCTTCAGACCCATTCTTTTCTGGCAAAATAGGTTTACAGGTTCAGAACTACAGTTAAAATTAACAATTTTAAAGAATGATGCTGTATTTAGACTTTTAACTAGTATCATGTGTGAGAAAAATCAAAGAACAAAACTGACATCGTATCAGCTAGATATACCTTTCATTCTGCTAGGCAAATAGGCTAATCAAAACAATGTATTGCCTTTGATTTGCAGTTATAGCTAAGAATTCTTTCTTCATGCTTATTTAAATCTTTTAGGCTTGCTTAGAGTAAACATAATTCAGCTAAACTCAGAAGGACAATCACTCCTCAGTAGTTAAAAAAAAAAAAGGTTTTAAAACCTACTCATTTTACTTGTTGAAGAGGAGAAAGGTACCATAGCCTGCCCTTATTTATTCCATTGCTACCAAACTGAAGTATTTGTTTACTGATCGTGTTGCAGTTTGGTAAGGAACAAACTTTTGCCGTTTTTTCTGTCACTGTTCTTCATCTACAGCTGTGTTACGCTGAATTGCTGTGTGTCATTTTAGTGAATGTAGTGATTTGAGATCCTCTGGAGGAGGGCTTGGTCCTGCCAAACGCTGGCCGTTTCGAAATGGATCCTGAGATTTCTGTGCTCTGGTCGACTGTGTTTAGAAGCTGAAGTTTCTCAGTGCTTCAGGGGATCAAGCCCATGTAGATGGCTACACACCTTGGTTGCCTATTTGATTGTTATGCTTAGACCTTTTGTTACTTTTAAATTAAACAAAAATGGGGGGAATATCTGCCCTCTACCCTGCTCTTCAAACCTTGTAATGTGCCCAGCTGTCCCGTTTTGGTAGCATGTGCTTGTTTTGGGTTAATTACATCAACAAAGCGAATATAGCTTGTGTGAATAATTGATAACTCACTATTCTGTGCGTGTTTATTTTTAGACTTTCTTCAAGAGAATTATCCATCCTTTGATCTGAAGGAAACGGGATATGACTGGAAGGCATGCGTGGCTGCCATAAACAGCACCATCCGCAGTCTCAGGCACGACCATAAAAAGGCCACAAGTAGAATTCGCCAGAAAGCCTTGGCAAGGAAATCGGTGCGTGCGAAGAGTCCTCCACAGAGTCCCACTTCAGTAAAGCCATTTGAAAGTGACACTATCAATCTCATGGACTGAAACATTCTAACATCTGTAGCAAATCTTAATTTAGCAGGTTTTTATAAATCCCAGCTAGAAGCCTATTAACACCGAGCTGTCCTAGAGTTGTCTGCAGTATTTCATTACACCAAATTTAGAAGACTTGGGAAACCTAACTCCTTGTCCAAGTCATATTTATGCTCTGAGAATTTACTCCTGCTGTTCTCTGTAGCACTTGTCATGTGCTTTCCCCTAAAAGCACCTTTTCATCGTTCATTGACTCTTGAAAGATTAATCTGATTAGGAAAGATGCGTTGCGCATTAAGTAAGCAGTAGCAGATAGAAATGTGGACAGGAAGGTATGGTTCTCCTTGGAGGAAGAATCACAGCCAGCTAAATTGTCTCATCATGTGTGAGGAATTAAATTTGCTTTGACAATTGAATATTTTAAGCAAAAATATCTGATGCAGAAAGGAAAAAATATTTTATTGCATCAGCTAATGGCAGACTTTGTAGGATAAGGAAGGAGGCACACAGCAATGTAAGTATAGTTGGTAATGCTTTCTCTGCTCGGATTTAGCTCTGCAAAAGCACAAAAGAAAGCCCCAACCCAAAACAACCATCACACAGTCCTCTTGCTGTTGTATTGACTAACTTGTTCATGGTCTAGCCTTGCCACTTGAATTACGTGTGAGTGTAGAAAGAAGCTTCTCAGAAAGCTTCACGGGAAACCAGTTTCACTACTGAAAGTTGATGCAATGGTGGCATCCAGAATTTTGCCTGTACATGTAGGAGAACCAGGTTTAACTAAACTTATCCTCTCCCAGTGTGGTGGTTTGGCCCTGGCTAGAGGCCAAATGCCCACCAGAGCCACTCGCTCACTCCCCTTTTCAGCTGAAAAAGGGAGAAAAAATATATCGGGAGGCTTAGGATTCAAGATAAGGACAGATAGCACTCTACAATTAGTGCAATGGGCAAAACAGACTCAACACTGAATAAAGAAAATAGAAATTTATTACTACTACAACTACACACCTAGTGAACCAGAATCGGGTAAAGAGAAGTGTGGTCTTAAAGCACCTTCTCCCCACCCCTCCTTTCTTAGCAGACAACTTCACTCATGATTTCACTCCCTTCTTCCCTCCCCAACATGGTGTGGGGAGGGGCAGGGAATAGGGAGTGGTGTTCCTGCAATTCCTCACAAGCTGCTTTCCTTCCCCAGATCCCCCCACCCCTCCCTTCTCTGCAGACTTTAATCATAAATTTGCTCCTTTCTATTCCCAGGGAATGGGAGGGGCAGGGAATGGGGAATGGGGGTTTTCAGTCCATTTCTCTCGAGTTGTCCTTCTTAGCTGGGGAGGGAGAGGGGGGGGCATTCCACACCACCCTCCTTCCCCTGCGACACTGTGGGGTCCCACCCACGGACTTCTCCAGCGTGAGTTCTCTCTATTGGGGAGTCATCTCCACACCACGTGCCTCAGCGTGACTCCCCTCCATGGGTGCCGACCTTTGGGCCCAGACTCCTCTGGCCTCATCCCCCACAGAGTCACAAGTCCCCCGGCAAACCTGCTGTGGCGTGGATCAATCTCTTCACATGCCGTAGATATCTCTGCTCCCCCTCCTTATCCATGGGCTGCAGGGGGACACCCTCTCCACCATGGTCTTTTCCATGGGCTGCAGGAGAATCTCTCTCTCCAGTGCCCCATTCTTCCCCCTGCCTCCTTCGGGCCTGGCCTTGGTGTCCGCGCAGCTTGTTACATCTTCTCACTCCCTTCTCTGGTGGCAAAATGCAGCTGCCTGCAGGTTTTCCTCTCCTATATGTGATTCACAGAGGCGCTGTGACCATCGCCAACTGGCTTGGCCCTGGTCAGCAGCAACTCTGGCCTTGAGTTGGCCGATGTTTACAGTCTGGGGCCTGCAGAGAGCTTCTAGCTGCTGCTTGCAGAAGCCATCTCAGCAGCACAGCTATACTATACAAAACTGTGACACCCAGGCAAAGATTTTGTGACTGCTTTTTGTTAGCAGTAGGATAAACTAGTGAAGTTACTTGTTCTCACTTTTAACTTATATACATAACAGGCAGTGTTTATTAAATACAGTTATAGGACCTGCTTTATTACAAGTTAGGATATGAATAGCCTTATCAGGTGTGAAATTAGTAGTTTAAGGTTCCCTTACCACCTCCTTGCAGAACTCTTCTGTAGGATTTAAGAAATAGGCTGAATTTCTGAAACATTTTACTGCAAATGGTGTACTGCAAATTTGTTTCTTCTGGTTTATTACTAACAAATTCTGCTGTTACTGTTCTACACAATCATTCTTGTAAATGCTGAGAACTGTGTTGTGTGTAGGTAGCACTAATTCCAGATCTCAGAAAAAGCCGAAAATGCTTCTATTTTTTCAGTAGTTTTATGAAACTTTTTCACTATCCTTCAACAGATTTTAATGGTAGAATGATATATTTATTGAATGACCTGTCTGGCACTGAAATCTGTTAGTGTGGTACATACCTATAGCTTCCATATTGAAAAGAGAATTGTATAATTGAATGAAAGTAGGAATAGTTTTCTTGTTTCTGTTTCAAATGTATCGATTTTTGCTAACTTTTATAAAATAACAGTATTTTGTTGTTAGGAATAAACTATTTTACAAATAAAACTAGCTTATAGCTCATGTACATGCTTACGTGTACCTTAAATGTTTCTTGCACCGTGGTTCTACAGAGCAGGTACAGTTTTGTCTGAAATGATTCTTTTATTCTCCTTTCAAGATCCAGGGGTCTGAGGAATCTTCTGATTGAGGTGAGATGATTTCCAGGTTCAGACTCCCTTAGCTGATTCAGTAAACCAAAGCAACTTTTTTTGGCCTTGCCCTGTTGGTTACAACTTTGTGGGAGCTATCTGAGATGAAGGTTGCCAAAAAAGGGTACAATTGAGGATCACTTCTGAAGAATTCCTTTAAACAGGTGTATTTTAATAGGCTAGTGGAATCACTTTCTGCATTAGGCTTTATTCAAGGAATAAAACGGGGCTGGAAGGAAATCTGTTGGTTTCAAACACTGAGAATTCCCATCCTTGCGGTCCTAATACCTGTCCCTAGTGCAACCTGAGTCCTTCCTCACAGCGATAGAGCCAGACTGCTTTATTTGTGCATGATTGACATCTCTGAATTTGGGATGACATTTCGTAGTTCATCTGGTACTTCTGATACCACCCTTGACAGCCCTCTGAGCCTCACACCGTTCATGCCCAGGATCTGGTGCACACAAAATGTTGTGCTTTCTTGAAGCACTGATCGTAGCCTTGTGGGTGGTGGTGGTTACAGTGTTTTCATAGGATACTTTTACAGGTACATTTATAGCCATGACAGGCAAAAAGAAAATACCTTTTTTATATATTACACAAGTATTAAAATGCTTCAAGATTACTTTTCATTTTAGGGGTGACCCTAGACCCTGGCAGTGATACAGCACAATTCCACCCTGATCTCTGGTTCTCCCAACCCTTGTGGCTTTCAGCAGAGATTCTGGGTACATCAGTCCTGTGGGCTGGAGTCTTGCTACGTGGTAGGTCAGAACCTTGTTCTTAACACATGAGCCTTCCTGCAATAGCAGCACCTTCTGTTCCCAGCATCGTGCTTCTGCAGTTGGAAAAAGTGCCGTGGGGGTGACCGCTGTGCTCTGTGTCAGATCTGCTGCTCTTAGGAAGGGTTCCTAGAAGCTTTTCCAGCAGCTTTCTTATGACTTGTTCCTGCATGGCTGGAGAAGGTAGGTTGGTGTGTGAGTGAAATGAAGGGAGCAAATATTCATGGGTCCCCTACTGCCTGGCAGGCCCCGGAAGGGTTTTCTGTAGGAGCTGGGACCTCAGTCCCCATGAAAACGCTGCTCTTCTGTACCTGTCTGGCAAAGCGTGGGTGGTTTCTGTCTGTTTGAGGGATGAATCGCTGCATGCTCTTGTCTAACAAAGGATCAAAGCTTGTCATTGCACTGAATGTCAGGGAGCAGCTGGAGCAGCGCTCCCCCAGGAAGGGCAACTGATCGGGAGCCAAGGATGCCCTGAGCACGGGCAGGGCCGGGCCCTTTCCGACAGGGTACTCTGACTGGGCCTGGGATGGTGGTGGTGGCAGAGACCACTGAGAGTCCCAGAGGAGACTGGGTAACAAGCCAGGTGTGGAGTCCAGTCAGCAGCAGCCAGGGTGTTGCTGCAGCGTGGCTTTGACAGTCGTGCAGGAGACAGGACCAGGAACACGGTGACAGCTGGGAAGCCCTGGTTCCCCTATCTGACTGGGGAGGCTGCAGGGGACAGGGCTGGGCACAGCCACTCTGCCCCATACCCCAATAGGAACCAGGTCAGGGCTGTGCTTATGGGGAGGCCCCAAGGGCTGATGGTCTGGGGGTGGGCTGCTCAGGGCTGCTGAGGCTGCTTGGTGCCCCTTGGGACTCTGATGGAAAATTCTGCCGGTTTTACAGCAGGTATGTAAATAACCCTTCTCACAGGGACATTCAGCTTTAGTAGGCAGAAATCATCCCTTAGAACAGTATTGATACAAGGGGAAATGGCCAGCCTCTTTTCAGTGGTCTGTGGAGACAGGACAAGGGGACAAGGGGCAATGGCCTCAAGTTGGAGCACAGGACATTCTGCACCAATATGCAGAAGAACTTTTTCACAGTGAGGGTGACAGAGCCCTGGCACAGGCTGCTCCATCTCTGGAGATATTCAAGACCTGTCTGGACGCCGACCTGTGCAACCTGTCCTAGGGAACCTGCTTTGGCAGGGAGGTTGGACCCAATGATCTCTGGAGGTCCCTTCCAACCCCTACAATTCTGTGATTCTGTGATCTTCTGTTTTCTCCAACTGTTTGGATCGTTTGAGGGAAGTGCTCGTAAGATTTTAGAATATGATGTAGAGCTAAATATTTGTGCAGTTTTTAAATATTTTTTTTCTTTTATAGATTGGGCAATGTGATAATTTTGTAGTTTCTCTTGTCCAGTCACCGATTCCTCTTGTTTGGTCTATGGTACAATGACATCAGTGCATGAAGTGAGATGGGAACCGCTGACTTTAAATGCCACCGGACCTACGAGCTTATGGAAGTACTTAACTTACAGGGTCAGAGTAGATTTCCCCCCGCCCAGTAGTGAGGTGGCAGTCACGATACCGCTCCGTGACAGCCATTTCTGCACTGGAAGGCAGGCTCTGGCTCCCGGGTGGACTGAAGGGCTGTAGCACCACCTGCCGAGGGCCGAGACTTCCCGAGACACCGCGAACCTCTCCGGCTGAAAGCAGTGCTAACGACGGGACGGGGCGGTGCGGTTCCGAGAGCTTGGTTTGCTCTCACAGAACAACTGAAGTTTCCTTTTTGGCTGAATTTTATCCTTTTAAACTAAGTATTTCCATTTAAGAGTGATCTAATTTGGGTTTGGGTTTCCTTGTTCAGCAAGGCACCGTTTCTGCCCATAGTTAAAGATTTACAGATGCTGTTGAAAGTTACACACAGGGTAACTGCTCACAAAAAGTTTTGTATGAGCAATAAAACACAGGGGTGGGGGAACACCCTGATCAGCGTCCCCTTCCTCACAGCCTTAGCAGATTCCTTAGCATTTAACCTGCTAGCATGGACTTTGCAAGGGTGGCATCTGCTTTGTAAGCCCCATCGAGGAAACGAACTCCAGAGGCATCAGCAGGCAGGCAAGTGCGTGAGGCATGGGAAGTTCCCAGCCTGTGCAAAGGGACCAGAAGGACATCTTTCTGCCTGTAGGCCAGAAGACATTTAAAAATATCGCTGGGTGCTTAGTTTGAGATGGGAAAGGCTGCAGTTACATGAGAGAGAGCAATGAGCCAGCCACACAATTGAGGGGATTTTCAGACATGGGAGGTGGCTATATCCCAAAGTACTTTGACAGGTGAAACTTACTGAGCTTCAGGGAGACTTGAGGGTGACGTGGCAGTGAAAGCATACTGAGTAAGTGCCAGAAAGAAGGGATCTAACCAGATGTCATATTCTGCAAGATCTTCTGTTTGAGGGCAGAGATTGCTAAACAAAGATGAAAAACCCCACTGCCAATAGGTTGGTCATGCGCAGCTTTGCCATAGAATGCCCCAAGTTATTTATAGTTTAGTCTTGTCTGGACTAACACAGACTAAGGTTTCCATATTTGCCAACCAGTGCCTTTCAGTGTGCAGAAGGCAGTCCACGCTTCAAATTAGTTCAAGCAGAAGGAGTGAAAGCTCAGGTTGCTGCAAACACGGCTTGGTTGTCAAAGGGCTTGTGTGCCATACACTCTTCTCAGGCTTAGTTAATGCCTGCTAGTGTTACACCTTTCAAACCGCATCCAGACCAAGCCAGAGTGTCTGCAGGAATCCAGAGCATTACCTCACGCACGTTGCTATGGTCCTGAGCCTGAAGGCTGCTTGAGGGTTTGGTGAAAGGACCCAGCACAACATCCTCTGGCCCCTCGTAGCCGGCAGAGCTTCCTATCTGCGTGGCCATGTGAAGCTCCCGCTTCTGTGCAGCGTGGTGTCACTTACCTTGTTTGCTTCTTTCACCCAGCCCCTGTTTTGCTGCGCTTGTGTGAACCACAGAGGCTGATGAGAAAGGCAGGCCTGTTTTGTGAGGCGTTGGTTTGCTCTCTGAGGCCTGCCTTAGCCACCCCAGATCACCTTGGGGGCTGCAGGGTGAAAAAACTGTGCTTGGGCCCGTCTGTCAGACCTTGTGAGGAACCTGCATTGTGTGGCTGCTTGAGAAGGTGGGGGCTCTCCTTCAGCGGTGGGTCTAGTAAGCTGGATTTTGGGAACGGATTTTTATCACACCCTGCCTTGGTTCTTACTGCCCGGAGCATCAAATCTTCACTCGGATTTGGTGACAAGTATGCTGACAGGGATTGGCTTGGTTGTCTGATCCACGAGATAATTCCTTTCCCTTACCAGTTATGCAGGCAGGAAATTTCAGAAGGAAAGGGAAAGATATTTAAGTTGGCTCTTGGGGGGTGGGAATACAATTGTATTTTAAGTTCTTGAGTGTTGTGTACTACTACACTTGTTTTAATGGCTATTAGGAAAGGAGTGAACAGAGCAGGCAAGCGCTCAGGACATAAAAATAAAGTATGTAGGCACATTTCCCCCCTCCCCCCCACCCCCAATTGTCAGAGAAAGATGAAAACACTGATAAATTATTAGTAATGTGTTACTGACATGCTTGGTTTTGTTTAAATGTTTTTTTACAGGTAATCTATTGATTCTGAACTGAGAACGTGAAAAAAATATAAAGTTGTTTTATTAAGAAACCTTTTAAAAGAGCAAAATAAACAAGAAAAACAAAAACCAGAAACCACAAAACAGCAACTCCCCCCAACAACATTCTGCAATTTCCTCTTAAGAGATCAAAGATAACTTTTCAGTGTCGCTATTTTCTGTTTCCCCTTTTGCCACTGCTCTGAAGAAGAGTAATTTTCTCCCTCATAGTCATTACCTTGTTGGAAATAAGCTCAGTCGTTTAAAGCAGCAATCTATTAAAACATACTTGTTTTCCATACACCACAGAACTCTTGTTCTGAAATTTCAGCAAGATAGTTTTACATAAAACATTCTTTCCATCCTTTCATGTATTTATAAGTGAGGATTACTTTCTGCTGTGCGATCTCATGGAGGTGCTAGTTGAGCACATTTGGTCCCCTTCTCTTTCAAAGATGTTCTGTAGATCTATGCTTTCAGCATTCACTGGAAGCAGAGATAAAAAAAAAGGCAAGTATCTGTAAAAAATCTATGCTTCATGTAGCCAGTGAGATATTTTTACATAGAGATCTTATTCTGGAATGCAATTTCTTTTTCCCTCTTATAACTGTAGCAACAATAAAAGATTCCTTTCCTGTGACAAGGCAGCATATCCCTTGTAAAAGGAGCCCCCCCACACCCCCTAAGTATTGAAGTCTTTTCTATTTTTGTGGCTTTTCTCAATTTCATTTTAAATATGTGCTTGTCCTAAGAAAGCCTTTTCTCAGAAACTGTGGGCAAGGTCTAGTCTTACTTAGTCTTAGAAGCAAATCTACTCAAGTTCTTGCCTGGCTGTGAAGATGTTGCACTGATACTTGAGCCTTCGGCCCATCGCTGCAGGCAGCATCGACATGCGGCACTTTCATCCTATTTACGTCTCCTCAAGGTAGGAAATATTAGTGCATGGAAACATGGTTGAATGATCAGAATCTCAGCTCAGATAAAAGAGGAAAGAAAATAAGTACAATGGCTCATCAAATGATCACAAGGAGCAAATGTAGGAAGCGGGTGGTGTCAGCACTCAGACAAGTTTGGCAATTCAGCTGCTGCAGCCACCTCCTTGGGGGTTGCTGCCCTCATGGCACCTGTGGAAGATACCTACCCTGGTTCATAATTTGGCCTGGGAGCTTGCACAGGTACCCTGGGCTCTGAGTGGCTGTGGCTGAGATGCTCTTCTGCTCACTTCTGTGAAGGCAGAAAGAAGGGCTGAGTGGAGCGTCAGAGCCACAAATCACTGCAGCTGCCCCTCTGCCACAGGCATCGAAGAACACGAACACTAGAGCAAACAGCAAATCCTAACAGCTTTGAAAAGCACAGAAACACTGACTTCAGAGCTTTGGGTTATGGAGAAGTTTCTCACATCAGTCTTAATTTCAACAAAGAAAGTCTGTTCAATTAAATGTCAGGAAAATGATAGTAATCATTAACAAGAGCCACTCATTCACAGAGTAGAGGGATGCTGAAACCACGACAAATAAGCTTTTGGGTCCAAACTTTGTGCCTCTATATACAATGCGTTGTGCAAAAGGGTTTCTGAGCAGAGTGCCCACCAGCATCGCCGGCCTCAAATAAATTCTGGCCTTTATTTGGAGGCTGCCTCAAACCCAAATGAAACTGAAAGTAATCTCTCCACAGGTCTTACCGAAGTTAGGCAAGACTTCTTGAAGTGTAGCTTTGTACATTTGGGGATTTTTTTAATTCTAGATGAGTTACGAGTGAGTAAATTTTTAAGCTGGAGCTACTTTGGAATAGCTTTTGTAATGAATATTAGGTCTTCAGCCAGGGGAACAAATGCAAATGCACCTCATCTCCAGCTGCAGCGGGTTGAAATGTGGAGTCCCTAACCCTACGCGCACACTTTGAACACTTTTTTTTTTCCCCTTTCTGCTGACAGCCTTTTAGCAGCAGCCCCTCAGGAGGCCTATATTATAAAGTGTAATCTATCTCCTGTTTGGTGAATTCAAGGCTATTTAAAGGAAAAGTGCTGAAAGAAGCAGACTGCTGCTACGCACCCTGTCCTGGATCAATGTCTGAGTCCTAGGTGCCTGTTTACTAGCGGAGCCCTGCTTATCCTTGTTTTAGGATTAAGTACGCTGTGTGCCAAGTGCAGGTATTTCCTTTATTTATCTGTCTGCACCCCCCTCCCCCAGCCACCACCACCCCCTTAGCCACCCTTCTCTGTCCCACTTCCCTGCAGAATGAACCCATCAGTTCCCACTCCAGCATTTCCCCATGGGAACATCCCTATGGTTTCCCCCCGCCCTTTCCCATCTCCACTACATACCTGGCTGCATAAAACCCCTTTGATTTTTCAACACCAAGGGCTCTTTTTTTTTGGTGTCTTTACACGCTTCCCGCTAGCTGGAAAGGATCAGCTGGGAGAGCTGTTGTTTAAGCACATACAGCTGAGCCAGTGGTGACTCAGTAATTTGCATTGTCTGGTATCTCCTGGCTTGCATCAGGCATGGAAGAACAATAGCGGGGTCTGACTCCCTGGGGACCCTGTGGGTTTGGGTTTTGTTTCGTATGTAATAAAACCAAGGACATTTGTTGGTGATCGGAACATCTTAGGATATTACGCTGGGATCGTGTGTTTTAGCTGAGCTTTAGTACCCCTTCTAACTGGGAAGAGCCGCACGAAAAGGGATGGTTCTGTGCAGCAGAGAGAGATGTTTGTTACGTCTGCAGAAGGCATCACATTTTGTATGTGATCCTGTGCTCTGAGGGGCCTCGTGACTCTACCTGAAGACACACTGCGAAGGACTGTGTAGGAAGATGTAACCCCGGAGCTCAAATAAGCTGGGTAAGAGACTTTGAGGGAGATTTTATGAAGGGGAGAACAAACCACCTCCAACCCTCCACCTTGAAAGCAACGCTAATGTTAGACCGCATTTCGGGTTTGTGTGTCTGAACGCTCCCTTCTGCCAAAAAGAGCAATAGACCCAAATAATTCCTCTTCTGCAGTTAAAAACAGAGCGTTTCACCCATCTGTAACAGGCACCCTCCTCATTCCAGCTTCTCGTAGGCCATCACTGAAGTCTGTATTCCGACGTCCTGTAGAAGGGAATTTATCTCCTTACAGGTTTGGGTTTTTTTTTTCTCTTTCCTTCCTACACTCACATGACATTTCCTGTGAGAGCGCGAGTCCTCCTGTCTGTGCGCGCCGTAAAACAAATATTGGAATTGTAGGTCGTTTTAAAGAAAGCCTTTTGAAGAAAAGTGCTTTAATTAACATTTACTTTTATTTGCAATGGAACCTTGAAGATCCTTTACATCAGAATATAGGTCGCGGCTCCCAGCGAATACCAATGATGTACTGCACGCTGCGCTATTGATATATTAGCGTCAGACTCGCGGGCGTATTAAATCTGTGTGATTGCGAAGCGCTAATTATTTCTATTAATTTCCATTAAGGTAATGCGTGGTGACTACAGTGGAGGTCTGAGCCTGCTGTAGAAGCTGAGGGACGTGTCAGGCAGCGCTCACACCCCAACCTGAGCAGGTAAGAAGGGACACCACCACCCCGGCTGCGGAGCGGGAGCTGAAGCCAGTGCCTCGCCCAAGGTCACTCCGACTGGAAACCTAGGGGTCTTCAGCCGCCACGCTGGCAGGGGGAAAGTGCCAGGCTGCACCTGTGTTGGATTTTGTAGCAATGGTGATTGGCAGGTTCGTGCACTGCCCACACACACCCCCTTGGTCCAGCACAGGGAGTGTGGAGCACAGGGAACCCGTGGAGGGAGCCCCGGATTCCTTCCCCGCCACCTGCACAGAGCAGAGATGCTGCAGGGATTTTTTTTTTTCCTGGTGTTTGCATGGAAGACCTGAAGCTGTAGGGGTTTCCTTCCTCAGATGTTGGAGATAGAAAGGGTAAGAGTAACAAAAACCTGCTAAAGACTGAATATAATAGATTCCTCATATTCTCCCCATCTTGTCCAACCCCCTGGAGCAGATGAATTCATTGGCAAGATAAGCCAGGTACTTTATCCACTTGGCCATGCAATCTTGGTGCATATCCAGGGGACTCTACAGGTGTAAAATTAACCACAGGAGAGCTCTTCTATTGTTCACTGACTGCAGCGCAAACATATGGAGGGCTGCAAGTGAAAAATAATTAAAACAATATTTGAGTACATGTCTGCTCTCTCATTTTATATGTGCAACACATGTAAATCCATGTAAATCCGTCCTCCCTTTTTTGTTTCATTATCTTGATAGGGAAAAGTGAAACTTCTTTGTTTGAAGCCTAGTTTTCTCTGTGAAATAGCAGCTTTTGGAGATAATTTGCCTGTGCTGAGAGCACAGCGGTGTCTAGAAATGCACACAAAAAGAAAGGTTTTATTGCTTGGCATGAGCAACAGAATACCTTGGAATGATCCTGTGAAAATACTATGGCAGACTTCTCTATCTTGGCTGCCGGTGCCTTGCAATAGCATACCTCTTAAAAAAAAAATTAAAAATCTGGATTTAACTGATACTAAAAGGTCACAGTCCATCAGCTATGCTAAGACATTTTTAAACCTGTCCCAATGCACACAGATCCAGTAAACCAGGGAGGTTCCTTACGACATTTCCTTCTATCTGTTTCAGAAAATGTGTATTAAAGTTTGCCCAGGCACACACTTACTAAGCAGACTGGAGTGGTTCCAAATTAAGTGTTGGGGTTTTTTAAATTACAAATAAAATTCTACCTAATTATATCTTTTTCCTCACAAGACAGGAACAGCTGCAAAGGTGCCATTCTGATTTCTCTGATAAATAGCCCGCATTTTATTTACTTATTAAGACCATTTAGCACCCCTGAAAGGTGCCAGTTTGAGAGCTGTAGACCATTTAATTTCTTTTTTTTTTTAAGAGGCCAGAACAACTGTGGCACAGGCAGCTGTGCTGTGAGCTTCCGCACAGTGCCTGGCAGTCTCAAAACAACAACAACAACAACAAAATAGGGTAGAGGGATTCACTCAAATTCCTCCCTCAAGCGGGAAGCGTGGCTGAGTGACTGGAACTTGGTGGGGTCGAAGGGAGAGGGAAATGAGGAGTAAAAGGGATGGCAGTGAGCAGGGGGGAAGGGAGAGGGGGGGAGAGTATGGGTGGACAGAGATGAAGCACAGCATTTCTGAGGAAGGCAAGGATGCTCTTCTGAAGAGGGAGAGGACTGCGCAGCAGCGGGATGCGTACAGCCCCGTTTCAGACACGAACTGTTCTCTCCATTTCACCCCCTCAATTTCTTTCTCTTGCCTACCCAACCAAAAGCTAACCATGCTTTCCTTTCTGACCACACTGCATTTGATTGAGGCTCCAGGATACCCTGTTGCTTCAAAACTGGATTAAGACGGGTATGTACTTGTGTGCACAGTGACTGAGGACTCCTCCCCCAGAGTTTGCTATCGTAAATGGAAGTGCAACTGCTTCAAACTATTAGTAACCCACCACTGGCAGTTGCTGGGGAGGGGGCAGGAGGGGAGTAATTCCTGTTTTCTCTAAAGCAGCAAACAAAGAGAAATTTATGACACAAACCACTGCCTGGTTGCAAATACGAAATCCATTAGATCAGTTAGTAGCAGAAGACAAAACATTTGGGCCCATATTTGGGGCCGTTATCAAACCTGCTTCTGATACCTATTGCAGTCAGCTTGACCTGCTGCCCCTCCCGCAGCTGGTGCCTGAGTGCATGGCTGTACCCTCCCAGGGCACAGAGAACCCCTGTATCGACTGTTTGTAGGCAGAAATACAACTGGTCAGCGGCACGACAACAGCGCGCGGGCACGGGCAAACAGGCACATCCTGTAAAATTCCATGCAGAAGAGTTCTGTTCTGGAGACCAACCTCTCAAAACCGCTCCTGCAGCCCGACTCCCTCCCCCCGAGCATCAGCAGGGGCAGGCTCACTGCTCAGCTCTAGCCGAGCGCAGGTCGGCAGCGCTCGTGGCTCTCCTTTGAACCTGGGAGAAATTTGCACCCTGGTGGGATGGGATGGTGCTGGGATATGTGAGCTGTGGGCCAGGAAGAGGTCACAGCTGTGTGGAGCTGGTGCCAGCATGCTGCCTGGCTGAAGACCAGGTAGGTTAAACAAAGCACAGGTCTACAGCACCCCATAGCTGTATCCCTGACTGAGTAGGGTGCAGTCAGCACAGTGCTGGGGCAAGACTCTGTCCCCTACATCGAGTCTGGACCTCAGGTTTTTGCTCAAGAAATGAAACCCACATTCTTTTAGGGCTTCTTGGTTTTGATGGGGAGAGGGTTTCCCAGGTTTCTGTTGTGGGCCCTGGTGCCTCTGCACCCTTCCTCCGCTTAGGGCAGCTTCCAGAGGGAACCGTGAGAGGGGCCGCTGTGATTTGCTTCATTTTCCTCTTCGTGTTGTCTGTGGTGGGGGGAGAGGGCAAAACATCTTAGAGACAGCGATGCTAGAGCTGATCTTACAGTGCAAGTGGAAAAAAAAAGGCAGTGGTAGCAACCAGGAGGAGGAGGGCTGAGCAGAGCATCAGGCTGTGAGGGCACGCAGAAAATCAAGTCTTGCACCATCCCTCCACAGCTTTGAGAGTCCAGTAAAGATTTCAAGGCTTCTTCACAAGGAAGCAGCTGGGCAACACCTGCAGGCAGTTTGCCTAAGTTCTTACTGGATTATTTGGGGAATCTGACTGGGTGCCAGGCTGGCTGCCTCTGAGGAAGTAAACACTTAAAGACAAAATGTTCAAGTGTTTTGCCTAAGCCTGTGTGCTGGCAAGAGGGGGGAAAAAAGTAAAACAAAGCAAAGTGTGCGGTCGACAACGGCCCAGCTAAGATGGAATGCGGAGCTCGTAAAAACTAGATGCTGGAAGCCTGGATGGGACACAGAGGAGGGAGGCAGCCTCTGCCCAGGCACCCCTGCCTGCCACCTGCACTGATGCAGCCCCCTCAGCTGGGGCTCCTTCGAGCAGCACTGTCTGGTGGCACGCAGGGACTCATCACGCCCTCGCTTTCCATGAAACCCAGCTGGTGGTTTCAGATTGAGACACCCCCACCCAAATTCCCCGAGTGGGGAATTACCCCTGTCAGGCCCTGAGGAGCATACTCTGACGGTATGAGTGCAGCCACCCAGGTCACCACCAAGCAGCAGGGCAGTGCTGGGATGAATGATGGAGCTACAGGTGCCAGGTAACAGCCAAAATTAAAGCCTCTCTCTTTATCTGGACAATCCACTAGTGAGCAGGGCTGGTCAGAATTTACCAGGCTATTTGGCAGTTCTTAAAAGATGTCTTGGATGTGGAGCACCCGTCTTTGACATTGTCACAAGAGAAGAGGAGCGTTTACTTACCTACCTCGAGGGAAGTGGTTTTGGGGCATGCAGCCAATCTGGGGAAGGATGTGCCAGTAAGGGACTGGGAGGGATGCCATGGCACCCAGTCTGAAGGACAGAGGAACAGCTGCTTAAAATGATCCTTCCAGCTGGGATTCTGCTTTGCCCAGGAGCCCATTCACTGGCAAAGGAAATTTCAACCCTTCTGGCCATGATCTGAGGTGGAATGGCACAGATGGTAAAGAGAAACTATACAGAGCCAGATCAGGTGTTGTGCCAGCCATTCAAGAGCTCTGAGCATCAGAGTGTCTAGAAATGCGTGAGGAAAGATGCTTGCAGGAACCACTGCCTGCCTCCCACCTCCACAGCTTTTGGGGACAAAGAAGGTGGGGTGTATCTGGGCATATTTACACATGGCTTTGCTTTTTTATGCTTTTCTTAGACCTTATGAGACCCAACTGCGCCCCATGGTGGTGCAGTCACATAGGGAACGTCCTCTTCTGCATCTCTATACAAGGAGTCCTGCAGAAGGCAGCTACCTTCTTATCCAGGATTTCAGACCCTTGCCTTTGGGACCCCCAGCCCAATGGCAGCTGATAGGGCTTTTTCCCAAAGACCTTTATTGTGATAACCCACTGAGTCACAACATCTTCTGGTGGCAGGGGACACGCTCGGCTCAGCCAGGGAGCTCTTGAGGGCCCAGGGAAGCTGTGGGGCTTAACTCATGGCCAGATGGCAAGTCACCAGTGGAAGGGTGTGACGCCACACAAGGAAACGTGAGGTCTCACTGCAGTCCTGGCATCTCTGGTGTGAAGCCACTATACAGCACAACAGCCATTTCACTGACCCTCCCCTCTGCGTGCTGTGCTTAAAAATGTTGCCATCCAGGGCTGTGATGGAGGTGGGTTCGCCTAGTTGAGCAGAAAGCACTGCTAAAATCACAGCCTGGCTGCTTCAAAATCCTGCCTCCAGCAAGCTTTGCTCTCCGTTGGCTCCTCCTGGGAGCTGCGCTGCTTGTGCCTGATTCAGGAAGACAGATCCCCCATCCCCTGAAAAAACAGATTTAGAGCCAGGAGCGACTGCATGCTCCCTCCCCATTCCCACTTGCCAGCTCACGGCAAGCTCTCCCAGAGCCCCGTGATCACACACAGCCCCCAGACCGACAGTGCCTTGCTGCTCAGTAACACACGTACCATGTGTCCACGGTGGGACACCGATAAGCTCTGACCTATTTCTGTATCACCCGCAGGCCTGTGGGTAGGAAGGGCTTCATCTTTCCGTCTTGCTGACCCTCAAATTGCTGTTTTATTCGTGGCACGGGCATTCACTTACTTGCAATAGGAGAGGGAGGTTCCTCACTCTCATTTGTTTGTGGGTTTCCGAGCCTTTTGTGCTTTATTTTAGCTCAGGAGGACAAGACATTCTCTCCTCTGTTATGACTCTTCTTCAGCAACGTCATTTGGACAGAAAAATGTCTCCTGTTAAAATGCAGGGTGAAGCTGGGAAGGAACGTGGGCTGTTCCATCCAGCCTCATGAGCCTGAGCACCTCACCATGCATGAGATTCAAGATGCCTCATCCCTTTTGGGTATATCCATCAGACCCAATCCCAGGCCTTTGAACAAACAAGATCATTTCCTCTGCCCCTGGTTTGGGCTCTCATGGGGGCAAAAAACACCAGGGGAGCAAGGTCCCCTCATGCTCAGTTTCTGTGTGTGCCTGAGCTGCGGAAAACATGAGCATTACTGGAATGAGCTCCTTGAGGAGAGTTTCATCCAGACCGTCGGTGCCACACACTAGAAAACGTGGGCCCTTGGTGCTGCCTGAGTAGATCACCTGCTCTGGGCTTGAGACAGATGCAGAGTCTGCAGTCACCTTTCTTGTTCAAAGGAGGGGTTCCCTAAAGCTTGCTCTTGAAATCTGCAGTTACAAGCCTCCTCCAGCCACCCATGCACTCTGCAACAGTCAGCAAAATGCCTTCAGATTTAATGTCAGCAGCTCTTGGTGTAACACTCCTGCGGAGCAAAGCTGAGCAATGAGGAGAAGAGGCAAAATCTGCTCAGTTGTGATGACTCATGTCCTGTCCTTTAGCAGTTCAGCAGAGCACAAAATACCCATCTCTTCAATGAGGGAAGGGGGTAATGAAGCAGTTGCAGGAGCAGGAAACCAAGCTGGAACAGGGACTTTAGATCAGATGTATGTGCACTTTGCAAATAAATCTATGCACTGGTAAGTCATTCCCACCATTACCCTCCCCAAACCCTCCATGACTTAGTAGTGAAGCCACATCTTTGCCCTCCAAAATGTTGTTACCTGGGCAAGAGTTTAGCTCCTGATTTCACAATATGCTTTCCTATCTCAAATTTGTGCTTCCCAGTTGCACCTGCCCATATAGTTAGGTTGCTCTTGCTGCTATAACTGTAATAAAATGGTAACGGATAGACAGAAAAATCCTGTGTTTTGGAGGCTTCAGAAAAAAAAAGGTCCACTGACAGATGGTGACTTCACTGAGAAAAATGAGGAGAATAGAGAGCACCTACCACAATGATGTCCTTCTGAGACCTTCCAGGGTGCAGAAAGGTATACAGAAATCTGTTGTGTCAGTGACATCAGCTTCCACCTCCAGGTCACCATAGTTAGGCAACGTAGTTAGGCACATGCTATTTCAGTTGTTCCCAGTCTGTGTAAACTCAGTTTTTGCATGAAAAATTGGCAATGAGTTGGCAGGCCTTGCCTTTTTCCTCCATCCTACAAGAAGACAATGAAGCCACAGAGCATACAATAGTGTTGTGTTTTTTTTTCCTGTGGGGACACATTGTTTTCTGAAGGAGCCAGTGCTTTGTTTAGGAGTAGTTTTATTAAACAAGAGGAGATCTTGGGGATTAACCCCACATTTTGCCATTTCTTGGGGCAGCATACCCAGGGTCCCACAATGGAGAAGTGGAGGTGGATCCCTTTTCACCTAAGAGGTACATAAGAACATAACACCTCTTCCCAGAACTACTATATCAGACCAAAAGTTTATCTGGTTCAAGACCTAAACTTCCATGGTGACCAGAAGCAGGCACCTAGGAAGAACAGGCAAGAAAAAGCTAATGCAGTGTCACTCTTGCCCTGTCATACCTTTTCAGTCTCCAACAGCCAACCACCACAAGGCTGGGCAGACTGATGGGTAAAAAACTATCACTGACCTGGACAGATGCACCCTCTGCTGGGTAAAAAATTGGCTGAATGGCTGGGCCTAAAGAGTTGTGGTAGATGGAGTTAAATTCAACTGGAGGCCAATCACAAGTGGCATTCCCCATGGCTCAGTTCTGGGTCCAGACCTGTTCAATATCCTTATCAATGTCCTGGATGAAAGGATTGAATGTTCTCTCAGTAACTGTGTGGATGACACTAAGCTGGGAGTAAGTGTTAATCAGGCTGAAGGTAGGGAGGGTCTTCAGAGGGATTTGGACAGGTTGAATTGATGGGCTGAGACCAATGGGATGAGGTTCAACAACACCAAGTGCAGAGTCCTGCACCTGGGACATAACAACCCTCTGCAGCGCTACAGGCTTGGGGGAGACTGGCTAGAAAGCTGCCTGGCGGAGAAGGTCCTGGGGTGCTGGTTGACTTCCCACTGAATATGAGCCAGAACGTGCCCATGTGGCCAGGAAAGCCAATGGCATCCTGGCTTGTGTCAGAAATAGTGTGGCCAGCAGGTCCAGGGAAGTGATTGTCCCCCTGTACTTGGCACTGGTGAGGCTGCACCTTGAGTACTGTGTGCAGTTTTGGGCCCCTCACTGTAAGAGAGACATTGAGGTGCCGAATCGTGTCCAGAGAAGGGCAATGAGGCTGGAGAGCAAACGTTATGAGGAGAGGCTGAGGGAACTGGGGATGTTTAGCCTGGAGAAGGGGAGGCTGAGGAGGACCCTTACCGCCACCTACAACTACCTGAAAGGAGGCTGTAGAGAGCTGGGTGTTGATCTCTTCCCCCAAGTGACAGGTGACAGAATGAAGGGGAATGGGCTCAAGCTGCTCCAGGGAAGGTTTAGAATAGACATTAGGAAAAAATTCTTCACCGAAAGGGTTGTTGGGCATTGGAACAGGCTGCCCAGGGAGGTGGTTGAGTCACTGACCTTGGATGTATTCCAAAGATGGGTATGTGAGGTGTTTAGGGATATGGTTTAGTAGAGGACTGGTATGGTTGGACTTGATCTCAAAGGCCTTTTCCAACCTAGTGATTCTGTGATTCCCAAGCTGGAGGTTGTGTTTGTGATTCAGTTTCATAGACTACTGATAGACTCTCCCATGGGAGCTTCTTTAATTCCCTTTTCAGTTGCTTTGAGCCATTTATGGCAATGAGTTGCACAGTTCTAATTATGCACAGTTTGAAACCAGCTTCTTCTCTGTGTTAGTTTTCAAATCTGCTGCCTGTTTATATCACGAGGTGCCTTCTAAGTCTTGTGATAAGAGAACAAAATTTGCTGCCTGCCCACCTTCCCCATGCCATCTGTGCCCATGTAGCCCTCAGGCACAAATCGCTTCCATCATCTGTTACCACTGTGGAGGAACAGAAGGGTCTTCATCTCTTCAGCCCTTCTGCATGTGTAAGTGTTCCCATGCTTCTGATCACCCACTTCATCCTTCTCTCTATCTTCTCTAATTCCTCTGTATCCTTTTGGAAAAGATGACCAGAACTGCATACAGCAACCATGACGCGTGCGCCCAATTGATTTCTGCACTAACATTGCTTGCTGTTTTCCTCCAGAACTTACACAGCACAATAGCAATGCTAATTATCCCACCCTGCATCAGCAATGTGCATTTCTCAGGCAGCTGAAAGCTAACCTTCTGAGATAAGTGGGTAGTCCCCCGTGACCATTCACTCACGGAGGTTGCTCACGGACATTGGTCCTGGAAGAAGAAGTTGTGAGCTTGTGGTGTTGGTATGTACTCCCTGGACATTTAACCTGTTCTGATATGTCACTGAGGAGGTGGCTGGATGGCAGTGATTCTGCCTGCTACAACTCAGGCTGGCCTCAAAAGCATCATCAAAAATCAGTGTAACAGCTTGCTCTCCAACCAGATAGCCCAGAGGATCCCCGGGATTTCCACAGCATTTTCAAATGGTAAAAACTCTGACCTTTCTCAGGAAGAGGCTTGAAATTTCTGAAGAAATTTAAAATCTGTTAATAAATTTAGCCTAGATTCAGCGCAGTAAAACATTAAGCATTAAGCATTAAACATCTGCTTAATGTGAAGAACTACTAAGAATGCTAAAAACGTGTAATCCCTTTCCTATTTAGGTCTTTATTCATTGTGGCAATTAAATATGTGCATTAGTGCTCTACTGCGTTAGGATCTAAGTACCTGCATGCAATTAAATGCTGTGCTGAACTGGGTCCCAAAGCCAACATTGCTGTACAAGATTTTAACCTATATTTCTGTCTGCAGTGCACCTCAGTTTAGTGCAGGGAACATTTCTTACTTTAACAGCTATTTTTCCATGAAGAGGGATTTACTCTAAAATATGACACACGGGCTATTTTAATGATTTCAGCTTGAGGAATTATTTTGTGATAGGGATAATTAATAAGCTTCTTTTTATATATACATAGGAAAAAATTAAGGTTAATCTCTCAATTAACCACCTCAGGACCATTCTAGGCAGCAGCACGTTTGCAGATTTGGCTATGTATACATCAAAACATTCTGGGCCAGTAGGTACAGTAAATTAATCAGAATTTCATATTGGTTTACAGATGGATGGATAGATAGATGGATGGATGGATAGATAGATAGATAGATAGATAGATAGATAGATAGATAGATAGATAGATAGATGATAGGATTTATTTTAAAGAATACCTGAAAAACAGGATAGAAGCAATTTCAAATCCCATCTATTCCAATCCATTGCACTTGGAGCTATAAGCCTGTATGACCATTAAGATCCACGGCAGTGCAAAGGCTTCAAGAGACAACGCGAATGCTGCTGTTCACACTGGTGCCCCCCAGCTATCCCTGGCTTCCTTTGGGTTTGCATTGTGAGCTTATTTAGCCAGGAATGCTTCTTTCAGCTGCTGCATCTGCAGCATATTGAATATTGGAGCACGCTGCCAGCCATTCTGCTTTCATCCAGTTGAATTGCTGGAGTGACTGAGATGCAAAGAAGTCCCAGGACTTGCCCAGGGCCACACAATGAGCCAGTGGCCCAGCTGTTTAAAAAAGAAAAAAAAGAAAAAAATGCCTGTCTTTGCTTCAAGAACTTTATTGCAAAGCATCCTTTATGCACATTAGATTTTTAATTTTTTTTCAGAAGGGGTATGTCTTTATGGATGCCGCTTATGATTGCACTTGTGCTTGCTCATTACCTTTCCTGATGGATAAAACCATCCCTAGGATTTACTAATGATTTATTTTCTCCGTGTTCGGTGAAGTTAGTGGACAGAATAACCTAAATAAATTAATTTTCTTTGGCACAAACAAAAATACCCACACTGCGGTCAGTGTTGTCTGTTTTACAGCCCCCATCTTCCCTCTCATATTGCAGACCTCCTGTTACTCTCTTCAGAAGCATTTTGCTCCAAGACCTGCCCATTTTTTCACATCAGCATATGTGGCAGTTTCACTGAATGATTGCATAGTATCAGCTTATGCCTTGGAACTACCCAGACATTACTTCCAAAATTTTTTTGCTTCTAGTTTTGCCCCATTTCTCTTGCAATTTTTGATGATGATTTATTTATTTATTATTATTTCTAAGCAGAAACCAGAATGTCATTTCATTCATGAGTGTTGTGTCTTTGTCTTTTAAATTCAGATTTTTTTTAGGGAGGCTGGAACTCCACAGAGGTGACTCACACCGAAGGACTTCAGTGTCTGCTTCCTTGAAAGTGCAGCAGCAGCAGTACAAAGTACCAGCAGATGGTCTAGATCATTCGAGGTCCCTTCCAACCCCTAACATTCTGTGACTCTGTGATACCATGTGCTGGCATGCCAAAATGCTCAGATTTCCCCTGGTAACCTCATAATGCCTCAAGAGAACTGAGGCTACCCACAAACACAGTAACTACAAATGTGCTTTTTACCTCAAATTTTCAGTGGTTTCTCAGGACACGGGGTTATCTTTTCATCTTTACAGAGTAGACTTTGACACAATTCATCAAACACCATCAGGAGCTGAGTTCAGCTGCAGGAGATGTATGTGAACTTGTGGTCTGACCCATCTATGGCTCCTCCTTTGCAAGACCAGCCCTGCTCACTACCGACTTCACTCAGTGGTTAAAGTCATCTTTGTTCTGTCTTTGGTTGTGCCCTCACCAACTTGTCCTGCCTGTTCCAAAGACAATAAGAAACAGGTGACATTTGGGATGTAATTTTGACTTGAAAAAAAATCCATTGAAGAGGTATTAAGTTATTCTGAGCTACTTAGGCATTGCTATTTTGAGTTACAGTGAGTGAACCCTGCCACACAAGCTGGCAGCAATGGGCTCACACGACGAGCTTTGTCTCACATGACACTCCACATTCCTAGTCTCTCACTGGCTTCCATGGGAATATATGAATAAACCCAATTTTTTTTTAAAAAAACACACCAAAATATTCCTTTTTACTCCCACTCTGTTCACCAGATGTGCAAACTCACCACGGGCTTTGGTGGCCAGCTGAGCTTCCGTTTTTTTGTTTATTGAGTTGCCCTCAATAATGTGGGTCCCCTCGGGGTCAGAGCCTGAGTTCACTTACATACTCTCAGCTCGTGGTCCTCAGCAAGTGTTCGCACACACGCGATGAGTGCGTGTGGAGCTGGGAATACAGCCCTGCCTGAGGGGCTCCCTCAGCATGTCCACCATGATCCATAAAGTGGAGTAGAGCCCGTCACCCCCTCTGACTGCTGGAAGTACTTGGCATAGCTAACAAAAATTAGCACAACTGAGATCATATACATTTTCATTAATCATCGTGAGCCTTAAATAAAAGCAGCACTGCTGGCAGCTCTGATTAAGAGCTTTCCATTGATCATAAAAGCCAAATGCTAAAATGAATTGTTTAATGCTGAAGGATTGAGATAACAGCCAAATAATTTGATTTATCACAAAGCCAAGACATAAGAAGAAAGAAAATATTTCAAAGTAAGACCTCTACAGTCTCTGTGGCTGGCCCTGAGCTAATTTCACTCAGACCAGGAAAACACTCGAGCCTTCATGGCCGAATCTGCACCACCATGCAGGGTGGTCACAGCCCCTTGGCGCCTGATGGGTACCTTGGCCAGGACTAGTGTAGAAGGAGGTTTGAGATGCCTCAGCTTTGCACAATAAGTGCATTCCCCTCCCCCCACGCCCTCTGTAATCAATACACATTTTCATACAAAGCATGAAAATGAATGCAAATATTATATATTGTGAGCATAATTCAACTTGCCTGACCACTTCAGCCAGCTGAAAGCTGGTCATTCAGGCTGATTATTTACATTTAATAGCCTTGATTTTTACTGGAAGTGGAGAAAGCAGCTCCTTGGTGAATACCTATTTGAGGGCATCTGAACCACCTTCCAGAGGTGCCTAGGCAAGAAACAAAAACTCTAAGGTTAGATTAAACAGTTTTTAGATTAAGCTAGATACTGGTACTGCTACGTGCGTGTGGAAATTCATGATAATAGAAATTGTGAGCAAATAACACAGCATCTCATCTTTAGACCCTGATGAGACCCAGAATTCATTCACAAGAATTCTGCCATTCTGGGGTATACTGAAGGCTCCCACAGAGCTTACCATCCAAGGTATGAAATGCACTTACCATACTCTTGATAAGGAGTAAAAAAGCAGAGTGTCTCCTCTGATCCCCATTCTGACTACATTCATGCTCCTTGGCAACCTGTTTTTCTTTGAGGAGGGTGGACTCCTTGGAAGGGTTTTGGCCATTCATCAGCAGCCCTGTAGTCTGGGAATAAGGAAATACGGAGGTGGTGTATGAGTCATTTGGAAGAAATCAGACATAATCCAAACTTCTCTATGCCTATTAGCTACTGAAACGGCTGCTCTGGCTCTGGTAGCAGCTAAGCATCTGTCAAGTTGTGTTGTTCTGGCCAAAGCTTACTCAGTGACAAGCCAGCTGCAGGCTGGGCAGCAGAGCTCTACCAGGGTTTAAGGCAGCCCTTGCCTAGGAACTGGGTGAGCTGTGCAGAAAGAGCTGGGAGACGCCCAGAGACTAGCCGTCTCCTATCAGAAGACAATAGTTACCTATGCCAGGGCAGAAGTTTGCAAAGAAGTGTGGTGTCTAAGTGCATCTGCGAAGTGTGGGGGGGCAGAAAAGATGCTCAGGAAGTGTTTGTCCACCCCATCAGGGCCCAGAGTACAGGAACTCTCACATGGTGGGGGGTGTGAGAGCAGCATATCCTCCTAACCTTCCTTATCTTATAGATAAAGTTCTTTCAGTATGCCTTTGTCATAAATGTAGGTTTATGCCTGCCTGCTTGTGAGCACATGTCTTAAAAAAGAGTGCATATGCTACTGAAGTCTGCCACCCCAAATCCTCCTCCAGTCTCCCACCTGGTTTATTCAGGACTCGTCTTGCTTTTGTTCTCACTTTAATGGTTGCACTTCTTTTGCTTTCTCCATATGCATGAGCGTGTATAGATGCCAGATAGCATCAAAGATCCCCCCACAACAATTTCCTCCTGGAGATCTGCCAGCGGGAAATAGAGCGGACAACAGCTCCGTCCATACCATGTTGCAGTGGAATTAATCTGCTTCTTTGTTTTTAAGAGGGGGCTGTGGTGTAAATCAGCCTGGCTCCCAATCTCCTCCGCAGCAGGAAGAACATTCCCGGGTTTCACTATTCCCTTGTTGGCTGTTGAGGATCAGAGCAGAAGCTTTCTCTTCGAGTCACAATTTTCATGTAGTGACCCTTTAAACTTCCTGGCATCGAATCACTTTAGTGTCTCCGTGCACCTTATTACCCGGTAGATATTGACTCTTGCAGCACCACAATGATTAGGGCTTTGCTTTTTGTTACAGCTCTTTAAACATTTTAGCAGGGCTTAGTCACAAGCAAATAATGGTAGGGGAAATTCCTCCTAAGTGCCCTTGGCTTGGTGTCTGTCCCTCCTCCGGGAAGTTCACTGTGGATAAATTTGCATTTGTCAATACGTGGGTGAATATTGAAGCACAGAGGGAGCGCTCTTTCCCCTCTGATGTCGCTTCTTTGTCTGTTCTGAAGTTTGTTCTGAATCTTAACATGATATGCCCGTGTGAACAGGCACATTTCAAGCACTACCGGCTTGCTGTGATCCCACTAAACAGCAAACACCACTAATGGAGTCCCTAGCACGTTTTTTGGAAGAGGAATATAAATGGCATATGGCTCAGAAGAGCAGTTTTGTAGTAACAAGCAAAAGCCGGTTATTAGCGAGACACCGTTTTGTAGCTGATGGAGTTACGGATAATGAGGGTGGGGAAGGAGAACCTGTTCTGAATGCTGGGAAATGGCCGATTGCTGCCCTCAGCAGAAACCGTGCCGTTCCCAAAACGCCGTGGAGCCTTTGATAGGCTTTGGGGGAAGCTGTCGCGGTGCTCAAAGGCGAGCTGCTGGCCGGGAAGTTAGGCCAACCTGCGCAGCAGCATAGGAGCCCGTGCAGGTGGCAAGGCCATGTAGATGTCACCACCCTGCCACCAGCCCCGGGCCTTCACGAGCAGCAAATGTAGGGGGTTCTGTGAGCAGCAGCGATGCCTCGCCAGGAGTAAGAGGCTGAATTATTGTCAGGTTGTTTTGGGGGAGGGTTGTTGGCCTGTTAAAAACCTGGGAAGGAAAAAGAAGGAAAATGTGGACCAACTAAACCTTACTGTTTGTGACCAGGATTTTAGGGAAGGAAAGCACTGGCACTTGAGGATATGCTCACCCCAAAGGATTTCTCCAAGGCTTCTCTCCTTACACCCCTACAGAGATATGGTTCCCCCTGCACACTGAAATACAGCCATCTCTGGAGTTGCTGTCCTGCAGCTGGTCACCCAGAAATTTCTACTGAAGGCTCTTTCCAGCAGCACTTGCTCAGGGTACAGAGCCGCAGCAGGATGCCCATGTACCCAGCCTGCACACCTTTCTCACCATCAACCCCACTCAGCTGGAGAGCTGAAATGTCTCTGGTTGGAGCTCACAGGATGGGAGCACTGGAGAAATTTGTTCCCCCTCTCTGGAAAGCACGGACCAGCTGGTGATTGTGAGCCAGCACACCCCTTGGCCACCCGCCATCATCCCCTGATGGATGAGCTGCAACATACTCAAAAGGTGAGAAGGCCCAGCCACATCTTGCCAACCTCAGCAAAACATGTGGTAAAAGCTGCGAAAAAGGTGCTTTTTTTCTTTCTTTTATTCCTCCCCCACTCCTCAACCCACTACCCCTTTTTTCTTTTCCATTCTGTTTTTGTTTTTGGTCTTGTTTTTGGCAAACGTGCCAGAGGGGGTCAGGGCTGCAAGGCCCGCACTGCGGCAGGGCCCGGCTGAGCCCTGAGCCTCCCGGGCTGGGAAGGCAGGCGGATGTCCGGCTGCAGCGTTCGGAGGAACGCTCTGCTTTTCCTAGAGCAACGTCAGGCCACCTTTTCTGCTCAACTTGCAGTAAAAATAAATACAGCTAGAATGTGCAGGCTAGGTTTGGAAAAGGATTAAGGGGACGGTTTTTTTTTTAACGTTGGTCTCACCGAAGTGGAAATGATTTCTGATAGCCAGCTGGAAGCTGGCAGAGGCGGTAGGCTGAAGTTGAGAGCTCGTGCAGCTGGGGTTTCATAGCACAGAATTGCTAGTCCTTCATTTATTACTTTAGAGTCAGATCCTAAAATCTTATTTATATGATTAGTCCCGCTGGGGTATATCCTTATTTCTCTTACACCAGACCAAGTCAGGAACAGAGGAGGGGGTGTCTGTGAGGCAAAGACTCCTCATTAAAAGGTCCCTCTAGAACAGGGAAATAAAAGCCAGCAATGCCCACTAGCCAGCAGCTAGGAGGCAGGGACCAACACAGAAAAAAGCTACACACCAGACAGCTCTCTTCAGCAGAACTAGCACAGCCCTCCAGAGCCCTCCAATAGCTCTTTCTTTAGATGAGGGTTCAGTTCAAGTACCTGGTACTAATCATCCAGCTCGTTAATTTTTTGGGTCAAATTTACCTCAAAACCTGCTCCCCCCTGCCCTCCACACTGAGCAATGCAGCTGCCATTGCCAGGGAACTGGGAGGTGCAGAGATGGCTGTCTCAATGGCCCAGCTCCTTTGTTTGAACCCACAGCCAGGTGCCTGGGATGTCATGGGGTTCCTGATAGTTTGCTGCCTGCCACTCATTTGGAATGAGCCAGCACCAGACTCTCTGAGACACAACTTGGGTAACAAGACAGGGTAGTGTCGTACAGGCTGTGTGGACCAGACCATAACGGTCTGACCTTGCTGCTCAGTCCTCCAGTGCTACATAGCAGCGGGTATGGCACCTGACATCTTCCCATAGGCCCCCCACCTGCCCAGCAATGCCAGTAACAGTGATGAACAGGCTGGTGTGTCACACAGCGTGGGTTCAGCTATTTTGCTGCAGACAGAGCCAGCCTGGAACAGTGTGAGTAGAAGGTGCTGCATCACTCTTGACCTGGAGGCCAGGGGCCACTTGGCAGGACAGGTGTCCTTAGCAGTGCACCATCATCCTCATTATGGATTTGGAGGGAGGAGGTGCCAGGTGTGACCCTGGGCATGGGAGACCTCCTTAAAGAGCAGAATGATGGGCAGAGGGTGGGACAGCATGTCTACTCTGTGTGTTACCCTGCTACAGTGATGTCTGAGGTCATGGAGACCTGAGCTAGACCATCCGTACGGTGAAGCGCAGGTTTGCCAGCTCAGCCCCACGTACTGCCCAGGAAGCTGAGCCCAACTAGGCAGGATTTATGAAAATGGGCATGGTGGGGGGGCAATTTGTCAAAGCTTGATTCTGGAGCTGGAGGAGTCCAACATGAGTACTCCTGTATGTGTCCCTCCTGCATATCTAATCCTATCTGTATCTCTCACACAGACAGACGGGGTCTCTGTGCAACTGGTGGAGTAGATTCTGCCATTTTTTGACTCCTAAGCCCCCAGCTTTATCAGCAGCATCTTGTAATAACAGTTGTAGAATGAAAAGGAGGGACAGAAAAGGAGGGAGGAGGAAGATGAGGAGGGAAAAGGTGCTGTAGGCCAAGGTCTACAGCACAAAAGATGGACTCCAATGAAGACAGTCTGATTTCTGTACTGCGTTCATGCTCAACAAATCAGAGAGATGGGAGTAAGAGACTGCAGAACCAAGGCTGCACGGGCACGTGCAGTGCACTTATTCAGGGATGTGAGAGGCTCCAGGATCCAGGGCAGAAATTCCCCAGCAGAAACATTATGCTGGGGGGGAATCCACCAATTACTCCTGTTGGCACCTGCGAGCATACCTCTTAACAAAGCAGCATTCTTTCACTCTGTGGAAACACACAGCACATCCCGCCGGGCTAATTAAATAGCAACCCCTCCCTTACAAGCCAGGGCGCTGCTGTGGGTGTGCATGAGCTCAGCCCCTGCGCACAAAGGACCAACCGTTCCCCGGTTGGATTCCAACAGGGAAATAAAAACTTCCCGCAACAGGGATCTGCTCCGCGCCCGATGCCACCGCTCGGCTCGCTCGGCAAAGCAAGCCCTCCTCTGCCTCCCACCCAGCTGGAGCAGCTGCACAGTGTGCTGTCCCCCACCCAGCCTGCATCCCAAGCCAGCATCCGCCTGCCCAGACTTTGTGGGAGCAGGCGAGCTCCGTCTTGGCTCTGCTTCCCAGGCCCTGCCCAACTGACAGCCAAGGTGCACGTACCGCCCCGCGCCAGGGAGCAGGCAACCCGGAGGGCTTTGTGCGGGTCCTATAAAACACAGGCAAAGTGTATCCAGCGCAGCGCGGTTTGGTGTGCAGCGCAGTGATGTCGTCTGCACCTGGACACCTCTGGGACCTGTTACCGTTGCCGAGGGTGGGATAAAAAGCACTTTGTTTCTTGACTGCATTTTTTTGAAAACTGAGAAGGCTGCCCAGGGATTTCTGAAGCTTGAGTTGATTAGCAGTTAATGATGTGTGTCCTGAAGAAAAAGTAGGATTAAATATTGTGCTCGTTTTGGAGCAGGGCATTTTAAGCTGGAGATTTACAGCTATTTTGTTGGTATTTCATGAAGTGTTTAGGTATGCTTAACTCTTGGTTACACAGCCGCTCAGTATTTTGAACACTCATTTTACGCAGATGTAACTCAAACAACGGGTGCTATATTAAAGCCTGTAAGTGTATGTGTTACAACTACACATTGACTTTCAGGAAATACTATTGGAAAACAGACCCCCAGTGGGATGGGAGTCATTTCTTCAGCAACCCATGCTCGAGAGCTGCAGGCTCATCCCTTGGCCATCCCAGTCCCAGGGCTGACTGCCCTGCTGCTCACGCTGCCCCTTCCAGCCTGGGAAATGTGCTGGGGTGAAGCTTGTCCTTCTTTATTGTTGCCTCAGCTCTCACCACTCTTGACTCCTCTCAGCTGGAGCTGCCTGATACTCATTTTTGAAGCACTGCACAGCCCTTTCTCACATGTTGTATTTGTGAGCGGTGTTGCCTACCTGTGGCCTCCACCCTGCAGTCACGTCCCAGCTCAGCTGCCTGGGTGTCACCCCTGCACCATGACACTTAGTGTGCGGTGGAGCTTTCCTATGGAAAGCTACTATGCTCTTACCACTGACATATTTTGATGCCTACCTTCCTGAAGACTTCCTTCTATCAAGTTGTCAATCCATACATGTATCAATTTCAAAGAAAGGCAAAGAAGGAGGAGGTGGTATTTCCCAATCTCTTACAAGAGAAACAAATCATGCGTTGTCTCCCTTTCTAGGGGGTTGTTTCTGTAACAAGATCAAGGTGTGCTTATAGAGATGTACAAAAGCAGCAAAGATGGGGTGGAACAGGCTTCAGGCCTCTCTGACAAGTCTCGGGAAGGCAGTTGGGTTGCTGAACTGTTCTGATTCCCATACACCATCCTTTCACTCCTCTCATTACCTGGGCTAGGCAGATTCAATGACATACAGATATGCCCAGCCATGCTGCATTCATAACTTCATTTTGCCATGGAGACATACCCCCAGATCAGCACCTAACACACCTTAGCAAGTGGTGACAACACGGCGAATAAAATGAGGGCACTGGTTTTTTCCCCTCACTTGACTATCAGAAGAGCAGTACCACTTGTGAAAAAGAGTAATTATTCACCAACATATGACATGTAGCCAACAGGCCAAACCAGACAAAAGCTTCAGCTCTGATGTGGCTATTAAGAATTTCCAGTTAATTAAACACTCGACTGATAAATGCACACAGCCATTTTTTGGTGGGTCTCTTGTTAAAAACAAACCTTCTACCTCTTTTTAACCTTGTTAAAAACAAACCTTCTAACCCCAGGGAAAAATATTGACAGTGCAAGCCTGTAGCGTACTTTACAGTACATAAAAAGTGTATCTAAGGCTCAAGAAAGGATAAAGCAAAAACTGAGAAGAGGGAAGCAACACATCTCTTCAAAGTTCTGAATCTGCATATGCAGAGTCATTAGTCTTTAATACATATGAACTGATAAAACTCGGGTTTCCAGTTTGCTACACACGGACATGAAAAAGCAGAATAACTAGTAGTAGCTGCTCAGTAGATGCTCTGTATTTCTGTGGTCTTTGCCCAAACGGAGCTCACACAGACTTTGCTACCAGAAGAGCTGTGAAAACATTCTTTCTCTCCTCCCCCCCCCCCCCCACCCCGTCCCTTTCCAAGTGTGAAGATGAATTTCTATCCTGCAAGAGATACTGTAGTTCACATTATAAGTTGGTTCTGCTCCCCAGCCTGACTGAGCCCAGCTCTGTGTGGCCAAGGGGATTAGCAGAAGTCAGCTTAAGTGATTTATATATTTTTTTTTCGGAGGAAACAGGATGTATTGTATGCATGTGAGCCTTCGGAGGCAGCTTAGCAGAAGCACAGCAGCGCTGCTGACAGGGATAACAGCACTCCTAATAGGTATGGCACATCTTCCAAATGCATTCAAAATACTGATGGCTGCAGCTCTTTCTTTAGCCCCCTCCCCCCAAGTGACAAACACCAATGAAAACCTGTAAAATAGTATTTCATTTTTACTAACATCCTCTTGAAGGTAATGTGACTTAGAGTTATCTGCTAATTTGGGAGAGAAAAGTTGGTTTTAATGCATTGTAAAACAATCATTTGAATTGCATTTTAGCATTGGTTTTCTATAAAAGTCTAAAGGTCATGTTCCTACTTACTGTAGAACTATATCTGGTGTATATCCAGATTCACAAATAGCTAAAGAATAAAAATTCTTTCTTTGGCAGCTGGAACAAAGTGTCTTAAGCAAAATCATGTGTTTGAATCTACATCCAGACATGGGTCTTACTTGTACAGGTCTGGAAATTTCTCCTAGAGTCAGACACACATTGCAAGCCCTGTATTTTAAACAGAGCACTGGGCTTAATTTGGCTTGCTTTGTCCATACAGAAAAAAAATCACAGATATTCACAAACATGTCCCTTGGATCATTGCAACAATGGAGTTTGATTTTAAAAGAATAAGCTCACATGACTAATTTGACCTGGCTTCCTAAGAACCCCGTTATTTAGACAGACCTTTCTCTCTCTAGAGCTGGGGATGGGACATTTCTTCAAACCCCAAGCCATTGCACATGTCAGACCTTGAAAAGCATTTTGAAAGCAAAAGAAATTGGTATTGCTTCAAATGCTATCACAAACTCCCTTCCTTTTAGATTAAAAAAATGGCTTATGGCTTACAACTGATTTCCTGTGATCATGTTTATCAGCTAAGAGTTTTACCCAGTATTTTGATGGAATGGCAAAATTGTGGGTTCTTATACCAGATGACACAAAGGTCATATGATTAATTTTTAATTTTTTTTTTTCATCAGATGAATAAAACATCTTCTATAAGGAAAAAACAAACACCGCTAGTGAATGAGGTGCTTCCTGGCACAAACACTTGGAGCACTACTCATTCATTCTTAAAATTCGTGCCACTTTCCCACACAAGGGTTGTCACATAGTTGGCAGCGGCCCAAATAGCATAAAACATAATCTAGGAATAAAAGTGTCTGAATGCAGGTCTTTTAGCTGTAAAGCGTCTACAGATTAGATTCCAAAAAAATATATTTTCAGCCATTTCTATTAACAGTGTTTGCTGTAAAACAAAACCTACTTACACAGATGGCTGTGTGTTAGCCCTTCTGGGATTTTATTTTATTTTTTTTAACCCTTAACTCCCGCATTTTATCTTCTTTTGTGGGTTTGAGTCAGACCATCAGTGTTATTTTCATAGAGCTGTTTGCGTTCTAATTAAGCAATAAGGAGCAGAGCCCGTCCTGGGGATTAGGAGTGACTTGGAGTGTTGACGCAAAGCTGAGAGCCATTAGCGACACCTGGCCGCCCATTCCCCAGGAGATGCTGGTGCCAAACTCATCGTGGCTGTTTCTAACAACCCTTGCTGCTTTTTTAATGGCGGGGAAGGGGGGAATGGATACATTTTTTTGACTTTCAGAAAGTACCGGAGGGCAGGCGAATTCACTGCAGTTTGCCACATAGGAGATGACAAGAATAAAGGGAATATGGATGACCACAGCGGTATCTATAGGAAAATATTCTTCTTATTTGCCAGCCCCCACACACATTCCCCCAGCAAGTAGATATTCAAAACACAAATCTGAGAGAAGAGGTGGGAGATATTTTCAGAGCTGCCGACTTCCAATAAACCAAATTTCATTAGGCAAACCAAGCTGACTTTCAAATGGCGCAACGCTTGCTGTTTATCAGTTTTTAAACCGCTCCCATTACCATGGCTTGATAACCATATAGAATAATGATATGAAAGGCTTATCCAATTAACATATTTATGCTTTACTTGGCGGATAGGGATGGTGGGTATACCCATCTAAGCACTTTTGCATTCCTGCTGGAAATGCATTAACCATTCCTTTCCCTCCCCCTTTCTTCTCCGCGCTATTACAGCACCTTCAGCCGAGACAGCCTTGCATCGCTTCTGGGAGAACACTTCCACTAAATTCTTACAGGATATTAATGGACATTCATGTATAGCATTGCCATATGAATGTTTCAATGACCTAGATAAATGTGCATAATTTCCTTTGTGTATAATGGGCATGAGTGTTTAATTATGACAAGTTGTGACTTTAGTAGTTTATCTCAGCCCCCCGGGGAGCCCTTGAAAATGAAATTTCCTATTCCCTGGTATGCAGTGAGTGCAATTTTACAATAACCCTACACTAGGATATCATAAACCCTGTTGCTTCCTCCTTTTTCCTCCGCTTAGTGTATAAAAGGAGTACAAACACCAAAACTGGAGTTCGTGTGACATGGTGGGTTTGTACAGAAGCCAGAAGGTTGCGAAGGAAAAGAAAGATTTAATGGGAAATGGGATGCAAGACAGCAATCAGGATGATTTTTTTTACAAGTCACTTAAATTACTGACCACACATTAATTCTGAGGTTGACTCCGTTGGTTAAACTAATCGCTATTAATCAATGAAGCTGTTAATCAAATTGCTGAAAGCATAGGACTGAGTAAATTGGACAGTTAGATTATCTCTTGGGATGACTGAAGATGCAAAAAACTTTGTGTCCTCCTCAGAAAAATGAGCAATGAGTTAACTAGTTTGGATTCAGTGTCAAAGTCGTGTGTTTGCAACAGCATTATACCCTGCAGTGCTTTTGTTTTTTGGGGGTCTTCTTATATATCTACTGCATTTCTGCCAAATGTGTGCTTTTGCCCCACACTTGCACACCCCACACACCCCACACCCCCACCCCCCACCCCCATCCTTCAGAAATGCACATGCAAGCAAGGATGGAAAAGGCTCTCAGTGGAGAGGTTTCCAGTGGAGAGCTAATGGCTGGTGATGGTGAAGCCAAATCACTCGCTATACTTGCTTTGCACTACACGATTTCCTGCTGTTGTTTGTAGTTACAGTAGATAATAAAAACTGTTACAAAACCCCCTTAACAAGAAAACACAACACAGATGGCATGTTGAATGTAAAGCATCTGGGGACAGCAATCCACTGGCCTCAAAAGTTATTTTGTTCCATACTGGTTTTCTTGAGAAAGTCGGAAAAGGGTGGCAGGAAATGCTGCATGAGTTGCTGGAGCAAACTTTGCCAACTACCAAGGAGCTAATCTTGTGCTGGGAAGTGACTGGGTCTGCTGGGGAATCGTGGCTTTCAGGAACACTTAGGGCCAACGCATAATGTTATTATCCTCTTATCTCTTGAGGCCTTGGCTGGGAGAACCATCTCTAAGATGCTAGTTCCTCAGATTGATAGCCAACTATTTGTGGACCTGCACGAATACTTCTAAAAGAAAGAAAACGTGGCTGTTATTTGTGCTATAAATCCTGAAAAAGGAATGATAGTCCAGGCTTAAAGAGCAAAAGACATCTTACAGAAAACTTTTAAAAACATCCCATTGAGAAATACTTACGTCTTGCATGATATTTTAATGCTTTCTCCTCCTTTGTTCTTTGGTAATACAGATAGTGAACCCAATCTGGAAATCAATTACCCAGCGTATGTTTGGCATAACTTCACTGACCCCTTTTGTGTTCATTAGCCTGTCTTTACAGCAGAGAGCAGCCGGGTTCAGTTTCAATGCAAAGGTCCCTGCAATGAATGCATACATCTATTCCCCAAGGTCTGCCTTGGAGAGTGCTACCTGCTGGGGGAATATTGCCCATTTGTTTGTGAGGACACGAAAACAGATAATGGCAGGTAACAAAACGGCTATGCCCTCATCCTTGTTGGCAAGCAAAAAGCAATGGAGCATATCTTGGGGAAGATTTATGCCAAGATGCTCCAGTCTTATCCCCTGGTGTGAGCTGATGCAGGCCACGTGGGCTGCTGCGATTTATTCTGACTGCTGAGGCCTCTTTTTCCAATGGGCATGAATTTCACTAAGCAAGAGTGCAGCTTCCACATGTGCTGTGTTGAGTGTCTTCAGGCCTCCGAGGTCTGGACAGAAATGATTTACTGACGATAGGTGTCAGCGTCTGAATTTGGCCACATATTGTGGTGCCTTTTTCTGGCTCTTTTCCTTCATGGGGGCTGCCAGTATCAGCCTCAGGTGGTCCAGAGTCTGCTCAGCAAAACCAATATGATGCAGAGTGGACTGAAATCCTGGGGACAAACAAGAGGCTCAACATCACGGATTTCTTTGTTCCTAGCGACAGAGGCTATTCCTCTCTCACCAGACATACCCTGAGTGCACCGCCCCATCTATGAGCAACTTGCCATGTGACAGGGGATGACCTGACAACAAGCAGGTTGAATGCAAGTCACAAAGGTGGCTTTGAAAAGGCCTTCAAACTGCCGTGGGTTTTCCATCACTAGTTTGTGTATGGAAAATTCATGGCAGGTATATGGCAATGAGCTGGGCACAGCAGGAGAGTGTGTGGGTTTCATATTTTGCTGAGGATGGCTGATGCTTGACTGGCTTTGTGTGTCTGGAACAGCATCAGGCTAGAGTTCACGGTTGTTTTGAAGATGGGAGTGTTAGCTTAATCAGCTACCTCATTCACTGTGGTGTTACTACTTCCCAGTGACTACAAAATGTCAAGAGTTCAGCACAGGTGCTCTGGCCACAGGGCACGTTTTAGGCCTTATTGTTTGAGCATCATGTGTCATTTTTGAGAAACAGAATGGATCATTGCTGTTCTGTTGCATTTGCCTGAAGGTGGCACTTACCCAAATTTTCAATTATGAGGGTATGTCTGAGCAGTCACTGCTGCCAGAGGCCAAGCAGTGGAACCTTTGAGGGGCTGCATGGAAGGTCATCACAGCAGACGCTGAGCAGCGCAGTGAAACCCAGCAAGAGCCCGTGACTCCTCATAGCTATGATCTGTGTAACTCTGTTTCACTGAAGTAGCTAATCTGAATGGCCAAGTTGATCGTAGTTGAGCAAATTTGTTCCTGCCAGTTTGTGGCAGGACTTGCACCCACTGGTAGTTCCTTGAACCCTGGCAGGATGCCACAGAAACTGGTAGTCAGCAGGGAAATAGCCTCAGGGCATTCAGTGAAAGCTGTGACACATATGTCCAACCCGGTTCCTTAGTACCCCCAGTTTCCCTGCTGAGGGTAGGGGTCTGTTGCAAGGTTATGCCTGCCCCTGTATGAACTGTGCAAGGGTTTTGTGTTTTGCTGCTGACCAGTCCCTGGTGCTAAGCTGTGTGAGCAGCTGTCTGAGAGTCCTACAGCAGTGCTGCAGAGAGGCATAGATGTGGGGCAGGGGCAGCAGATAGCAGCGTGAACAAGGTTTGGTCCATTTGTCCACTGTGGATTGTGAATTTCCCCATGAGATGGTATGTGCCACTCAGGCAGCACTGCAGCAGAGCTGATCTCCTGCACCTGCAAGAGTAGTGGATCCTCCCAGGACCACACAGAATCACAGACCAGCAAGGATTGGAAGGGACCTCTAGAGAGCACTTTGTCCAACCCTCCTGCTAGAGCAGGATCACCTAGACCAGGATCGTGTCCAGGCGGGTTTTGAATCTCTCCAAAGAAGGAGACCCTGCAGCCTCCCTGGGCAGCCTGTGCCAGTGCTCAGAAGTTTTTCCTCATATTGAGATGGAACTTCCTGTGTTCCAGTTTGTGCCCACTACCCCTTGTCCTGTCACTGGGCACCACTGAAAAGAGTCTGACCCCATTTGTTTGACATCCACCTTTTAGATACTTACAAGTACTGATGAGATCCCCTCTCAGTCTGCTCCTCTCCAGGCTAAACAGATGCAGCTCTCTCAGCCTTTCCTTATATGAAAGATGCTCCAGTCCCCTCATTATCCTCACAGCCCTCCACTATACTGTCTCCATTAGCTCCCTGTCTTTCTGGAGCTGGGGAGTCCAGAACTGGACACAACGCTCCAGATGTGGCCTCACCAGGGCAGAGGGGAAGGGGAACTTCCCTCAACCTGCTGGCCACACTTTTCCTCATGCACCCCAGGATACCAGTGGCCTTACTGTCCGTGAGGCACGCTTCTGGCTCATGGAGAGCTTGCTGTCCACCAAGACTCTCAGATCCATCTCTGTAGTGCTGCTTCCCAGCAGGTCAACCCCTCAGCTGTACTAGTGATTGAAGTAATTCCTCTCTAGGTACAGGATCCTATGCCCAGTTCTCTGGGGATCTAGCTAGGGATCACCAAACTAGAAACAAAGCCCCAGGCCAGGCCCTCTCCGATGCCCCAGGACTTCTCACAAAGGTGCATGTTGTCAGAAAAGCCTTTTCATGTTTCTTGGTAGGCAAAACACCTGTAAGCCTGGAGTCACAGGAGGAAGCCCAGGTGAGTGATGTGAGCACACGTAGGCTTCACTGATATATGCAGTTAAGTGGGAAGGTAGTGAAGACTTCATCTGTTCTAGGAGTCGGGTTTGTAGGTGTGCTGAGCACAGCTCGCTTGGAGTTGAGCTAGGAAAGAGGAGAGGGAGGTTTTGGTCTTTCTTTCTGCAAGGAAAACCTGGCTGAGTAATAGTCACTGGAGAGCCCAGAGCCTGTCAATGCAGTCGCTGGTGTGTGCCTGCACAGGCTGTCTGATAAATGGCAGAGGGCCCGAGGTGCTGCTGCAACGCGCAGCGCGGCCTGCCCTGGGGCATGGGGTGAGTCTGCTCTTCGTGTGCCTTTGGCATAGAGCTTCTCTGACTAGGGAGGTGGTGGAGTCTCTACCCCTGGAAGTATTTAAAGACAGTTAGCTGCAGTGCTGAGGGACATGGTTTGGTGGTGACTGGCAGGTTAGGGTGACGCTTGGACTTGATTATCTGAAAGGTCCCTTCCAACCAAGACAATCCTGTGGATTTATGATTCCGTGATTCTCTGTGTGCTTTCATATCAACTACGTGATGTCACACAGGTGGTGAGGTGTATCTGGTGCCAGACCTGCTGCATAATGGTAGAAGGCCTTTACAACACGGGCCTCTTACAATACTGAAATAGTGCTGCAGGGCTTGTCACCAGAAGCCAAGGCCAAAAAGTCTTCATGGAGGTTAGCAGTGAAGATGGGGGGTACATTTGGCCTCAGGGACATCTTTCAGGCACAGGTGCCGATGTCTGCAGACATGTCACCTCACCTATATGGAGGACAAGCGTTTGAACCCAGGTCTGTGATACACCATTGCTATATCATTATCCTTCAGATTCCTTTTCTTTACCTCCTCTATCTGTCATTCTGGTCTTTTCTCTCTGACACTGTTGCCTCGACTCTGAAAAATGTTTCATACAGCTTCACTGGAGCCATATGTGTGGCTTGCAGTGCTCCAGGTGGTCCGATCGAAAAGATGGAGGTTGTTGAAGAATTCAGAAACTTTACAAGGGAGCATGGACCCATGGCATTTATTCTTCATGAGGCCAGCCAGTGGCTTAAAGCCTCCCCTGTACTCAGGAGACAGGTACTACTTTTTCCTCCTCCTCCTCGTCCTCTTCTCCAGGCTGCCAGGAGCGATACCTGTTCCTGGGAATTACCCAGTGCCATGAGATGCATCACCAGCTCTGACCTCCTATATACCAATCTCATGGGCCCAGATCATAAAATTATAGCACTTGCAACAAAAACACAAAGGTTGGCATGACAACAAACACTATGTTTAGTACTCTAGACCAAATATATATCTGCATATATGTGTATATATATGCATATATGTAAACAAAACCAGACCTAGTGCTTTGTGGTGTGCATTTTCAGCAGTCTGCCCACAAAATCAGAGATGGCAGATGGCTGGCTTCTCAGCAGGATATGAATTAGGATTATTTGGGTACCTTAGCTGTTCCCTGACATATATTCAGCTCAGTTTAATGATAATTTTTATAGCTATTTAAACCTAATGTTATAAACCTAATGTCATTTGATGTGAATGGAGGGTTCATTTTTGTCTTTGCTTTTGAAAGCTTTGTGTGTGTCTGTGTGTCTGTGCATGTGTTTGATGAGGATAGCAGCACCGGCTAAGGAAGAAAATGATAGTGTGTGAACATGCATTACCCTCCCTCCCAGCAGGGAAATGACTCACCCCTGAGGGTCATGTCAGCCTTAGGCATTTAGAGAGTGAGATACCTGGAAATTTCACATTGGAGGGCTACAGAGACCAGGAGGGATAACTGGAAGGGGCCGAATGCCTGGGCGTGGGTTGGGAAGCAGACGGTTGAGGACTGGCATGAGGCAGATCCGTGTGCTGCAGAGGGGGGTGAAGGATGTGCGGGGACACCCCCCCTCCCCCATCTTCAGCAGGCTATGGCTGCCTCTGTAAGGAGTTATCAGTCCAAACACCCTGGATATTTCACTGGGGACTGTGATTTACTTAATTAAGTGGAAAATAAAAATTACATGGACACGGAGGGTTTGTATCAATGCAGAGAAGGTGTGGGAGGTGGGGGGTAGTGCAGAATGTGCTTTTTAACAAATAAAAGCCATCAGTCCCCATTGCCACATCCAGTACTTGGGGTGTAAAGTATTGTCACACAATGCAATGGCTGGAGCTAGACAAGTCAGTGTGAGTTTGAAGGTCTGTTTGATTCCCTTATAAAGTATTTAAGCCAATTCTGGCTTGAAGCTAATTAATTTTCCCTTAATTGCTGCTTGGATAATAGGGAGGAAAAAAAATACGCAAGGAACAGCACAACAGGTTCCATGGTAGAAGTGCACCTCGTTTTCCCCCAGAGATGACTGGAGAAGGGGTCTGATGTGCTTTGCTCACATGAGAGTAGTGTCATCTGATCAGCAAAGCCGTAGGATGGATTTGACAAGAAGACTGTGCACTTCTTCGCAGGACCACAGAGTAGCTGAGGTTAGACAGCACCTCTGGAGATTGTCTGGCCCAACCCTCTTGCTCAAATGGCTTTTTTTACTACTAGGTGTGTATTTCTCACCTTGCCCAGCTTTAAGCTCTAGCGACAGACATACAAGTTGAGAGGGAGAAAAGACAGACACCCACCCCCCACCCCCCACCCCCCCCCCTTCAATTTGCAAAATGCATTAATTTTTGTCTCCTTCTACCAGAAGGATGAGAAATAGCCAGAGCCCATTTTGTCATCTGAAAAACATATTATGTCCCAAACATTCCTCTGAGGGTGAAATCCTAACCTTTCCTTAAAACGCTGCAAACCGTGCCTGTTCCTAGCCAACGGCTCGCCGGGAATCAGTGAGTGGCAGGGCGGGGAGAGCAGCGTCGCGCTGAAGACAGGGGGCAGAACTGCCTCTCTCCTCCGGGGTCTTCTGTGCAGGCACTGCCCCTGGTTTTCAATTCTTTCCCGGATAATAGCGTCCTTCCTAAGTGGCTCCTTAAGATGCCACTCCAGTTATTCTCAAGTAATAGCCGTGCATTGTACGGTGCCTGTCTGAGAGACGGCATTAAAGAAGGACCACCCTGGCCACTGATGGGGTGGCTCTGCAAAGGAGGCTGTGTGTGCTATGCTGGGGGGCTCAGAGGGCTCCAACGCCCCACTGCTGTGATCTTTAACTTAGCACACAGGCACAGCATTAGGAGGGCTATGGACTTTTTACATGACATCTACCTTACCTGTCTGAATGCAAAATATCCCTTTCATGCCACCCCCTTGCAGGCAGGCTGTGGCAATCCATTTTGCATGGTGTGTATCCAGGTGGCTTTCACAGGTCAATTCCTCCCAATGGATTTTTTTCAATACAAAGGTGTTGCTGTTTACTTTAGGCACTAAGAGTGCTTACCAGGGATATTTATTTATATTTTTTTTCCTGCTGAAAGTTTTACTTTCCTAATCACTGCTCAGTGGCTTTCACAGACGCATCCTCAGCCACTGAATCGTGGCTCACCAGCTTGTCAGCTGCCTCTGAAGAGCACGGTCTGCCATGGCTTCTCATGGAGACTTCACGGTCCTCTGGGATGCCCGCAGACCCCAGTCCTCCCTGTGCCTGAAGCATCATGCCAGGCAAGGGACATCCTCTCTCAGCGTGCAGCTCTAGGTCTTTGCTGCACATCCTCAGTGTCACAGGGCCCTCTGATTGCTGCCTGGCCATGTCTCCACATCAAAACCTGCGGGGCTCAGTGATGTGCTGCTGGTGGTGTGGGACGCTTGGCCACCCTCCCTCCCCATAGGAAGGCCCATCAGCTGAAACCCAGCAGGGAGCGTGTCTGAGGACAGGGCATTTGTTCTAGTCATGTCCTCCTGTTCCATTAAGTAGTTACTGAAATGTATGGTGCATTCAGCTTTTTTCATATTACACTCCATAATTGTATTAATAAAAGGTATTTACCCTTCATTATTTTCATTCTCCAGAGGATTACTGAAGACAGGATATAATTAATCCAGATGCTCATACGAATCCAGGGAGGTTGTGTGCAACAACCACTGTCTTTACTAAAAGTAATTGCACACATTCACTACAGTCCAACCTCTGTGGCATTTTAAGAGGAGCATGTCTAATTCATGAAAGGGAAGAATTGGTTATTATCTGTATTATCTGCAGCACTCCAGCTTAATTAAGAGTGTTAAAGAAAGATAAAAGGTAGGAAAGAAATGCAAGAAGATGAAATGATTTGCCCAAGGTCACAGAATGGAGATTAGCACCTGGGTCTTTACCGTCCCAGTCTAGTGCGCAGCCCATTAGATCAGATGGCCTCCCAGATCACCCTTCCTGGGGATCAAATACCTTGAACACCCATGTAAGCATCTCAAGGAGAAACCCAGAAATGTCTTAGCCTAGTCCAACAAAATTCTAGCAACGTACAAGGCATCACTGGAATTCATTAAAAAGAATATTTATTGAGAAGCAATGAAGGAAACATTCATGCTTTAAAGCAGCCAAGGCAATGAAAGCTTCCACCTTGCTTCAATTTAGAACTCATATTTTTGTAAAACTAATCAATTAGATCATGCTCCTAATTTAGAGCACTGATTCTTTCAGCTACATTTCCGAGCTAGGAACAGGCTTTCTAGGATTCACAGCTTCTGAAATAAAAATAATTGGTTTCCGAGGAATGTAAAGTGCTCAGGAAGTAACCACTTACCAATCTATTCATTCGGGAGCAGTTTAAGGAGCAACTTTACATCTCTGGGCATCTGCAAGATAAAAAAAGATACAGTTCATTAGCAGACAACAATGTTAACACTCAGGTTACAGCTGAAAGGATAAGGCAAACTTCTTGGGTGTTTCAGTAAGGATGGCAGTGTAAGTGTCACCCTTTCTGAGAAGCTCTTGTTTGAACAGGTCCCTCGACTGTGTCTTCTGCTCAAGCTTCCCCCACTCCCAAGTCCTCCCGGAAACCCTCGCTCAGTCAAGCAGCCAGTGCCCCTGCCTCTTCTCCCCTTCCCCCCATGGGGGATTCCAAGGGGGCTGTTGGAAAGATTAGACACAGGTCTGTGGCCAGCTCCTGTGTCCCTCGGAAACAGCACAGTGAAGGGAGAAATTAAGGGATGGAGCATCGATGCCAATCTCAGCAGGGGCAGTAACCTCTAGAAGCTATAAAAGCCTCATGCCTCTCTCCCCTAAATTAAAAGATCGGTGCCATTCTCAAGCTTCTCCAAAGGAATCCAGATGGTAGTTTTACAACATAGAAACTTCTGTTAGAAAATGTTGCTTTGCTGAAACAAAAGATCTGGAGGTGAAATCTACCACTTCTGGGATGGAATTTCTATCCAACCCCTAGGAGGGTCAATGACCTGTGAGATTGAGGTCATTTCTAGTTGGTAGGATTGACCTGTAGAGACAGCAGGTGTGATTTGGTTTGAAATTGTCACAGAGACTTCTGTGAGCAGGGTCTTTAAGCTCCCATTTGCAATCAACAGTGATCCAAGGTCTCATACAGTTCCCTAACCATGGGTGTCTAAAGCTATTTGTGATATCATAGCTTGTCTGAAACATCTGTGTGAGACTGGCAGACATGGCAACAGCCTTGTGCCCTTCTGGACCACCAGCTGCGGCCCTGCTGTCCTTATGGCGTCTCAGCTGACAATAAACAATCCTACTGAGATGGGAGTGGAGCCTTTTGCTGAGTTTTGGACACTTTGATGAGGACGCTCAAAGCCAGACCATCTCAGTCCGAAACGCCGCCGTTGGCACACCTTCCTCTCAAACACAAGCCTGTTTGATGTGCCTCTCTTGGCAAGCCCCACCGCCCAGCAGAGCCAGCAGTTTGGGTGCAGCTCTCTGTTGACACAGCTGTAAAACCTGCCCGCTCTGGCAGCCAGGTAGATCCTGTTGGGCTGGGGCTCTCCGCCCCACTTTTCAGAGCACAGCATAGACGTGTCCTTTGTTTCAAGCGCCTTGTTTGAACCAAGTGAAGCGAGGCCCTGAACTTTGGGCTCCCTCACTCCCAGCACTACCCATGTGCTCACATCATTGTTTCTGCAGGCTCTTTGGAGAGGGAATTCAGTGCCAGCTCTTTGGGAGGGTAGGCTCATAAAGACCACTAGCCACTTCTTCAGTGAACAGCTTTCAGGTGTTTCCCGCCCAAAGTGCTGTGTGCGATATCAGTGGGATGGGTCAGTCTGCCTCGAGCCTCTGGGGTCAGTGGAAAGGATCCATTAAAATTTATCAGGCTGTGGAAACCCATCGGGTTTTTAATTGGAAATGTGAAAGAAAGCACAAAGAATAGGATTCACGTCACCTGGTTTTAGTGGGTGTCTAGTGTAAGTGACTGTTGAGGCACTTTATACCGTATGGGAAGATAAGTGCCTCCAGCGGTTAAATCATGATGTTTCTCCCTCACATTATTTTTTATGCTCAAATGGCGATCTGTTTCAGGGGAAGGGAAGAAGGCAGGTGATGGGAAAGTTCATTTGAAACAGACACATCATATGTAATGGGTCTGGTAAGCTAATTCCCTGCCCTCCTATAGCAGCCAGTCTGCAGCTTTTCCATCTAATGCCTCAACACCGCAGTGCAAGTGAAGGCTGCCCTTAAGGCTGCTAAAGCCAAGCTGCTCAGCAACACTGAACAGCCCGCACTTCCCAGGCCATATCTGGTATGATCGGGATTCAATGCTCACTAAACTTACTGCTCGCTTGGCTTTAATGGGAGACAGGTTTGAGTCCTACAAGCCTGCGATAGAAAACTCTACTTCACAGCTTCCCTCTGGTTTTGAGTACTTGGTGACTGCCTGCTTCCTAAAAGAGTCCAAAACAAAGAAAGATTCGTTTGAAATTAAATGCTGAACACTCTGGGGGTGACACTGACTTTGAGAAGGTGACAAAGGAATTACACTTTTCCTTAGACACTTATGCTAAAGACTCATGTGGTCACTTCTGCACTTCCCAAAGGATGTAAACCTCCTTGTCAATGTTCACCATAGCTCCCATCTCAGATCACATACACCCAGCTTTTGATGTTTTCATAAGGTCCAAGGTTTCCTAACTCGGCAGAAACTGGCCTAGATAACCCAGCAGGGTCTCCCTAGGAACGGTATTTTAAACCCACCTCTTCAAAAAAAATCCACCCCAGTCAAAACATAGCAAACAGTTAGCAATGACATTAGGCACACAATAACATGATACACCTAGGACATTGTTTTTCCCCAGATGTGCTTGTGTGAGCCTTGGCCAAGGGGTCACTGTATTCCCATGACTCCTGGTTTAGTTCTCCATGCTCTTCTGTTTCCAGGACTAATTTCTTCAAGCATTTGAAGTGGGTCTGAAAAGACTGTCAAAAAAGAGTTTGTGTTTTGCAGAGTTTTTCAATATCATAAGGTACCTCAGGCATCTAGACACTAACCCGTAGGCAGCTAATGGCGTCGTTCAGCCACAAACCAGTCACAGCACTTTTTCTGAGTACACTGTGCCTTGCTCAACCCTGACCTTCCTGTTGGCCTGTGGTTAGGTGTGCACACTGGAGCAGACCTTCCATCTCTGAAGGAAAACAGCAGAGAGTCTCCCATCCAGAACAGCCACGAGCCCTAAATGTGGCAGCATCTATACTCATCACAGTACTAGGGAGACGTGCTAAATGGTGCCTTTGGAAAGGGGAAACTTATCTAGCTAGCAGATTTGCTTTACACCTGTCTTCAGGGGTGGGAACTTCACATAAAGAAAGATAAAGATACATTATAGACAACACAAAGGAGGAAAAAAGGGAGTTTTGAGACATCTGGGAAATACAGCATGGGTGGGTGGGTGGATGGATGGATGGAAAGGAGGGAGGGAGGGAAGGAATGAGGGAGGGAAGGAATGAGGGAGGGATTGAGTTGTTTGTTTCCTGAAAGGGCATACTGAAGAGAAGACAGAGATCTCATGAGTGTCTTAAAATGTGTATAAACTTGCTACAAGCAGCATTTTGCTCATTTCTTCATCATGACCGAAGGCAAAACAAGAAATTATCAGCTTAAACTGCAACATGAGAGATTTAGGTTAAATGTAATGATTGCTAAGAATTGGCACGGGCTACTGAGACTGACTGTGAAGTGGTTTAGGGCTACACAAGCCACACATCTCTCAGTAATGGATGTTCACTCCTGCCTGAGGACAGGAGGACGGATTAAAATTAGCAGACCTCCTGAGGTTTAAGCTAAACCTACGTTTGTATTGTTCTACAAAATCAAAACCAGGCAGTTTCCAAAAGAGATGTCATCTCAAACCAGTATCTCTGAGGATGCTTGCTGTTCCACTGTTGCTATTGGTTGGTAATATTTTAGACTAATTAGTTGCATCTGCAATTATTTACACAAGTTAAGCAGTCATACAAAGCGGCACATGACGGGGATTTTTTTTTTCTTCACTGTGGTCTTTGTTTTAAGCCAAACAATTAATTTTGTATCTAATCTCCGTTCCCCTTCTTCCCTGGGATTAATTTAAATATTTGAACATGTTAATAAAGAATTTGAAATAAAGGGTAGAACACACATTTCGTTATAAATCTCTTTGTTTTGCAGAAATGTACTTTGACATTTTGTCAGTTATTAAATAGCTTTTCCCAGGTACTTTATCTACCGCAGTATTAAAGGTGAGGTCTTGTTGAAAGAAGAAAAATTTACACAGAAGTATGGAGACCCGCTGCATTTCAGGATAAAGCTCCTGCCTCAGAACAGTACTCAGAATTTTATTTCACAAAGATAGGTTGTTTTTCCTGGAACAGTAAAACTCATTTCTTTTGTAGCCTTAGGGATGTGCAGGGGATTTTTCCAGAAGGGTTTATAGAAGCGGTTACAGAGGATATGATTTTTTTAACAATTCATTTTTGTTTAGTTTTTGAAGGAGTCAGTTTCTCGGGTTTGAGAACTCCACAGCTCAGATAATGAAAAGTAATTAAATCATAACCTGTGATTTCATAACCATAATCTGATAATCTCTAGGAAATGCAAAAGTGCATGCAATGTGTGTTCTCACTTGACTGTTCCTGGAGTGTTACAGATCCAGGAGCAGCAGGCTTCCTAAAAAAAAAATATAAAAACAATCTAAAACCCCTACAAGGTGCAATGAAATATTATTGACATTAAATTCACTGGAAAATATGCAATAATAGTATGACTGACTACTTTCTACTGGAATTGATGGCATCGCTTGCAAGCCCAGCAATATTTTCAGCAGGCACCATTCTATCTGTGTCTGATGGGTGTCTCTATTCCCCAGGCACCCAGGAGGAAGTCTCAGACCATTGTGACTACCTGCTTGGAGCTCAAGCCAGCAAGCACACACGAGCATTTGATGTTCAGACATTCCTTGCCCTTCCCTGCTGTTAGGGCCTTTCATTTAAAGTCCTCTGAAGTCCTTCTGTTTCCACAGTGCTGAGGGACACCACACAGTTTGAGCTGAAGGTGACCAGCTGTAGGTGTGCACACCTTAGTGTCTGGGCATGAGGTTTCTTCACTCCCATTGCATATGTGGGGGATCCAGCTCGGAAAGGAATTTGGCAAATACAGCTGTCCTGTGCCCCCTGAGATGCCTGAGGGCTACCCTTGGCCTCCAGCTGCCACTCCATAATGTCAGCCCCATATGAACGTTTGGGACACCCCAAGGAGTCCCAAACGGCACAAGGCATCCAAGTTTAGATGCTCATGTATCATCTAGAGAGGAATTCAGCTAAGCTGCCCATCAGATCTACTCTGGGATGAGGCACATTGTTCCCCATCCTCCACTGACTGGGTCTCTGCTGAAAATGGAAATTCAGGCACCCAGTTCTGACATGGAGACCTACTGCCTACGTGGAGACTGTAACCTGGACCTGAATCCCAGCTGTGTCTCCGAAATTTCTCTTCTCCTGTGTGAGTGCTCAAAGATAATTGCTACCTCTTCTGAGATTACCCTAGCAACTCCCTTCTGTACCTCAAGCAGCACTCTTCAGACCCTGCTGCTCTGCCGACTGGAGGACATCTCAGTGATCTAAATGCTCTTCAGCATTGTTTTTTTTCAATAAAGGCAGAAATTATGTCTGTGATTCTCTTCCAAAGAAGCAGGAGCCTGGTTATGACTGACACACAAATGACAAAAGGAAGCCTTTTGAAATGAAAATTAAAGCCAAGACAGCTACATATCCACAGCTCTTTTTTGGTTTTTTTTTGGGTTGGGTTTTCTTTGTTGTATTTTTTTTAATTTCAAATTAATTCTAGTTAAGTTTCCAGGATGTCTTTCCACACTCCTCCAGCCATTTGTTTTTGCTTCCTAAAAAGCTCTGTGTTGTTTCTCTTCATTATTTAGCAGTTGCTGTTTTCCAGAACATAACGGCTGTGCTTCAGGTTTTGGCAGGGACAGCCCCTTTCTCTACGCTCCATGCTGTTTGTGAAATGCTTTGGGAAACTTTCCACTGCAAAGCATTGTGAAAATGCAAGCTTATTATTCTTGCAGCGGGGAATAACAGGTTCGGCTGTCGGCTCGCTCTGTAGCAGGTGCCAAAATCCTGCCGGGAAATACTGATGGATTTTGCTGATTCACCGCAGCAGATGGGACGCGTTAGCTGGGATCTGCGTACCAGGGGTTGCGGGGGGCTGCCGCTCTGCTCCGCTCGGCTCAGGGGTCTTGGCCTGGAAGTGGGGAAGTAAGCGAGCCTAAGATTCGTACCACAGGAGTGCGTGAAGCGCAGCTCTCTTTAAAGCCCAGCCCCCAGGAAAGAGGATGGGTTTTGGCCTTCCTCCACGCCTTGGAGCTCCGTTTCGCAGCAAGCTGAGAGAGCCATCTGCTTGCTGACTGCTACAGAGCCGAGCGGTGCCTGCCTCTCCTCCACCTCCCTGTAATTGTTTGCGGCATGCTGAGCTTATCCCGCCTCTCTGCGGGAGTGGAAGGACCCGGGGCCAAAGTTTAAAAGATTTGCAGGTGCTGTGATTTGCGAGGCCCAAACACCTCGCTGCCCAGTGTCCTCAGCACGGGACAGCGGCGATGCTGGTGCTGGGCTTCAGTCCCCCCTTGCCTTGGGGGACTGAAGGATGCTGCATGGTGAGACGGGCTCTGGTGTCAGGGATCTTGAGTATGGTGAGGCCTGGCAGGTTAACGTGGCCTCAGCAAGGCGAACGAGAGGAAGGACAGGTGGGGTCAGTGCACAGCGAGTGGCACATCCGAACCCAGCGATGTTGGCAGTGCCAGGCTTTGCCATTTCTGTGAAAGCAGGAGGTGTTTGCTGATGCCCCTTCCAGGTCACGCTTCCACCCGCTTCTTTTGGGCTGCATGTGATGCCACCAGCCAGCTCTGGAGGTATAAGCCATGGGTTAAACAAAGAAATCTCTGAGCAGTTGTATCCTTGGGACCCACACACCAGCCCCTCATGCGCTCTTCGCACACTGTCTTTTGATCCAATGGTGTGTTTTGGTATGGGATCTTCTAACATCGAATTGTTTGGTTTTTTCTGTATCCAAGCAGGCTTTTATCTTGTTGATTTGCAGTTTCAGCTGAGGGTCGGAGCCTCCTTATCTCCTGGTTGACATTCCTTGGGCACCTGCCCTCGTGGGCAGAACACGGAGAACTGCAGAGTCCCAGACTTGGGGAAAACACTACCAAAACATCAGTGTGATATCAAAACACTTTCCCATACTAAAAGTCTACACACAGCACTGTAACAGCTGCTACAAAAATTACTAAGAAAAATAACTCTATCACAGCTGAAAGGCTTTGGCAGATTTGGCTACCCATGCTAAGTAAAGTGAAGCAAACAGCACAGATCACACCATATTATAATCCTAAGTAATTTATTCTAATTAAAACATGCTTATTTACATTAAACAGCTAATATCACTTGACAGTCCCCCAAAAGCACACCCCTTTTTTTGCCCTGGGCATAGTTGCTTCTCTCATGCAACATGTCCCTGGGGTCCTAGCTAGCCCCACTCCTGCCTCTCTGGTGGGCTGAACCAGAGAGCATTGGGACCCATAGCTGGACTGGGGCTGGCTGAACAGAGGGTGCCCAGAGAGCAGGGGTGGCTGGACTGGGTGAGTAGCAGGGACCATACAGCCCTACAGCTTCATCTGTCCTGCCTGGGTGGCCCTGAATACTTGTGTCTTTCTTTATTTTCCTGCTTTCCTAAGAGTTCCTGATATCTCCTCATCTCCCATGGAGAGCATAGCCCCAGCATGGATCTCAGGTGGTGTGCTGTGCTCCCCTCAAGCTGTGCAGCTCCTCTTGCCTGGTTGAGCCATCACAGTGAGACTTTGTGCTGGCAAAACGCTCTGGGAAGTGGCAGGTGTCTCTGCTGCAGATGTGTGAGTCAGATCCGATGGCAATCCCCAGCAAAGGCACCTGGGACCCTGTGGAAAAGTGACACTGTGGAAATCCTCCAGGGGTACCTTGGAGGCTCAGGTCACAATTGAGCAGCAGACCTGAAAATGTCACCAGAGCATTGTGAAATGCTGTCAGCACCTTTTCTTCCTAGGGAAGGAAGAGATCCAATGATGTTTTCTCCTCCCTGTTATTGAACTGCTCAGTGAAGCTCAGGGTTTGCCCCTAGATCATGTCATTCCTTCCGTCAACCTCCCTGTCGGACATCCAGGAGTGCTGGACAACCTGCATACCTGCTGCTGCCACCCAAAATGTCCCAGGAATGCTGCTCTGCCCTGGATGCACTGGAAGCCAGCCCTCACTTGCCAGTGATCCTTCTTGCACAGGGAGTTCTCACTGCAAGGGCTGTTCTGCTGCGAAGCGCCCAGGGGGCTTGAGCTGCCCACAGCAGGGCTGGAAACGCTGACTGGAGACCTGCTGCTTAACGGGGTTAGCAGATGACAAGGGAAGCAGGAGGCAGAGGGTGGCAAGCAAATGAGACTCAGCAGCAGCAGCAGCATAGATGAGTGCTGTGCCAACGCTAGGAATTGCATACGAAATTACTAGTCAGCATCGTTGAAAGTACTTTAAAAGGAATATAAAAGGGATGGGGGGATAGATGCAGAAAGCAGTTTAGAGGATGTCCCTTAGTGTGACGTCTCTGCACTCTTTCCAAGGGAGGCAGTTAGGGTATTAAAAGAACCCTTTGATTTTAGCAGTAAGATTGTTGCCTCTATCTCTCACTTCATTCTGAGGACAATCTGCATTACTCACATTAGTGTAACCAGGCAGAAATAAACCTAGCAAAACTAATAAGTATTTGGTGGCCAGTGAGACAAAACCCTACAGAAAGGATTTTATTCCTTGTGTTAGGTCTTCAAAGGAAAAACTGTAATACAGTAACATCCAGTAATTCCCCAAAAGTGTCCTGTACGTGTCTCAGCTGTGTCCTCACTGTCCAAGTCTCCTTTGCTTGGCAGTTCACTCTTCCCTGACTCTCCCTCCCATTTCTTCACACGGACGGAGAAGCCAGCAATATTTCCACATCCTTGGCTATTCCACTTTTAGCAGCCATTTCCTCGTTTTTCTTCATGAGGAAGCACTTTTCTTGCTCTACACTTCCATTAAGAAAATGTACAAGCCTAATAGTTACTAAAAAGAAAGTGACTAAAGCTATCCTAATGTTTTTATGGACTCATTAAAGGTCTCAGTAATTTTTCTGCATATTGGAAAAAATCTTATTTTTTACTTGTGACATAATCAGGAGTTTTCAAGGGTGAAGCATTTGCATGTTAACCTTTCTTTCTGCTTCAAGCAATCATTCTTGTGAACCTGCTGAACTACAAACCAGGGCTTTTAAAGGAGGCCCCTCTCCCCACAACGTCCGTTGTACCCTCCCTGTGTGCTTTCAAGTGTTTCTCGGTCGAGCTGAGCTGGGACCAAGGTGACTTGCCAAGAAGTGCCAGGCTAAGGGCACTTTAATCCTCTGTCTCCACGTCCCAGGGCTCACCCGTGCCATGATGAGGGGTCGAAACCCCCCTCCCCCACTGGGGGTCTTTGGGGCTGATTTCCAGCTGCTGCTTCTTTTTCCCTTGCTGCGCTTTGCCTCCTGCTTGCTTTCATTGATAGGAGCTTGAAAGGAGCTCTGGGCTATATTTGGGGCACAGGGTAGCCCCGAGAACCCTATATACCAGCCTGGCACCTTGGTGGGTGAGCCACGGGTGGGGATGCTGTCAGCCCAACTGCTGCGTTGGAGCCAGGCGGTGTTCCCCACAGCCTGTCCCTACAGCCAACCCCACCTCGCTGCACCAGGGATGCAGGGGAGCACCCACGCATTCCCTACCCACGGGTGAGACACGATAAGCAAACTTTTAATTGATTTGGTTACAACAGCTAGCAGCTAAAAGAAAGCAATAAAACCAGAGAAGCAGAAGAAGCGGGGATAGAGCAAGTGATTTACGGCACGCTGTATCCGCCCGCCGCTTCCCGGGGCTCCAGCGCCAGCGGGTGCTGTTTAGTGACAGGGCGGCGGTGTGCATGCTAAGCACGGCGCTTCCCAAAGCGCCCCGACCCTCCCGACAGCCAGGCGTGAGTTATTCCGGAGGCGCGTGGCACGTCTGCCTGATGCTGATGCATCTCTCGGCAGCGATACTTCATCAGTCCCCGGTGTGTAAATCCACTGCCAATGGAGGAGGAAAGTGTCAGTCTCTCTAATCCGTTGTCATGGAAATAGGTGGGAAGTTTGATGTGTGGAGGTACGTCACTGGGATGGGAAAGTACAGGCGGGCTCCTCTTGAAATTTTGTGATCTGGAAAGAAAGGCAGAGGCTACACCAGAGCCTGAGGGAGATGCGTTGACCTTCTGGACAGAGGCATGTCGCTAGTCAAGAGAACCACATCCAACCGGGAATCCGCTGCGTTTTCTCCTGGATGTCATCTCTCGCCCCCTGATCGCTGGTGTCCTGTGCTCTCTGTCCTGGGAACAAAATGTATCTTACAAAAAAAAAAACAAAAACAAAAAAAAAAGCCACACCAGATGAACAGTGAGACAAGGACACGGCAAGATAAAACGAAGAACAAACATTAGAGGAGGCGAGCGCAGAGAAGCATATTCCACTTGGGCTGTTATGGAGGTTTTAATTTCCTGAAAAGATTTTATATGCCAGGCAGGGACATGAGCGAGTAGCAATCACATTATCAGGCCTCTTATCAACCTTGGTTTTGCTCAGCCTTACCTGGATGGATTATTTTTTCAATAGCTGGGTAGCTAAATTAAAAAAACAAACAAACAATGAAAAAAAAAACCCACAGCAAAACACACTTTGGATCAGGATAATACACCATGTGTTGTTTCAGTATTTCTCAATTCAGGTGAGCTTTAGAATAAAAACATCCTCTCAAAATAATGCGTTGAAACACTTTATTCTGAAACTGTCAAAACAAAACATCAAGGAAATATCAAAAACTTCTCACTTTGCCATTTTTCTTCACTTATCCATTTAATCTAACTCCAGTCAGTGCATAGTTCTCACCGGAAACTGAATTTTTCATTTGTTCTACTTACTATTCATCAAAACAAATCCTGTCTACTTCTATTGTAGCTATTTAATACTCACTGAGCTGCTGTTCTACCGCTGCAGTGATAAATCTTTCATCCCCTTTTACAGCGGCTCCTTAGGGGCTAGAGAAATGCAAAAACTTTTTCGGGAGGGGGGAGCACTATGAGGTAAACTTCTAGTGAGAGGTGTCCCTGCCCATGGCAGGGGGGTTGGAATTTGATGATCTTTAAGGTCACTTCCAGCCCTAACCATAGGCTAAGGTCACTTACGTGATATTCACCTGGGAGCATGACCTTGGCACAGCGTCACTGGGGGGGATCGGCAGCATCGGCTGCCTGCCTCTCTTGGCTTCCTGTAATGGTGGGGCTGGGGGACAGGATTTGTGGTACTAGGGAGGGTTTTGCAAAGTGGAACATGTGAAGGTGATGCCCCAGGCACTCTCCTGGCTGAGGCATCATCCCTGGGTCTGCTAGTGACAGCAGGGAGCCAGCAGGAACAGCCCAAGGGGACCCTGAGTCATATCCACAGAAGCAGGGGTATGGGTGATCCTGGGCTGAGTGTCTGATGCATGGATGTGACCAGGCTTGATTTCCAGGATGCTCAGGTCCAGTAACCTGTTTGCTCTGGCACAGGCTGTACGGTATGGTGCTGAAAGGTTTCCCTCAGAAAACATGGCTTTCAGTGGCTGTTGGGAGCGTTGGAATGCTGGGAAACCAGAGGCAGGCAGAGAAAGTCTGTGATGAAGAGCTCGACCTTGAAAGGTTTTTCACTGTCAAAGTGAGAACTTGTGGGACCAAGTGACCATGTCTAAACACCAGAGCAACTTCTGATCATGCTTTATTCCTGCTGGAAGGTACTGTCTTATTTTTACTCCATCTTTCAAGGAAATGACTGGATCTGGACCATTTTTTGGGGAAAGGTTTCAGGCACCCTGTACAACCCAACAGCAGGGCTGGGAAAGATCCTAGATCCCATTTTCAGATAAAGGGGCTGAGGATGCCTGGCCACTGCTCACAGGGCTTCTGCTGCCCCAGTCTGCCTTGCACTGGACTGGGGACCTGCAAGCAGCTGGATGCCCTGAAATGGAGGGGAATTTTTTGTTAGGGTCTTTCAGTTGCAGAAAATTTTCAGAAATACAGTCTGTGCCGGAACACTGACCTTTCTTGTAATACAGAAATCTCTGTTTTGGTAAGCACTACAGCTGGTCACTTAAAAATCTGGACCCCTGGGAAAAGCAGCTGGAGACCTAAACCACAGCTTCATGAACTTTGTCTTTTGGTTGCTGTCATCACCAGTGGGCTTTGGGCACAAGTCTAGGGGAGGAAAACGACATTTGGGATGTTCCTTTACAGGGGCGGGGGAATTCCTGCTGATTTCAAGTTGAACCTCAAGCCTGGACTTCTGGAGAGGGGAGCTCCCAGCTAGCCATACGGGCCAGGCTGGGCTTCATCCTCACTTGGGGGGATGCACACACCAGTCCCAAACATGGCACCGAAGCTAAGCATCCCTGCTAGATCAGATCACACGAGGAAGGAGGGGAGCAGCCAAACCCACACGCCTCCGGCTCCCCTGATCACCCAGCTTCCAAGGGAGGTTTGGCACTGACACAGACCCAGTAGCATGGCTTTTCCCCCAGTTTCTCTTAAACACTTCAGCTTTTCCAGGGAAAGCTTTCACATTGTGCTGAAATCCACCCAGGTTTCTTTGTGGTCAGTGCTTTTGTAAAAGGCTTAAGTAATCAATATATAGTTTTCACCAACACTTTTTCTTTCCCTCCTTGCCCAGTCATTGCTGTGCCATCACCGACTAACAGCCTAACTGATTGCATTCCCTCCTGCCTTGATTTATGTCTAGGAGCAAACAAGGAAAGAGAACTGCTCTTGAAAAGCTGTCCTTGAAGTCCCGGTCTACAAGAGCTTTTTTCTTTTCTCTTTTCTCTTTTTCTTTTCCTTTTCTTTTCTTTTCTTTTCTTTTCTTTTCTTTTCTTTTCTTTTCTTTTCTTTTCTTTTCTTTTCTTTTCTTCCTTTCCTTTCCTTTCCTTTCCTTTCCTTTCCTTTCCTTTCCTTTCCTTTCCTTTCCTTTCCTTTCCTTTCCTTTCCTTTCCTTTCCTTTCCTTTCCTTTCCTTTCCTTTCCTTTCCTTTCCTTTCCTTTCCTTTCCTTTCCTTTCCTTTCCTTTCCTTTCCTTTCCTTTCCTTTCCTTTCCTTTCCTTTCCTTTCCTTTCCTTTCTTTTCCTTTTCTTTTCCTGTCTTTCTCTTCTCTTCTCTTTTTCTCTTCTCTTCTCTTCTCTTCTCTTCTTTCTCTTCTCTTCTCTTCTCTTCTCTTCTCTTCTCTTCTCTTCTCTTCTCTTCTCTTCTCTTCTCTTCTCTTCTCTTCTCTTCTCTTCTCTTCTCTTCTCTTCTCTTCTCTTCTCTCGTCTCTTCTTTCTTTTCTTTTTTTTCCTTTTCTCTTCTTTTGTCTTTTGTTTTAAAGCAGAGATCAGTAAAAACATAAATTGCAGTATATCTTCAAAGTGTTCGGGGGAGAGGGGGTTGCCACATGACTCAATGTTGACTTTAATGGGAGTCACATGCTAAACTCCCATGCAACACTCAGAAAGTTTTAAAGTGCCACCGATTTGCGCAAGAGCCCCAAATGAAAAGCTACTTTTGTTTTCCAGCTCCACTGGCATTGTCCAAACCCCAGCCCTCCAGCAGGAACACGCAAGGACGGAGGGAAAACCCCTTGCGGGGAGCCAGTGGTGCTGCCGGGTGCCCCTGCCTCCTGCCTGCCAGCTCTCCCCACCTGCCAGCACAGCAGGCAGGTGAAATCAATGCTGCATTGATGCCTAGGAAGCCCTTCCAGAGCCCATTACCCTCCCAAAACAGGGGTGGGCTGAAGATAGGTCAGGCACCAAGATATTTACGTTCTGTCCCCTGTTACTAGAGCCTGCCAGTTGCCTTCCCTCTGTTTTGCAGGGTTGCATGTTGTTTCCAGTGGTATCTGCCTCTCCCCTGATGGTTCCCACTAAAGCTTCTTGTCATGGCAAGTTCGGTCATTGCCATTATCTTGGCATCTTAAAATATAGCCACCACTGGGAAAGAATGGAGCAAATATAAAGAAAATTATGCCCCCCTTCTTTCCCCCCCCCCCCCCAAAAAAAAGTGCTCACCATCCAAGATGCAGGCAGCGTTTTTCTGTTTTGAACAAGAAAAAAAGCAGTATCTCCTGCCCTTCTGCACCCTCCACCCCCCTAAACAGGTCATGTATTAGCCTGCTGTCAGGTCAAATGGCTGAGCATGATTTACAGGGATAAAAACCATGTTAAAGCAAACTAAGAGCAGATTGTTCCGAGCGTGCACGTGGCTAATCCTCGCCTAGAACTAGGCAGCCTGGGCACTGCCGATATGAGAATCTCTCCATGTTTCTTTGAAGTATGGGCGAGTATATTAAAGCAGGAGGAAAGCCCTGACTCCTTCAGGTGGTGATGTGTGTTTATTGGCTGTGATTTTTATGAGTTGGGGAAAGAGGTAGAAACACTGGCGTATGGTAATTGAAATGTATGGGCGGGGGAGTGATGGTGTCTGTGGTGTAAGAGACCGTTTCTCGATCAAGGGAAGGTGACAAAGCCCTTTCAGGGGAGTGTTTTTCAGCCTTCACTAATGTTGCTGCATAAAGGGTCCGGGGTGCTAATGCTGCCTTTAATGGTGTAAGTGCGAAGCCGTGAATCATCCGCCCGGCGATTATAAATAGCAATACATCCTCGGCCACTCAGTGCCGGGACCCCGCAGCATTTTAAAACACTGGCATTAAAAAGCCTTTCAGTGCTGTGGGTGGGATGAGGGATCCGTACAGCTGCTTGCTACAGCTCCCCCAAAATGCTGCGTTACCTTGGGGTGTTGCCTCATCCCAGTTAGGGAGGGGAGTGGAGGCCTTGCCAAATAACAGCTGGCCGATAGCTGTTTCGTCTGCCTGCCGCTGTCAAGTCATGTCTGCTGGTGAGTTATGTGTGCCTTGAGCTGGGAGAGAAAAACCACACAGGATGTAAATCCAGCAGGCAGGGACTGCAGAGAGGCTCCTCAGCGGTTTTGGTGAGCCATCTCTGCGAGCAGGAGCTGCTGGAGCTGGCCCTGGCAACACACCCTCAGCACAAAGGTGACAGCAGTACCGCAGTGTCTGTCCACGCATATGGATATTTTTCCAACTGGAAACATCGCACAGATAGGATTGAGGGTTTTGGATACTTTTCCAGCAGCTCAAATGGCATCATGTCTCCATTGGACATCCAGAAATGCTGAACAAAGGGCCACAGCCTGCAGATAAATCCTCTCTGCGGTGCACATGCGGTGAGCCCGGCGTGGCCGGGATGTTTATCACACGAGCGCTCTCCTACCCTACAGATGGCCTGTACAGATGCAGTAAATCAACCCCATCCTGACGTGCCCAACGCAGCACATCTGGGCAGCGCATGCTGGGAAACCCAGCCCAGAAGCATTCCCTCCCCAGGGGCTACACACACGCAGCCCCCACACGCTGCTGGCCCTGCCGGCCCAGCGTTCAGAGTCTCACCCTGTGGGGAAGCCAAAAGGAGACTGGAAATCTCTTCCTCCATTTTATTTTCCAGCAAATGTTTCTTCAGCCACTTCCCTTCTCTTAATATAGCTCTGTGGAAGGCTGGGAAGATCCTGCTTAATAGTCACCAAGGCTACTGAGTTTTGATTCGGGCTTTTCAAGGCTTCAGTGCTCAGCCGGGCCCCCATGCTGCATCCCCTCAGCAAGTGCTGCAGAAACACCCGTCTCCTTCCCTGCTTTCTCCTTCCTCACCTCCCTAAAGTTTGGAGAACATGCCTTAAAAACAGAGTTTAATTTCTGATCCTCACTGGAAAGGGGATTCTCTCATGACCCTGCATGGAAAGAGGGCTGTGACAAAAGTTGTTGCATCTCAAGGGGTACATCACACATTCAAGATTGGGGGAAGGAGGGAATGCTTTGCACTGCCCCCACCCTTTCATATACTTGTGCACTATGGCAAAATGCTGGGGCATGAGTGATGTGCCAGGCGGCAAAGGATGGAGGTGAGACGGGTGCGTTGTTCCCCTGGGAGCTCCTCAGCACAGGGACCCAAGGCAACACCCTGAAGTCAGACAGCAGAAATTACAGGCGCACGCACAGACACACATAGACCCCCTGTTTTTTCAGCATGTACTGGTGGGCCTGCAAGCCCTTTGCTGCACCAGAAAGACAGGCAGAGCTTTTAGGATGTCTCTTCAGGCCTGTGGCTAAACCTTCTGAAGGTAGAGCTCGGCACGGGCAGCATTTGTTTGTGTGCTTGATTTTTTGATTTCTTCCTCCACATACTTTGCTGGGAAATAGTCTGCCTGACCTTGACAGCTGGCTGAAAAATTTGGTTGCATGGTCTCTTGGCACAACATGCAGATTTTGTCTAAAGCAGGCTGTTTCATAGGAAACACTGACTATTGCCACCGAGTCTTTAGATGGGGAAATGTTGAGGCTTTGTCATTTGAAAATCCGTGACCATTTCTGGTCAATTGTCAGTCCTTTCACCCTGCTAAGGCCTCCCCTTATGAGATTATTATTTTTAATACTAAAATATGCAAAACATGTAGATAGTCAAAACAAAATCACCAGGGGTCTCCAAGGAAAATGGTTTGGATGTTCCAAAAAATTCTATAGACTATTTACAATGTTCATCTGTTTATTAGTTTTTAAAATTAAAATGTTATGTCAAAAATGTGCTCCAATAAAAAATGTCAGTGTAGCAGCCCAGTGAGGTCAAGCAAAATCAGATGGTGGGATGCTTCTCTTTGCCTATTTATGTTCTCCCTCCTAGTTTTATAGCACTTGAATTTCAGGCATCCAGCATATCATGGCATACGTGTGAGAAGAGTATGTGCATAGCTGTGTGTCTGTGGTGTCTCATGAGGTACATAGCCAAATTTAGGAAATGAGAGTTTATGAAAGGGACCTCAGGTCAGACAAGGGAAACACAGGCACCCGGTATCTCTCATTTTGTTGAATAACTGGAAGAGATAAATGTTTCGAGTTAAGACAGTGAAAGTCATCAACAATCACATCAGCAAATAGATAATTATTAATGGAGGACCCGCGTCCTGGATAACTTACTAAGGTCTTCTCCTTTTCAGAGGGGCCTAACCCATCAAAGTTCTTCATTTGCTGGATTAGTGATTAGTCACCAACAAAAATCACCTATGGCAGAAAAGGCTGAGCTCATCCTGGTGCACCCTGGAGGCCTGTGACTGGATTGTGGTCCTAAGAGCTGGGTTGAGTCATGGGCGTGAGGCTGCTCCCTGAGCTGGACTGGTCACAAGGAAATTTTGCAGGCTCTTTTGTAAATCCAGCCCTCATTCCCTTGGCTTTTATAATATGAAGCAAACCCAGCATGTTATAACTTAGGTTGTTTGAATGAAATAACAAAATACCTTTCCTTGCTTTAACGTTGGCAAGGAAAGCAAGTAAAAACCATTTTAGGTTGATCTGACCCTATGTTTAGATTCTTCCACAGGTCATCTGATAAACCAAAAGGCAGTTACTCATATAGCACTACCCTAAGCCCATGGTGGTTGGCAACATCCTTCCCTTTAAAGATGCTAATAGGTTTCTTCTCCCACTAAAAGTCTGCTTTGCTGTCCAGATACAAACTAGGAATTGGTCACATCCAAGACTACATTTTGATAATCAGTTGTTTCATTAATACCGAATAACTGTGGGGAAAAAGTCATTAACCTTCTGTTGGTCATACCTAGTATCCTCCAAGGAGGTATATGCATGTGAGAGAAGAGGTTCATTGGCTTAGCTAGGATGTTTATTACTGTCCCCTGTATAATAAAGCCATCAGTCAGGGTGGAAAGGGGCAAAGGGAGAAAGGAGAGCCAAATCACTGTGAGAGAATTTATGTGTAGATAGTTGTACATAGGTTTTCTTTTATTTTTAAACGTTGATTGGAGTATGAGGTCCAATAAGATATTCAGCCCCGTAGCCATACACATGTGCTGTTATAATGCAGCCATTCATTCAAAAAGGCTGGCAATGGTTAGGGTGGCAGATTTATTGTGTGTACCACAGGTTAAGGATCATAGGTCATTTTGCAAATATCCTTTTCAGGTGTCTGTAAATTCCTGTAAAAACACACACAAAGTGCAAGAACACGCAGAAGAGTTATTTTTTTATTACCTTCCTGACTCAGAGCCCGAATGAAAACAAGATAAACCTGTCCTTACTGGGAACACTGGGAGCGAGCTAACCTCTCAAGGTGGGAGTCCTCTGCTAGCCTAGACGGCTGCAACACCTGAAGTTATCTCTTCCAAGCACATAGGCCTCTATTTCATCTCACAAAATGCCACAGCAGACCATAAACTTCCTCTCTGTTGAGCAAAGTCTGCTTTGAACAGGTACCTTCGCCATGGGGTAGCATAACCAGCCCAACTGCCTTTCAAAACGCCGCCCTGACCCCCCTTCCCACACAAAGAGTGCTTAATGGGAGGCCTGAATTTTAAATGATTTCTTATCACCCAGATGATCAGACAGTAGCTAAAGCGGGGCCACGCACACAGGGCTGTCCATGAGCATCGTCCTGCTGAGGGCTGCCAGCCCCCATGCAGTGGGGTCCCCCACATCCCAAGGGTGGCCTGACCATGGGGAAGCACAGTCTGCCCTCCAGCTCCTGCAGGGTCCCTGGTCAGAGGGCTTCCCTGGTGCAGTACAAAGCCCCCCAACTGCCTTGCCAGCCCTGGCACTGATGGGTGCTCATCATGGTGCCTGCTACCCCCCAATTTCACCAACTCCAGACTAAAGATGCTGCAGTGTACCTGATGCCCCTAACTTACTGTAGGTGAGTCAGAAGAGACAGCATTACCTGGGCAGTGTGAGAGGGTGAGACACACACAAGGTGGTGGGAAACACACTGGAAAGAAGCAATGTGGAGGTGTCCAGAGGGGATGCAGGGGTGCATCTGTGCCTGCCCACCCTTGTCGCCACAACAGGGTAGCTTTTGGTGAGACCCCTGCACCCCTGGTACAGTTGGTAATTCCCACTGCAATTCACATTGCAATTCCCAGCATGGTTCTCCCACTACAGTTCCCACTGCAATTCCTAGTGCATTTCCCACTGTGATTCCCACTGCAATTCACTTTGCTGTTTCCAGGGTAATTCACTTTGTGACTCCCAGCCCAATTCCTCTTGCAATTGCCAGTACAATTTCCACTCCAATTCCTACTATGATTCCCTGTGCAATTCCCACTGCAAGCCCCAGCAGGACCTCCTGGCCAGCCCCTGCCAGCCCCTCACCAGGCACAGGGTTTATCTCGGCCTCGGCAGGGCCCATGGCTGCAGCCGGTCCTGAGAGATGAAAGGGACACGATGACTTTTTATTTTCCCCTCTTTTTATTTTTTTCTAAATGTAAAATCTGGCAGACAAGCTAGCCAGGGGCATTAGTGGCATAACATGAATAATAGTTTCTGACAGAAAGAGGTCACGCAGCCCATTTCAGCCTGTCCACCTACGTGGAGGAAAAGCAGCATGACGGGGCAGGAACACTAAGTTCTTGTCTGAGTTTTCTTAACTGTTCACTGTGCTACTGTAGATGCTTTGGCAGCCTTTTGAGCTTCATTGCATGTTAATTAGTGTGGCTGGTAGGACTCTTTTTTTTTTTTTTTTTAACCCCAAAAATGAGAATTTTGCTGACAAGGTGCCTCAGTTCCCTTCCAATGCAGGTCTTGGCTGTAATTGTGGAAAGCCTCCTTTTTCTGTGAAAACAATGTCATCTTAACAGTTCGTTTTGCTCCAGTGGCATGGCTCTACATTCACCAGAAGCAGTGGCTTTGGTCAGTGAATTGCATTAACAATCAGTGTGATGCAATAATTCACACAATGAAACAAGTGGCAGGTCTTGTGAGCGTTTCAGCACCAGGTGCCGCACTCTGGAAAAGACTGGGGTTCTGTATCCTAGCCACTCTTTGTAATTAGTATATACAGCTTTTTTTGGCTGTGGATGTTCATCTCTTAATTAGAGCTCCTCGAACTCCACAAAGGAACTTTGCTTGGTCTGAGAAGGGCTTTATTTTACCCTGATGAAGACGATCCCAAGGTGCTATCAGACGGCATTTGCCCTCTTGGGCTGCAGCTCTCTGCACTGACTCTGGCTGTTTTGGAAATCAACATTTTAATTAGCAGAATCGGTGTTTTGGCCAGATCCCCAGATGCAGTCCTCCTACCTTTCTCCTACCGTTTTGGTCCCCTCCGCACTACACTGTGCCTGGGCAAGAGGTGTCTTTCCATGGAGGTCTGTTCAGGGATGTCATCGCTACATTTATTGTTTGCGTTCATTCGCCACGTCCCTCTTGAAAGCCTGTTGTGATTTTGTTTCAGTGTTATTTGGCTGTGTTAAATAGCTGTACACCCTTCCATTGCATTATATCAGCTCTCCACCACAACAGGATTTTATCACCATCAGCAACACCACACGATAACCTGTATTTTGTATGCGACTTTCTTAAAAGCTTCCTTTCTGAGGTGAAGAGCTGCAGACATGACACAAGGCTCATTATTCAGGGCATATATCAAGAGAGGTGGAGATTTTTTTTTCCCTGTATTTGTTTCTAATTTCCACATATTTTTAAAGATACTTAAATTTAAAAAAAATAGTTTGAAGAAGGCGTTGCGTGCACTTTTCACAATACTTAATCTGCTTCTAAAAGCTTAAAATCCCATAGAAAAGCCCTCCCTGACCTCTCAGGTCCTGTTGCTTGGGATGCAGGAGAGGCTGTGCACATCTTTTATCTTCCTTCAGCCCTCATCCCCAAGCACCCTGCGCTTGGGCAACCAAGGGCAGGGGTGTGGGTGAGGGTCGGCAAAGAGTAGTTTCATAACACACACACTTGACCAGGATCCCCCTTCCCTCTTGCCTTAAAACACAAGGTAAGTTTGGAGGTTTTGGTAGTATTAGGTCTTAGCACTAATGACAGTGCAATATTCAGAGGAGTGGAAAAATATGCCAGTGGAGAGACCCCTTTCAATCCTCATCACGTAATACTTCACATTTCAGGCTAGCCCTAAGTGTACTGGTAACACTAATATTAGAGTTATTGCACTCCATTCAAAAATGAATCTTTATTTCTAAAGGAAAAACCGTGCTGAAGCCAAGTTTTGAGTTGTCAAATTTTGTAGCTGTTCCCACTTCTCCCACAGTTGGAGGAACATATTACAGCAAAGTTTTTGAAACGACCTGCAATGAGGTTAGGTTCCCGGAGTCTCCCTGCAATTCAGAATCTCCAGACCCTTTTAGAAATCACCCTTTATTTGCTGTCCCACTTTCCTCACTCAGGCAAAAATGCATTTCATTCATCTCCTTGCAACTGCTCCTTATTTAATTTGGCAAGTGGGGAAGCGCGAGTCGGTTCCCCTCGTTCAAAAGTGATGCAGCAGTTTCTCCACATTCGTGCTGAGCCATGTCCTTGAATTCACTTTGTCTGATCAGCAGCCATTTTTCAGCCCAACTGTACTTCTGGCACAGCCAAGTCAGGCTGGGAATGAGCAAAGCCAAGGGAAGATCATGTCTCTATCAAGCGAAATGCTCGGTTCCCTAGCTACAAACAAGGATGTGCCAGAAAACCCAGCTTAAGCGAGAATTTTGTGCTAAGCACTGAGGTCACTGTGACCTTCACAAAGATTACTTCATGCATTTTTATTTCAGTAGGTGTCAACAACCATGCTGAGATAGCTTGGTTTGTGCTGGAGCCTGAAAAGGGTAGGGGAAATTAGGCAATTTGCATTGGCCAGGATTTTAAATGGAAAAGTCCTGCTCTCTTTTTGTTTGCTCAGCTTAATGCAAACCTGCTTTTGCTTTTATCTTATCATGACATTCAAATGCAGAAGCAGAGTATGGGAGCTCAGGAGGGCAGCACAGGCTGAGAGACCTCCATCTGCAGCCTTTGGAGACTGCCCGTTCACTGGTACCTCATGATTTTGTCTAGTATGAACTAAGCCCACCAAGGCCTGACCAGACCACAGTTTGACCCCATGCCAGGTAAGTCACCCCAGCCTTGCCGGACAAGCATCTCCCTCCCCACCACCCGTCCCAGCTGCAGAAACCAGCACAAGGGCTCCCTGAGCTCATCTGTGTCCTGAAGAGACATGAAATTAAAATCCTGAATAGGAAAAACAAGGTTTTATCAAAAGAGGGGGTTGGCAGAAGCCTCAGCCTCTCAAATTAGTCTGGGACACTGTTCACCTTCACCAAACTGCGCTACAAATACCTGCAGGTGCAATAACCCAAATGGGTACGAGTGCATCGTGAAGGGCATGGGAAGCAGGCAAGCTGCATTTCTATCAAGCTCAATAGTGATAATGGAATCTCTCACTGACTCATTAGCTCTTCCCACACTGTTTGACTTTCCCGTATCGTCCTGCTCCCAAAATTGCCTGTACTCGGTTCATAAGCATTGCTAACACAGCTGCAAGACAGTGTAACACTGCACACATGTAATCAAAGTGCTTTGATGTGAAAGGTTGTACACTCTATGAAAAGAACTTCTAGGAATGACACCCCGAATGCTTCAGGGAGAATCACAGGAGTCATGGTTTCTCTTGTGTTCACCCTGTTGCATATTCATACAGCAGTGGGGGTTTTTTTGGCATGGATATTTGTGGAAACTGAGTTTAAAAAAAATAGTCCCTGAGGAGTTGTAAAAAAATTAATCTTATATTTATAGGAATGGTAAATCCCACTGAAATATCAATATGGCAGGAATCAGGGGATAAGAAACAGTAACCTGTGATTTCTGCCTAATTGTGACCAGCTAGCAGCTTTCAAATATTGAACACCTGCAGAAGAGTGTTTGGAATCAGCTGAGCCTCGGAATTTAAGATTTGCAATGTCATTCAGATAGTTAAGCATATTTGAAGGAACTGCAGTCCACTCTCTTACTATCCACAGGTAGTCACAGAACACTCAATCCAGCAGCCCAGTTACTCATTGCCAGTCACCAACGCAGCTCCAAATGGTCCGTTTTAGCTGGAAGTGGCTCATTCTGATCACATTCCCACCTGACATGAAGCTGGATTTACCCTCTGCAGAATAATTTTCTTCAGTACTGAACACATCGCCATTCCACCTGTCCTGGCTTCTGCTGGGATAGAGTTAATCTTCTTCCTAGCAGCAGGTAGTGCTGTGTTTTGGATTTAGGATAAGAATAATGCTGGTAACACACTGATTTTTTGTTTGTTGCTAGGCAATGTTTACACCAGGTCAGGGGCTTTTCAGCTTCTCACACTGCCCTGACAACAAGCAAGCTAGGAGTGCACAAGAAGCTCAGAGGGGACACAACCAGGACAGCTGACCCACACTGACCAAAGGGATATTCCATGCCATATGCTCAGTATACAACTTAGGGAAGCTGGCTGGGGCTTGGGAACTAGCTGGGCATCAGTGGTCTGCAGGTGGTAAGCTACTGTGCATCACTTGTTTTGTATATCTTATTATTATTATCATCATGATTACCATCATCGTTTTCCTTTTCTGACATATTAAACTGTCTTTGCTTCAACCCATGGGCTTTACCTTTCTTTATTCCGATTCTTTCCCCCATCCCACTGTAAGGGGTTGAGTGATGGGCTGCGTGGCTGTTTTAGCTGCTGCACCTCTTGACCAACTTTTGGTACTAGAATTTATATTAGGGGCATTGCGTGCAGACAACCTCAGAGCAAACTTGTACACTCAGGTTTAAAAAACAGAACTGCTGCCTAAATTCAAATCGCCCAGTGTGAAGCAAGAAGATGGATCTGGACATCGAAGCTGTAAGGTGGCATTTTCCAGCTCTGCCATCACTACCACAAATTCAACTTGCAGTTAGCAAATGCCATCTGCTCTATGAAATAGCTCCCTCCTTATCAGCCCAATTTTTCATAGATTATTTACCTCAGCCCAAGCTTTAGTAAGGTGCAATTTGACTCTTTTAGAGGCAAGAGCGGACAGTCGGTTTGGGAGGAGTCCAAAGGCTCTGTGTTTCTCCCCAGGGCTGGCAGAAAAAAACACAAAGAATTTGTTGTTTCCATTCATCTAGTAAGAAATCAGAAGGACTTTGGTCTGCATAGTCTATCAGTAGTACTTTTGAGATAAAACACACAATAATCTTTTTCTCTCCTCCCTATCCCCCTGTCAGCCTTAAATGGGCAAAATAAAGCTGCTGCTTTTCAAACCCACTAGCAGAGTGTTGCCTGCAAGAACAGCATCGGGCATGATGACTCTGGAGCCAGGGTGGAAGGTAAGGCACATTTAGGATACGTTCTGTGCCCCAAGGACATCCCAATACATTTCTCTTCTGATTTTCTTGCTTATCTCTTACTGCAGCAGCTTCCTGCAGTATTTCAGAAGCAGAGACTGCCTGTAACTCAGTTAGGTTAATATTACTGCTTATAGTACAGGTAACTCAGATGATGTTCAGCGTGTGCACCATGCCCATACAGAGAGAAGGAAAGAAGTTTCTTTCATATTCTTTTCTATCCCTCTCCCACCAGCTCTATATTGTACCAGACTGATGCATACTTGAAAAAAAAATTGTGCTTCTGTCCAAGTACCCCCTATTTTCCTTTCCAACTAAAATAAAATTAAGCTCCTTTTTCTAAATTAATCTCTCTGACTCTTCACATAGGCTTCCTGCTTCCTCAAACCTTTCTGCCAGTCTCCCTGTTCATCTGTCCTATAATTCTTTCATCTCTTGTGCTGGGCTTCTTCATCAGCTTCTCACTTGAGACACATGCCAGACTCTGACCTTCTGTGTATTGCTATTATTATTTCAAAGAAACATAACTGAAGCAAAACTGAGCACAGTGTTCCAGGTGTGGCCTGGCACACACTGAGTAGAGTGGGATAATGACTTCATTATCTCTGCTGGTGATGCCCTTTTTGATGCAACCCAGCATTCCATTGGCTTTCTTTGCTGCAACACCACACAGCTCACTCATATCGAGCTCCCTGTGCACCAGGACCACCTAGTTCCCATTCCGCAGCCAGGTAGATCCCAGCCTGTGCTGCACGCCTGGATTGTGTTTTCTCAGGTGAAAGACCTTACAAGTCTTTGTTGAACTTCAAAAGGTTCTTCTTAGCCCACTCTTCCAGCCTATGCACATCTTCCTGCAGGGTGGATCTCCCTTCAGAAGTGTCCAATTCACCACTCAGTTTGGTATCATCTGCAGACTTCATCAGGGTGCACTTGATCCATCATCACTTGTGAAGATACTAAATAGTGTTGGGCCCAATGTAGGTCCCTGGGGGACAACAGCTGTGACAGACTGCCAGTTTGAAAAGGAGCTATTTACCACCACTCTCTGTCAGCCACTTCCTCACCCATCACACGGACCGCTTCTAGACCATAACACATCTGTATGTCTAGGAGGAGGCTGTGGGGAACCAAAAGCCTTGGAGAACAATGTCCATTGATTGCCCCATGTCAACTGAGCAGGCTAGTTTGTCTTAGAAGGCAATCAGGTTTGTCAAGCTCGTTTTGCCCTTGGTGAACCCATGCTGGCTTTTCTGAAGCACATGCTTCATTTGACTTGTGGGAGTCCCCAGGAAGACACCCCCCGCCCCCCCATCTTCACCTGTCTGCAATTCAGATACCAGGGAGGAGCAAGCTGTGAGTTGCACAGGAGAAGTAGCACAGAAATTCCAGTTTAAAACTCCAGGAACAGCAAAAAAAAATGAACGCACACAAACACACAAAATCTGCCAACAAAGCACGTCTGGTCCTGGCCACCTCCATCACCCCAAACATTCACCTCTGAAATTATAGCCCCAGTCCCTTCACCTGTTCACTCCACAGCAGTCTGATTTCTGACACTCGCGCTGTATTGCTTTACATTCAGGACACTGAGGTCACAGAAAGTGCTTTGTACCATGAAGAAATTATCTCCAGCTGACTGAAAGCTTTCTGCAACTGCATATTGCATCCAGTGTTTGCGACCACTGATCCATTATTCGCAAAGGGGACAAATTGGCTGAAGATTTAACCTGCCTTCACCAAAAGGAAGCAGGATGGTATGGAAGATTTCCATCCAGTTTCTTTTTTTCTCTTTTTTTTTTTGTTTTGTTTTTTGGGGGATGAAGGTGGTTGGTTTGTTTTTATGACTGTCCTTATGGTTGTTGTTACCCGTCTGCTCTTGCTGCGACACGCAAAGCCTGTGCAGCTAACGCCACTCGGCGTGACCGGGTTATTTTCACGGGATGCTGCAAGAGGGTCCCTCTATCCTATTTCATTAAAAGGCAGAGCATTTTATGGCTTCCCTGCTCCAGCCGCCACGATACGGTGCCAGGTGCTGTAGCTTATTCCCCCCTCCTTCCTTTGCCTGCAGAAGCAAACCGGCTCAGATCTGCAGAAGTCACAGGTAGGACATCAATCAAAACCACAGTGGGGATCCACACGCAGCTCCTGGAGCAGGGAGCTGTTGGAAGAGTGTACGAGATCATTATTTTACCTGTGCACTGAGTAAACCCACTACAGATGAGAATCTAGGGAAGTGGGATAAAAAGCATTGCATAATCAAAACCTAATGTTAGCAGTGGTTTTCTGTAAAAACCTTTGCTCTCACAGGTTGAGTTGCTGCCCCTTTCTCTGCAAGGGCTAGGGGCTAAGTGTGTGGAATGTATTCCGTTTACATTGCATGTTAATGCATACACACGTGCATACATGTGCATTTAAACGTGGGCATACACGAAGGCAGCGATCTTCTACAAATGTGTCTTTCCTAGGACCACTAAATACCTTGGTGTGAGATGAGATATTTTCTTTAAATGATCATAAAAGGTGTCCCTAGAATGTCATCGCTTATTTTATTTTCCCAGCTTGCCCCACAGTTCACTTCAGACTGAAACTAATTTAAATTACTTTGTAGCTCCCAGCAATAAAAGGAATTTAGTAATTTGCAGTTCATTTGCCCTTGCTATTCTTGGAAATGTTATTTGAGGTTGTCCAATCCTTTGCATTAGGAAATGTGCAGAGCGCAAGTAGCAGTCGTGTCATGCCTGGCAGATTTCGCCAAGGAAACTCTTGGTTCTTGCAGCTTTGAAATTCTGGGGTAATTGACATGTGCTCCATTCCCACAGAATAGCTGCGTTCTTGGTCACTGCCTGGCTGTGGATGAGTTTAGCGAACATTGTATTTCCCAAGTGGTTGTTAAGCTAACTTAATTAGGGAAGTGCCTTTATCCCAGGCCGGACAAAGGCTGCTCTTGACAGAGCACTGTTGAGAAAGCAACTCCAAGGTGAAGTGTCTCGGAAATAGATGTGTGGAGGTGTCTTCTCCCTGGCCCAGAGCTTCTGGTGGGATGAAATCTTGGAAGGAATAAAGTTTAAAAAAATAAAAAAAAGACCTTCCTAACCTTCCCAGATGCTAAAGAAACATGACCCAAGTGTAAGCAGCATCTCTTCACCTGGGAGCAGCCTGAGAGGGGAGCGTAGTGGGACCCCCTTGGACCCCCACCACTCCCAGCTGGCAGCCTGGCAGGAGGGAGGCAAGGAGGCCAGCAAGCCCTGCCAACGACCCTGAGATGTGCTGGAGATGTCCCCACTGTCCTCCATTGCACCAGGGAGGTTCAGGAGACATGCACACTGTACCCCATTGCCCCATGGGCGTTCAGGCTGCCGTGGGCTCTTCCCATACCTATGTCCCATGGCAGCTCATGATGGGTGTCGTCTGCACATCAGCACACCCACCAGAGAAGATTTAGGTCACTGCTGGGGCAAAAGAGTTTTGTCTGGGGCACTGTCAGCTCTGCTTTGCTCTGCGTGGGACCCCCATAGCTGCCACTGGAGCCCCATGCCTCCGCCACCACATAAATCATCATTATTATTGGGCCTCGCAAGAGTAACAGGAGGGCAGAATGCTTCTGCTTAGAAATCCAGCTTCAGTGCTAATAAAAGGGAGGAGATAAAACAGTGTTGTACTAATGAGATCCTAACACTAATGGCTGCAAACAAACGACTGATGTTGTACATAAAACAGCGTTAGAAAGAAAGCATCGCTCTGGATATATTAGCTGCTTCGGCGTGTGCCGTAGGGTTCTTCCCATCATCGCTCTTGATTATTCAGTGTAAAAGCATGGGAGGAAAATGTGTGTGTCTGTGAGGCAGCACTTTGATACTGGGCTTGTTCTTAAAGTGAAGGTCTCTTACCCAGCCCAGCAAGAGCTTTGTACTCTCTAGCTTCCCGAAATTTATTGGGAAATAAAGGCCCAGTTCTCACAGCGTCCATAAAGAAAACAGACATGTTTTCTCTCCTTTTTGCCTTAATCATATTTTGGTACGTTAGTTGCTCTCGAGCCCTAACTCAGCAAAGCACTGAGCGTGCCAGCCCCCCTCGCCTGTGCCAAGCACAGGATCGGGAGGTTGAGGCTGCTGGCAGCCGTGGGGCACGGCGCTTTGGGCACTGTGTCCACGCCACTGCTCAGACTGACAAATGCTCCAGAGCTCAGCCCACTTTCTTGTTATGAAGAGAAACCTGTTCCTCCATGGGAAATTTCATCTGTGCCTTCAATTTGATGCCTAATCTGGCAGCTCTGTGACCTGCAGCAGTGATAATCTGGACATTAGGATTTTTCAGGGTGAGTCTTAGTCTTGCAGATTGAATATTCCCCTATACTGATAAACATGGGTGCAGGGAAAAGGGGAGAGAGGGAGGGAGGGAGGGAGGGAGGGAGGGAGGGAGGGAGGGAGGGAGGGAGGGAGGGAGGAAAAAATCTACGGAATGAAGTTAACCATAGACTTAAGGATGTTTTTCTAGAGAAAGAGGAGGTCTACTGTAACATAGTGCATTGCAACTTTTGCTTTCAGGTGAATTTTGAAGCAGATAAAGCTGCTATTCCTCCTTATTGTTTTGGCCTTGTTACAGATTCCATCTCAAGAGCTCTCCCAAGGCTGTGAGTCTCCACGCTGCCCATTGGTTGCAGTTCCTGAGTGTCCAGCATTTCCCTCACGTTACTGGAAACCATAGGCTTGTACCTTCCCATGGTGTAATGTAACTGGGGACCAAGACTTCAAAAAAACAAGGAATGGCATTAAAACAACTGTTGTGGATTGGTTTAATTTAATTTTCCCCCACACAGCCCAGCAGCAACATATGGTGTTCAGTGAGATCCTGCTGCTTGGCAGCTGGGCTGACCGAGACATAAGAAGGTCAGGCACCTTGCAAAAGGCACAGTGCATCAGTGGATTGGACTGGGGGAGAAAAGCCAAACTTCAGGCCCGGTTCCCTCCCTGTATTGCTGTTGGCTCCAAGGGCTTAGTCCTTGGGATGGATCCCAGCTACCGAAACCACAAATGAGACCTTGCCATGGATAGAAGAGAACTTCAGGTGCCAAAACTAGAGCATTTTATCAGTGTTGCCATTTCCATAATAAGCAATAAATGTACCAGCTCACAACAAGCCTGTGATAAGGATTTTGTGGGATGTTATCCACCTGTGGGGTGTAGGGCTTGAGGGAACTGGTAAATCACATAGGCTGGCTTCCTGGGGGTTGTCAGCTACGGCACCCCCAAAACTTCCACCGAAACTGAAGATCCTGGTAAGGCCATGGAGTTCAGACCCAAGGAACAAAAACCCATGTCACTGGTAGAGGGCACCCAGTGCCCACTTGCCTCGAGTCCCTCAGGGGTGTGGGTCTTCCTGGGCACTACACACCCCCCAGTGATGTCCTCAGCTGGACCAGCCTCAGGCTGTGAGGCACCGCTGGGGGCTTGGGTTTCACTTGGTCTGCTCCTCTCCTGTTTGATTTGTTACTTCCATGTCCTTGAAAAAATCCCTCCCCCACCCGTGATGCTCGCCTCACTTGTGTTTACAGGTCTGGGCACAGTCACGGTTACCTAAGCAAAGCCAATGCTCAGTCAGAACCCCCCAGAGAGGAAAACCGTTTTGGGGATGTGCTCTGAATGTCAAGGGCATTGTATCCCAGCTGAGAGGAAACATTTATTATCTGACTTTGGCACTTTCAGACAATTGGAGCCAGTTAAACGAGTACTGTGTGGGGTCATCTGCTTAGATTACATGCTCAGCTTATCCTAGTAATGTGCCTTGGCAGATAAGTATCTGATCTCCCTTAGCTGGACAGTTTCTAGTTGCATGGCAAAGTACCTTAGCAAGTGTGTTTTACACGATCCTGACATACTTTGCCAGTAAATTTACTTTTTATTAGCGTTCCTCCTTGCTGCCCTGCACACATCTGTTTCCTGGATCTCTCCCAGGAGTAAAATGTGTACCTGTTGAATAAGGGATTCCCAAAAATCAGTGGGTAACAGGCATTCAAAGGTGATGCTGAGCAGAGGAGGTAGCACAAGTGAGGGCCCCAGGGACTCATGGTGCTGAGCCACCCGAGTTGCCTTCCTCTCCCTGACCCACTATGTGCAACTGCCTGGAAAAAAATCACTTAAAAGATGGTTTTCCCTCTTAGGCACCTGGCGTCTTCAGACAGGTGCTGGCTGGCACCTTCTTTTTATTTATGGTAACTTGCTCGACACCTCACCCCACACAGCTCCAAGCTCTGTGGAGGTCAGGCCAAGAGGCACATGTGCTCTGATGCCTTCCTGCATTGCATCTTAAAAATATAAACACCCCACTTTGAACAGTATACCTTGTTCTTTGGCGCCAAACTGGGAGCTGCGGCAGAAGGAGTATCTATAGCGTTAATTCCGTGCCAGTATAATAGAAGTGTGAAGGTAAGAGAGGAGAGTAAGTTGGGATTCGGTTTCCAACTTAAAAGTCCAGAAGCTGCTCAGGGTGTGGGTGGCTACAGGTGAGCCTGGAGTTTAAGCTCCTGGAGCAGCCAGCGTACATCTGGTGAATCCTGCCCTGGGGCCCGGGGATGTATTCGGCTGATAAAACATGGGTGTTTCTGCAGAAGCCTCTGGGGTCAGTGACGGTCTGTTGCCTGTCTGCAGGTGCCTGGAGTGGTCTGAGCTGCAGGGGGATGTCCCACCAAGTCCTCATGGACATTGCTCTCCCCAGATGCTGCCAGCACAGCTGCCAGTTGAGCAGAACCCACCGAGCATTGCCAGGGGCACCTCTGCACACTCTCCCCTCTGCCCCACTGCCCGCCCACAGCCGCACAAACATCCCTCAGCTGCCACTCGTGGACCTGAAGGAACAAGATTTCATACGACTATTGAGCTTCGGCTCAGAGACTGCCACCTGACCTCTATAAACAGCACTGCCACGTTGTAAGCCTCACGAAAGAATATTAATGAAGTACTTTTCCTAGCGAATGGTTTCCTTACTCAGCAGCCTGCCTTGTAACTCAGGGAGCACATATCGCAGGGCAGAGGCTTACACTCACGCACCGTGACTTCCACATCGCTGACCGTGGTGGGGTTGGGTTTTTTTCTGGTGAACTGTTAATAAAGCACTACCACAGAAAAAGCAAATTCATTCAGTCTATGTAATTTCTGAATTTACCTTAGCTTGAGCAACAAGGACTGGTAAGAGCTACTTGCTTTTCCTACTCCAATTAACTTTCAGGTTTTAATGAGCTAGTGCTCGAGTGCAGTCAGGGCAAGGTTATGAGAATTAAAAGACTTGCAAGACATTTGTGGTCTCAATTGTTGGTGCTGTTATTTTTAAAGCTCACTTTAATATCTTCTCTGATAAACGCTTGGGTCTTCTATTTTTTTCTGGGGCTGAGAAAGGCTGGGGAAATTGTGCTGTTTTCAGATCTGGAGGCTGTCAGCTAGGCCTCCAGTGACATCCCCTTCCACTCTCCCTTTCTTGTGGTTTCCCACTGCACGGTGCTGAAATACAGTGTTTTGTTACCTATTGAAGTGTCACTCTCCGCAATATTGTGAAGCTATTAAATTCTGCCGGATCATCCTTTGTGAACAAGGGGATGTTGACAGAGCCGCAGCCCCATCCTTCAGCTATTATCTGGTGTTCAGCGCCCTCCAATTAGTATGCACAATAAATCTAGTCCAAGACCCCCCACTGCTTTATGTCATTTCTGTATTAACCTCACTGCTTCCCAACGTGTTCCTATTATTAAGCCATTTAAAGACTTCCCTTCGTTCACTTAGCAGCGCTATGTCTCATTTTCCTTCTTTCATCTATTTGCATACATTTCCAAAGGTTCACTTGACATGGCTTCAGTTGTTGTTGGTTATTTTTTTTAATTAAAGATTATTTCCAATATATTTTCTTTGCTCCATCCTCCTTATGTGTATTATCCTCCTTATCTCTGCGAGATTTTAATGACTGCGTTGAGAACAGATTGGTTTTCATTTTGTGTGTTCAAAAAGCCAACCATTTAAGGCTGCCTTGGTAATTTCCAGGCTAAAACTGAGTTTTGAGACACTTTTTCTCAATGAAAAACACAAAAAATGTTAAGGTGTTTCATTATGTCATCCCTTGTGCAGTTCTTACCCTGTGGCTCTGGCAGGTGATGGAGTTGGGAGTGTGGTCCCTTCGCTGTGCAGCCTCAAAGGAAGGTAGTGCTTCTTAGCTGGGCGGGAAGGATGGAGGTGGGCAGCACAGATCCAACGATGGAGTATAGGATTTGGGGTCGAGGAAGGCTGAAAAGTACTTGTTCAACTCTACCTGCAACTATGATATTGTAGAAAAGCACTGGTGGAGAAGCCAGAGGATAGCCATTGGATTTCTGTGAATTGGCTGGACCTGGCCTTGCTGGTATTTTGCATCGCTTCCTTGTTTTAAGTGAAGGCTGAGGAAGCTGGGCTTTTTCAGCCTGGAGAAGAGAGTTTCAAGTTTCCCCAGTGCCCATGGGAAGGTCATCAGGAGGGAGCCAGGCTTTCTGCGATGGTGTACAGTGGGCAGGCAAGACTTGAAACAGGAGGGTCAGTCTGGGTATAAGAAGAGACATGTAAGACATATAAGACGTATAAGACAGCCAGGCGGTGGAGCAGACTGCCCCACAAGGTTGTGTTGGCTCTGTTCTTGGAGGTTTTGAAGACCAAGCCCTGAGGAGCATGGTTTGACCCCAGAGCTGGTCCAGCTTTGGGGTAGAGACTTCCTGAGGTCCCTGACAACCTGAATAATTACCCCATGAGCCTGTAAGAAATGAAAAGCTGGGTTTAACTGGGATCCAGACACCAGGTGGGTCACTTAGTGCTGTTTCAAGGTGGTAAGAGCAGTGAGGGGCCAGGTGCTAATCATATCTCAGCATCTGTTCAGTCCCTGCCCCCATGTACCCCAAGCTGGGGATGGGGAGGCAGCAGTTTGTTATCACACACCAAAAGACACAGGCCTGCTCAGCTGGGGTGACACATGCCTGTGGTGCAGGGGGTGGCTGAGCCTTGCCAGGTTCTTTGCTGTCATGCAACCAAAAAAGATCTTCCTCAAGGAGGGTTGTGGGGAAGAAAAACCCAGGAGATAATGCTCCCATCTTTCTTCTCCACAAAGGAGCAGAGTGGAAAGGAAAAGTGTTTGACCCCACAGTGGCAGCTTGTGGGTAAGAGGGAATATGCTTTTGTCCCTTTTTTTCTTAACTACCTTTCTCCAAGGCTGTGCACCCTTTCAGTGTGCTGTATGTTAAAAAAATCCGTGAATAACCAGGGAACAGGAGAAAATAATTGGAAAAATAAACTCTGCGGCAAATTCTCCCCACGTTCTGAGCACATTAATGCAAGAATGTTCAAAAATATTAAACTAAGGGAAACCCCAAGGAAAGGTATATAAAGGATAAATTATGTATCTGCTGCTCCTTTTTATCATTTCTGGCAGAGGAATGAGGAACCAGGAACATTTAGAAAATTCTCCACCTATTTCTTTGCAGGGCAGGCTGGGTACTACACCATTGCTGTATATCCAGCGTGTCAAACCCCCGGCGTTTCGCTGTCTGGAGCTCAAGAAATACCTTTCGTTCCCCTTATCAGTAAAAAAGCTGATTTTACTACCGAATAAACTACTCCTAGGGTAAGGAGCACAATGCAACACCGAAAGAAAGCCCTTTATGTGGATTTCTACATCCTAATCTAAACTCTCACATCAGAGGTGATTTTGAACTCCTGTATCAGAAGCACGAAGGTGGGCCTGGCTCTCTTTGTGCTCCCAGTTTTCAACCTAGATACTAGTTTATTTTAGATTTGAGGTGTTTGTGGAAAGTATTTCCCAAGGCTTAAATGGGAAATGAACATCTTTCCTCCACCCTGGTGATGCTCCAGGGCCTTGAAGACATCCCAGGAGAGCTCCAGGAACTCCTGCCACTGTCCCCCTTTACTGCCCTGACTGAAGGACCTCAGTGGAGGCTCTGGTTTTCAGAGGCTCAGTTGGAAACAACAATACCAAAATGAGATATTTTTCATCCGCTCCCTCCTTGCACACAGCTCCATGCTCAAAGCCACAGCCCTAAAACTGCCATGACAGCACCAACTTTGTTAGATCAGCCAACCTGCAGTTCCAATAAAAAAAACAGGGAGATCAATTAAACCTTGGTTTTCTGGTCATTTTTCTGACCTGCTAATTGGAAAGGTGATAGAGAAGCTACTACATCCACAACTGGAATGGAAGTGACCTCAGCTTGTGGGACCCAAGTAGGGGCTGGGCATTAACCAGCTGCTGGTGGAAATATCTGGTTCTCCAGGCAGATGTTACCCTGGCTCCTTCCCCACCTGCCTGCCTGCAGCACCAACCCTGGCGCTCTCTGCGCTGTTTAAAGGGTGATCCGGCGAGCACAAGGGAACATCTGACACAACAGAGAAGAAAAAAGGAGGAAATAGGCAATTGTAAGGGACTTAAATAACTCCACTGGGAAATCTGTTCACTTCCAAGTGGCTCTGAACATCCCTTGCAACATCCCTTGTGCTGCAGCCACATCCCTGTGGAGCAGGGAAAGGCTGGCTGCCTTTTCCCAACCTGCCCTTCCAGGCGTCTCTGTGCTCCACGCAGAGAAGGGGAAGAGCAACTGCCTTCCTTTCCCCAGCAGCTCATGTTCTTTTTTTATTCTAGATGATTAAAATAAAATAGCATTTCCACCAGCTGTGGTAATCTGCTTGAGAAACAGATGTTTCTTAAAGGAGATGGAAGCAGCTTAAACATCTATGATGGGCTGATTCTTAATTCCCTGACCGAGAGATGAAATTATCTTCATGTAACTTTGAAGAGGACATGGTATTTGTCTCCCTGGGCAGGCAGCACTCTGCAGTAAGCCCCTGAGTAGGTCTGAGTCTTTGAAAGAATTATATCCCTTGGGGGACAATGCCCCTGGTTTATCTACTTTTAAAAAAAAGTCATTTCACAGAATTAATTGATTATGGAAATTGTTTAAAGTATTGAAGACGCTGTTTTGGTGACCAATGGGAGCTTACTGTGAATATTCCAAGCCAACTTTCTCAACCTGCTTTTCTCCATTTTGCCGCTGGCTTCTAAGAGCATCTGGCCACTGTAGGGGTGTAAGTGCAAAGAAAAGTGGTATGTGCAATCACATCACTATAAAAATACATGTCAGGCTAATGCATTTTAAAAAATAATCCTATTTGTATATGGAAGCTATAGCTATCTCAGGAAAGTGTCTGGTATTTTTAATGTTACAAATTTATTGTCCTTTTGCAGAAGTTGTGTGCACTGTTGCCATCAAACACTGCCAGGCTTGTTCTCAGCACCGCTTTCTGGCAACATAAATCCCTGTCTGTGTGGGATGAATCCCATTTGATCCACCTCCATCAGGCACATGAAGAGGAATGATCTCTGGTTGTGAAGCAGAACCTAAATAAAATGAAAAAACATTTGTTGTTTTGTAACCAACTTAAATACACACGTGCGTAACATGGGGAACAAAAGGATCCTGTGAAAGACGTGTAAGAGGCAGATACAGCTGAATAATACGTCCTCTTCCCATCTAGATTTATCCCAGTATTGCCTACATGATATCTATGTGAAGGTGATGGAGTTGCCCACCCCGTGACTCCCCAGCGGGGTCTGACTTTCAGCGGTTTGGGACCGGCACAACCTTTATCCATCCCTTTAAAGTAATTAGGAGAGCATTCTTTCCCCAAGGAGCTCTGGCGGGGTGGGTGGCTGCGCTGCAGACCAAGTCCTTCCTATTCCATCATATCTGAAAGTGTCTCAGGTGTGTGCTGTGTGATTAATAGCACCTTAGAGATGGCTGATGATGTTATAATTTGAAATGGGGAAAAAAAATTCCTCCTTTACTGCCTCTTTCCCTTTTATTTTGTTGGTGGGACTGATACTTTTTGACTGGCCAGCTGCTCTAGCTCCGGCCTCACTCAGTGGTACAGAGAGATGGGACCCATTTCTCTCCCTGGTACACCCACCACATCCTCCTGGGAACACCCTGCAATGCTGCTCACGTGGGCTCAGCCTCCACTGTGGGAAGCCATTGGGTTGCACAGGCATGGGCAGTGAAGTGATTCTGGGATGGTCAAGCAGGGAGGAAATGCAGGCAGGAGACCAGGTGGCACCATGGGCTCATGGGAGCTGTTGTCCCAGACCCCTACCAGCACCAAGAGGTAGCAGTGCCCTTGACTTGCCTACGGGGACAAGGGGACAAAGGGTCTCCCCCAGTGTCTGTTTCCAGCATCCAGAAAAGACGGTGGAAAGACACGTTACTTCACACTGGTTCACACTGGATTGGGCTTTGGGTTTGTTTTTTTTCCTTCATTTTTCTCTTTAAGGGTCAGTTCTGTACATGCAGCTTCCAGCTGGACATGGCAGGAAGATCTCTAGACAGAGGGGTCTGCAGCTCCATATTGCCTCAGAAAACAGCCTGCTGCGATCCCATCAGGCTGTCTCCTCTGCCCTCTGCCCTGGCATCCCGAAGACAAAACAGACAGCCTCAAGGTCTCCATGATCCCTAGTGCCTTGGCCCAGTGTACCCAAAACATGACTGCAGCTGTGTGGGACTTGTGCCCAGTGATGTCAGTCCCCTGATGTGCCCAAGCAGAGGAGACACTGCAGTTTGCACCCGCTTTTGCCGCACCAGCCGTGCGGCTGGGAGGCACTCCTCTCACCCGCCATTTCAACCCACCCCTAAAGCACCGAGATAAGGACAGCTATCAAACACGATGCACTCCGCAGAGCCGAGCAAGCTGTCTCTTCTCAACTCATCTGGGCAAAAGGGAGACTTTCCTCCATCCTTTTGTGTCTGAGGCTGCAGTACCAGATCCCACGGGCAACTAAGGAATCTTTTTTTTTTTTTTTTCTTTTTTCATGCACACGGTGTATTTCTGTGGCCTGAACTTTCCTCCTCTGAACACAGCCTGACGAGGGCATTAAAAGGGGGGAAAAGAAAAAAAACCCAAAAAAATCCCAACACAAAACACTCTCCCACCCACATAGCTCTCTCTTCCCCGGAGAGCAGATAAGAGAAAGAGCAAACCACATGTGACAGATGTTAGTTATGTCGCTGAATGCACCGCTGGCAGGAGCCGCGGTGAAAGGGCAGTCAGAGAACCCCTACAATATTGCTGCCTTAATAGTTCCAGGTTCCAGGGGAAGATGCTATTCTATACTCTTGGTATACACATAACTTGCGATTGGTTTTTTCTTCTGCTGTTAGTGTCAAGGGAAATTGATTTTACAGATTATTAAGATGCTATTTATTTGCAGAAAATCTATTTTTAAATAGCAGTTTGTCATTTTATTGAGCAATCTACGGCCATTTCTATTTTGGCTGTTTACGTTGTGTGCCCAAACAGGACTTAGCAATTTCCTAACTTGCATGATATTCTGTGCAAGGGTGTATTTTGGTTTCTGCTGCTGTGTCAGGCTAATGCCTCTGTTGCTATGGTAATGGTGATGTTTGAGTCTGCTTTGTCACCTTTGTCCTGCTTTTTTTTTTTTTTAAACACAAATTCATGCTGCAGAGGCCCGAAAAGCAGGCAGAGGGTTTGTCACAGGAGCTCAGTCCCATCTCTTGTTTATTTATTTATAATGGATTATAAAGCAGTGTGGCAATTTCATAGATGAATAAAGTTTAAAGCCAGCAGAGCTCATCGGACCTGCTGAAGCCAGCCTCCCATAGAAATGTCACCAAGTTGTCCCTGTACCACAGTCCAGACAGCCTGGTCAGGAAATAGTGCAACCATCCGGCCTCTGTTAGAAGATACCTGTAACTATCAGCCCATCATCATCCTGCACAGCCTCACCCAAGGTTTCAGAAATTCTGCTTGGTTTAGAAAGATAAAAAGTCTACCAGCTCCACCATGACCTCCAGTGCTTTTTCAAGGTCGCCACACTTCCTGCTGCCCTCCCTCATCCCCAGGTATTGCCCTTGGGAACATGCTTTTCCTTCTCACTTTCCCACAGTAAAGCACATTGTGCTTGTCTGGGTGCAGCTGGCTGTGTGATTCAGCCAGCCTTTCAGCTTTATTTACCTTCCCACCTTTCTTCGCCTATGTTATCAGCAGTGATTTCATATTTATTTCCACATCACCAACGAAGACGCTGGGGAGCGGCTGTGCGTGGATCTCTGAGAAGCTCTGGCAGCAGCTCCTGCACCTGAAGATATGTCTTACCTTTTTCCACCTTGTCATACCACGCTGCCATTCTCCTAGCACAGCAAAGTATCAAATGTGAAACCAAGGCCCAGCTCTTCCAGGGTTGCTGCGTTTAAGCCATTTTTAAAATGCTAATCTTTAGTAGAGTCACTACTGCACGCTGTCTTTGACCACTGTTGGATGGACAACACTTAGTCTATCATTCCCAGGTTGGACTTAGACTTACCATATGCATGAAGGAAATCAGCCCTGACCTCATGTTTGATTTCTAGAGGAAAACAGGGAGAAATGGCAAAGGCCAGCTGGAGTGCTCAGCTGTCCCAAGTGCCTGGCACACACACTTTCCTCCTCTGACTCTGAGGCTGACACATACAGTGAGGGGACCAAGCCAGCCTTTAATGACAGAATGTGGTATATCTACCCTAGGCTTTCCAAAAACTACGTGAGCTTGCGCTCTGAAAAATGAAAAACCAGTCCACCGGAGGATGGACCCCATTGCCCTTGCAGGCAGGAAGGGAGGGAGCTTTCGGCAGGTTTCAGGCTGGGCAGCTGAGCCAGCCTGTAGCCACGCAGCTCCAGCTCCAGGGCGGCTGCGGGCTGCAATCAGCCTCCAGTGGCAGGAGGGTGAGCAGCTCTGTGGGAGCAATCAGTATCTCCTATGGTCTCCGCAAGCTGGGGTTAGAAGCCTTGAAACCCTAATTCACTCTAAGCTTTGCTTTGTGCTAGGCACTGCCAATGTTTTCTTCTGAACTGTGTAGATTTCCCCACCACACGACCTTCCCATCAGCATCTTTTCTTGCTCTGGCTCTCCATGTCACACTATCAGAGCAGATAACAGTGAGGGCACGGCGTTAGCACAAGGTGCCCTTGGGGCTGCAGCCTGCAGATGAGTATGTGCCTTCCTGTAACAGACCTCCTTTCCCCCCCTCACTGTCCCCCCCAACCCCGGCGATTCCCTGCCTCTGCAGATATGGGGGTGTTGGTGAGTTTTTGGCAGACAGTCAGGATCCGAGGTATCCTTACCCATCCCTACCACCTACCAGCAGTACCCAGCTGATTATGAGAGTGTTTATCATTCCCGAGCCTTTCGTTTCAGGCAAATTGAACAACATGGCAATTACCCACAAGGTGTCCAGGGACCGTCCGCTGTCTCTCGTGTGCACATGACATGATGAAACTGTTTTGGAAAGGAAACATAAAAAAAAAAAAAAGAAAAGGAGAGAGAGTATTTACATCCCTCTCTATCTCTGTGCCTCCTCGCTATACCCAGGCAGCTAGAGAGATCTTTGATGTTTGCCACACGTGCAGCAGCAGCATTGGTGGGGCTTGCTTTTATAGCACCGATACAATATTAACTGCAGCAGTTTAAGACAGCCTGTAAAGAAATCTTGTGCAAGTGCTGAAGTCTAGAGATATGGTGGCCGTTGTTGTCTGACATTTCGTCCTAATGGGATCAAGGCCACAGACTGCAATCCTCCCTGCGTCTTCCTAAAATGTAGTTGGCAGTTTTTAAGCAGTGTTTGTTCCTCAAGGACCCATAAAAACACCTTTTAAGAAGAGGAAAGACGCAAATCATCATTTGCTTCTGTTTTCTGGTAGTTTCTGTATTTTTTAAAGCCTTCTGAAAATACAAGGATCATGAGAAAACTAGGGTTTTCCTAAAAAAAAAAAAAGGTTTTTAGGGAATGAAGGTTTAAGCAGAAGTGGCCCCTTCTTTGTCATGAATGTAGAAACCAGACAACACGGAAAAATAAAAACCATCACTCCAAACCATTACTTATATCACTGCACAATGCCAAATATATCAACTATGTTTTGTCTTCTCTGTCATTTCTGGATAAATGCCAGGATCATGAATATCAGAGCTATTAATGTCGCTACAGCTTTGTTAGGCACAGGCCTGCCTGCATCTGAAAATGAGCATCACCTTTAGGGGAAAAGGAAAATAAAATGAAATCTTTCAATATCTGCTTGTGAGGTTTTTTCCCTGCCTCAGTTGTGGCTGCGGCCCCGGTTCAGGAGAATTAGTGGAGAGCTTGATTTGTGTACACAGAAGATGTCATCAGGGGAACATTTCCACCTCTCCTGTTGTAGCTGGTCCCCCACTCCTGGCATGGGGTGACCCATCCCTGGCAAAGTCCTCCTGTGCCACCTTTCCACAGCAGCACTGCAGTGGCTGGAGGAGGCAGCCATACTGTCTGCAAGCTATGTGGACATGAGCCAGCATCCTTTACTTGAGGCTGCCACTGTGCTTGTTTTTCACATCCAGGAAGGAGCAAGTCATGTTTATTATGAATTTCAGCTATTCCCCCTTTACAAATGAAACAAAAAAGGTCAACAATGTTACTTCACCCTATTTGCTTCATTAAGATTGTCCTTGGTGCTGCAACCCTGACCCGCAATGACTGGCAGCATGCAGAACAGCTCCCTGACGGGTAGCCAAGATCCTCCTGGAGGTTAGATGTGGTGTTGTCTGATTCCTTATGCTTTTTGCTTATGGGTTGGGTGGGTTTTGGTTTTTTGTTGTTGTTGTTGGGTTTTGTTTTCTTTTTTCCTTCTCAGAAGGGTGTGGGACTGTTCTGTTCCTTTCTCCTCTTCTCCTCCTCCAAAGATGGGCTGAAACTTGACCTCCTAATTGTTCATCCCAGACACTCTCAGGAAAGCTCTGAGTGGTAAATGAGGTTCCAAATGCAGGAAGAGATTACTGTATTTTTCTTTTCCTTTTAAAAACCTTGAATAGATGAAAATAGATGGTAATCAACAAACCTGTGGCTAGAGGAAAAATCCCTTTAACTCACATTTTACTTCAATTACATTCGGGACAAAGAAACACATTGCACCATGTGCATGAATAGATGCTTTATTATTCAAAACAAGCTTCAAAGAGCATTACGTCCCCTATAGAAAATATGCAATCAGTGTTTAATTCAATGGTAGGATGCAAATTCAAATTCCCATAAGGGGAAGACTGTTAATGCCATTTAAATTGGTTGTAAATTACAGATAATACGCTTGAGACCCGAATACAGATTAGCAGGGTGTTGCGTTATGAATCCAGCCCTACTTTGAACTTATTGTGTATTTATTTATGGACAATAAGACAATGCAGGCTTGTTTACACCTATATTTTATTATCATCTGACACAATACATATGCAGAAAAACCCCACCAGTTTGTTTTTAAAAGACAGAAGCTGTTAGCTCCAGCTTGATGGGGGCTGGCTGCGCTTCGGTTGCAACCATATCTGTTCTCCTCTCGGTCCGCTCCAGTATTATGTGATTCTACAGCTTTCGAAGCACAGAATTTAGCCTGAAGGAATCACCGCTTCCCTATTTTATAAGCAGTGGAGAGAAAATCCTGACTGCTCAGTGTCACCCATCAGCTCTGTGTGCTTGGGACACCAGCCCCATGCAGGGCTGATGCTGTCTTTGCTGGGGCCTGTACCTTGATGAATCGTTTTGCTATAGCGAGCCTGCTGTGTCCCTCTCCGTGGTCACGGCTGCCGACCAAGGAGCCCAGGATCTCACGAAGGGTTTTTAGAGGGTTGCTTTTTTTTCCACAGAAAACCAAGTTTTGTGGCTTCATCCTTTGTGCACCAAAATAATCATTACAAACAACCGATGCGCTTTAAGACTCGGGTGTTTGAAACGAGCTGCAGGCCTCACAGGGCCTGCACGTCTGTTTGCTGTTACTTTCTGCAGCATATTTCTCGCCCATTCTTCTGTTGCTGCATTGTATAAGACAATAACTTGTAGAACCGAGAATTTTCATTTTGTAAAAGGCAACTAACCAGTCATTCGAGAAGCAGCTCTGCAAACCGCTGTTGGTATGAACGAGCTCTTCTGGTATGGATCCAATTAAGGCCACGCTAGCAACGTTCTGCTGGGCTGTGTCGTGAGGAATTTTGGAGCACGTCTCTTCGAGTCCAGAGCAGGTTTTGTACATCTCCAGGAGTACTGGTATGACATCAGAATGTTACAAACTGAGTAAAAATGGTTTTCTTGTAGCACAAGTATCACACTTTGTGGTGAATTCCTTCTGAGGCAGTGTATCTTACCTACTGAGAGCCATGGAAATGTGGCCATCAGTCTCAAACATGACTTAATAGACCAGTTTTTACTTCGAATGTACATGGGTGGGTGTCAGCATGAAGAGGCAGGAACCACCTCTCCTATTGTTTCAAAGTCTTTCAGCTACATCATGGCAAATACCCAGTTCAGACTGGAGTTTACACAACCACTTGCATCTTCATCCTAAAATGGCTGTAGAGAAAAAGACACTTACCCACCTCACTTCCCACACACACACTGTTTTCATGTCCATCCAATTCTCTAATACAGATGAAGGGCTGGAGCTCCTTCTCTTGTCTGTCACCTTAAGGAGCTAATTGCCATCAGAAAGATCTTCTTAAACGGGATGTCAAGGCCCTAGCCTTATCTTTAACTTCTCCTGTGAACACTAGCCAGCCCATGCTGCTGTAACCTGCACTGGGAAAGCTCCTGGCTTGCTCGTGGACCTTTCCAACTCCTCCTGACCCCTGCTGAGGCCTGGGCACCAGACATGGATGCAGTGTTGTGGCGATGCTCTCACAGAAAGATAATTTAATTGTATGAAGGGATGATACCATTTCTCTATTTCTGCTCACTGAGATCCTCTAGAAACCTGCTCGTTCCTCTGACCAAATCATTCTAGTGCGAGCAACATATTCAGTAATTTATCTCAAATTACTTCCAGGCCTGGTTTAGGGTCACCGATTTCCAGAATACAAGCCCTCATCTTACACTTCTTATCTGCTCAATTTGTTTCTAAATTCATAACTGTGCCCACACCTACATGAAATTAAATGTGGTTTACACCAGCCATTGTCACCAGACAGAGGTGCAGGTCTTTCTGTCCAGATTATAAAATCTATATTAAATAGGACTAGATCAAGAATAGGCTCCCATCGGACTCCACTACAACCACTTTGTTTGGGATTACGCCTCCCTACTTCCAATTTTTTTCAATCTCTCAGTTCACTAGTTTATCAGTCTTTGAATTGCAGCTGCTCTGGTTTTGCTTATGGGTTTTTTTTCCCAAAACACAAAAATCTAGGTAATACCATCTTTTGTGTCCTGTGTAACTGTAATTTCATGAAAAACATACTATCGAGCGTATTTGACAAGATCTGTTTTCCATAGAGCGATGCTGATTGGCGTTACTCATGCGATCTTCTTTCCATTTTTTATGGGCTGCATCCCCTATCAGCCTCTCCCTCGACTACATCTGGGATCAATGCCAAGATAACTGGTTTAGTGTCTCCTGCATCATTCCCTTGGCTTTCCAAAACATCGGGCAAGTGCTCGCTTTTAGGGCACTCCTGGACATCATCTTATTTGCTTCTTATTCCCCTCTCCTGCTCCCACCCTTGGGGGATTTTCCCTGGGCTTAAAGATTTAGTTCAGGAGACTTCTCTGCTGGTTCCTATGCTGCTCTTGGGTACACACTACTTAGGCATATAGATTTTAAATACTTAAAGATTACGAATAACCACAAGCTAGGATTTCAGACCCATATACACTGTGTTTGTGATCTCCCTGCTGAAGTTCAGACACAGATCTGGGTTTCATTCTGGGCTCTTCCAACACGTTTTTGGTGTGAAGGAGCAAAAAACATTTACATCCAGCGGGCCAGCTCAGCCTTTGCTTCATATTTTTCCTGCTGATTTGCACTGGTTAAATGCGGGCATAAACACATTACCCAATCAGCCTGACATTTATTACTGCACTTTCAGTGCTGCCATCTCAAACCTGACTGTGCTCTGATTGAAGTAATTTGGTTTTGAAATGGGCATCATTAGCATTGCAAGTGGGCTCTGGATTTTAGGATGCAAGTTCTGAAGTTTCCTGCTATCACTAAGTGCCGAATTTCCTAGGCTACTCTGTAGTATGAATAAGCTAAACTGTTTCCTTAATGAGAAATGGCTGTGTGTATTCTCATTTCCATCTCCACACCGTGGTCCAAGGTGAATGTCACTGCAAAGAGGAAGGCAGCAGAGACACATCCAACATACATTCCACTTCGGCACACAACGGGCTTGAGTCTTATTGGTTCTTGTTGCAGGAGATGCTCAGCACTTTACAGCTTCAAAGTTGCAGAATGACTGTCACCAAAAAATTTGAAAATTTAAATACTACAATTACTTAGCCTTCTTATTTAAGCAAAGCCATGCAGAAGAAGAGAGGCTGTTTGACAGGCATGCCACTAACCATGTCACGGGATTGCACACCTACTCCTCTCACCTCCACTCTTCTCAGAGTAATTAAAGGAATTTCCTCCTTGACCTTGTTGGCTGGAGGTAGCAATTTGCAACCTCCTTTCGACCTTGAATAACTGGCCTTCATCACGGCGGAGGGGGGGGGGGGGGGGAGGGCGGGGGGGGTATGCCTCCAGCCTCTCATGACTGCTGGCACCTCCGTCCTTCTCACATCAGGCAGAAGGCTGTGCCCAGCCTGTCCCCATCCCCTTGCTTGCTTCCATACACTGCATGCTGCAGAGCATCCTTTGGTAAGTGCAGGTGACAACGCATGTCCCACAGATGGAACAGTGTGGGTCAGAGAGGGGTTAAAGAAGAACTTAATGCCTCCCTGGATGCACTGCCTGGTAGCCTGTTTCACCATGCACAGGGCTGTCTAGTGTTTATGGCTTTGAACAGAAAGCCAAGTCTGCTCTTCGAGTTTCTGTATGAAATAGTGTGATAACATATCAAGCGGCTAATGTCAAGAGACTTTGGGCTATATTCGTAAATGCTTCAGTGAATCGGTAAAGACACAATAAATTATTGCTTCAGAAGTTTCTTCATTCACCTGCTCCAGGCAAACGGGAAAAGGACAATCAATATTTCTTTTTGAAATGCCAGAAATCCTAAACATATGAAATTTCCTGACAGTCCCTACACTTGCACTGGGATTTTACGAGGTTGCATCAGTTGACCTTCCCCCTTCCAGAGTTCAAGCAAGCTGAAAAAAAGGAATTGTAATAAATATAGCCATGGACTGATTTAAGCACAATACCACAAACCTAAGGACATTCAGTAATACAGAAAATGGGCTATATTCTAAAGGCAGTTCATTCCGAATTTGCAGTGAAGGAGTTGATAATGTTTCCCATTGAAATGGAAATTAAATGGAGTTCAGTGGGACAAAGTTTTGCTCCCTAAAAAGCCCCTGGTTCTGAGCCAGCCTCTTAACAAAAATTTTACAGATGAGAGAAGGGCCAGCTTTTGTTTGTGTGTTTGTTTTCCATTATGAGCAGGGATTTAAGGAAGAAGGAGGGAAGAAGGTGGTGGTATTCTGAGTGACCACCAGTGAGCTGGCCATCACTCCTGCTCCATGCCGCAGCCAGGTGCGGCCCATAGCAGACTGTGTGGCCATTCCTCACATGAAAGCATGGATTTCTGTCTTCAGTGTCTTCAAGCTCTGGAAGCTTCCTCTCTCTGCCTTTGGCCTGCCTTTTTCTCCTGTCATGCCTGTTTCCCCTTCAGCCACTTCCACACGTGCCCCCATGTACAGGAAAATCCCTCAGATGTCACAAAGCACCCGTCTTCCCCTTCTCTTTAAATTTCTCTTGAAAACTCTCCTCAGCCACAATACCTACAAATCTCTCCCATCTGGGGTTCGTTAGGCAAATACGAGCTGTGACTTCTGGTTTTCTGCAAACCCTCTTCTTTTTATTGCTCCTCCGCTTCCCCAGCCCAGCTCCGAGCCAGTTTTGCCCACCCCTCACAGATCTGGTGGCGAGGGGGGCTCTCCTTTCCGCAACCCACCTGCAGGATGCCCAGCACAGAGCCTTAGCTTCCAGGTCCTCTGCCTGGAGTTACCGAGAGGGACCCAGCTGGGAAGTTGTACAGCTGTGTTCCTTTGTCTATCCAGTTATGGAACCAGCGCGAGTGACCTCGCAGTCTGCACGCTGCTGGCACCAGCGTTGTTGGGAGGTAGCACCCTTGCCGCCTTCTGCAGGAGAGCTCTCAGCCATCAAGGAGTTAAATACCCAGCTTGTTGCAAAGCTCAGGCACTCTGATGTGGCTGGAAAGCTCCACTTCGTCCTTTGATCACACAACACAAGGTGCTTCACAGAGAGGCCAAAATTTGAGGGTTACAGCAACACCAAGTGATTTCTCAGGCTGCCCCTTTCAGACGTCACCCTGAGGCAGGCACGTTTCCTGCCTCCAACCCCCATTTCAGTGGGAATCTGTGGGTCTCTCTGGCAGGAATATTGCGTGCCAGTAAATAAATCCCGGTTTGCAAAGCCGTCTCATTGGTACAAGGAATGGTGAAGCTGTTTTCCCACTGCGTCTCATCCCCGTCCCTAACTACACAGCACACACCACATATGTGGAGGTGAGACCTACGTGATAAATTGCAGAGCAATGTGCTAAACGAATTTGTATTGCACCCCCAACAGCTTCCCCTGCCCTCTGACTTTTAGCCCATCTCTCAGGATTTACTCCAACATTCCTCTGAACAGCCACCATTTAAAACCAGAAAACGAAGCCCACCATCACAAAAAAACCACCCCAAAAAACCCCAAAAAAATCCCAACCCAGCCACCTGCTAGAGGTTTTTTTTTTTCCTTCTTCTACACAGGAATTTCCACAGACTGCAACCTGGCCAGGGAATGAGATGGAGTCCTGGACCGGTTCATAGTTTCTTTATACATAGCATCACAGTGACCCTAAGGCTTTTATCCTGCAGCCATACAGAGAAATGCAAATGGGGAGCAAAGTCCTGCTGTTGGGACGTGGCAGCCTTTCACCGCAAGCATGGCACAAGATGGGAAAGCGGAGAATCAGACCGTGCAATGTTCAAATTTAATCTTTCGCGGAGAGAAATGAAAGGGCCGTGGCAGTGAGAGAGAGAGCTTTCCTGTTTCCTAGTGACACTCCATTTAGATCTGGAAGAGCTCCCAGAAAGGACTTTAAGTATGAGAGACCTTTGTTTTTGAAAACACGATTTTGGCTCATTTCAGAGGGGTTTTATAGTTTTCTGTGGCCATGGGTAACTGGATTCGTGACAAGCCCTTTTGTATCCTTTACCAGCAAAGGAATACAGAAGCTGTCACAGTATTTTTAAGTTTCAAAACCCACATTGCTCATTTTTCCCTAATATGTTTGATCTATGCAGCATCACCATCATCCGGTGGATACACATTTTATTTACATTAATGTGGCACAACCCGTGTAATTTACTTGGATGAAGTCAAATTGATTCAATTTTGTACTTTTGATTCTCCTGCTAAGAGCTAATTCTCTTTTACCTCCCGCATTAGAGCCCACTGCTCTCAGGATCAGAAAGTCTGAGAGGCCATAATGTACCATTTAGCAATGACCAAGAAGAATTAGGTACCAGTGAACTTGTAGCAAGACATATATATATATATAAATGTAATAGAATTTAAGTATGCGCCACTTAAATTAATATCCCAAGAACCAGCAGTGAGCTATAATGCGAATCATGTGTTGCAGAAACCTGTGGCAGCTTACATTGTCCCTTCGAGTGACCGTGCACACAAGCTGATGTCAATTATTTCTATCCACAAGGCACATAAACACAGTTGAAAAGGGCATTTGACCATCACAACCAAGGGACGCGGCGTGATTCAACAGGGAGGTTGGTGAGCAGGAGCCTAGGATGCCGGGTGGCCTGTGGCAGCATGACAACAGCCATGGCTGAAGTCACAGAGGTTGGGCTGGCAGCAGGATGGGTATTTGGAGTTGTCCTGCCTGGTACAGACCAAAGAGAACCAGAGCCATGTGATTTTCCTTAGTGCTGGGGGCTTCTGTGTCCTTGGAGAAGGGGTGAGATTTGCTTCAAACATCTTTAATAAAAGAAAATGATGATAAGCCATTCTCCAGGCAAGAGTTGTAAATACCACTGTGTATATTGGCTTTTAAAGTAGAGACGTTAGCCAGAGTGTCTTAGACTGTGTAATTTAGAGTCTTTTATCATTTCATCTTCCAGTTACGGTACCAAAAGAAGCGATGTCTGGAAGATAAATTTCACATGTGGAAGAAAATCCCTCACTTAAAATATATTTAATACTTGAATGGTGTAATAGAAAGACTGGTTTTATTATTTCCAAAAATGGACTTAAAAACTCAGTACCTCCTGCAAAATGGCTGAGGTTTTAAAAACCACCTAAGCTTTTACGAGATTCATATCATTCCCTCTTCAACATCATGGGGACCAAAGTTATTGTAGTCTGAGAATCCCAGTATATTTTTCATGACACACTGGTGCACAGCAATGGGTCAAGCAGCGGGTTATTAAACATAAACGACAGTAATGCCTATTTCCCAGTAGAATGGAAGATGCAGACTTTAAAAGTTTCTGAGGTTAAATTATAGCAATGATTTTGATTGGTCTTCAAGCTCCTCTACTGAAGCAGATGTTCATACTTTACCTCCATGTGTGATGCAGCTATCGAACAAAATTAAATGGCAGAGCAGATGCAGTCAATACGCGACGCATGCGATTCGGTGACCTTCTGGAAGCAGGGAGGAAATCAGACTTCACAACTGTTCATGGTCTGTTCATTGTTTGTGGAAGGTTTAACCCAACAGGTGAAAAAGATTGGGAGGTTATATTGAAAACGGGGTACTCTGAATGAGAGAAACATGTAGTCCCTGCCATGCAATATATAGGTAATGTGGAATTAGCGAAATGGAAACCTGCTTTTCACATGCTGTGTAGGCAACAGACCATTACAGAAAACAAGGTGCATGGCAGCTCTGTATTTCTATTTCATCTGAAGAAAACCCAGAATTAAGGCAGCTTTAAAAGAAAAGTGCATGGCAAATTAGTCTTCTCTTAGAGACAAGAAAAATCGTCCCAGGGACTGATGACCTCAGTTGCGTCTGGGTGTCCTGGAGGACAACCAGACATGCAGAGGCACAGTGGATGAAGATAAGGCCAGCCCAAAGGATCCAGAAGGTTCCCTGGGCATCTTGCAAGGGAGGTTGCTGAGGCACTGAAAAATCCTTTATCTTATGAAATACACTTCATAATGTGCGAGTGCGTAAATCACCCCAGGAGAAATCTGTCCCTCTGATCTGCCATGCAAATCACAGTGAAGTGGCAGGAGTTCAGTGTTTGCCTGGCTGCAGAGCATGAAGGGGACTCAGTCCTGCACGCCTCCTGACGCCATGGGCCAGGCCCCATTTCCTTCCCACCATCCCATCTGGTTAGGTGCCAGCGCTGCAGGCAGCACTTGCCTTTGCTACCAGAAGCCAGCCTCTCTGCTTGAAGTAGGGAGGTCCCATGTCCTGACTGGTTCTGTGCTGGCATCTGACCAGCTCCTGAGCCACCCTGGTCAGCCCCAGCTGCCCCAGCAAACTGACCTGTCCATCAGCTTATCAGTGTCAAGTATCTGAACCACAGGGCATGAAGATGCCCTTCGTCCATACAGTGAAAGTGGCCTGGGGTGCTTCAGTCCCTAATCCCCGCATCCCACCTAGAGCTGCCTTGAGGAGCGTACACGCGTGTGAGTGCGCATGTGTGTATGTGCTGTGTAAGTGAAGAGAATGGATTTCTGTGCTGCATGCTTTTACCTAAGGCACATGGATTTCATGGGAGAAGTCATGCAGAAGTTAGCCCAGGGATAAAAAAGCTTTCCTTGTAGGTAGATGTAACCAGAACTATGTGTAATTTCTGACACAGGAGCCTCCAGCCTATGTCACCAGTGCTCGTTCAGCCTGTGAGAGCAAGACCTAGCATTTAGTACTGCTGAATTTCATTTGCTCTTTATTGTCCTGGTTTTCAACATCACCCAGTTTTTCCTGTGTGGTCAAGCACTGCACCCCAACATGGGGTGCTCATTCCTGCCAAGGGAAATATAGTTTTTTGGAGACTGCTGTGGTTTGGTTAACAGCTTGCATGAGGAAATGACACCAGTTCCTGCCGCATCTCCCCAACTCGGCCTCACTTCTAGCCCATAGGACAGCCAACTCGGGATGCACTTCTGGAGCACAGGTTTACACAGGAGGCAGTTTTCTGCCCAAAAAGGGCTCTCGAGCAGCAGTGCCAGTATGGACCTGGTAAGCAGGCAGCGGAGACAGATGATGAAAACCCCATCCAACATCCAGCCAAGGTATAGTGGATGATATAGGTTTCAGGAAGGTTGTTTTTTCACCAAGCCTTTTCCAAAATACCACGGATGGACAGCTGACAGAGCACTGTCTCCCTCTATCTGAACCCACACATGGTGGTCCATGGAAGATGGGGTCCTTGCCTATAGTGCCATTCCAGGGCCCACTCATGGAAATGACGGTGTTTCAGTCAGGCACCCCCAGCACAGGTGTAAAAATCCTGATTTAAGACTAATTATGGCAAAGTAATTATTTCTGAGCCATGACGGCAGTCAGTCCCAATTAGTTCTAAATAGGATATAAGCAGTGTGGGGGAGAAAACCTTCTGTCGGGAGAATCTGAGCTAGAAGAGGCCAAAGAGAGCCCAGACACAAGCAAAATAAATAGGAGTCTTTTCAAGCAGAGGATTAGGTCATGTTATTGCTTCTTAGTTTCCAATAACCCCGGGTCCTGGAAAGAAGGCAGGCAGAAGGTTGGGCTTTCCCTGTTCTGCTGCAGACGGGGAATGGCCACGCAGTAGCCCCTGCCAAATAAAAAAAATAAGAAATTAAATTTTCCAAAAAGCAGCTCTACTCTTTGTTGCCAGCACCCATATCCTTGTAGCTGTGTCCACACGTTTCATGTGCTCAGCAGAAGCTCATCAGACAGCAGCGTTTCCTTTGGACAGCCAAAGGAAATCCTGCTTGATCCTTCCTCAGTTTATTCCGGGCGCAGCCTTATGGTGAGCATCTCAAGCCTTCAGGTTTCCTCACGACCAGCAAACCTGGGCTGCCAGGCAGCAACATTTTCAAGAGCTATACGTAAAGACGTTCAAGAGGATTCCAGACTCATTAATAATGTTTTACCCTGTTACCTCGAAAAAATATTTACAGCTTTCCTCAGACGTTGCAACTAACTTTCTGATTTTAATATACATTCGTCCCATGGGTTTTTCACCCATTAAGATAGATTAAGTGACTATTCTAATGTACAATAGCAGATTTTGCCCTGTGGTTTAGTGGCTGGCTGTGGTTGACTGATACCCAGTCCTCTGAATCCCTGCTGAGTATCTAAGCTCTATGAGCTACAGTGAATGCATTTAATCTACATAAAAAGAACACAAATTGCATGTTAGCCTTTTTGAGCCCAGTAATCAGTTTTACAGTTTACTTGGTACGCTTCTCCGCAGTCCTACTGGCTCCAAGGAGGTTCCAAGGATTCTTCCTCTTTTATTTTTTTTCCCCCTGCCCATCTCACATAGAAGAAAAGTGTTTGCATTTTGATTGTGCTCATTCCCTGACCCCTGTAATTTAACCATTGTTCATATTTAGTGCCGACTGGAGTCCTGCGGGGCAGCTGATAACAATAATTTGTAATAAAGCATACGCAGGCTCCTCTTTTTTTTTTTTTTTATCCTTGTTTTCCCTAATAATGCAAAATTAAATTTGTTAATTAAAACAGATGAAATCAAATAGGATTCTGGGGCTGCAAAAATACACGGATTAGCCCGGCCTCACATTTAGGGTGATTATAATATCTGGCATGTATATAGTGCTTCAAAGCGGTGTTGCAGCTAATCCTTACCCGACCGCCCCTCTGAAGTGTGTTGTTATTCCTCAATTTGCAGATGAGGATGCCCAAGCAAAGAGGTTAACTCCAGAATTAGCCAAATCCTGTGCAGGCACAAGTGGCTTGCTGCAAGCCCCCTCCTCCCCCACCCTCCGCCCTGATTTGTGATTTTGGACAACTGGAAGATTTCCAGGCAAGCCTGTAGGTCTCCTGAGCTTTTGTGGGGTGGGGAACTTGGAGGTGATACCCCAGAACAAGGCTTGGAGGCTGCAGGTTCAGTCAACACATGCCGATCCAGAGGCACATTGAGCATCCTGCTAGTCCTGTCACGACGGCACCGTGGTCACTGAGGTGCAAACTGAGTTGCTTATGGGCCAGATGTTGCCCGGTGTGCAGATGAGACGCTCCTTCCAAAATTATTATAATCCCAAGCACATACATGGTCTCTGGGATTCAGAAAAAAAATCCCCAAACTAAACTAATGACTAGGGGAAATAACATACCTCTTAGACCAAACAATTCTCTGACAAAATGCAGTTTCAGCTAAATTTTTGTGGAGTAATGTTGATATCAGTGTTGGCAGATGAGAAAACATTTTAACTTTCCATCTCCACTCAATTCCAGCTCAGGTTCATTTTGATGTTTTGAGTGTTGCTGTTTTCATACACAAATACCCTTTGGTGTGCGAGTGAAAACAAAGAGGAAATTAAACCCACCAAAACATGACGTCTTGGCAGCTCTGCAATTTATTTTGGAGGAGAGTTGGATTTTCTGGGGCGCTGCAGGACACAGAGCTCCCTGCTAGGGCCCAGCGCTGCTGCCTCCCCACCCTGCACTGCAAATTCCCGAATGACAAAATCCTGGTTCCTCAATCAGCTCTGGTGGAGATGGTGTGTGATGTGACAGGAGCAAACACAACCTGGGGCTGAGGCTGGTCATGGTTAACTTTTCTCCCTACAACTCACAGGCTATGGAAGTCTTGTGCTGTGTTGTGGGAGAGGAGTCACAGCTTTCAGCTCCTTCTGCAGCGAGTAGGCCGGAGTGGGAGTGGCAGGCCCCACCGTGCTGACCTGAGCAACTCATGCAGCCTAAAAGTCTCCATTTTACACTGTTGTGGGGGGGCAAAGGGTAACCCTGAAATGGCGTGCCTCCAGTGAGCCTGCCGAGAAGGCCGGTGGCAGGTGGCCAGCAATGGCCTGCCACTCGAAAGGCCGGGAAGGAGGTGCAGCACCATCTCAAGTGGGGACGTGAGTTGATGGCAGGTGACAGGACTCGCCCAGCCCTGGTATTCCCTGTGCACTGAAGGCTTCCCAACGGGGCGGAGAGACGTGGGGTATCCTTGCTGAAATAGATGGTCATAAATCAGCCCGTGACACGAGCTAATGAGGAACATGATGAGGGGTGAGAAGCTGAGGGAGGCTGATAGCAGACAAAGCTGATGCTGCTGGGAATGTCTTGTACGGCTGGGAAAGTGGCTTGTAGCCTCTTATGGCCGTAGCAGATGAGGTTAAAAGGATCATTTCCATATTCTACCCCCCAAAACGTGTACCTTCAGCAGACAGTAAATTCTGGCAGCTTGAAAGGGTGAACTTTGCAGAAAGCGGTGAGGACATCGGAAACAGATTACATCTTTTTTCCTTAGAGGAAATCTTCAGGACATCTGGAGGACAGCTATAAAATTTTCCTTTTTTATGTTTTAATTACATTTTGAGATTGCTAGGCTGAGCATCCTGTGCTTTATAAAGAGCAAACTTCGTGCTCAAAGTATACAGAAAATTAAAAGTTCTACCAAGAACTGTAGCTATGTTTTGGTTAGTTGTCACTTGTAACTCAGTATATTATAAATAATGGAAGAGGGAACATTAAAACATGAGCTCCAACAATTTTCACCAAGAGTCCAACAAAGAAACAGACTATAGGTGTTGACAAGAATTGTTTGGTGGAGAATGATATTGCATAGTGCAGAGCCTGTGAACATCAGCTTTACATAAACTTCTTCCATATGAGACGTTAATCAGGAGGGAGAACTGAAGGATCTGAAAACAATCAACATTTCTCTTTTCAAACCCCTAATGTTCAGCGTGAAGAGTTCGTAGGATCCCTGTGCAATGCAGGAGGATCTAGGGTAGCCCTGGGCTCATGGGAGCTGAGAGCCCTGTGCTGGTCAGGCTGAGCCAGCTGAAGAAAGGGGCTCACGTGGGGTGGGACCCACTGGAATGACCTTCTGAACTAGGGCGAACCAGACCTGGATGAACCTGTGACAGGTGTTTCGGTGGGGAAAATGAGTAAAAGGAGGGGTAGAAAGTAGCAAAGAGGTTTAAAAGAGTAAATGCAAGGGGGAAGGCAGCAGCCAAGGAGACAGATCTGCGGGTATATGCACACAGCTTAAATAAATAGGCGGATTACTATAGTTCTTACAAATTAATTTTGGTGATCGATGAAAGTATTCACAAACTTCATGTAATAGCTATATGCAAAATATATCTTGAAATAGACTGATATGAATATATTTTGTATGTACATGACTACATTTGAAAACATATAAGCATGATCTGTGTATCTTTTGAACCAGGATTTGGAAGGAAGGAGTAATTTTCAGAAAAGTAAACAGCTGTATTTGGCAGTTTCTTAGCCAGATTTCAATGTTGCCTTTTCAAATGACATTTTCATTTCCATAAATGCAAAATGCATTTGGAAACAAAAAGGGGCTGGCTGCCCTATTTACCTTTGTATAAAGATCTAGTAGTGAAATATGGTTTGATTGCAAAATATATGCTGTTCCCAAGGGAACTGCTGCTTGAAAGGACTCAGTAGCCGTGATTAGACTGATCCGACGATCATTTGCTCACAGCTAAAGCTAGTATAAAGCTGGAGAAAGTCAATTGGCTTGAAGGACCTGTGTTACAGTTACCTAGCAAGCTTCTCTTCTTTGGGTAAAACAGGACTAAAACAAAGTTATTATGGCCAGAGTATTGCTCTTGGCTCAGAGCAGCTGGATTCAAGGGACTGATCCCCAAATGTGGTTGATATCACCCTGTGATGTGCTGTGCCATCTCCATTTAAACCAGCAGTAGTTTGATCAGTTTGGGTTAGGGGCAAAACTCGCTTTAAACCATGTGGGACAGCGAGTTCCTAATGATAATGACTTTTTTTGGGGTGCTGTACTGATGAAGGCCCCACCGGCCTAGGAAGGCTGAGGGGGCCATGCCCAGATCTGATGTGACCATCATCTCTAGCCCCCACCAGGGATGGCCACCAGGCCCTGCATGCCCCTGCTGCTCCAGGCAGCTGGTTCAGGAGGCACTTCTCTCCCATGCTTCTCCCTAGCTCTTCCCACTGGGACCAGATCCCCCCCTCTGCTTACAGCTGTGTTACAGTGGATCAGATCTTCAGCACGCATGCTTAGGAATGCACTGTGAAGAGCAACACTCCAAATTATCTATATGTTTTCATGTTCTTTTTTTTTTTTCCTTTTTTTTCCTCCCTCTAAATGACCTTGAGGGATATTTGTGGAGTTCTTTAATTACTTTTTTTTTCCTGCAAAATGAATCTGAAAGATTAATGTCAAGTCAAGCGATCTTCTTGTACTTAAACAAAGTCATTCGCACAAATACTTTCACCCCCCCACCTCTTGGGGAGTGAGTATTTACACATCGAATTCTGCAGTAGTAATTTAAGTCCAGTGCACCCACTGCCCACCAGAAATGCCAGTGCTACTCTCACCCCTGCAAGTAGCATGGTGTCTTTGGCCTTTAAGCAAGTAAAGCTAAAACAATCCTAAAACTGGAGTGTTTAATCCCAGAAGTAACTGCACAGAGCCAGGTGGGAGTGCCTTCGGAGAGCTGCAAGTGTCTGTTCTCTGCAGGATGAAGCTTGGGATCATAAAAAGAAGAAAAAATCTCTTGGTAGTGTGCCCAGCTTCCCTCTCCCACTTGCAAGGCTGTCACCACATAACCCCAAACCAGGGTCTTTCCCATCTTGCACGGCCACAGAGATGTGCTTCAGCCTCTGGTCTTAGCAACCATGCTACATACCAAGTACTCTTTCTCCCCCCAAAAAATCTAAACTAAGTTTTCCTTTCCTTGACCTTTGCCCAACACTCTCTGTCCTACCATAAATAATTCCCCACCTTTGTTTAAACTGTTAAACTGAAAGTATTTATTGCTTGTCATCATATTCCCCAGGATATTCCTCTCACTGCTAACAATACTGGTGATCTGTAGTCACTCTTCCTAAGTCTTACCTTCCTTCCATCCATCCATCCATCCATCCATCCATCCATCCATCCATCCATCCATCCTCCCCTCCCTCCATCCCTCCCTCCCTCTCTCCCTCCCTCCTGACCTGACCCCACAGACAAGCAACACATTTTCAGCCAACATACAGGGAAGATGAACTTGTCTCTGGAGGGCAGGAGAAGGAAGGACATGACAGTGGAGCCGAGGGCAGGTTCATCAAGCGCAGCTTACGGAGCCCACCAGATTGTCACCGTTTTCACTTGACGAGTAGCGACTGATCCCATGTAACCCTGCTCCCAAACAAGGCTATTATACCCAGGCTGCAGGACAGTCAAATTTCATTATCCCTTCTGCAAAACATATGGAGGAAACAAAATATTGGAGGATACTCCAGTGACAGCTAATGACATTACTGAAATTACTATAAATATCATCTTTAATCTAATCAAAACCAGTATATCAAAGGCATTAAAGCTGCAGATGCTTACTGTGCCAGGGGGGAACCAAATGAAGCCTTACAGATGTGTCATACTGTGAAGTTATATTTGCATAATAGAAAATGATGCTGGTTGTATCTCAGATTTCTGCTGCTTTTTAAACCGGGGGGGAGCTGGACTTTTCATTTAGTGAAGATCTTTTTAGGTAGCCCAAGGTTCAAGCAGGCAAACAAAAACACAAATCAGCTTCGGGCCTGACAAAAAAGAAATCCCAATGAACGGTCACTTTATCCCTTGCTAATTATTACCTAGGCTACTCTGTTGTGTATTTAATTAGCATCATTTCTCTGGAAAGCACATTTTCTGAACTGATGCTGACTGTGGGGTGAGAACCAACAAAGTAACATCAATCAGTTAATTAACTGGTTAACACATTTCCTTCCTTCTTAATTTCTGCTTTTGATTTTCATTTAGCTGCTTTTAGGGTCTGAATTTTCAGGTTTGTTTCTGGGCAACCGGAGCTAGTGATGGGTGAGAGAGGCCGTACCAACATGACCTTTGTGATATTATTTTTCTGCTGTAGAGAGAGGATGCTTTTGTGCCCTCGTGGGGTCTCCTGCACCGTGGCAAACACTTCTGGGAAATAAAATGACAGGTGTACGTTTATTAAACGCAGACACAATCCTGCTTACTGCTGGAGAAATGAACAGAGACAGCGCAGCTCCCACCACTGGGCTCAGGTTTCCCCTCCGGTGCTCACAAGAGCAGGAGATGATAGTCCCAGAGTTCAGCACAGCGCTGCTTCTTGAGCTGCAGTGTGTCCAAAGTGGCAGAGCTATAACTTTGAGCTTCTACAAGCATGAACCAAGACACACCAACCATGTGGGTGATGCCCAGTAAGCTCTTCTCTGTCCACCAAGAGCACTACATTGCCGGGACTGTCAAAATCTGATTAAAGCAGAGAAGGTCTAGCAAAATTTTCACTCAACCTCATTCCAGCAAAACACACTCCACTTCTTTTTCCTAGGAAAAGAAGAATCCATTGGGTTTTTTTGTTTTGCTTTAGGTTGTTTTGTTTTCCTATATTCTGTCTCCCTACTCAGCAGTGCCTCCTTCCAAAGACCACTTAAACCTCAACTGCAGCCGTTGCTGGTCTCCCAACAGCCCCATTTCCATTTGCCCTGGCTTTGGTCATGCTCCAACCTCCCTCTTTCATGGGATGAGAATAGCGCTTATTTCTCATGAAGCAATCCAACTCTGTGTTGCATACAGCTGATCCTGGTTAAAGTGGATTCAGCCAAGTGTTTCCCAGCCATCTTGTGCAGTTGGGCTACCTGGAAGGAGGTGTGCAACCTGCTTTGTCTTCCCCATGCAGCTCTTTGGAAGGAGATTTTGGTATTATCCAGAATGGACTGTGGTGAAAATACACATTATCAGGGCAGAAAAGGGTGATGGGGTGCTGGTAACTCGGCATGAATGTTGTGGAGGTCCACAGTCACCCCTGTGTTCATAATCCCAAGTGGGAGCATTGCACTCATCAGGACAGCAGAGCTCTGTCTTCATGAGGTGGCTGAGAGCCGATTTCACTAGACTGCACACTAGATTTTACCTGGCATAGGGCCCACATGTGGTCTCTACTGGAAAAAATATGGATTTTGCCTTAAAAGATTATATGCCTGGATTTATTTATGCAGCAATTTGCATGAAGATAGTAGTTTTTAAATTAGTCCTCCAAAAGCACCAGGAAAAGAAGAAGGCTGACTGGAAAAAGGATATGTGCTCAGCCTTAATCTAAAGTGGAAAACGATGTTTATACTGCTGCCTGCCAAATATATTAGAAGGATTTGAGATTATAGCATAGAGTAGGTTAATGGCAGTTTTGCAATCTAATCTGCTGTTGAATTCGGATTTCAGCAACCATCTTTCCTCCTCCGGCTTGGAAGGCCTTTGTGTTTCCATAAACTCCAGCAGATTCAGGGTTCAGAGTTGAGAGCTCAGAGACTTAAATTCACTGTGCTGGTAAGTGCTGGTGTGTAAGAGCAGTGAGTAACTGCGTTGCAGGGCCTGTTACACACCAGGGCTTCCCCTGCTCCCTGGGCCAGCCCCTACGTGAGCACACCCGTGGGGTCCCACACCATGCTGCTCACCAGGAGGGCCTGCACTCCCACGCTCAGGCCTCAAACGCCAGCAGTTTTGCCTGCAAACCTATCTTGTTCTCTCCACCATCAGTGGACATGGATGCCAGAAGGCAAGCCTGAGAGGCACAGGCCACATTGCACAGCACTTCTGGGCAACCCCTTCTCCACACAGGCTGCAGACAGGCAAATTCCTCCGGCTGCCGGTTGTCTCAGGGAGGACCACAAGCAGAGGAGGAGATCCGCAGGCACGGACTTCAGAGAGACCCTCGGTATGTGAAGCTGATCGCGGGCAGGTTCTCCTCTGTGCTTTAAAGGGAGGCCGAGTGTGTTGTGCTCCATTAGGAGCAGATCTGAGGTGCAGAAGCACCACATCACGTTGGGTTTTTCCAGCTGCCGGAAAGGACGTGAGCTGACCGTGCCTCTTAAATGACGCTTTTAACTCAGCTCAACTGAAAATGTCAACAGCCACAACATGGATTTAGTGCTTTGATACTTACAAGGAAAAACTGGGGAAGGAGGAGAGGGATCCCCGACTGTTTCGAAGGGGGATATTTAAGGAAGATGCGGAAGAAGCGGCAGTCAGGAACTGGTACGCCTAACCTACAAATGTCAGCTTTACAGAGTGAGTCAGTCTAAAAATAACCTCCAATTGTCTCCCAGCTACTCCAGCAGCACAGTGAAAGCGCAAGTGGTTGTGAAAAATCACCAGAGGGGGGAAGAAGGATTCTCTGTCTGGCTTTTCTAAAAAATTTATTTAAAAAAAGAAAAAAGACCCCAGGCTTTTAGAAATTTCTGATTAAAAAATAAAGCAAATACAAGGGTCTCAGAAGCCCAGACACAAGTTAACCTTGTTTAATTGTTTTCAGTCTATTTATTTTGCCTCTATTTATTTTACCTCTGAAAGGCAGCATAGGCTGAATTCCAGATAATCCCCGGAACACTGTAAATGTAAAACATGGGCATCCTTGCAGAATTGCAGGAGAACATACCCTCTTTGCATCCAGACTAGACTCCCTTTCTAGACTCAGTATTTTAAGTGAGAGTATTGAATATCTCTCCCTATAATTTGGATGCTTCCCTTTTTAGCAGTCTCCCTGTTCATTTACGCCCTACAAACTATTCCTTTCTCTTTTCAGTGATTATAGAAACACAGTCTGTCTGTGGCAGCATCAAATTAATCCACGCTAGAATTTCAGAATATGCATAATACAGAAATCTGTAAATGCCATCTTTTCCTTTTTTCCACCCATCCAATGCCATGGCTCTACAACAGGAACATACTGGCTTCAGATGTAGTAAAAGCTGGAATAGCACCAGCACCATCCCTGTACACTACCATTTGGAATAGCAAACCGACCAACCCAAAAGGGAAGACCTGAAACTTGTGACATTGCAAACAAACAAACAAACAAAAGTGCTTTTGAAAGACATGAAAACTAAATACCTCTGCAGTGATGTAGAGGATGGCGGATTACCTGCAAATGTTCCTGAGATGGAACATGCCACTGGAGATTAGAGGAGTTATTTCTACTAATAAGGCTGCATAATTCTCTGATTTAAGATCTCCCTCCAGGCTGGGAATGAAGATGCCATGGAGGGCGGGGGGGAGGGTGTCTCCACTCTGGAATGTGAGGTTTTCTAGAAGCTGGGGTTTTAACCAGGTAATCCTGGAAATTACCATTTTCAGACTTAAAACATTCCCATCTACTCTGTTATGTTCCCCTTTTCTACTCTGGGAGTGGAAAAACACCCCAGACAGCAGGGTTCCTGACTCCCAATGTCTTGTAGACCCCAGTGGCAGAGACATTGCCATAGCAAGAGCAGTCTGAAAAGGGACATGCTTGCTACTGCTGCTGCTACTCAGAAAAAGATCAGTTATGAGGATGTGGAAGAGCATGCAATGAGGGATGTGAGGCACCAGGACCGAGGATGCTGCACTGAAAATACACTGTGCCCAGGGCAGGACAATGGCAGAAGCTGGTGACCCTCTAGGTCAGTTTCCCAGCTGGTGTGGAGTCATGAATGTTGCTCCACAATGGGTTTGTGTGCACCAGTCTCTCTCCAGCCACCACCTTGTGGGTGGGTCAAGGATGGAGGACATGAATGACAAGTGTCTCACAAGTGACTCTTCCTCATGAAGAAGCAATGTTAGGCACATTCGCCCTTACCTGGGCAGTACTGGGCTTTAACCCCCAAGGTAGCATACTGAACACATCAGAGCCTGGGAATGCAAGGACAACGCAGAGCCGGTGGCAGTAAATCACATATGGGTACACCGCAGAGAAGCGGCACAAAGTGCTATTAAGCTGTTAATCAGTTATTTGAATATTCCCCAGATTCCCTGGAATCAGCTGCAGAGATGTATTCACACCATGGAAATACAGCTGGACTTGGGCTGACCACCAGGTTTGGGCTTCAATCATTCCGCATTTCAGTGTTACAGGAGCTCCATATGTGGCTCTAACATGCCAGATGGCCTAAAACACACACTGTCCTAAATACTCCAACACCTCTCCTGCCCTGCAAAGCCACTGAACGCCAGGCACGTAGTAAACACAGAGCTGAATCCCCCTTGGATGTGAGACAGAGGGGGCAAAATCGAGCACTCAGTTCAAGAGATCAGTCCTCCAGTTTGTGTGGCAAAATGATTTGTTTTACTCACTGATGCCTACTTCCCTAGTTCATTTAAATAAGCCTCTCTGGGAGGGCCGATGGCAGGAGGCTTTAGTGACCGAGAGCCAGAGCTGTTTATATTTACATCATTGGTCTGAATCCAACAGAGACTGATAGTGAAGGAAAATATTAGCCATCTGGCCAATGCTTGATAGCCTTGCTAGCAATAAAACCAAGAGTGGATTAGTTATGGAGGTTTTCTGTGTCTCTCTTGGCCTTCCAGCTTGGAGAGGGGCTTCCTTGTTGAAGCAGAACCATCGGTCCTCTTGCCACCCTTACCACCTGCTATCAGACTGGCACACAACTGCAGCAGTCTCCACCAGAAACTCAGATTTTACGAACACTGACTTGTTACAAATACTGAAGGAGAAATATTGAAGAGGGTTAAAAAATGCCTCTGTGTAAACCATTGCTCTTTCTGGTGATGTGCTGCATTGTTTATGAACTAGCAGATGCCACGCAATGCCTGGGTATTTATATGGCAGCGCTTACAAAGGCGCAGTTGGAAGGTAGACCTTGCCCATTACTACATTATTGCAGTGCTCTCCCTTGCCAAAAACAGAGCCCTGCATTTTAATATTTCCTACTTGCAATTGCATTTTACCACACGCAAAAATGCCTCAGCTGTAAAGAGAATGCTTTATAGCCTTCACCCCAGGGTGTAGGTAGTTCCCATACTCAAACAGCCAGGATCAGCAGTGGATGGATGCAGAGGAGGTGGAAGGCAGCTGCTGGTTGCATTGCATCCCCTCTGCCGCTGCAGCTACAGTAGACAGGAGGACTGCCTTACCATGTGGGTCACTCCTCTGCCCAACAGACTGCCTTTGAACGGCAGTCCATAAGGACAGACATGGGAGGCTACATTTCACTGGCTAATACCTGTCTCCTTGGTTTTCCTCAGTAAATTAAATATCTTAAACTGATTCAGAGGGTGGCTACACCTAAGAATAGGTGGTGCTCTGGAAGCTGCTGGGCTTGTAGAAGAATCCAGCAGCAGGGATGGGTAAGGAGAAGATGGTGTTCCCACACCCAGATGGACAATATGGCCCATCTTCCCTGGCTTGGCTACACATCACGCTGCTCAGCTAGGAAGAAAGAGTAAGGGCAGTGTGCCACGCTGTGTCCTGGGGTTTGGACCCCTTTGTCCTCTGCTGTCCAGGCAGAGATGCCCAGCCCATGATCTGTGTGTTGGGGAGGTAGACGTGTGCGATGGGGTCGCAGGCAACCTGCCAAGTGAAGCGGGCAGGAGGGTCTGCACAAGTGATTGCTCCCAGTAGCAACTGGATCCCCCCAACAGAGAGCGTGGTGGGCAGCACCGTGCTTACGGGCAAAGTGTTTCAACGGTGAGAGGCTGCTGGGTGGCAGCGTATTTGTCTCTGCTCCATTGGGCCTGTGTGTTTCAATAAATAAATAATAACCCTTGCTTCTCCTGCAGCATTCCTCTGGCAGAATGTTTGCACCACCTTGTTTTTGTTGTGTCTTTCAGCTAGAAAGGCCCCTACCACGAATTATGGACTTCCATCATACCGGCTACGCTTTATCATGCAAGGCAGTAATAAATGCATGGAGAAGTACCGTGCCTCAGGACAATTTGGGCGCTGCGCAAAGGTCACTCTCTTCAGCCCCTAATTGCTCAGCAAAAGTGACATTTAAAATGCATATCATTAAAATCATAACAAATTTATTTACCTCCTCCATTACTGGGATCGCTTTTGCATACATTACACGTTTGATACGTTGCATGCTACGGAGGTCAGAGTGCGTTTGCATCACAAAACAACGTCTGGTGGAATCACAGTGACACGAGGTGCCAGGCCCCCAATATTACTCACCCACTGGCCGCTCTTGTAGGAGCTGTGACAAAATCCCAACAGCAAGAGAGGGCCAGTGCTCTCTGAGCTTTGTAGGAAGACAGTATGGTGGCTGTTTTAAGGAGAGCAGATAATATTGCAAATGTAGAGGGCAAATAACATAGAAAAGAAAGCTGCAGCAAGAAAGACACACAGGAACACACACATCTCTGACTCAGTTCTGAAGGCTTTCTTCAGTGCTGGCACTGGCACACACGCACCCATATGTGTATGCCACTTTCTGTCTCAGAAGACAGCATTCAAGCTAATCTTTTTTTAGGAACTTGATGCACTGCTCATCTAACATGTCTAATAGGTGTTTTCTTGCTCACTTGCCACTCGACTTCAAACCCTGCATTTTAGTTTCATCAGCCTGCAAACCACGTGCACCGTGAGAGCCGTTATCACAGAGCCTCTGTGTTCCGATTTGCTGTAATACGATTAGTTGAAGGCAGGCAAGCTAAAAGCAAGTTCAAATAAGACAGAATTATTTCAGGTAGCCTCAGGATTCCCAATTTCACTTATGTGCATACATTTCTTTTGTTCATGGAGCTATTTACTTACTTCTAACATACTTTGTGACACCTGGAGTTGTGTACCACATGAAAGTTTTGTGACTTTTGGGGGTTGGACTTGATGATCTCTTGAGGTCCCTTCCAACCCCTACAATTCTGTGACTATATTCCTGACAGCCTGATGTCAGTGCTAGAGGCTGAAGGAGATCTAGCTTGCCTTCCTAACTGCAGACCAAATAAACCTAACTGGGTATTTCTCCATGCGTTTAGCTCCCTTCATCCACACCGAGCCTGTGGAGGACTGGGGAGTCATATGGTCTCCTAAAGCACGGAGAAAAATGCTTATTTGCCACTTTACAAGGCCTGAACCAAAGCCTACTGGACTCTTTCCAGTCCATTGAATTTTGGTTTGGGTTTTTGTTTTGTTTTTTTAATTAAAACTAGGAGAATGTTTTTTTGTAAATAACAAATTTGTCAAAAACTGTAGTTTTGAAGACGCAACTTGCAGAATCAAGTCCAACATGGTAAACAGATTTAGCTGGGAAAGAAATAGAAAACATTCATAAGAACATAACTGAGACTTTCCATGTTTTTCTTTGGAAATGATGCATTTGTTCCACGTGAGACATTATTTAAAAGCTACAGAAAAGCATCTAGGCTGGTTAGACCCTGTAGAAAAATCTCTTCTTTGACTGACCAGGCTGGCCACTGAACAGATTTGTCTTGTGTGAGTTTCTTGCTGGTTTCTATCCCATCTTCCTGTTCATATCACTTTTCATTGCTTCTTTCTGCCTGTCTTCATAATTTCCAGCGCTCCTCCCCAGCATGGGTTCAGCTGAACAGATTCTAAGTTACCAACCTCCAATTTTATTGCAAGCAGAAGACGCCACTGGCAGGAACATCTTACATTAGAGCTTATGCAAAATACAGCAACCGCTGGTGGCTTGCTGTGCGTTCCCAGCTTGATCTCTAAACACGCTGTGAAGTAGACTAAAGGTAGGATCTGTAACTTGTGTGAGCTTTGCCAGCGGGCCAAGGTGTTATTTCCTCTCTGCTATGTATAGGGAGCAGCAAAGAGCCAACAAGGACCAGTCTCTCACCCATAAGTGAGCTTTCAAAGCATAACCCTTTAACACTGCTGTGGACTAAACCTATGGGGTAGTATCCCACGCCTCTTTCGGGCAGAGTTCCCTCTGATCAGGGCAAGTCAAGACAGGGAGGGCTGCATTTTTCATTGCTGCTTCGTCCCGCTGCTGATCCTGACAGATGTGAGAAGAATATTAGCCTGAAACCAGGTTCAAACCCCAAGTTTTCAGTTTTCCGGGACACCCCCTTTCTGAGGTCCCAGCACCCAGACGAGCCTCACAGGGGGCTGGATGACTCTGTGTGTGTGTGTGAGCAGCTTTTGCAGGAGGGGTGGCTGGCGTGCAGACTGGCATCCTTCTCCCAATCCAGCTGTCACACTCCTGGCAAGATCTCTCTCAGCAATGCCAGCTTGCCACCCCTGTGCGGCACGGAAGATGGGAGCACAAGAGCAGCTCCCCATGGGGTGGTTTGGCTTGCGCCACAAACCGGGAGCAAGCTCTGGAGCTGGCTGCACTGCTGGTTTTGATTGACTGCAGATGGCTTCTCTTCTGCTTGTTTGCTCTCTCTCTTGACTAGGTTGCTTCTGGAAAGCCCGTCTGTTTGACCTGTCTGCCTCCTTCCTGACACTGTGCTGCTCCTCAGCTGCCTCATTTCCTCCCTGAGAGCGTAACAGAGGCAGCCTGAAATCTCTCTGCTCGTCAGGCTTCCACGTGACCTTCTATCTACTTAATCTATCATTAAAACTTAATGTAAGGACTTCCTTTCAGAAAAGAAAAAAACCCCAAGAATTAAAATAAAATAAAATTGAGGAACAGAGCATTCAGTTCCTTTTCTGATGTCGCGTGATTTTTAGCAACTACGCCCAGATACTTGTTCGACAGCTATAAATCAGGAACTCGACCAAATGCCCGTACCAGCCACGTACAGGAGTTTCCCTGGGACACTGCTCTCTCTTTCTTTCCTTTTTTTTTCTTCTGCACAGCAGGAGTGAGCAGCATAATAGTGGATATTGGAAATAAACTCTTGAGCAGTGGAAGGGCCATCATTACTGCTGACAAAAGCAGCTTTTGAGGCTGAGCCAAGATCAAATAAATGAGAACTGGTAGGAGAAGCTGTCGTGTTTATGAACGGCTTATGAATGCGAGGTTCAAGTTATCGCTGGTTTCGAATCAATTAACTTTTGTGATGCTCTGTATAGATGGGTCTAAGCTGGAGGTTTCCCTTGGATTTAAGAAGAGCTACCTTTGTCCTGAATCGTTAATTATTTCTCCTTGGGTGGAGCAAGAGGCTTCCCCTGATGTATTTCCGAGCTGTTTAACCCTAGTCATCACTGTCCTTTTCCCACCCCTCTTTCACAGCTCCCTTACTCCCAGACTTCCCCGCTGAAAGCACCTGATGGGCCAACCTCACCCTAGAAGGATGAGGACACGCTTATCATCTGAAAACACAAGAGGAAGGAGCTGCGCTGCTCTTTTCAAAGGGGGATTTGTCATGATATCCCTGCCTCCGCAGCCAAAATGTGCGCTGACCACAAGGACCCTACTTTCACCTTCATCTATGGAAGAATTTAATTAATCTTTCCGTATTGGCAGGCGAACAACATTTCCTGAAGAGAAAAATAAATGTTAATTTTCAGAGGTAATTAACAGTCACTGAATGAGACTAAAGGGCTTTCATCAAAATTACCAATCAGCTCAAATTTGAAGAGATTCTCTCCTCCTCATTGCTTCTCCATCTCATTCAGCCAGTCCGTCTGAATTAGTGCCTAATAGAGTCTCAGACATATTCATATCCTGTCAAATTCCCATCCTCCCAAGGAACTGTCCCTTTCAAATGGTAATACAGAGGGCGTATGATGTGCGCTCGTTGCTATTTTGGATTTAACAGCTGGCTGCGCTGCACCAGGGGTAGCCGTGGAAACTTAAATACGGCACGTGCGCGCCCGCGTGTGTGTACACGCGCCCGTGTCACCGACTCTGTTGCAAACGATACCTTTTGTCTTAAGTAATGCTCCCTTAACGACTCCTTGCACGCTAATTCTCTTTTTAGGCCACCACAGCTGCCAAAGGAGTGAGCTGTGCAGCTCTACGGCAACCAAGAGCATGGTCGCTCTCCAGGGTTCAGACTCAAACAACTTCCAGCCACCACCAGTACCGGGGCACTGGTGGCCCTCGCCAAGACCTAAGGGTTTCAGAAAGGCTCTCCTCAGCCTATTCTCAGCCAGCTGCAGAACAGCTCCATGGGGTTGCTCATTAGTTATTACACAGCTTCAGATGTTCTCAACGCCGCTCAACAGACACACACACATCGGGGTGACCAGGAGAAGGAGCAGACAGTCTCAGGGCTGCTCTCCAGAGCAGCTTGAGGACAGAAAGTAGGAGTCCTCCTAGGTGCACGTCATATAAAAGGTTCCCTCCTCCTGCTCTGTTAAATATTTTGGGCTGAGCTAAAACCTTATGGTGTTCAGAGGGACAGTTCCACAGGCTCCAGCTGGATCTGGCCCTGTAATATGGAAATCTTGTGAGACCCCCCATGGTGAGAGCCAACAAGGAGAATTTCCAGTGAAATCTTTCTGTGTGCTGTACCAGGGCACTTCTGGAGACAGCACTACATGGGCACAGAGCATGACCTCCGTTAACAATATACACTACATGAAAGCTAATAATTCTGGCTAAAGCATATTCAAAATAGGATGCTTGAAGCAAAACTAATGCATTATTCACTGCTTGTTGGGAATACAAGAACATAGAGATAGACATCTGAGCCTTGGGCCTTTTCTGAGATGTACTGCACACAGGCATATGGCAGTACAGTGACTCTTACTGCCATGGGTCTTTTATTACTAATAGTATTTAAAGTTTTGCCCTGTGATCAAATAAAAACAAAAATGTGTGTGCATTCAACTTTGCTTCCTAGTCATATAGACACGAGGGACGTTTCTAATCCTGTATTCATTTCCTTGGTGTAAAATACGTCCTTCCTCCACCTTTAAATTAAATCAGACAAGTGTTCAGTGGAAGTCATGGGGTGCAAAAGTGCAGAAATCGCCAATTTCTTAGTTAGGAGGTGAAACAATTCTGACCAGACCACCAACGTGATCGACTCCGACACAACATACAGGCCTTGCTAACGTAATGTTTCTCAAAAGTAACGACTGTTAGAGAATGACAGAAATACGTTATATTTTTATATATATATATATATTAAAAATCTTTGTAATGCACTGAAACAACCATTGTGGGACCACCACTGTAGAAAACCATATTGGGATTCTCCTAATTGCATGTAGAAAGCCAGCAATATAGATACCTGCCTCTGAACTAATCACCCTCTGGTCCTTTTGTGGTCAACAGAGAAACACAGATGCTGGGCAGGGGCGAGTGATTTATCTCTTCCTAAAGTAGATGTCTAAGAAAGGTCAAATGAATTGCATCCTAAAAGTGCCTATTTCTCTCCGCCGACCATAAAGGTTGAAGAGTGACTAGTTGAGATGTAAATTAATACACCATAGATGTGCAAGCCTGTGGGAGGTGGGGGATGCTGAAGTGCACCCCAGGGTACCACAGTGGAAAGGTCTGCAGAATAACAACAGATAACTCCTCCCCTTCCCCAAAGACAGATTTCTAGGTTTTCATCAGAATTAAATATTTTTGGTTTAAGGTGTTCGGCTGTACGTCAGCTGAAATGGTATCACATTCCCAGCCCTGAACCACAATATCATGTCACAGAATACTACATGATCCTAGGATCATGGAATACCAGGTTGGATGGGACCTCAAAAATCATCAGGTCCAACCTCTTATGGCAAAAGCACGGTCTGGACAAGATGGTCCAGCACTTCATCCAGCCAAATATTAAAAGTGTCCAGAGCTGTGAAATCTAATGTTCCCCTGAGAGATTATTCCACTGGTAGGTTGCTCTCATTATGAAAAATTTTCTTCTTGTGTCCATTTGGAATCTCTCCAGGAGTAACTTGCACCTGTTACCCCTTGTCCTTTCCATATGATGCCTTGTAAAAAGGGAGCCTCCATCTATTTGTAGCCACTTTTAATGCTGGATCATGGTGATAAGGTCTCCCCTAAACCTTCTTTTCTCAAGGCTGAACAAATCCAGTTCTCTCAGCCTTTCCTCACACGGCAGGCTTCACAGTCCTTTGATCCCCTTCCTTTGATCTCCAGACCCTCTCCAGCCTGTCCACAGTCTTTGTTGACTAGTGGGGACCAAAACTGAGCACAGTATTCCAGGTGTGGCCTGTCACACGCTGAGTAGAGTGGGACAAGGTCTGCTGGTGATGTCCTTGTTGGTGCCACCCGGCATCCTGTTGGCTTTCTTTGCTGCAGCAGCACACTGTTCGCTGATACTGAGCTCCCTGTGCACCAGGAACCCCCACCCCCGGTTGCATTCCACAGAGTTGCTACCCAGCCAGGTAGATCCCAGCCTGTGCTGCATGCCTGGATTGTGGTTTAGGTGATATAGATAAACTTCTTCTGCAGGTACAGCTGCGAAGGAGAATCTCGGGCAATTTGTATCCCAGCAGCTTCAGCAAGCAAGCCTGATTTACAGCACTGGTGAAGCCTTCTTGGAGCCAGGAGGAGCTTGACTGGATCCCAGTTACTGTTTTACAAGGTATGTCTTGTCAAAACGCTGTTGAGGCCAGCTTCTGATTCTAACCGATCTTAAGCCCGACTGCAAACTGGCTGCCATAGCACATCTTTTGTGTGGCAAATTCTCCTTACATTCTTTTGTGGGACTGACATGGGACCCACTTTTCCCCAGCTGGAATTAAAATGTAAAAACAACACAATTAGACATATTACTTTTATCCAGAACTCTCACACTTCTCATTGGCTTCCCTATAGCTTATCCTTTGAAAAACCCACAGTTATGTACCTGGCTTACCTGTGATACTTTGCTGTTCTCAACATCTGCTTTCAGGCTAATCAAATTACAGTATGATTTCCATCGAACTCACATACATTATTTGAAAAGAGAAACAGCTGTGAGGATGGTGTTACCTGAATTCACTGTGTTTGACTGTGCTTTTTCCTTAAGTTTAGCTTTTTCATGTTTGGTCCCCAAAACATTGCCTAAAAAGCCAGCAATTCCAGTTCAGATGATGTCAGGAAAAGGCAGTATTAAATGTAAAAGAAAAGCCCAAATACATTCATATTCATTAGCATGAGCTCTTAAGATAAAATAATTTTTAAAATACAGCTAGATAGAAGCACAGAATCATAGATTTGTTTAGGTCAGAAAAGACCTTTAAGGCGGTCAAGCCCAGCCACTAACCTAGCACTGCCAAGCCCACCACTAAACCATGTCCCTCAGCACCATGGCTACATGTCTTTTAGATACCTCCAGGGGTGGTGGCTCAACCACTTCCCTGGGCAGCCTGCTCTAGTGATTGACAGCCCTTTTAGTGAAGAAATTTTTCCCAATATCCAATCTAAATCTCCCCTGGTGGAATTTGAGGCCATTTCCTGTTGTCCTGTCGTTGTTACTTGGGAGAAAAGATGACACTGACAATCACCACATCAAAAATCAGTAGGTACTATGGTCACATTACAAGCAACAAAGCTGAGCTCGGTGATTTATGATAATGTCACTAAAACCTCTTGATATATTTAGCAAGTGGTAATGGTAAAGGTTCTAATTCCTTTGAGGGACAACAGTGATGAAATAAACCACGAGGGTCAAGTGGATCATGACCTCGTGAAAACTCAAATAGTGGAGACGGGGCCTTATAAACTTCCTTATAACAGATAATGCCTTGAAGAATTCCAAAGCCGCTTAGTACTCAATTCAGACTTGCCACAGGCTTCCCACTGCCTGTATATTATTAGAGGAAAAACCGCAGATTACTTCTGTCACTCCGAATCTTGGATCTGCTCAGAAGCCCCATTTTAGGCGCGGCGAGCGCTCTTGCCATGCAGGGAAAGTGCGCAACAGATAGCGTGTGTGCACCCGTCTGTCAGCTCCCCCCACTCAGCCTTCCTCGTGTGGGTGCTCACACAGGATCTGTGATTCAGATTTAAAGCCTGCAGTGCATCCTGGATTGTCATACTAACAGTCGCACCTGGCAGCATTAATTTTGCTACTGCAAGGCGTTGTCACAGGATCAAAGTCTTTTTATGAGATCAAGTAATAGGGCAGGAGGAACACTGCTGCCGACTGGTTTACATGTTTCGTAAAACGAAAGAGCAACAGCCCACTGGCATGCTTATCAGCACAGGCAATGCGTGAAGTTAATTTGACTCCTTTCTATATAGTTACCTGAGTGCCCCCCCAACTTTAGAACAAAGCTTACATGGGAGTTCAGAAGAGCCACGTGCTAGAATTCAGGTGGAGCAACCTGACAGGCAAACGATGACCACCCTGATGTACCCCAACACATTTTCCTGCACAAACACTGTGAAAACAATAAACAGACTCAGTCCCATGAAGAATTATTTCTATGAGTCCCTAAGGTCACTTATGTACAGAGCCTGGACTCCTTTGTTTGCATCCTTGCTGTAGTTTGCCTCCTGCATGCCAGCCCACCTTGCCCAAAGAAGTTTTTCTCCAGGTGCTGTAACAATAGAAAAACTAATGAATATGCAAATTTAGGACAAAGCATGGGGATAAAGTGGCCATGCTGAGGCACACCTGTACAGCTTCCTTATAAACTGATCCACAAAAACAATTCCTCGGTCAGAGACAGAGAGAAGTGTTTGAGGATGGGCTTTCTCAACTTTGAAGACATGGAGGAAGAGTGGGGAGGCAAGAAGACAAAACGGTGCCTTCCCACTCTTGTAACAGCACCGGCAGCGACAGGCCTGGGAGAGCATCAGTCTGAGATGTGAACGGGGCGATCAGCTGCCATTGACAGAGGCATTTTTGATTGATTTTAAATTAAGGTCACTGTCCCCAGGCCACAGCTAGATTTGATTATTTCTGTCACATTTTAGAAGGGTGAGAGAAACGTGTTTGCAACCAGTGACTGTCTCTCTCCAGTGACTCAATGCATAACGATGGCTTTTCCAGTAGGCTTTGACACTTCCAGCTTCCATGACGGGCTGCACGTTGGTACAGCACTGCCACTCTCTCACTTACACCAGCAGCCATCTTCTTCAAGAACTGAATTTGGACTAACAGGTCAAAGCCTTAAGAGCTTGTGTCATCCCCTCCACTCCTTCCCAAGAGCGCATAACAACGGGCTCATGGTTTCGTACCTGTGCGCATTCCGTTCCACACGTGCCTTAATGAATGCGTTTGGCAACATCCTCTCCAGTTCTTGAAGGAAAGGTGGTAACGTAACCCAAGCACTCATGTGGCAGCTGACAGCCCTGAAACACTCCCTGCTCCATTCATCCCAAACAGAGCCTTTCCCCACTCTTAAATACAACTGTTTAAAGGCAATTTTGGCATTGCACATTTGAGCGACCACCTCCCATCCTCACATTCCCAACCGCTTGGTTGCCAGTGTTCCCAGCTGTCTCCCTGCTTGCTTACAAGACTCCTCCACAGTATGGTCCTGAACCCTTCCAGAAAGCCACTCCTCCCTTTTAGCATTCAGTTCTACAATGTACAGGTGATAGGCAAGTGGTGGGCAGCACAACATTAACCTAGATGTGACATCAAATCTGAGAGGTGTGTTCACTGCTGGCAGGTAAGCATTGGCTATCAGTGGACACCTAGGGGAGAGTGTAAGCACAGAGTGAGCCCACCCATGAACCATTTGTGGTAGAGGGGCTTTTCTGCTCCAGCTGTGTGTTGGCTGCCCTCCATGGATTTATCTTCTGTAAGTTTATCCATTCTCCCCTCAAAACAACATCAACTGCCCACTGTCAGATATTGAAATGGCCAAGGGCTCCACAGTTGTGTTTGCACAAAGAATCACCTCCTTATGGCCAGGTGAACAGTCCGCTTGCTGCCTTCATTTAATGGCCTCTGCTTCTTCTGCTGGATTTTGTGGCTGACAGTCCCTGCTGAGTCTCTCCAGGCACCTCAGGAGTTGAGGAACCTCTGTCACATCTTCCTCAGGTGCCTCTTCCCAGGCCTCAGGTACCTAACTGGAGAGCCATTTCAAATCACGGATCACCACTGCTAGACTCCAAACCTTTTCCAGCTCTAACATGTCTTTTTGAGACAGTAAGACCAAAGATTTGGTGGTATTCAGAATGCAGGTGCACCAAGGATTTACAGACCAGTGTAAAATCTGCTTTCCTCTCCGATGCTCTCCTAACGAGTCCTGACATTTGACTCACCTTTTTGGCCACACTGAGCACAGAGCTGACATCTTCCCAGCTGTACTTGTCTCTGGGCTCTCAACCTGGGGAAAGTGATGGCCAAAATCTTTCCATGCTGATGGGCAAGAAAGAAATGACCAACTGCAACTGCACAGTTGTGCTGTTTCGGAACAACAACACCCCACCCCCCCCCCCCCCCCCCGACACACACACACATATTGGAATAACAGTAGTGGATGTTAAATCCCGAGATGCTACGAGATTCACTCTCAGGCAGCTTGACCTAAATTCCTATGGGGGATGAGGAAGCCACATATTTGGAGCATTTGAAAGAAAACTAGACAAATGCCCATAAATTATCCTATGGGGGACATTCCTACTCTCTTTCGGAAGATGGATTAGGCAGATGACCTACTAAGTATTTTTTTTCCCCCTTCTTCTTTCCCTAATTCCTACGATGTCATGAGTGCGTGTGCTTTACTCTTTCTTAAATCATAATCTGTTTGATCCAGCACCAGTCAAAGGTTTTGAAACGCCCATTAAACCGCAAGAGGAAATCTCGAGCGGTTTGCTAATATCAACAGAAATCCAGATGGAATTACAATCATCTTTTATGTACATTCGAGGGCATATTATGTAATACTAGCCGTGGATTTAGTTTAATGCGCCGCACCTTCCAATAAGCTGCTGGCGACACTAATAGCAATTTGAAACCCATGAAAAACTCTTGCGCCCTCCACAAAACCGTTTTAGAGCCCAGAGTCCGCGGTCAAGGGGCTTGGGATATCCAGGGCCTTATGGGAAAACGGGGACAAGGGTGGAAAAGGGGAAAAAATAATTACAAAGAGAGGAAAGATGCGGGAAGTCGGGGAGGGGGGACGACGGCGGGGGGGTGGGGGTGGGGGAAGAAAGAAATTAGAAATGTGGTCAATTGGAGATAGCGGTAGAGGAGACAAGGTCCGAACTTCAAGCAGGCAGGGAGCAAAACCCCAAGGAGAGGCGTTAAGAAGGATGACGCCGCCTGCTGCAGCATCCTCCCGGGTTGCTCCCGAAAAGGCTGGGGTGGATATCTGGGACCCTCACTGCTCTCTACAACCGCGCATCTCTCATCCGCGCCCCACTTCCCTCCCCCGCGCCCCCACGGAGCCTCTGGGGGAGGCTGCGGAGGGGGGGGGGGGCGTGCCGGTGGGAGGGCCCGAGACCAGGACAGCCCCCGCCCCCCGCCTCTCGCCCCGCCCCGCCCCGCCCGGCGCGGGGGGGAGCGGGACGCGGTACCGGGCAGGGCAGGGCGGCGCGTCCCCGGCGGCGGCGGCCGGGGTTGACAGAGGCGGGCGGCGGCTGCTGCTGCTGCGGCCCCCATGGAGCCCAGCTAGGGGCTGCTGCACCCTCCATCGGAGGTAGGTGCCGCGGGGCGGCTGCTCGCCGACAGCCCCGGGCGGGCGGAGCGGTGACAGGTTGGCCGGGGCGGCGGCGTTTTGCGGGGATCCTCTTTCCCTCCCTCCTTCCTCACCCCCTTCCTCCCCGCGGCCGGGCTTTGCGGTACCGTAGGGAGGGCGGCGGCGGTTCCGCGGTCCCCGCTTCGGCCCGTGACTATTGTTTCTGGTGGCGCCGAGCGGGCGCAGCGAGACCCCGGCGGCGGCGGCTTTGTGCGGGTTGTCCCGGCAGTGGGGCTGCGGCGGTGGGGGGGCGCGGAGGACCGAGGCGGGGAGAGGGACGGGGCGAGACCGTGACCGCACGGGCAGAGCCACCCCCCCCCCCCACCCCCGCCCCACACACCCCCCTTCTTTCTCCTCCTCCTCCTCCTCCTCCTCCTCCTCCTCCTGCCTGCGCAACTTCTCCAAAATCACGCCCGTGGGTGCGCGGGGAGGAGCGGCGCGCGCGGCGGCGAGGCATCGCCTCCCCCCAGCTCCTACCCCCTCCTCTCCCCCCCCACACCACCCCCCTCCGGTGGGTCCTGCCCCACGGGAAGCAAAACACGGCGGGTCACAGCGGTTTTAAACGCCCGGGTCCGCTCTCTGGAGGAAGAAGGAGATTAAAAATGTAGGATGGGTTTCAAGATGGGCGGTAATGGGATGATTTGGGGTCCCTCTCGCAGCCGGTCACAAGCGAGGAGGAGGAGGGAGGGAGGAGGAAGGTTTACCCTTCCGAAGTTGGGGCAGAAATTCCTCCCGCTGTCGCCCGGCGCCCCGGCGAAGGCAGCCGGGAGGATGAACTGTCACCTGCATCCCCCTTAATGGCTTTTGCTGGGTGAGGCGGTCGCGGGGCGTGGGTCATCTGCGCCGGCGTGGCGGCGCTCCGGGCGTGCGTGGCCGTGGGTGCCTGGGCGAGTCAAGTGTGGTGCCCCGCAAGCCCCGCGTCCCTCCAGGGAGATGCCGCAGGGGACAAGCGCCCTGGCCAGGAGTTGCGGTGCAGTTATTCACCTTGCCTCTCTTTTTTTTAACTGCTAAATTTTTTATGCCCACCCCCCCCCATACACACACCCCCCTCCTCTTTTTTAAGAGATTGGTTTGGCTTTGATTGAGTCACCGATGGTGTTGTTGTTGGTTTTCCCGCGTGCCGTTCTCCATCAGAAGCGTCTTTTTTAAAAAAGAGGGGTTAAAATGCAGGGGTTGGGATATATGTACAGTGTCTGATGGGGGTGTATTGTTAAGGGGGAAAGAGTATCTGACTGCCCGTGGATTCTTTGGGTATTTTCCCTTTAAACTCGATGGGGAAAGACTCGGTTTTTCCCAAGCAACCTTTCATGTCGTTATCACTAGCAAACTGGCTTAATGTTTGAAGTAAAGATTTCCTCCCAAATATGCTACTGATAGGGGTATTTCGGGCATGACACTAGTGTAGGATGAAAAACTGTCATGCTTCTGGTTTTTGGGGGTGGGGGGTGGTTGTTTTTACTATGTAAATTTGGAAAAGCCTTTCCCTCCTTTTCATGACTCTGCGAGCGGCTGTGATTAATCGGATGTAGCCACAGCGAGGACTTCGTCCAGAGCTGTTTCCCTGCCCAGCTCTGCTGGTGCAGCCCACTCAATTAATGCACCCTCAGTATTTTGTCCTCGGCGTCCCTGAGGAATTCTGCAGCGCTGCTGCGAGAAGCTCCAGCGGGACTCTCGTGGGGAGGCTGAAACCGCTTTTCACCTTGAGACATGATTGAAGCCAAATTTGAAGAAGGGATAACGGCTCGAATTAACTGGAGAGTGATGCTGAGTTTCCATGCGTACGTTAAATTCTGGAGGCGCTCCAGTAGCCGGAGCTATTCGGGTCAGACCGGGAATCACCCCAGTGATGGGTTTTGCAGGGTCCTCCTTGCTTCCTTCCAAAAACGCAAGGGATAGCGATAAGCATCTGCAGCATGTGTGTGGATCGTGCTGCAAGCGTGGGCTCGGGGACGGAGCCGGTCATGCAGCGGGCATGACGCCCGCGATGCGCAGGTCGCGCAGAAGGTGCTGAACTTCGCGACGCTGGCGCGTGCTACGCAGAGCCTGCAGCGGTGTGAATTGTGGGGGGAAAATGCCTGAGTGTGTAACAAAGGCAGCTGGCTCATCTCCTGCGTGAGGAGCTCCCTTTTTAGAAAATCTGGCTCCCGTCCCTGCCTCTGCCACAAATTGCCAGGGTAGCTCTGGGCGAATCATTTAGTTTCTCCTTGCCTCCCCTCTCCTCATCTTTGCCTGTGACCCGCCAAGGGCTCGCCTGTACCAGGCTGTTGGTTCAGACCCTAACTCAAACCCTTTTGCCTTCCCCAGCTGCCATGCGCGCATCAGTCTGAAGCCCGCGATAGGTGGTACCTAAGATGCTCCGAGGGGACACGGTTTGACACTCGAATGCTGCTAGCAGAGCCGATAATACAGATGTAGCAGCCTCCCAACGACTCATCAATCTCTAATCCCATCCCTCTTCTAATCCAGTCATTCTCTGCTGCTAATCAAATCGCCCGGCATCGCTCGAGCGATGTTTGGCTGCGTGCTCCGCTGCCGTGCTGGCTAGCCTACGTCAAGGCAGGGAAGCGGTGGCGGGGAAGATGGGCTGAGTATCACCAGCTCTTTAGGACAGAGACCGTCTGTCACTTGAGGTTTGTAAAATCCGTGGCACGAGAGAAGCCCGGTGTGATTTAGAAATCCAAATTGTAGCTAGAGGGTAAATTGCAACAACATCACAGAGAAAATGGCCAGAAAATGGCACCTCGGGCGTTCCTGCGCAGCCAGCTGTGTGCGCGTCAGGAGGGAACGGAGGTGGAAGGGTGCAGCTCCCTCGGCGTAACAACGGCGTTCTTATTTTAGCATGGAAGACAGCCAAAGATAAGGAGTGGTTGTCATCCGGCTGGCTGGAGAATAATAAAAAAAGAAAGAAAGAAAAGCTGTGTGGAGATAGAAATGTTTTTATATAGGTACTACAGGGAGGGGGGAAAAAAGAAAGGCAGATAACCTTGCAAGTGATGGACTAGCCACATAAAGCTGGCAGTACAACATTTCTCCCATAAAATCCAGAATGATCCTAATTAAGCCCAGACCCTGTTAAATGACACATGGCTTTATTTATTTCAGATGTTTCTAGGTCCTAGAGATGGGGCCAAATGTGAAGAGTTTGATGTGGCAGATAGTTTAACCCCAATTACTTCTACATAAATCACGTGATTGTTACAGGAGCTGAGTACCTCTGATGGGTGTCCCAGGGCTGCTGATAAATAGATATATATTAAAAAAAAAGAAAAATCCCATGAAAAATCTCTGGGAGTGCAGATGAGGGTTTGGAAGAGAGGGGCGGCCATCCCCTCCGCAGGCAGGAGGATGGGGATGTGGGAGCTCTTGTGGCACAGCGTGCCCACGGGTCTGTATGCACAGACAGCTGAAATGGTGGCTTTGGAGAGCAGGCAGAGGGAGAAAGGGAAGCAAAATGGGAGCCGACAAACATCCTCGTTATGACACTGGGATGGATGGATGGATGGACGGACGGACAGATGGATATTTATGGTGCTTGCCTTTTATTCTTTTTTTATTTCGAGTGGAAGGAGTCGGTTGGCGATGTGTGGTGCTAGCCACGGATGGCTTTGTTTGGAGGTCATGCTGCGCTGGGTTGTGCCTCCAGAAATGGCATCTACAGAACAGCCATACAGCAAAACACTTCTCAGCACCTCTCGGGTTTCACAGGCTGTCTTCAGGAAGAAAAAGTTTTCCTTGATTTTTGTTCAAAGCCTTAAGCCTAAATTCTCCCAGAAGATTATAGATTTCAAAAAGGTGGTAGCTGTCTGTGAGGTCCCAGGCTGCTGAGGATCACCATTAACCAGTCTCAGTTCTCCCTGGGAGCTTCCATTCCTGGGTTTGCAATACTGCTCATCCTTCCCAGGGTGCTGAACAGCTCTGTAGATAGGCCACTCTGTGGAAGAGCTGCTCTGTGGGGTTGTTTAATGTTCCTTGGTAGTTCTGGCTTACCCTTATTTTCCCCTCTCCTCCAAACAGGTCTATCCACGCTACCCTTTAACATGCAGAGCAGTTAAAGCGGGGGATGGTGGTGTGACATCACAGGGTCGTGTCTGTGGGACTTTGACAGTCCTGTGGCCTCGAGTTGTTCCAGGGTACGTTTAGATTGGATGTTAGGAAAAAGTTCTGCACTGAAAAGTTGTCAGTGACTGGAACAGGCTGCCCAGGGAAGTGGTGGAGTCTCCATCCCTGAAAGTATTTAAAAACAGGTAGATGCAGTGCTTAGGGACATGGTTTGGTGGTAGGCTGTGTGGGTTAGGTTGATGGTTGGACTTAATAATCTGAAAGGTCCCTTTCAACCAAGACAGTTCTGTGACTGTGTTCTATGGATGGCTGGGTGTCCTGGGGCACCTCTGTGGCAGCTGCTGCTCCATGCCAGGTGCTGGCTTTGGGAGCAAGTCGCTGGACCCCTCTGAGCCGGACCTGTTTCCAGTATGTTTTCATTTTGGCTAGCTAATAGGGCACGTGCTTGTTTTGAAATGCTTCTTTGAAGCATCAAATGTGGGGCTTAACGATCTCAAGAATTAACTAAAGAGCTCGGGACATAGCTCCTGTCCCGTTCACCTTCCTCAGAAAAACAGCATCCTTCAGCTTAGTGGCTTGCAGGTCCCTGTGTTGCTTGCACTGCCCTGAAAGTGGCTGGAGAGTGGGCGTTACAGCAGAAGGAAGGTGGCTGCTGTTGGCTTGAAGGGCAAGCTGGGCCTGGGTTTGGGTTCCCCACCACCTTCTCCATGACAGGCACAAAAGATCTCAAAACAATCCCCAGGACTGACCACATCCATAAATATCATATTAGCTTGTTATCTTTGAGCCAGTGATTGGGGGTGATCTCTGATGGGCTAGACGAGGCAAAGGAAGTTTGCCCCAACACCTCACTGCGCTTTGGTGGGGCCACTGAGGGGAGGCACATCCCTGTATACCCTAGGCTGTAGCCCCAAATTCAGTTGGTCAGGCTAGTTCTGGGGACCAATCTCTCCTCCAAAGTCTGCATGTGTGTTGACCATCTAATTATTTCTCTGTATGGTGGCACAGAAGCAAAGAGGTGAGGGAAGCATGATGGCCACCAGGAGGGCCAAGGGGATGACCCTGACTTGCCCTGGCAGACGGTGTGTGCCTCATGGCTAAGCCAGGTCATTTGGAGGAGTGCAGGTCTTGCATTCCAGCGAAAAATAATTCGTTAATGACCAGAGAATAATCACTTTACTCCAAAAAGCCTCTCCAGCTGCATTGCACCAACTGTTCTTTTTCAGCCTCTGAATCCTTAATGACAGCAGCAGCTAATTTCTCTTTCTGTGTTTTTCTAGCTGCAATGTCCTATTTTCTCTCAGTTTATTGAGAAAATAATAGAAGTCATTACATAGCGACTTGTCACCTTTCAGAGAAGAAAACTTCTCCCTGGTTGAATGGCTAAGTTAGTTACTTGGTGACTGAGTCAGACAATAGCGACTTTTCGTAGCTCATCAGTTATTCATCTGTGCTTAGTCAATCAGTTAATTAGCCAGAGGAGTTACTTAACTTATCCTTCATGAGTATCAGAAGATAGTGAATAAGTCAGTCGCAGGCAGGGTAACAATGGCAGGCGGGTGTTCTGTCTCATGTGAGCAAAGAACCCAAAGTCTAGTCAGGGGTGGTGAAGTGAGAAGTGTGTGTTCGTCGCGTTTGCTTGTTTGTGTGTTTGTTTGTTTGTTTATTAAATTTAGCTGCCTGACAGTACTGCACAAAATGGCTTTTGGTTTAAAAAAACAGTAAGATCGTCTTTTGGTTAAAGAAGAGATATTGAGGAGCGTTGGACTAGAAGATGATGCAGGAGGGCAGTGGGACTGGAAGACAGAGGAAGCCAAGTAAAATGTGACGTGTTTTTCTCTGTGTGTGAGATGCATCTTTTTGGCCTTTGGTGATGGATCGCTTGCTGTAGAGCTGGATCTGCACAAGGCCACTGCAAAGCAAACAGGAAGGGCCACGTGTTGTTTTTTAATCAGGATTTTCCTAACCAAACAGGCAGGCATGTCTGAATAATAGATGTCTTGATCTCTTGGCCCTGGTGATGGGGCTGGAGATGAGAAGGCAGTTCTTGTCCAGGAGGTCTGCCCCACAGAGAGGTGGGTGAAGAGGACTGTTTGCCTTGCTCAGCCTTGCTCTCCAGGCTATGGGATGCTGAGGGGATGCCAGAAGGAAGTGGGAACGTATGTACAGATACATGTTACTGTACTTCTATCCCCCTGCATCGTATTGTGTACTTCACAGGGAAGAAAATGACAAGATCGTTCCTCGTTTGGGGGAATTTTGGCTGTATTATTGTCTTGGGCAGCTGCCTTTGGGGTGCTCAGGGACAGTTACTACAGGTGTGAAGTCTGTTAGACCTGTTATATTCGGTGCTTGGCCTCGGGGGAGAGTTTTCCATAAGCTCCATGGGAGGGCAGTTGAGTCAGAGGGCTTCACCCAGGAGATGAGTGGAAGCATGGGTCTGCAGCCCTGGAGAGTCTCCTGCGGTGACAGCAAAGGGTCCCTTTGGCACAGGATACTCTCAGCCGGAGGGAGCGTGTAGCCTGTAGATATAAATACATACATTCATAGACATGCATACATACATGTACTTGCACAAGTATGTCCCAGAAGAAGGAATGCACGGAAGAGCCTTGCTGTTGTAGCCATGACATGGTGGTAATTGATCTGTGGGGGCTGGATGGTGTTACCTCTTGCCATTTTGCTACAGGAAGACCTATGTTATGGTTAGGGTGGGATCACAAGGCTTCCGTGATGGAAGAAACTGGGCTGTGTGTTACAGCTCTTCTGCATTGTGTGTGCAAGATGCATGAAAGGATCTCATTCCCTCATGGGGCTGGCAGTGCTGAACTTGGTATCTCGTGTCTCCTGCCCCCCCTTCCCATACCTAAGTGGCTGCTCGTGTGCGGAAGACTGCTTGGCCAAGCTCCAGCTGGGCTGGAACCGAAGTAATGTTGGTAGGTGGAAGAAAGCAGTTGCCAAGAGTTCTTTTACCCTGCTCATTGAGGGGATGCATCTCCCTTTGGCTTGGGTTCGCCATTTAGGTCCTTGGGGAATTTCTTTTTTAAATTTATTTTATTTTTGGGATGCTCAGTTACCAGCCATAGGTTATCTATAAATGTGTTTAGCCATGAAACCCTCACGTGTGTTTTAGGATACATTCTGGCTGTCACCATAGCTTTCTGTCTTCTAAAGGGGGTTATTAAATTGATGGAGCCAGCCCTGAATGCCTCCAGGTGCTGCAGAGAAGAAAGCAGAAGCAGCGTACGTGGCTGTGTGCCATGGATCCCCACGTTCAGAGCCTGCAACTGCAGAGTTGTGCAGTGACCATCCTGGAAGGATCTAGTACAGCTCCCACCTGAAACAGTTCAGTGGAAGGAAGAGATGAGTGCCACTGGTCATGAACAGGCTCCAGACATGTTAGTTTGCTTTGGAGAGGCTGGTCAGTGCTCATGCGTCCTATTTACTTTCTAGTGGAACTGAAGAGCTCTTTGCTTTGAAGCGTAAAGCCCCAAATATTTTGGGAGCTGGTGCTTCTGAAACCGCTTTTCTTGAGAAGGGGTGCCACTGTGTTTCCAGGGAGTTGAGGTTCTCAAGCCAGCAGCACTTTATTTTTAAAAAGGAAGGAGATGTTTTTATTAGAGTTTCCTGTTTTGAACTCTGGTTAAAGGGCATGAAGTGGTCAGAGGTAGAAGAGTTATCATTTAGGTCAGGGTTGTCTCTTTGTATTTTCATATTTGTATACATAATGCACATGTATACAAATTATTCTCCTATTTATGTTATGCATTTTGCTTTGTGCAAACGTCCCCAGTTTTATTTAAGGAAGACTAAAGAAGGTTTCCTGTCGGAAGTGGCTTAGATATAGCTGGTCCTGCCTGGGGCAGAGTGATGGGTTAGGCAACTTCCAATGGTTCTTTTCAGGACCTTTGCTATGGGTCTAGGCAGTTGCCCAGCAAAAGAAATTCGTAGCCAGTTGTGCTGGTTCTGCTGATAGGGTTTTGCTGTAGAACTTAACGTGGATATTTGTTTGAAAAGGAAATACAAGCCTAATGGAGCATAGCTCCTGCTGCTGCGTCAGACAAACAATTCTTAAAATTAAAGAGGAAAACAACTGATGTTACATTTTTAGACTGGCATCATGATATGGCTGTGATTAATTTTTCCAGGAGCTTTGTGTTTTTTATATGTGCTTAAGTGTATTAACATTTTAAAAGGTCAAAGGTAAGCTTTAAAATGGATGCCAAATTAAGATGGATGGGAGGAAAATGACATTTACTTCTTGTTACTGCACATTGTTTGAATTTGACCAAAGGCAAAAACAAAACAAAGAACAGCCCTTCCCCCCCACCACCACCCCTTCACCAGACACACACGCACGCATATGTGCGTGCACAGACCGACAGACACGCTCCCACCACCTGCCTTCTTCACACACCTGGTCTAGGAAAACCTTATTCATCTAGGTAAATCACCACCCTAAGAAAATCAGCAGTCCAATGTCTTCATTGCCAGGCAGTTCAAGTACCCCACTGCAAAGTATCTCATTTAACTGGTGTGAGTGGACTCCATAAATAAAAGTAGCTAAAATATTTATATTAGGAAAACATAGCTAATGGGAACTATAACCGTGTTATCACTTCCTGCCCTTTCTGGGGTTGAGGTGATGATTTCATCAGGGTAGGGACTGTATTCTCATCCCTATTCATGTAGTTCCTGGCACAGTGAGTCCTTCTGAAAACAGAAAATAAAACAGGGTGGGAATGATGGCTTTGCTTCCAGTGGGAACAGTGGTCAGTCCCAGCTGTAAGCAAGGCTTGAGAGGACCCACTCAGCGTACAGCAGCTTTGGTTCTGGAGAAAGCGGTGTAGCTCGAGGGAAGGACTGAGCCTGATTTATGTCCATCATTTCCACTCTTGCCCTGAAATGATGAGGAGGAGCTGGACTGGCGGTGTGCCCCATGCCTCAGGAATCACAGCCACTCTCTCCTTCGCGGGACCCAGCCTGGTCTTGTGGATGTTGTCTCACAGTGCAGATGTGCTCCCATCAGTTCATGACCCTCACTAAGCCAAGGTTTGGAAAGAAAAATGTTAAAAGGAAAAAAAACCCTACAATTTCTTAAAATCCTTCTTCCTGCTGGCGGTTCCTCAGTGAGGATTCGGGCTGCATCCTGCATCAGCCTCCAGCTGCCTCAGCCCTGTGCTGTACCACAAAGGACATCCCGACTTCTTGTGGACTGTGCCACCCTGGGAAGAGCCACACCATGCCAGGGTCAGTTCTGACTTTAGGTGGTTGTTGGATTTGTAACAGGCAGCTGTAAATTGTTACAGCTGTGGAAGATCAAGGTGGTCGCTTCATTGGGATCTGTGTACTCAGTGTGGGATTACTTGGTTCTCCAGGTCCATGGACAGTTTCAGCCTCCTCCTTGAGGTGTGCATGCACCTTCCCCCCACCTGAAACCCCACTGAAGTGTTCCTTGAAGCACAGGAGAAGGATTATGTTTCAGTGCAGACACCTGAACCCTTTCTTGCAGGGACATGGCAGTGCTGCCTAAGAGAGGAGTGTGCATTTTATGGTGTTTGGGGTACTGGGGACCCATTTCCTCTGAGGATTTTCTAACCCTTTCCTTCTGCAGCCTAATTGCTGTGGATTTAGTCTTTGTATTCTTCTTGTTTGGTTGGGGTTTTTTTTCATTTTTTCAGTAACTTTCCTGAGATCAGAACTGTTTCGTCCAAAAACTAGGGGCTGAATACCAGCCCTTGTTAGCTGCCGGTTTAAAATGGTGTGGGTGTAAGAGGGGTGTAACTTTGGCCTTGTGTCAGTGAGGTTATTTAGTTGTAAAAGCTGTGGCTGGACTGCTGTTCCCATAGCCATACCTCCCAAGCACGCTTTGGCCAGTGGCATGCCAGCCCTGTGCCCCAGCACAGAGCAGGAGGGCCCTCCTTGGGCTCCCTGAGGCAGGGTCTGCCCAGTATGGAGCACCAGAGTGGGGAAGCCAAGGACTGGTGGTGGCCTCCTCAAGGGAGAAAGCTGCAATGCAAACTCCCTGGCCTACCCAAAGGCCTGCCATGTGGGCCCGTGTTGGGATAAGGGAGGGTCAAGTCCTTTCCTCCCTCCCCCAGCAAGCAGTAAGCTCTCCAGAGCGTCTCTTTCATGGTGCTGAAAATGTAAAATGCTCAAACGCTTTGTTCCAGTCTGAAAATGTATTTTTTTTTCCTTTCAAACTGAATGGATTCTTTCAAGGCTTTGCTGCCCTCTGAGTGGAACAAACAAAACCATTTTAGTTTTTCATTTTACCAAAAAAGAAAAAGATAGTTCTTAAATTGCTCAACCCAAGCATTTCTTCTTCTTTTTATTTTTTTTTCCCTCTTCCCTTTCTTTCCAGCTTGGCCACTATAGCAAACAATTTCATTATTTGCATAGCTCTAATTGCAGTGATTAAACAAACGCAGCAAACGCTGACCCTTCACAGAGCCTCATTGCAACCCCACAGCCAACTTGGTCTGTATTTTGTCAGTGGAAGGGGAGATTGGAGGGGCTTTGTGCTGGCCTGAGAAGAAATTATCTACTCTTTTTTTTTTTTTTTGGGGGGGGGAGGGTTGTTTTGGTTTTTTCCCCCCAAACTGATATTCTGTCAGTTTAGAGTAAGAATAATTTTACCAATTCTCTTGCTAGCAGGCTGAGGAATATCACCAAATTGTGAACTGAGTGCAGTTTAAAAAGCATTTGGATATTGACTGTCTTATTCATGTGTTACACTTAAGTTACAACCTCTGATGCTGTTATTAGAATTATGCGTAGGGTTGATACTCTGTTAGGGATACTCACGGTAACATAAAGACCTGAGAAGTAAACATAGACATTTTTTTGTTGTTGTTGTTGTGAAGATGGCAGGTACCCGAAGACAGGGCTAAGGAATTTTCTTTATTTTTTCTTTTTTCCTGGCTGCAGTTCCACTAAATGAGAACAAACAATTTTTTGGACATTTTTTAATGACATTTATTTATAGCAGGTAGCACACAGGCGGCTGCTATTTCTCAGCGTGCTGGAAGAATGTTCTCCAGATGGTGCTTACTGTTTATGCTTTTATTCACTTCACTTGAACACAGCAGCTCTCTACACAAAACATGGAAAACTGGAAAATAAAAACAATTATGTTTTTCCAAAGTGCCGTGTGATTTGCTGAAATGTCTTAGTGGACTGATGATGCTTGGAGGCAGCGTGGGGGATCGTGCCTGTCACGCAGACCCTGTGCTTTAGTCCCCAGGGGGTAACAGGCATCACCCCAGCTTGAGAGGGACTTGCCCTTCTATCCTCAAAAGGTGGGTCTGAGCACAGCTGCTAATGCTGCCCTCGTGTTTGTGCCTCTTCTGCCTCCCTTTTCCCTCCCAGACAATGGGGTCAGTGTAGGAAAGGGATTATAATGGCAATGTGTTTCTTGGGATTTCTGTGGCTAGGCAGCCCCAAGGTGAGAGAGACATGAGAGAGCATTTTGTAAGCCTCGCCTGCGCCATCGTGTTCCTTTGGCTTCTCATCTCCATGGAGAAAAAAGTATGAAGGCCCTTGGTCGGTTGAGATGAAAGCAGTAACAAAAGTCAAGACTGGTACCCAAAAGGACCAACGCGGTCCCTGATTTCTGATCATTCTAAGCGGTGAAATTTCCAAGTGGTGGCAGGCACTGATAGGCTTTTGTTAGGCAGCTTCTGCAGGGCTACTCACACAGAGTATTTTCAGATTGGAAGCTTTAAATAAAAGCCTCTGAAATCTAAAGAATTTTTTTCATTAAAAATCCTTGGGAAAATTTTGACAGTAATTCTTTCAAATTGTTTTTTTTTTTTTTAAAAAGGAAAAACAAAAAAAGCCAATCATCAAAAAGGATACCACCAAGCAGGGAGAAAAATCCCTTTTTTATCTTTTAAAATGTTTATATACATATATATATAAAAATTTTATATATACACACATGAAATAAATATTTCTGGCTTCTGTTAAAAAAAACCCCACCATAACTCCAACAAGCCAACAGCACTTGAGGATGATTTTTCAAACAGCAAAACCTGTATCAAGTTTAAACTTTCAAACAGGACGCCATTATTATTTCTTTGTAAACAGGAGCCTTCAGATTCCTTTAAAACCTAGTTTAAAGCCAGCAATACTTTTAGTGAAATTAAATTTCAAGAAATTAGGGTACGAACAGTTGTTCAACTGGTTTTGGAGATTTCTCTGCTAAATGGGCAACGCTGCACGGCGCTACGATTCCTGTTCCTTGCCTGTTACCCAAGAGACAGCCCTTTTCCAAGCACAATTCTTGCTACCTCAGCTCCACGCTGTTTATCTTCCGTTGCTCCCTTGGCAGTTATTATTTCTTAATGTGTTAATTGTAGTTCCTGGACCCTCACATGTGAGCATGTGTAATGTTCACGGTAATGATGCTGGCACGTTCGCTAGTTCCTGGAATTGCAGAGAGAAAACCTTACATGTGATGTCGGCACAGGGCATCCAGTAGGAAAAAGCAATTACAAGAATTCAAATAGCATAAAAAAGAATAAAATGGGTAATTGAGGAGAGGAGGCACTGGGTTGAGATGGGTGGTTTTGGTTTTTTTTTTTTTTGCTTATTCGGTTATGATTCTTTCTATGGCTCTTGCTTTGTGTGATATATTTTTTTTTTAATTAAAACTTGAATTATGTCACTTGCTTTCCACCTTTTAGCAGTATTTCACAGTAAATTCATTCCTAATAGCAAGTAGTCAGGGGTAAGGAATGGCTTTGCTGAGCGATGGGGACTGTTAATTATTAAAAAGAAACCTATGGATTTAAAACAAATTAGACCTCATTAAGCCTGGGTCTGCTTCCACACAGATCAGCTGACATGAAAAAGCCCATCTATGAGCATGGAAAATTGCACTTTTTCTCTGACACATCCCTAGTAGAGATGCACCTGGGCTGGCATGGGGTGCATTTGCTGTTTGGGTTTGTGTCCGAGATCCCTGGACTCTGAACTCAATTTAAAACCCATGGCTTTCTTGCATTTTTCCCATTCTTCTCCCATCTCTACTGTCATGCTGGACCAGTCCTTTTGATGACACCCAATCCCACATGCCTGTAGGAGCCCCATCCTTGTTCCCAGAGGTGGCTGCTGGCCATCAGTGGCAGGAGCTCCACTGGCTGGGGGGGAGGGCAACCCAGGTCCTGGATGATCTGAGTTCTGAGCCCTGGTGAAAGATTGGCTGTTCCAGGTTTAAGGAAAGAGGAAATACATGAAAGCTCCTTTTAATTTCCTTCCTTTTGGAGGGGAGGGAGATCTTTGACTTCTACTATGGGGCTTTTGCCATGGTCAGGCTGATGAACTCTGTAGGGTAGATCTACTTGTTCTCATTTACCAAGGCAGAGGGTTTTTTATTTGTTTGGATTTATTTTGTTATCCAAACTTGGCTGTGACTCTTAAGTTGTTTGTACTATAGAGGTTTTCTGTGGACTTTACAGAAGATTGGAAGGGCTGAAGTGACTGTTGGAGACCATACGCTCCAACCTGTGTAACTGTTGCATGTTTTGACCCACTTTTCTGAATTTTTCTGGGGGGAAATGGATGAATGCATCCAGAGGAGAATCCTAATAAGGAGAGTGAAAGGTGTCCTATAGTAAGCTTTTTAATTGTAGGTTCTCAGGCATACCATGTATGGGCTTTGCTGCCTTACCAAGACATCCCACAAGATCTTCTCTGGTGCTACAGGCAGTGACACACTCGTATCGGGAGAAGAAATGCCCATTCTGCTGGCTAGAAATCAGCAATAACATTTTGACATCTGTGCAACAGTTTAAAATGAATTATTCAGCACATAGATTGTGCTGTTTGAGCAGCCAGCACATCTCTGCCCATTTACTACTGTCAGTCCATGGTGGAGATATCATTGATGCCAGTGGGAACTGAGCACATGGACTGGGGGTAGGTTTTGGCCCATAGCCTGGAACAGCATTTGACAGCACCCCTGCAGAATATGATAGAAATAATCTGCTTTGCCACCAGCAGAAGACCAAAAGGCAATGCCAGTCTGTTTCTTCTTTTAGGAGTAGTTTAAACACGTGCGGATAAAAGACCTTAAGAATTAAAGAAATCGTTATTTGCTTGACTGTTTAAGTTCTTCTTTAAAGAGTGAAGCTTGCACTTAATGTTGATGAAATCAAAGCATTGCATATGACTCTCCGGAAGCCCTGAGCATCTACTGCCTACTGGGAGTAAACTGAGAACACAAACTGGCAGCAAGTCCAAGCCAGTCTCCGGCTTCTGCCAAGTCAGAGGGTTAAAGCGAAGTAGTCACTAATTCATAGCAGCAAAGAAAATTTATGAGATTCACGATATAAGCAGCATCTGATTTGGAAAAACAAGCCAAACTGGTGTAAGAACACGCTCTGGGGAACTGCAGGTGGGGAACTGTGAGGAAATCCAGATGAGCCAAGCAATGGCAGAGCCCAGGTCTGCGCAAGGCAGTCGTTTGGGAAAGAGAAAATGGACAGTTATTTTGTATCTAGCTTCCTAATTCAGCATGGGCATCTGAACAAAAGCAGCATGTGTGCAGTGAGAGTCTAACGCCTGGTATTTCACAGGATGCCTGTTCCCTCTGGTTGCATTTCAAATATAAATGCAGAACGCAGTTATGGAAGTGTTCTGCGCTGCGGGTTATTGTCCCTTCCTCACCTTCCTTTAAGGGCTCTATTATAGCCAGCCACCGATGCTTATCAACAGGCAGAAATTCAGGAGTGCTCAGGTGTGTGGAAATACCAACTGCCCGTCGTTGCCCGTGGTTTTCAGGTGGCTAACCAAAAACCAGCTCTTCTGTTTATATCCTACCGTGGAAGTAGCCCAGTGTTGGGGTTGGAAAGACAAGGCCTATCATCCAGGTAGCTACAACCAGTGAAGTTCTTGAGCAGGAAAGCGTATCTGTTGAGAAAAGGCATAAGCACATAATGAGAGTTAAGCAAATCCTTCTGTCCCTCTGAAGTCTGTAGAGTTTAAGCATGTAATGAAACCTTCCATGCTGTAAGGGCATATGCTCTGATAGCAACACTGTAGCTGAAGGATTTTTGAACACACACACACACATACACACACACACACCCTCCCTAATGTGTGTGTATAGCTTTGTTTTCAGATTCCTGAGAGCTCTGCAGTTAGCCAAAAGAAGGGAAATCATGGTGACACCAGGCAGCTCTGGCTACTTGGGCACAGTGCTTCAGCAGGAGGTGGGACCGGGCCTCCTCAGACGGCCCTCGGCAAGAGCAGCTCTGTGGCTGCCGCAGCTGGGTGCGACCTGGAGTTTGTGTCCACGGCTCAGGCAGCACTGCCCAGGCGTAGATACACGTGTGTGGTATTTTCATAGTAACTAGAAGCCTGTTGCAGCTTTTGTAGGGCTGCCGTCACCGTGGTGTCTGAACCTTCCTGCTGCTTTTTGGTCCGCTCGCCGTCACTGGGCTCCTCTGAGGCGGGAGGATATTATCCCCCTTGGGCAGGGAGTAAGAAGAGGCAGAGAGAGATGTCGAGTCTGATTTTGAAAGTTATTTTCATGTCTGCTTATGCAGAGAAGTCTCTGGGGGAGCAGGGGTTTCAAAGCCTCCTGCTTAGGTAGTTTGGACCCTGTCTGCTGTTATGAATCTGGCTTGGAGTGGTGTGTGTCTCCCCGATCCTGGGCCAGAGGAATGTACCTTGCGAGTGTAGGGGAGGATGTGTGTGAAGACCAAAAATATATGTGAAAAGAGCTAAGGGTAAATAGCTAAGTAGCTTATGTGTGAGGGTGAGGAAGGCTACCTGCTTTTACTGCGTTCTGATTGGAAGGATGTGTGTCGCCTGTGAGCATCCATTAATTAGTGATGCCGCCGCTCCGTGCTGGTATCAATAAAACCTTAATAGTACGTGATGCCAGCCTGTGATTGCTTCCTTTTCTCCACCTCCCCCTGCGAGGATGCGCGTGTCTTGGCGCAGCTGTGCACGGGGTACAGTGTGTCTGCACCGGGGCTGCTTACATGAGAAAAGGACAGTAAAATCGCTCAGCGGCTAGTTACCTCCCATGTGATTTTTCTGAGGGTTTATTAAAGGGTCTTTGGTACTCAGCTCACACTCTACCTGCACAAACACACACCCCACCCCCCCACACACCCCAAAACCCAACATTGTTTTTCTTCCTTTTGCTGAGACATGTTAATTCTTAAAATGGCTCCTGAGCAGGCATTCCTAGGTGCGTGTCGTGACGGCAGCCCGATGGGCTAGCGACAAGGACGACGACAAAAGGGCTCCCTCCGTTCCCTTTATATATGCACATCGTGCAGCTTTCCCAACAGTGCATCAAACACCGCCGGCTGGAAATTTCCAGGCCGGTTTCCTGCCTGGTGCATGCTCATAAAGCAAGGTAGTCGGAACGGTCCGTCGCTGCGGTACTGCAGAAAGTCAATAAGGAGCTGACCACCTCTCCTCTATCAGAAGCGGTGGAGAAGCCCTGCCTCATCTGCCTTATTGAAACCACACTTGACTCCCGCAGAGAAACCTAGCTGGGCACCTTGAAGAGGAGGGATTACAGGAAAAAAAAAAGAACGAGGAGGCTGAAATTGCAGTGAGTATTCTCCAGCTAGGGCTTGCAGGAAGGTTAAAGAGTGCTTACTGTAAAGGAAACCGAAAAGGCAGCTTCGTTCAAAACAAGGAGAATGCCTGCGTTTGCTGCAATGAACTTCTGACTCTCCCATGAACCGTACGGCGCGGAGATAAGGTGATTAGCTATCGCGGCAGCGAGCAGACTTAAGTAGTCTCTTCGTGGATTTGTATTTTGAATTTAAATATGTATATGCATATATGAGTGAGTGTGCTTAGTCTTTGCAAGAAGGAGGTGTGGAGGTAGAATTTATACTGCAAAATGTATTTCAGAAGGTGTTCGAAAGGGTGCTTCCCCCCCCCCAACCCTTTCCCTTATGTAAGAGTAATTGATTGAATGTTTGCCAAGCTTTCAGGAGTATCCATTGGGAATCCCCACCCCCACCTTCCCCAGGCCCCCCCCCAGCTTTTTCTCACCTTAAAATGAAAAAAAGGACAAACTTTAACAGAAAGATCATTGCTTCAGCTTAATATCGTAAGATTTCAGAGATTGAATTTTCTGATAGTAATGAAATGAACCCTGAGTTGTGCCATGAATTTGATTGCAGTTAATTTGATTTTTGAGATGCTCAACAAAGCTGGCCCATTAGCTTTAACCTCACAGACTTTGGATTTGTACGAAGTGGTGGGTTTATATATATTTATATGCTTGTGTGTGTGTGTATATGTAATATGAAAATCTCTCTCTGGTAATGCAGTTGTTTGTAACGATTACTGTCAGTGAGGAGTTAACTAACTATAGCACTGCTGGAAGTGGCATCCGGTGCGCTGCTGACAAGTAAACCCACTACGTTTATGGCTTCGCCGGCACAGGGTCGGTTTTCCTTTTCACTGGGAAAGATACAGCTGAACATCCCAGCCAGGAGACACTGGCAAACTCTGTCCTGCAGCTCTTTCCAGGTCTCACTGATCTCAGTGTATGAATAGGAGCGACTCTTGTCAGAAAGGATTATTTTTTTGGCTGAACCTCACCATGTCTATTTATTTGATTTGCCTCTGCAGACTTGAGAGTGGAAGTACTACTCTCGGTCGTGTTTGCCAAGAGGCAGCAACCCTGGGGTGGGACATCCCCCGAGGTGGTCCCGACGTCTGCCTTTTCTCTTCACACGGTTTATTCTTGGTCAGCAGCTAATGAGATGGTGGAAAATGGCCTTATATATGTATATCTGTGAATGCATAAATAATAGCAGCTTTAGATAAGAAAGTATTTGGTGATGTCAGAAAACTAATGGCACAAGGCTACAGGCAACTGGAAACAGTGTTAAGGAGTTGATGGGGGGGGGGAGGAGGGGAACAGGAGGGGAATTCTGCAGCTGGGAGGAGGTTGGTCACCATGGCGGGGGGGGGGAGGGGGGAGAAGAAAAAAATGCAGAGGAGGCAGTTTCCAGAACAGGGGAGAAACAAGACCGGGGAGGGAGGAGATGAATGGTGGGGGCACACAAGTTGGGAGTGATGCCGCAAGTCTTCCAGGCGATGGGCAAAGGTTGAGCTGCAAAGGAGATAACTGCTGTGAGCTGCTCCTGGGAGGTCCTCTGAGCGGGGGAGTGCAAAATCTCAACAGAAGTCCGGGGATATATGACTTAGCGATGTGTGGGAGGTAAAGTGCCCATAGATGGGAAGAGGGTTGGACACATGGCTGGAGACAAGGCATTTTGTCTGGATCTGTGCCACTGAAGTACACGTCAGGCTCTTGCGGAGCCAGGAGCCAGGCTGCCTCCCTCCAGCTCTGTCATCCCCAGCAAACCTGCCAGAGGATCACCTCCCAGCCCCAGCACCGAGGGGCCTGGAACAGCCCTGCTCCTTGCTCAGGTGCTTCTGCTTGTGTCCCGTGGAGGGCTGCTGCAGAGCATGGCCGGCTGCTGGCAGCAGCCACACTCTGGTCCCCTCCTGTCTGCCTGAAGCATCTATCCAGGTGTCTAGCCTGGGGTAGCGCTGGGCCCTTGCATCAGGAGTGATCCAGGGGGTACCCAGTTTGGGCAGGGTGAGCAGCCAGGTAGCAGGCAGGATGTGCTGTGGCAGGGAGCTGCCACTCCTTCCAGAGGATGCTCGTGTGCCCACACCTGAGCTGCATCTTCTTGGGTCCCATCAAGCCACAGTCCAGCTGTCTTCCTTGTTTACTGCAGGGCAAGGAAAGGTTTTGTTATTCCTAACTTACTATTTCACAGGGTTTGGGTTGGTTTTTTCAAGTCTTCTCTTTCCTTCATGGCACTTTTGGTGGCCCAGTCTGAAGGCAGGCTGCCCAGTTATTTTGGCAGGAATTAGGCAAACCCATTCAGTGGCAGAGAGGGAAGGAAAAAACATTGAAGAGAAAGTACTGGTGACCTCACCAGAGAGTCTCATGGTGCCAAATTCACCACTAAAAACTGAGGAAGGGGACAGAAACCCCCTTTCTCTCTTCAGGGTCCTGAAAATGCTCAGGCAACAGAGACCATAAAAATGTGCTCCTGGTGCGGGGCTGCCCCGTGATGCTGGCCGTCCTGCCCCGTGGTGGACAGTGCCTGCTTTGCCATGGGAAGCTATATCCATAGAATCATAGAATCATAGAATGGTCTGGATTGGAAGGGACCCCAAGGATCATAGAGCTTCAACCCCCCCTGCCACAGGCAGGGCCACCAACCTCCAGGCCTGGATCTACACAGGGTGGCCCAGGGCCCCATCCAACCTGGCCCTGAACACCCCCAGGGATGGGGCATCCACCACCTCTCTAGGCAGCCTATTCCAGCACCTCACCACTCTCTCTGTAAAGAGCTTCCCCCTAATATCTCATCTAAACCTTCCCTCCTTTAGCTTCAATCCATTCCCCCTTGTCCTGCCATTCTCTACCCTTTTAAAAAGTTGATTCCCCTCCTGTTTGTATGTTCCCTTCAGGTACTGGAAGGCTGCAATGAGGTCCCCCCGGCAGCCTTCTTTTCTCCAGGCTGAACAAGTCCAGCTCCCTCAGTCTCTATTTGCAGGGGAGGTCCTCTAGCCCTCAAATCATCTGTGTGGCTTCTTGCTGCCAGCCTGCACCTGGAGCAGCGGAGATGTGGGTCGATGAGCTCTAGGGAGAGGGATGTGTATTTACCCACATTGGGGGTTGGGAGCAGCACCAAGCCTCACCAAAAAGGATGATACAGCTTCCCTACTGCCACTTAGGTTAGACTAATTCAGAGGCAGCGTGTCTGATGTTTCTCAGCCAATGCTAGCTAGAAAGGAAACAATTTTACACATCAGCAATTTTTTATGATTAATAATATTATCCTGCCTTAATTGAAAAATGGGCCGGTGCCCTTAAGAAAAAATTAAGCTGCAGGAATTAGTATCTAACCTCTTTATGATGAATGTGTATTTTTACACGCTGCATATTACTGTCAGTGCTTTTAGAAATAATAGTGCCGTGTATTGTAGTAAAAAAATGTCCTGTGTTGTTTGTAGTTGCGTGGCACCATTCTGTCTGGCTGACTTGGCTTTAAGAGCCTGAATGCTTGGGAAGAAGCAGCGTGAGGATGCCGAAATCCTTTTAAAGGGAATTTATGTACAAACAGGAGGATGATGTGTAGGCTCCAAGCTCTGCTATCAGTTGTTATTGCTGAGAAATATTCGTGGGGAGTCGATGCCAGACGGAGCATTAGCGATCGCCGGCCCCGGTGCCTTTGTGGGAAGTCGGTCATAAAGTCGTGGAGGGCTCCTGTTTGTGGGAATTTTAAACACCAGTGAATCACTTTGTGTAGTAAGGCCCTTGTCCTTGGGGTGAGTTTGTGCAAAGGTCTTTGCAAAACACTTTCTATAGCCGAACAAAGCTTGGGAAGGAGAGAGGGACGATGACGAAGGACAGAGAGGTTTGTTATGCTGGGCAGAGAGCTGGCAGCCAGGCTCTGCCGTGGTTTGCCAGGCGGTGCTTGGGAATCAGGGGGTGCCACCTGCCACTGCCTTCGACCGCAGGTGGTCCTGGGCATGGGGTAAGTCATGGCTGCAAGGCATCGTGTTTCTTCCATGTGTCTGGCCCAGGGACTTCATCTTGTGTGAAGCAGCTGCCCAAGGAAGCAGGGATTAAAGAAGGTGAGAAGATCTGGGTCTCTGATACGGGTAACTGGAGACAAAACAAAGCCAGTAACATCCCTTCTGGCCGTGCTGCGGTCCTGGCATCATCTCCTGCATGCTCCTTGGAGAGCTGTGGCTTCAGCAGCAGGCTCAAAGTGAAACCACATATATACAAAGGGTGTGAACACGGTGTTTTACAAATGCCTCATTCCCCCAGCGGCGAGCTCTGAGGTGCTCTCCTCAGCTTAAATACTGCTCACCCAAATATTTGAACATTGCAAGTCAGATCTCTCTGGAAACGTGCGGTGAAAAATAGACACCTGTGGTGGGATCACTGGCACATTCCCATGTCCCTGGCTGGCAGGGTGGGAGGAGCCTCCTCCTTCCCTGGGACAGCTAGAGGGTCCTGGAGGAGAAAGAAATGCTCTAGCTGTGCCATCTTCCTCATCTGCCCGCGGTTTGGGCCTGGGGAGGGAGAGGATCCAGGAGCGTCCCCAACTAGGGGGACACACTGGCTCTGCTGGGGGGGTAGCATGATGGGAGCAGCCAAGAGGGGGCTGCCCTTCCCTGTGCCTTCTCCACCATGCCTGCCCTGAGAGGGCCCTGAGGTCTTCCATGGCCCTTGCCAAAGAGACAGTGGTGAGTGGGCTGGGGGTGGTGGTGGCAAAGGCTGCTGGCGTTTTCCTGCTGCTCTGCCGCATCCTGAATCTGTCGCCGCTGCCTGCCTCGGCCAGCCCCGGGCACACCCTCACACCCGTTCTCTGGAGTCTCTAAATTTGTAGCAAAGGTCCTTCTAGCTACTTCTTCCTTTGTATTTCAGCCAGGGTCCCTATTAAAGCAGTCGATGAGGAAGTCTGCATTAAAACGCTTCCTTCCATCCCTCTGTCCTCCCCCCTCTCCCAGCCCCCATCCTCCTCGTCCCTGGAGGAAATGCTCATCTCTGCCAAGATCCTGCCTCGCAAAAGTAAACAATATGAAATTACAATAAAATGTTTTGATTTGCTGGGCCTGACATTCAGGAGCTGCACAACAGAGACTTATAAAAAGGATCTTCTATAGATAGCCAGCATGAGGGAAAAAATTACCTCCTTTGGGGTGTGTTTCAGATGCAGGCGTCAGGGCAGCGTGGATGGAGAACAGGGGATTTCTTCACCAAACCCAAGGGCTCTTAGGAGGTTTATACTGCAGCATCTGTCAGCAGCTTCCCCCACCCACCCCGGTGTCTGCGGGTGACCGGCCCATTGCACAGTAATGCCAGTGTTTGGGACCCCCTCTGTGTGTGTGTATGTGTGTACCTCTGATGTCGTTGCTCAGTGCAGTAAGTGTAGTGGGGAAGAAGGAAAGAGATGAGCTGAAACTTGTTTCCTCCGGGGTTCTTCCAAATGATTCAGAGGAAGGCAAACCTGAATGGGGTGTAATCCCTGGGAGATGAGCTTCCTTGGGCGCTTGCCAGTTTAGCAGGCTGGGTAATCTGCACTGTCATCAAGATTTGTGGATTAGCTGCGCTGAAGCTAGTTGGCTTTGACATTTCATTAGGGAAGTTTTCTGTAATTTTTCACCCCCAGCCCTGTCTTGATGCTGTGAATTCTGAGTGACGTAGCTTTGTTATCCTTACACCTTCTAGCATCCGTGTGAGTCGATGCTGGGATTGCAAACATCTCTTATCCACTGAGGATTCTTTTTTAATGTTTGCTTGTTTATGGAAGGCTAACTGGGTCAAAGGCTAATTTTGGAAAGGATCAGCTTTTCCCAATGCTAACCAATAAATTTTCACCCGGGTAACCTAAGTTACTGAACTCTTATCTCCTGCAGAAGGCATAAAAGCAAACGCCATTTATCCTATAATCTGCAAATATTTTGAAAAAGTGAACTGGAATATCAATAAAAGGGCTTATCATCCCCGTCCCCAAAGAGCTCTAAAGGACACTCAGCTAGAAATCAAAATATTAAATTTAGAGACAAGAACTGTGCAGATGAGGAGGGAGTATGTATAAGTGACAGCGCTGTAAATTTTCTCGGGGGTTCAAGGGACCTGGGAAGGACACTGTGTCCTGAAGTCACTCCTTCCCGGAGACGTCTCTGCTGATAAGAGCCGGTTGCTGTTCCTGGTGACAATGATCGAGGGGGACAAGGGACAGGATCACCCCGTGGGCTCCTGCGGCAGCGTGCAGAAATGGGGATGTGGCCTCATTTATTTATCATGGCCAGACGTGTCCTCACTCTTCTGCCTGCCGCAGACGATGGGTGCGTGTCCTTGGAGCTGCCATTGCCATCTTCATAACCATCTCCCGTCCCTTTTCAGACAACCCCCAGAGACTTGGTGCCGCAAGGTTGAGCGAGCTGGCTGTGGAGGACGTGCAGCTGGCTCGCAGGCCAGCCCAGTGCCATGGCGGTGCCGTGGAGGATTGCTGTTGCCCCCCCGGGCTGCAGTGCCCGATTGCTTTGTGGGTCCGTGTGCCAGAGGGTTGTCCCCATCACTCACAGCTCCCCCGGTACTGCAGAGCCTGCAAAACACCTGCTGTGGGACCTCGGCTCTTTCAGCTGCCTGAGATGGCCATCCTGAAGTCTAACCTCAGTGCTACAGGGAGGAAGGGAAGAATGACCAGGGCAGGACTTTTGGGGATGGCCAGGAGGGATGCATGGCACACGGTGTGCAAGGAGGGTAAGCAGGGACACTGGGCTCCACCTTGCAGAGGAACATCTTTGTCCCTCTCCGGACACATTGCCTCCTCACTTCTGCCTCTCTCTCCTTCACAGCTGCCGGCTCACATCCCTCACTTCACTGTCAGCCTCCTGCCCCACGGATGCTGCAGGTAGTGGCATGTGGGCTCTGGTTCCTGAGGTCTGCCTTAAAACCCTGCTTTGTGCTTCTGTTGCAAGACAGTGAGTGAAAAGCAAGGATTAGTTAAAAAAGTTAACTACCATGCTCTACTCCAATAGAAGAATACAAATAGAGTTAACCTAAGTGTTGGACTGCATGTTCTAAGGCTTCAGTGATTTATCCATCAATTATATTATTGTAAACTGAAGGTGAAGTTACACCTTCGTAGACCTGGAATAACACATGGTTGAACCGAGCCTCTGTCGGTTCTTCTGCTGGGATTTATTTTAGTGAGAGGGGAGGATACAATTAGCAGAAAAGTCCTGTGTGAAGGGCTAGGCAGCTTAGAACTGCATAGGTCGGGTTGGGGTGAAGCAGCAGTTCCTGTAGCACATATTCATGCAAATCTGAAAGATGGAGAAATACTAAGTGTGTGTCTGTGTGTGCACATGTGGACATACACACACATGCCATTCCCATAGAAGGTAAATATCAGGTTTGATTATCTGAATATTGATGTAGCAATTTAGAAATAGCTTTCCAGGAGAAGGTGTCTGCACTGTTATATTTACCAGTGTAATGAAATCAGACAACCTTTCAATCCATAAATCACAGTACAGTATTTGCCATTCCAATTTCTGTGGTTGTACTGAGCAAGCAACACTATCCAAAGAATTTTATTAAATCAAAGGAATAAAATTGAAAATCTGTATTGACTCTCCTTTGACTCTTTCAGGTTGTTTTCCATTTTGGGAGAATATATTTTGTTTGGTTCTCTGACTCCATGTTATTTATTGCAGTTACTTTATTTCTCAGATTGGAGGTTGTCTGTTATGTTGTGGTAGCCTTCAGTTGTAAAGGTTGGGATGTTCTCCTTGGCATGTCCTAGTTGCAGTGTAGCAGGTTGGGATGTTCTCCTTGGCGTGTGCCCGTTGCAGGGTAGCAGGTTGGGATGTTCTCCTTGGTGTGTGCCAACTGCAGTGTAGCAGGTTGGGATGTTCTCCTTGGTGTGTGCCCATTGCAGGGTAGTAGGTTGGGATGTTCTTCTTGGTGTGTGCCAGCTGCAGCGTAGCAGGTTGGGATGTTCTTGGTGTGTGCCAGCTGCAGTGTAGCAGGTTGGGATGTTCTCCTTGTCATGTGCCAGCTGCAGTGTAATAGGATGGGATGTTCTCCTTGGTGTGTGCCAGCTGCAGGGTACCAGGTTGGGATGTTCTTGGTGTGTGCCAGCTGCAGTGTAACTGACATTTTCCAGCCACGTTGGCTGTTGTGCTGGTTTGAGAACTGGAAGCATAAAGTGGGTCTAAGCAGGCCACAGGAATCTGTGGCTTCCAGGCACTGATAAGAAATTTCTTAATGGCTTAGTAGATGACACCATGCATTTAAAGTTTGTTTTCCATCAGTCAAGATACATTATTGCAGAAGAACGGCCTCCCTGTAATATTCTTTCCTTACGGAAGACAAAGCATGGGGAATTTGTACGTGGGAGTGACTGCAGACAAAAAGTAGAATCTATTTATTCATGAGCCTTAAATGTTGTCCTCAATATATTCTCACTCAGCCCAAACTCAGCTCCTGCAATTCCAGCTGACAAGTTTTGCAGATCATACTGCGGAGGTGCCATGGGACTCCGCTGTCGGGTGGCCACTTCCTTCGGGCCTTCAATGCAGATCAGACCTTCCCACACAGACACTGGGCAGCCCACGGAGGTCTGCAAATGGGTTTCACCAAAGAAACCTGTTCACATGACCTGGATTTTTGTGGCATGATCAAGACACCCCAATTCTTCTCCAGCTTTCAAAGTTACGGAAATAGAACACTTCCTCAGTTGTGGTCAGAGGAATTTTTCATCCATCTTTGGCAACTGTTTTAGAAGGACAGCAGGCACCCCCCTCAACGAGTCTTACTTTTCCAAGCAAAGGGCACTGCACAGCAGCTCTTTATCATCTCCCCTAACAAACTCTGTGTTCCACCACCGTTACATCAGGTGTTCTCTGCAGCTTTGTTCATCTTATCACTTGTGTTGGCAACTCAAGGTTTTTCTCCTTCAGTCCTCTCTTCATCTGCCCTACAGTAGTTGTACATTTGGTTTTGATTTTTTTTTTAAATGCCCAGAGCTCTCTGTATGTTGTACCCTGCACCGTCTCCACTTTTTGCCCCAGCACCACGTGTGTCCCCAGAACTGCGTCCCTCAGTCTCTCTGCCGGTGCCAGGTCTCAACGTGCTACCACTTCCTTCCATTGTAGCTACTCCTGGGAATAAATCATGAAGCATGTCAACATAGTGGCCTCTCTTGGGAGGATGTGTGAAGGATGAGATGAATGGTGGTATTCTGCTAGAAGGCGTTTGGTGACTGCTATCAAGGGATCCTTTGATCTGGAGAGAACCCGGAGGACCTTGCAAATTCTGTGATACAGATGTCAGGAGCTCTGCCTCCTGCTCTTCTTCTCTCTCTCTCTCTCTTTGCCCCTTGCTTCAGTTACTGTGGGCATGCTCCTGGTCTCTGCAGGATTGGTGTCCGAGCTGCTTGCAAAGGTATCTGCAGTACTGGTGTTGCTCCAGTACAGCTCTCTGAAGCTGTTGGGCTAAAATCCCACCGAGCTGAGTGCGGGGTTTCACAGCGTGCAGGATGGGACGTCAGGGCTAAATTCTTTCAGGACAACCAGAAGACTCCCGAGGTGCTCAAGGAGACAGCATTCCTGCAGAGACCCCCAAGCCAAAGTTTTCTTCCTTCTTATGGCTCTGTTTTGAAGGAAAGGGGTTCCAGTCATCTCAGATCATCTGAAGAATGACACAGCAACCTGATCTTGTAAATACACCAAACAACGCTTGTATTCAGGCACTTGGGCTCACTCATCAGCGTGGTGATCCTCTCCGGCTTAAAAATAGTTCTTTTTTCTTTATTTATCCCCAAAATTTACTCTCTGATGGAAACCATGCCTGTCACATGTTTTAAACAGATTTTCTTCACTGTGCGTATGGAGGAAGGTAAAGGAAGTGATAAATCTCTAAAACCAGTATGATAAAATAAGTCCTCTCTAACTAAAGGGCCAGGCACTGAACCTTTTCCTCCTTCGGTGTCGTGATCTGCAGCTGACCCCTCTGTCCGTGAGAAAACTTCTGCTGCAGCAGGACTGGGTGGGAGTGCCGAAGCTGCCCTCTTGCAGTTCAAGGCCAGGTTGGATGGGGCTTTGGGCAGGCTGGTCTAGTGGAGGGTGTCCCTGCCCATGGCAGGGGGGTTGGAACTAGATGATCTCTGAGGTCCCTTCCAACCCAAACCAGTCTGGGATTCTATGTTCCTACGCTTCTAAGTGGGAACCCCACGACTGAAGCCATAGATGGCTATATCCAGTGAATTGCTGTTGTGCTGTCAGCAAGGAACAGATTGAGGGGACTGAAAAAAAAAATCCAAAAAGCAACCCCCTCCTTAAAAAAAAAAATAAAATTCTGGCATATTTAAAAAAAACCCAAACCCAAAAACCTAAGTAAAAACTTTGGGGCTTTGAGAACTTACGACTTTCCTTCTCTTGCCCTAAATAATCTGAAGAAAATCCATCATCCCTCCTCCCTGTTTTTAAAACAGGAAATATTTTATCGTTAGTTTCTTCCCTCTTTTAGCATCCAATCAATAGCAGGATCAAACTACTGACCACACTCATCCCTTTCCTCTCCTTGTTGCTCCTTTTTGGATGTGGGGAATAATTAACTGTGGATCGTGGTGATGTGGCTTCTGCAACCTAATGTTTCTGTGGCACTGATACCCTGCTGATGGACAGGCAGCTGTTGAGCTTTCTGTCCTAGAGACCATGGGGCTCATTGAGGTGGGCGCCGAGCGTCTCATCCCGCTCCTTTGCAGCGTCGGGCTTCCACTGGCTGCAGCTCAGCCGCAGCAATGACAGCTATTTCCCTGCCTGCCTTCCTCCATCCTCGACCAGAAGAAAGGGAAAAGAGGAGGAAGGCTTTTGTTCCTGGGGGATGAACCGCCCCGGTAGTGGCTGCAGGATGCAGAGCGGATGCTTTCTGCTTGCGACCCTCCCCGCGCCGCTGCAGACGGGCTTCAGTTAAAATAAACCGATGTTCCGCCCAGCTTTGAAGTGTGCTTTTCTCCTGAGTCACTTCCCTGTCGCCCGACGGGCGGCGTGATGCTGAGGGATGTCGGTCTCACGTCAGACGGACGCACCCAGACTTTCATCTTGCCGTGGCCGTTCAGCCTCCCACATCACTTCCCACGTGAGTGGCAGCTTTGCCTTTCCTTGAACGCCTTTCTTTCTTCTAGTATTTTCCAAGACAGTGGAAAGGCAAGCTAGGACCATTGGAAAGGCACGGGGACTACATTAGCTTCCTCTCCTGACCTCTGAATGTCCACCCTGCCTTCTTGGGCCTGCAGATTATTGCTGTCTTAGTGAGAGGATCTGGGAACAGTGCCATCAAAACAGGTTGCCCTCTCTGCCATCAAAACAGTTTGCCTTCTCCCCCATCTTCTGTGATGGCCACTACATGGCAATGAAGTGTGGCCTCTTTGGGCAAGCTGGCACGCACACCAGCGCTGCTCTCCGTGCATCAGATGGACCACCATCATTGGGAGTCATGTTCTTCCATTGTTGGCAATTTTGCATGATTCTGCTTGAGAAAATGTCATCCTGGTGTTGCAGTCCTCTTTTCTCTACGTGAAACTTCCCATTATATAAAATATTTTGAGATGAGTTAAAAAAAAAAACAACAAACCTCAACCCCAAAACCCCAAGTGCCTTTTGAATAAAATGCCCAAAGGTCTAGTTTCTTCTTGAATCAGTCTGAAGACTTTAATTCGATAATGTTGGGGGTTTTACCCACCAAACAATATAAGTCTCTTGGTCTTAATTAAAGATTTTTTTCCTTTGCACTAGGCTGATGCTAAACTGGCTTCACTAAATCTTCTTATGCTGTAAGTAGCAGTGACCCAGATAAACACGTTTAAAAATGCAACTACTGAAACTACAGCGTGCTGCCTTTGTCAGGCACAGGAAAAGACCGAAATAATTCCATACTTGTAGAAGGGTAGTGTGTGGCATCACATCTCTGCAAGCAGATTCACAGGCCAGTTGATTTATTTTTTTTTTTAAGATTACGTGTCTAAATGGTGTCAAAAAAGTTATTTCGGAGTCAGTGTGCTTGAAAGTTACAGACAAGCCTATGGAAAAAAAATTGCTTCTCTTGCATACGTCCTTTTGCAGCATAAGAAGGCCTTTGGAAGAAGAGGGATACCTGTGTATTTAAGAATGCATCATAATGCAGCCACACAGAGTCAGGAGCATGCAGGCAACTAGGGGAAGGTGGCATTTCTGTTTTCCTCATTGCCTGAGTGTGCAGCTTTTTAATGTAATGGTTGTGGGTTTAAACTGCTTGATGTTCATGGCCCACCTAAAGCCAATGCCTGGAGAATCACAGAATTACAAGGTTGGAAAATACCTTTAAGATCATCATGTCCAACCGTACCTGTCCTATGCTAAACCATATCCTTAAACCATCTGCTAAATCATATGTTAAACCATCTACCCTTTTTTTAAACATGCCCATGGATAGTGACTCAGCCTTCTCCCCTGTTCCAGCCCCTGACAACTCTTTCAGTAAAAAATTTTTTCGTAACATCTAATCTGAACACCTAATCTGAACCTTTTTCCCAACATCTAGTCTGAACCTGAGAAGAACCTGTCCATCTCCACCGGCTGCGTCAAGGATGAAAGCCAAAGAGCCTTGTTGAACTGTAGTAGCTAAATGCTTTCTAGGCCCTACAAATTGTGTTTGAGGGGACGCTGCGGTGGTTCCAGGTGCACATTTTGTGTGCCTGTGTGCACGAGCATCCTGAGCGTGTGTTACGAAGTCCCTGTGCATCCCGCTACCCGTGATGCTGAGGTAACGAACCAGCTCTGCCGTGGCTGTGCTCTTGCTCCAGCTACCTCACTAAGCTCTAACTGCACACAACTGCTGTGACTCTGAAAGTGAATGCATCAGCCAAAACTTCTCGTTCTGGTGACTGTTGCCCAGGTCACCACCAGCGTGAAAGAAACAGCCGGAGTCAGCGTTCGGCCTGGCACCGAGCAGCCATGAGCACTGGTGCCTGTGGCTGCCGGCTGGGGAGGGGCGGGCTGCGGGGCATCCCTCGCACCCCATAACTCGCTCAAACAGGGACCTTTCCACTCCTTTTGGTTTTCCAGATTATATTTTTTTTCTTGGACATCAGCGTCAGCTGTGTTTACACAAAGAAGAAATATACACTAGCGGGAACAATCGGATAATAAACAACCTTTAATTAGCGTTGAGGGCGCAAAGGGACCTAATCCCTCAGTGCCTGTTTAGACAGCTAAACCCAAACAGCCGGCCTCCAGCGCTTGGCTGCTGGCGCCCTGCAGCACTGTGCCCGCTGCTGCTGCTGGGTCGGTGGCTTTGGTGGCCCTGGGCTGATCCCCTTCCTGCCCCTCGGCCTCCACCAGCCCACGCTGGCAGCTGGGGCCTGGCAAGAGCTTTGTCCCAGAGCAGGGGCAAAATTGTCCTTAAACACTGTAAGGACAGGGTGGGGTTTACCAGATGTTCACCATGCTGGGTGACTTTGGTATCTTTGGAGATCCACCTCCCCACCCCCCTTTAATTATTTTTTGGTAGCAGTACCCCTCGTGCTTCCTCTGGTTAGCGTTAAGCTATAAAGTTGCTGTTGCCAGATGAAAAGTCAATGGAGTCTATTGATTTTTCATGCTTTTGTGGGTGTGCTGCAGTGGACATGGAGAACACCTGGAGATGGCAGGATGGGTGAACGCCGAGGCCTCTCTGCCTGCAGTCACGTACCCCGTGAAGCCAAGGGTGCCGGCACTGACTTTGACAGCAAGGTCCTGCCAAGGGCTCTTGCTCACAGAGAGGCAAGAGCTGCACCCAGCAGCTGGCAGCCATCCCTGGGGATTGCTGGAGTTAACCTGCATGAAGGGTTTCCAGGGAAATGCACCATGTGGAGATGGCCTTGTTAGCTGTGTGAGGCAGCCAAGGAAATGAAGGTTGCTCATTGCATCCTGGCTTGCCCTCCCCACTGCAGAAACTGTGGATGCTGAGTTTTGGAAGTCTGCAGCAGCCCTTTGGTGTGGAGCACATCTTGGTAGAGAGCGCAGCTCCTGGTTTGTGGTCACTCAGGCCTGCCCTGGTCACCACTATTGCTGGTGCCCCTGTGGCCAGCAGCTGCCTACTTGGTTTCTCAAACTGCAGGTCCTGACACCTTTGTGGGGAAGAGTCAGTTGGGGTTGCAGAGGTTTTGTGCTCACCAGGGGACAGCTGTCTCCTCTGGTTTACACTGTTTAGATGTTTACCCAGCTCAACCACCAGTTTGGCACGCGAGGGACTCTACCAATATGTGGTAAAACCAGAGGCTGCTGGGTTAACTCTCCGGTCTTCTTTTGCAACCCCATTTCCAGCACACCTTGTTCCTGCTGTGCCTCTTGCATTACAAACTCCTCTGATTTCCCTCAGCCACCATCCTGGACCCCGGGAGTCCTGCGGTCTGGCACACGCTGTTTTGGCACCTCACAGACCACCTGTCCCTGCACATGGGGTGCCTGGTCAGGACAGCCCAATTGGAGCCATGGAGGTTTTTGGGGCGGTGTGGGGCAGACGCCCAACTTGCACACAGGAGGAGCCAAAAGGTACATCAGCCCTTCCAGCCAGGAGCACCTTGGTCCCCAGAGTGGGTGAGCAAGCCCAGAGACCTGATGCTGACAGCCCCACTACAGGGGTAGTGGAAAGCTTGTGCAGGCAGCGAGGGCTGGGGGTATCTGCCACCCCCAATCTGCAAACAGCACGCTCTTAAATGAGCATGGTTGTTTTCCCTGACACCCCGTCAAGGAAATACTGAATATGTTGTACTTCTTGGGTGCTCTTGCTGTTTCTGTCTGCAAGAAAGGGTATCATTTTTTGTAGCTGAGTTTGTCTACCAACATATGGATTTGCCTAAGGCAAGACAAACATGTCCCAGTTCTCACGACTTATACAGGCTATAGGCAGCTTTTATTCCCTGAAATTATTATGTAGTTAAAACTGCTCCCTCCTTGTTTCGCGAACCTCCCAAGCTCTGTTGTGGTCTCTTCTGGTTACAATCAGGTACTTGCTGCTGCATTAGCTCAAGCTGCCAATCTCTATTCCTGCTCCTGTGATGGAACGTGGTGCCAGCGGGAGGGCATTGGCCACCCTGGCAGTGAGTAATTTAAAAGGCTGGAGCGTGAGTGTAGGGAGGGTTGGACAGGCACGAGTGGCATCCCAAGACTGTCCCCATTTCAGGGGCATGCCTGGTGATGGCCCCATCCTGGTGAGAGCAGGCATTGGTGGGAACAGAGCCCTTGCGTTGGGTACCCAGGGGTGAGGGAAGAACCCTGTGTGATGCCTGTGGCATTGGGGCAGGTGTGGGTGCTGTGGGTGGTGAAAGCCAGTGCGTAAAGGAAGAGAGGACTTGAAATGGTTAAGGCTGGGAGCAGCAATGCCATGGCAGATCCCCACCCCCAGTACTGTATGAGGAAATGCTTAGTTCCAGCTACATGAGCGGCGTGTCAGGAGAATATATCATTGCCTGAAACCGAATATACACAAAGCGGGAGAGACAAAAGAGCCCTCGGACCCTCTCACTTGGAGCTGCCTCCCAAAAGGGCTTAGATGGGGCTGACCTTCCCCTCAGCCTGCTCTTACACTGCTCCTGTATTTGCAGTAGTGTGGGAGACAAGGGGACACAGCCTCAGGTCCTGTTCTCCTGTTATTACAAGGATAAGCCAGGACATGGTACAGCCATGGAGGTTTTTATTTGTAGGTTATTTGTTTGGCTTTCCCAAAGGAAGAGCCTGTGAGAAGTATGTTCTGTCTAATAGAGCATCACCTTACATTTTCACGGCAGACAGTCTGCTCTGCCTGCTGAGGTGGCCTGAAGAATCAGGAAGATGATTGACAGCAAAAAAATTTACTTCAGAGCTGCACCAATCCGCTGGCAGGTTTTGGGTTTGGTTTCTTTCCCTGACTGTTAGTTTTGTTCTTCTTTGTTTTTTATTTCCTTTTCTTTGCTCTTGTTGGTAAAGAAACGAAGCTGTGCAGCCAGCTTGCTTCCTTCGTGGTTTATGATCTGCATACTGGAATCGGCTCCTTGAAGGACTGACCGTGTGAGGAGCCAATGCCAGGCTGCAGCCCTGCTTCCACGCTGGCCTGCAGCACCTTCTACATCCAGAGCTTCACCAGCCAAACAGCAACATCATCTCACCAGCAGAGCTGAGCCATAGTCACCCTGCAGAGCATGTTGCTAAACTGCCTCCTAGGGCTGCGCTGAACGGCCAAATACGAAATTTCCTGGTCAGATTTATTGGAGTGGCCTGGTGACGTTCCCCAGAGGACTCACGATCTATGGTGATGGATGAGGCCGATCCATTAACGTAGTAGTCTCATCTGGGAAAGATGTAATTGTCGTTCTGCATCCTGCAGTTTCCCTAAGTTTTTCCGAACATGTAATAGCGCGCATCGCAGCGGAAATTGCTGGTGAAAAATGCTGCAGTAAATATGTCAGGGGCTCCATATCCTACGGCACTGCACTCCTCTCCTGGAACCACGCAGCCATCATTAAGGTAGGGGAGGTGATAACGACAGAACTTGGTGTGCTGCATTCATCATGCTGTACGTGCTCTCCAAAGGTTTGATGGGGAAGCACGGGCAGGACTAACCTTGTTTCTAATACAGGCCTGTTGGTGTGGACTGATTCGTAGTGTCAGGAAAATCATATTTCCTTTACTTTTACCTGCAGCAGCACCTCTGTTTTTGCAGTGTCAGTCTCCCTGCCTGCGTGTCCCGGAGTACAGCGGTCAGAATCTGGATCCCTGGTGACAAAGAGCATTACTACTTGTGTGTGTAGCCTGGGCACAGCCTGGAATAGTCTCACCTCTGTGCAGTACGAGCAGCGTGTCTGTCGGTCAGAGCCAGAATCCCCAGCTGGAGAAGCTCCTTTGAACTGGTTGGGAAGTCTCCATTCATGTGGTGTTAGGTCAGTGAAATGTGGACATCAGCATTCATGCTTAGGTGGGCTGTAAGTGCTCTGGCAGCAGTGGAATGTGGTGGACCCTTGAGGAAATAAGAGGAGGAGGCACACAGGAGCAACACAACCACAAGTAGCAGCCAGCAGCCAGGCGGAGAGGGAAGGTGGCCCCGTGCCACCTTGGCATCTGTGTGCGTGGTTGTGCCTGTGCCCGCCCGTCCCCATGAGTGATGGAGGATCCAGGTTGCAGTGGTCACTGGAATCCAAGCTGAGGTCAGTGCTTTGTGCTGACCACCTGCCAAAGTGGTCTCTGCCCAGAAGATTTGATCCCTCACGCTCAAATGGAGGAGGCAAAAGGCACTAGAGAAGCAGCATAGGGATGTATGCGTGTGCATGCAGGGCGTTTGGAGGTGTTACAAGTAACCTGGAACTCTTTCAGTGAAAAGAGTTAACCTGTAACAGGTAACCTGAAAAGACTTCCAGGTTACCTGTTGTATGTTAGGGAAAAAAAATTCACTGAAAGAGTTGTCAAGGCCTGGAACAGGCTGCCCAGGGAAGGAATTGAGTCATCATCCCTGGATGTGTTCAAAAAAAGGGTGTATGAGGTACTTAGGGATATGGTTTAGCTTAGGATGGGAATGGTTGGACTTGATGATCTTAAAGGTCTTTTCCAACCTTGTGATTCTGTGATTCTGGACCATTAACTGCAGGAACCTCAATGGCACCAAGATGCAAGAAGACAGATTTTCAGTATTTTCTGTTATTTACATATTATTTGCAGTCAGGAGCATCTCTATCTCATAGGTCAGCACAGGGGCTTCTAGGACTGCTAAACTGATCTTCGGGAGTGAAAACACATTGAGAAGTTGTGAGGTTCTTCTTGTTATTATATCCATCAGCACTGTAAAGCTGCATCTCACACTGGTGTTACCACTGACTTCTTGTGCATCATGGGACAACAGAGAGAAGAGGTCATGTCTCTGCCTTCCAGAGTCAGATTGGGAAGCGGCACAGACCCCGGGGTGGAAGCAGTGTGTAAAAAGATGCAGAAAGAAAAAATGCTGCAGTTTTCCTCATATCACAGGAGCCCTACACTTTCCTTTCTCTTTAACAAAATCCTTGCAGCTGCTTACAAATTTTGCTAGGGTGAAAATAAGGGGCTGGTTTTGCTTGGAAGATTTTTCACCCACACATTTTTAGATAGGGATGGTGCAAAAGTAGGGCAAGTTTGAAATCTGAGGATTAGCACCATCATGTAGCTGGTGAAATGTTGGGCTTGGCTTATCAAAGTGATAGCATGGAGGAGGGGGACAGCCAGCCTAATAAATCTGAAGCTGTGAATATAAAACTTGGTCTTGAAGTGGCAAGCTGAAGGAGTGTTTGGTTACTCATGCCAGTGGGGAAGGATTAAGTATTAAATATCCGTGTTTTGCACTGGGAAGACCCCTCTACACTTTTGCTCCCCAAGCAGCGCCCCAATACTCCTGCACCTTCATGTCTGCTCATGCTCTTGTGTGAGAGGGAGAGGAGAGGAGAGGAGAGGAGAGGAGAGGAGAGGAGAGGAGAGGAGAGGAGAGGAGAGGAGAGGAGAGGAGAGGAGAGGAGAGGAGAGGAGAGGAGAGGAGAGGAGAGGAGAGGAGAGGAGAGGGGAGGGGAGGGGAGGGGAGGGGAGGGGAGGGGAGGGGAGGGGAGGGGAGGGGAGGGCAGGGCAGGGCAGGGCAGGGCAGGGCAGGGCAGGGGAGGGGCTGGTGACTTCCTTTTAGGTCTTCAGGTCTTTGCCATCCCTAGTTCTTGTCATTTGGGACAGTATCGGTGCCACAGAGTGCCATCAGAACTACAGGCAAGAGATGGGGCTTCCCCGTTTGGCCCACTGTGGCAGGCTGGGGGGGTGCACGTGTGTTTAGTTGATCACCTACGCATCCTTACCTGTGGCCTTAGATATGAGCACATGTACCTCACCAAAGCAAATCTGCAGGCCAGATTTTTAACTTGGTTTTAGTTTTCCTCTGATTCTTTATTTATTTAAGCCATGTTGTGTATTAGGATGGTGAGTTTGGCAACGTCGGGATTTGCTGTTCTAACCCCTGTGGCTTTAAAAGACTTGCAGATTGGTTTCTCCTGCTGCTTGCTCTGTCTCAGGAAGGTCTGGAAGCAAGGCAGGCTTAAAGGCAGTCCCTTCCACAGCACTGCAGTCAGCCCTAAGCTGGCCTTGCCTGCACCAAGAAAAGGGGGGTTTTAACCAGGACTGGCGTGCTGTAAGGAGGGGATGGGGAAGGGTTTTCAGCATGTCTGTGGGGCTGGGACTTTAAGGGCTTGTGTGGTGCTGGTGGCAGCTCATGTTTTGTTTATGGGTTTGAGCTGGTTTACCCCTGGAGGGGTACTTTGGTGGTTTCACTTGTGTGGCTAGTTGGGAGACAAGCGAAGCGGTGGAAACCATGTTGGTGCAGCAGGGCAAAGTCAGATGTTTTGCCTAAAAAGGTGCTGTTAGCAGCTTGAAAACTGCTTTTAGCTTTACTTTGCTAACCTGTCGGCTGAGAGTCGGTAACTGGTCTGTGAGGAGACCCCGTCCTTTGTAGCCAGGGGTGCGACAGATGAACTCAAGCAAGAAGGAACTGGCAGCGGCTGGCTGATGCCGATTCTCATCCGGGTATCGGGGGAGATCAAATGGATGCAGTGAAAATATCTGAGCCTGGGATCAGTGGAGAGGGGTCAGGACAAAATAGCCAGCCGAGTGTCTCCGAGCAGAGAACAAACCTCTGCTGGGGAGCTAATGAGGCTTTGAAGTCGTTCCACTGACATCAAACTTGGGAATCCTTTGTAAGAACCGAGATGCTTTAAGGACTGTTTAATAAAGCACTTGACTGGGAAAGGAGCAAATATTTTATCAGGCTGACAATGAGTGTGTTTTGTTTCGGGGTTTTTTTGGGGGGGAAGCCGGCAATCACATTTAATTGCTATCCTTTTCCTCCTGTTATCGCTGGTGTAGCACTTGCTGGGAAAACAAAATGCATGGGGTTTAAAATTCACTGTAAAGTAATGGCTCTCTTGTTTGTTTTGCTTCGCCCCGTTCTCAAAACAGCTCATTTTGCTTTGCTTTCCTGGCGAATATAATGTTTTGATTGAAAATGATACTAAATAATCAGTTAAATGGGATATTTAATGACAGGAAAAACTGTTTAAAATATTTTTTTCCCATAGGAAAATCATGCACTTTACTTTTCAAGCCTAAGATGTCTTTTATTGCTAGTGTGAGTCTGTGTTCTTCCTATGATCTCACTCCAAAAGTAAACACGTGGGTGCACCGTCTGTGTGAAAACCACGGAGGTCAAGATGTAGTAAATCTCAGGAGCTCCGATGCCAGAGATAACCCAAGAGTGAGTCCAGTTATTCCCTGGATTTACCATTTTAATTTAGACCTTCTTAGACTAAGCTGGGAGGAAGTGTTGATCTGCCTGAGGGTAGGGAGGCTCTTCAGAGGGATCTGAACAGACTGGACTGATGGGCTGAGACCAACGGGATGAAGTTTAACAAGGCCAAGTGTAGAGTGCTGCACATGGGACATAACAACCCCGTGCAGTGCTACAGGCTTGGGGGAGACTGGCTGGTGAGCTGTCAGGGAGAGAAGGGCCTGGGGGTGTTGGTTGACAGCAGGCTGAATATGAGCCAGCAGTGTGCCCAGGCAGCCAAGAAGGCCAATGGCATCCTGGCTTGTATCGAAAACAGTGTGGCCAGTAGGTCTAGGGAGGTAATTGTGCCCCTGTACTCGGCACTGGTGAGGCCACACCTCGAGTACTGTGTGCAGTTCGGGGCTCCTCACCATAAGAGGGACATTGAGGTCCTTGAGCAAGTGCAGAGAAGGGCAACCAGGCTGGTGAAGGGGCTGGAGGGCAAATCATATGAGGAACAGCTGAGGGAGCTGGGGATGTTTAGCCTGGAGAGGGCTGAGGGGAGACCTTATCACCACCTACAACTACCTGAAGGGAGGTTGTAGAGAGGTGGGCAATGGTCTCTTCAGCCAGGTGACAGGAGATAGGATGAGGGGAAATGGCACAAAGCTGTGACAGGGCAGGGTCACATTAGATGTTAGAAAAAAATTTCTTACTGAAAGAGCTGTCAGGGCCTGGAACAGGCTGCCCAGGGAGGTGGTTGAGTCACCTTCCCTGGGTGTGTTCAAAAAAAGGGTAGATGAGGTACTTAGGGGTATGGTTTAGCTTAGGATGGGAATGGTTGGACTTGATGATCTCAAAGGTCTTTTCCAACCTTGTGATTCTGTGATTCTGTTTCTGCTGCTGTTTTACCTTCCCTGTAGGACACTCATCTACTGTATGAGGAGCAAGCCTAGTAGAGGAGGGGAGAGAAGTGGATGTTGTCTGCCTGGACTTCAAGAAGGCCTTTGACACTGTCTCCCTTAAGATCCTTGTAGTCAAGCTGTTGATGGTATGGGCTGGATGACCAGACAGTGAGGTGGATTGGAAACTGGCTGAATGGCCAGTCCCAGAGGGTGGTGACCAGCAGCACAAAGTCTAGTTGGAAGCCAGTGAGTGACTAATGGGCTACCTCAGGGATCACTCTGGGTCTGATCCTGTTTACCATCTTCATTAATGATCTGGATGACAGGGCAGAGCGTGCCCTCAGCAGGGTTGCAGCTAACAGCAGGCTGTCAGGAGGGGATGATGCACCAGGGGGTCCTGCTGCCATCCAGAGGAACCTCCACAGGCAGAAGAAACGGGCTGACAGGAACCTCATGAAGTTCAACAGGGATAAGCACAACGTCCTGCAGAGGAACAGTCCCAGGCACCAGTACATGCTGGGAAACAGCTTGGCAAGAAGGATGCGGGATCTCCTGATGGACACAAGGTTGGCCATGAGCCAGCATGAGCCTTGCCACAAAGAAGGCTGTTGATGCCCTGGGCTGCATGAGGAATGTTGCCATCAGGTCAAGGGAGAGGATTCTTCCTCTCTCCTCAGCAGTGGTGAGGCGACACCTGGAGTTTTGGGTCCAGCTTTGGCTCCCCAGTACAAGAGAGACACAGACACACTAGAGAGAGTCCACCAAAGGGCCACAAGGATGATGGACTAGAGTGTTTGTCATATGAGGACAGGCTGAGTGAGCTGGGACTGTTCAGCCTGAAGAAGAGAGGGGGATCTCATTGATGTATATAAATACCTGAAGGGAGGTGTTTGAAAAAGGATGGAGCTAGGCTCATTTAGGTGGTGCCCAGTGACAGGACCAGAGGCAGTGGGCACAAAATGAGACACAGGATGTTCTCTCTGAACATCAGGAAATGCTTTTCCACTCTGAGAGTGACTGAGCACTGGCACAGTCTGCCCAGAGATGCTGTGGAGTCTCCATCCCTGGAGATACTCAAAAGCCATCTGGCCATGGTCCTGGGTAACCGGTGATAGGTGGCCCTGCTTGAGCAGCGAGCTTGGACCAGTTGATGTCCAGAGGTTCCTTCTGACCTCAGCCTGGCTGTGATTCTGTGATCCAGAGCAACCAGGAGTGCACAGTGGGGCTGAGAGGTGGGGATGGGAGCGCAGCGGGACTTTCCCAGGAGTGAGCATCCCTTGTGCTTGGCTTCTGGGGGGGCTGCCAGTGACAGGATCTTTCCTCAGGCAGCACCTACCCCCCCACAGGCGCTCAGGGCAGGTTCCCCAATACACCCGCCTCAACACACCGCTGCAGCCGCTGACATCCCCATCCCAAGGGATTGCGTCCTGCTCCGGGAGGAGGCACCTGCACGCTGCCAGCAGCAGCAAGGCAGAGCTGATGTAAACAGCTGCTTCTGCAGCCACAAAAGCTGTAACTTGATTTCCCTACCGGGACAGAGATTTGGAGCACGAAGGCTGCAGAGGCTCGGAGGAGCCTGCTGGGCCGGAGGGGTGTCACCAAACGGGGCGGCAGGTGACTCAGCAGTAATTACGGGCGGCGAATTTATATTTGTCCTTCACATGTCAGGCTCAATACATCAGATTTCCGAGCACTGTCCTCTGCCTCAGAGTGGGTGTTGGGCTCATGGCGGGCTGAGCGAGCTGCTGCTGCTCAGGCGTCTGTGTGCTCTGCCAACAGAGAACCAGGGGGAAAACAAACCACCCTCCCAAAGGTTTCATTTTTGGAAACTTGCTGCAGGGTTCCCCCCGGCGTTACTGTTTAGAGCCCCCCAGGAACTGGGATGTGCTGCCGATGGGAGGAACTCGAGCACTTGGGAATAGCAAGACCAAGCACAAGCCCCTTTCAAAGCAGCCCTGTTCTTACGCTGCCTGCTGGTGTGCAGCACGATGTTTGGTGCGAGCGGTGGCCCTTTCAGGGGTAGGAGACCTTCAGTTAAGTGTTATATCTACTTATCCGAATAGTTTGTGAATGGAGGAGAGAAAGGGAGGAGGCACCTGGCTGTACGGTGCCATGTGTGGGGCTCTCTTACGCTTGGGGTATGTCACACTTCCCCCTGCAAATGCAAGGGCCTTTGTGAAGCTTTCAAAAAGGGTATAAAAATTCACTACAGGTTGAAATTTGTCAGGCAAATGCTCTATTCCTTCCATGGCATTTATTGTCTGTCTTGTACATGTTGCCCTTGGGACTAAAGACACTGGTTTCAGGTCTGTGACAGGATTTATTTATTTTTTTTTCCCCCAATTGGTCTGATTTGTTTTTAAATGAGAAGAAAGTGAGTTCTCTCCTCCCCAGAATGGATTGCGAACTACAGGCTGTTGACAACAGCAATATAGTTAGCAAATATATGACCCTAGCACGGCTCTTTGCAGGCGATTAGCCTGTGCAAGAGGTAGACCACAGTGGTATTTCTCAGCTGAACTCTTTAGAACACCCAAGTCTGATCAGCCAGCCAAGCCGCCACATTTGGGAGCGCTCGCCCTGCCTGCTGAAGCACCTATTGTCAATGTCCCATCTATAACGTGCTGGTTTGTGCTGCTGTAATGATTTCCTTTCCCTCTCGTTCCCTCAGGGCTTAACAGCCTGGGTGGGAGCCCTGACACAAATAGGTTTGCCTCCTGGAAGTATCCATAATGCGGCGGTGGGAAATAAAAAGAGCACCTGTTGCAGGAGCTGCGTCGGAGCCTTGTTATTCCTCTGGCATCTTCTAAAGTTGTCTGACAAGATGTTCCTATTTTAACTGCTCCTCAGCAGTGTCCAGCTCATCCTCCATGACATATCTCCTGCAGAGCAAGGAGCAGCACGGGGCAGGGGGTAGGTGCGTGCGGAGCTGGGGATGTTGTACAGGGGGATGGGGGGGCAAAGGCTGCAGGTGCAGCTTTCACACTGGCGGGGGGTACCCCAGTGTAGCCCTCCCGCATCTCTCTGGCTGGTAGCAGAGTGAATCCTGTCAGTCTTCCCAATGCCTTTCTTGCCTTGCCCTCAGTCACTTATGAATGGTGTCTCCTATATCTGAACAGGGACTTGGTGGGTATCTGAGTGAAGGGACTGAGGGGGAAGAGCGCCGGGCTAAACAGGGGTGTCTCCTCAGTGCTTCTTGGAGGGGACAAGGACGTGCAACCCCAGTGGTTCCCCTCTGGTGATCAGCAAGGGACATACCAAGTCCCCTTTCAAGAGGCAGTAGGACTGTGTTTGGGGTCTGTCTGTGAGCAGGTGGCAGCGTGAAGGGCTGGTTGCCTAAAGAGACATCACAGAATCACAGAATTGTAGGGGTTGGAAGGGACCTCCAGAGATCATTGAGTCCAACCCCTCTGCCAAAGCAGGTTCCTTAGGACAGATCACACAGATCGGCATCCAGATGGGTCTTGAATATCTCCAGAGAAGGAGACTCCACAGCTCCCTGGGCAGCCTGTCCAGGGCTCTGTCACATGGGTCTCCTCAGCTTTGACTACCCCATACCTCAGATGTGGTCACTGTCAGCACTCCTGTGAGCAGAGAGGTCTACACTACTAAAAGGGTACATGGGATGTCCAGGATTGTCAATCCCAGGTGCCTGAACACATGAACCAGTGAGAAGGGTGAGAGGCAAGCACTGCTGAAGTGATCTGTGGTTCGCACGTGTGGGACAGCCAACCTGAACATACACTGTTTGTGCAGCCATAGGGTCACAGGATTAACAGCTCCATGTATTTGGTATATGAAAGTTCGCTTTACTCAAATATTATTTTCTAATCTAGCAAGAAGACACCAGTAAGAGTACAGTAAAGTCTCTCTCAGTGTGTGGCTGGAACTATCCAAAACAAAAATTGCAGTGTGGGAGGCTGATGATAGTTTGTTGCACCGTGTCAGTTTGTGTCCTCCTTGCCCACTTGCCTATTGCCCGCAGAGAGATGCAGACAGAAGGGCTGGGCTGAGGCTGCTAAGGCTGCTGAGGAGAGGGAGGCCCATCCCTGAGCTCCTTCAGAAACCCACATCTCAGGTGGGTGTGTGGTTTGTGGTTCATAGTGTGTTGAGAAGAGAAGGCTGCTGGGGGACCTCATTGCAGCCTTCCAGTACCTGAGGGGAGCAGAGAAACAGGAGGGGAATCAACTTTTTAAAAGGGTAGATAATGGCAGGACAAGGGGGAATGGATTAAAGCTAAAGGAAGGAAGGTTTAGATTGGGTATTAGGGGGAAGTTCTTTACAGAGAGAGTGGTGAGGTGCTGGAACAGGCTGCCCAGAGAGGTGGTGGATGCCCCATCCCTGGGGGTGTTCAAGGCCAGGTTGGATGGGGCCCTGGGCAACCCTGTATAGATCCAGGCCTGGAGGCTGGTGGCCCTGCCTGTGGCAGGAGGGTTGGAGCTCTATGATCCTTGGGGTCCCTTCCAACCTAGACCATTCTATGATTCTATGAGGCTGATGGGGGCCTGGCATGGCGATCCAGTGGGGTGCGTGCTGCTGGGGGTGCTTGGCAGGTCTGCCATTCTCCTGAAGGGAAGTGGGGCATGCCCATCGGGGCTGCCCTCACCACAGCCCTTGTTGGGCTTCTGCAGAGCGGAAGTGGGACATTGCTTCTGGCTGGAGGATCAGTGACAGCAAGTGGCGAGTTTTATCGAAACACTGAAGCTCAAATCCGTCCACGCTTTGTCCCCAAGTTGCTCCATGGAGGCAAATTCTCTAACGTTGTTTTGCGTTCAAAACTGCATTTACACTGAAAGGAAACCTGTTTGTTTTCCCTGGGGATACTAAGCAGGCCCCCCCACAAGAGAAGCATCTGAAACCCTCCCCATAGCGTGCAGGGCGTAATTTGAATTCTGTGTGGGTAGCGAGGTACAAGCTGCGGTGGGACCGAGCAGGCAGAGCACCGGGATGGGCAACTCTGCCAGTCCCACAGGAAGGCACACACAAACCCTGAGAAAACTGTTGCAGGGCCATCAGCAGGAGATTAAAAAAAAAAAACCCCAACAAAACCCAAAAGAAAATCAGCCTGAGTTATCGGCGCCCCTTTCATGGCATCTCTGTACAGCTAACGCGCCGTTTCCTGTACAGTTGGGCTGCAGAGTGCCCTGAACTTCACTCTTATCAGCACCCCGGTGGGAAAGCCCAGGTTATTTACAATAGGCCCCTTTTCAGACTTCCAAGCTTCTTTTCAATTAAAACAAACAGCAAATTAAATATTAAATGGATAAGTAGGGAAAGTGAAATAAATTGATTTTTTCCAGGCACTGAGGTGTGGTAGACAGTGGAAACTTAAGGCAGTTTCACTGGATGATATTACCTTCCCTTGTGGGTATTAGGTACAGGAAACTTGCTGTGAAAGCTGGGTGACTCTGAATACTTTATGTGCAGTGAAGCAGCAATCTTAAAAAAAAACAGAAAACAAACCTAGCACATTCTTCAGGTTGATTTTTATTAAAGGAGAAATAGAGTACAGCCATCACTCTTAAAGCCAACATGAGAATTTTACGTTAGTTTAAGTCATCTCCATGTTGATTTATGGTTTCGTCCTGCGTACTTGGTGTGTGTGTAGTACAAAAAAGGAGCCCAGGAACTGCAGAACACCCCTTTGGACAACTTCAAGCTGTCTCTTGATCCCAGATCTTCAAACATTTCTTCTTTTGAGGCTTGGGGACCCAGATCCTTTTCACTCTGCCTGCTCGCTGACCTTGAGAGTGGGTGTTTGGTGTAATGCGTGTTTAGCGGCCCTGGGATTGCACACCCCCCTACCCCCTCCCCCAGTAAATCCAAAAATTGCTTTACAGGGTGCAGTGGGTGGTTGTGCTGTGACTCCGCTGTGCCTAGCAGCCACCTACTGCTGCTAGTCATACAGAATATATATATAATCCATACATATGTGTATTTGTATTACATATTATTTTCTGTAGTGATCACAAGCTGAAGAAGCAGGTGCACTGGCAGTAAGGAAAGGCATGTTTTCACCTAGGAAAAATAAGGGCAGCAAAACCTCAGCCCAAACCCCATAAGCCTGGGTTGAGAGCTGTATCTCACCTTTCTCTCTTTCTCCTTCCCCTTGCTTCGTAGGGGCCCTCCCAGAAGCAGTGTAGGGCAGTGATCTCAGCAATGTGTATATCCAGAGATCCCAGAAACTTACAGGATTCAGTGTGGAAAACATTCACAGAATCATCACAGCATCACTAGCTTGGAAAAGACCTTTAAGATCATCGAGTCCAACCGTTCCCGTCCTCTACAAACAGTATTTGACTGTGCTTTAGAAAAAGGAAAACACAACCCAGCCAACCCCACGCGCATTTCTTCGAGGTGTCTGGTGGTGATGGATGAGCCCTTCTTCCCCTCATCGAGACACTTCCTTTGCCTCCAGCCCTGCTTCTCAAAGCGGCAACGGGGGGATTTTATTATGTTTTATACTTTCATCTTCGGTGGTGATCTCCCTCTCCCTCTCCCTCTCCCTCTCCCTCTCCCTCTCCCTCTCCCTCTCCCTCTCCCTCTCCCTCTCCCTCTCCCTCTCCCTCTCTCTCTCCCTCTCCCTCTCCCTCTCCCTCTCCCTCTCCCTCTCCCTCTCCCTCTCCCTCTCCCTCTCCCTCTCCCTCTCCCTCTCCCTCTCTCCCTCTCCACGGGTCCGTACAGCGCGCTAATCCCTCAAGTCTCTTACGCAGCGCAATTTTCGCCTTAATTTTTCTATTTCTCAGCGCTAAACGGGTTTGCCAGGGGAACGGGGGGTCATTTCCTGTCCCCGCCAGATCATTAATTCCCCACGAAAACACGGCGATCTCACGCTTCTCAAGCCGAGGGGAACGCGGGGAAGAGCCAGTGTCATGTGCCCAGCCCTGGGCTGCGCTGCGCAGCCAGGCTGCGGGTGTGCGCCGCAGGGACCGCAGGGGTTTAAAACCCTCATTTTCAAAAGGGGGAGGGGAGGGAGGGATTATATAAGGGCAGCAGAAAAATGTTGCTTTAATTCCTTACCAGGAACGACGACGGCTGTTTTTTCAGCTTGAATCTGCCGAGCGGCCTCCTCATTGTCTTTTATTTTTAGAAACCATCACTCGCCTCTTTTATTTCCCAAAGCAAGACTGGCCTAATTTTGCTTTGATACTGATACTTGGCACTTTTTTCACTAAGGGACTTGATTTTTGCTCCCGTTTTTTTCGGTGCTTGGGCATCTCTGCCTGCCTGTAATCTGTCTCAGCCGAGGCTGGAAAAGGAAACAAACACAAAAAGACAAAAAAAAAAACCCAACCCCCTGGCCCCTGCATTTGTGAGTGTTTTCTGCAGAGCATTTCACGACATGGGAAAAATCCGGAATTATTCTCCATAAGCCAGCAGCGGGAGGGGAAAAGAAATGACTCATCTGTTTACTTTTAAGAATCCTTTTTAAGAACTCGAATGCGCCCGATAAATTATTAGCATTTCACAGAACCAGCCTCGGCCGTTAACTCCCGGCATTTCTCTAGTCTTGCGCTTGCTGTGGCATCGCGCTGCCAAATCCAAGGATTTACAAGTCTCAGGGGAGGCTGGGGAGATTTCCCGCTTCCCTGCCTTGGCCATCTTTTACCCTTTGTTCAATGGCGTTTGGGGTGGGATTTTTCGCCTCCTTTTCCCCCGTCCCCCGTCAGTTTGCAGGTCACAGTGTCAGTCCTACCAACATCTTTGTGAGCAAATGACCAGTGCAAGCGGCAGAGCTGGCGGGGCTCTTCCCCTGCTTCCAGGCGCATCCCTGGGCTGGGCCTCCTGGTCCATCCAGTTTTGGAGTGGTGTTGCTCTCCCTGTCATCCCAATGCCAGCTTGCCCAGGGGACACAGGGAAGCACCTCGCTCCCACCGGCCTGGCCGGCAGGGATGGCACATGCCTTGCTGGTAGGGAGCAGGATTCAGCCACGGGCAGGTAAAAAATGTAAATTGGGGGTGCGCTGGTGCTTTCCCATGGTAACGGAGTTGAAACCGGACAAGTTTCCATGGTGATTATTACTACGGCAGGATGCGCCGCTCACTTCGGGAGGGGCACGGGCGGCACCAGGGGGAGCGGCCAGCCCCCAGCCAAAGTCTGCAGGCGGCAGCGTGCGGGGCGGAAATTATTCATCTGCCGGAACAATCGCGTGCGCAGCGCTGTGGGTTTGCTGCAGGTTTAGGGTTGGGTTTTTTTTCCTTTCCAGGGGATGGGGGTGTTAAGCTTTTTAGGAACTTGGCTGCAAATTTCACTGCGATCACAAACGGAAACCATCTCTGCCCCTTTCCAGTTGCCGTTTGGTTAATACAAAGGCTCGTGCTGCCAAAATAAATTCGAAGTAGCTTTGACTTTTAAAATTTTTTTAATTTATTTCTTATTATTCCTCTTGTCTTTTCTGACTGGGGTGCTCAGTTCACTGGACAGTCTCTATCTAGACCTGCAGCAGTGTGAACGCCAGGGTGGGTTTGGTTTGGGTTTGCTCCTCTCCCACCCTGCACACACAGCAGTTTTGGAGGTGCTGTACACAGCGCGGGGCACTCGCCTGCTCACTGTTAGGAAACCCCACTGGGTTGAAAAAAGGACGAGTGTTTTCAGGGAAGCCAGGACCCTTTGCCTGTGGAGGAGCATTTCTTAGCCATGATATTTTTAGCAGTGTTTGGTTTGGGGGCTTTTGTTGAGTTAAAGCAGCACACTGTCGCTCGGCTCTGCCGCGCACTGTCATTATGTGAAGCTTTGTTTAAAAACACGGACCGGACGGACAGAGTCCTTGTTTCAGGCAGAGCCCTGGGAAAGGGGGGGAGGTTGGCTGCAGGCAGCCCTCGAGGCCTTTTAAATTATCTGTGTTTACGGCTAAATATAAGTTCCTCAAAACTCTTCGTACAACACTCACGGATGTATGTATATCCAGCATCTCTGTATATATACTTCGCCGTATTATGGAGCCGTTAGCCCAGAGCGTGGAAATGTTTAATGGCCTTGCTTTGGCGATGCGGCCTTTAAAGTCAGTCGCAAATATTATTTTAAGGAGGAGATTTATGCGGTGCCTAAAATATGTTTCTGGTTTGCAGGCCAAGCTATGTTGGTGCCGATGCTCCTGGCAGCCCGGAGCCGCCACAGTTCCCACTGACAGCGATGTAGAGGTGGCACCGGCAGAGCCCGAGAAGCCCTGCGACATGGAGGAGCTCTACAAGGACACCCCGAACCTGCCCATGGATGTCACCAGCCCGCCCTCGGCGATGGCCAACAACAAGCTGGAGAACGGGGTGGCCCAGCTGATCACGGCAGAGGCCTGGAACATCAACTCGGCCGACCTGATGAAGAAGGCCCTGTCCCCGCTGGTGACCGTCCCTGCACCTTCCATCCTGACACCGCCGGCCGAGTCCCAGAGCGGGGTAGCCCTGAAGGTGGCGGCCACCGTGCTGCAGCCCATCTGCCTGGGGGACAGCCCCGTTGTCCTGCCCATTCACCTGCAGGTTGCTGGCAGTGCCGCCCCGCAGATGCCAGCCACCAACGCTGCCACCCCCTACGTCATGACCACCCAGGGCCCCGTCCCGCTGCCCGTCCTCCTGGAGCAGCACGTCTTCCAGCACCTGAACTCGCCCCTGGTGCTGCCTCCGGGGGCAGCCTGCCCCACCAGCCCACTGCACGCTGGCCTCTTCCCCGGTGCTGCCGCCCCTGTCGGACAGCCCCAGCTCCTTGACCCCAAGCCATCCGGCCAGGCCCAGGAGCCCGTCCTGCCCCCTGTCTTTCAAACACCGGGGTTTGCCGCCGTCCTTCAGGACCTGTTCCCCTCACAGGGTGCCCTGGGCTCTGCCCCCTGCCAGCCTCCCCCCGACTATGCTGCCCTCCCACCCCAGGCCTTCAGCTCACCGCTCTCCCCACTGGTTCCCCCCGCCACGCTGCTGGTGCCCTACCCTGTCATCGTGCCCCTGCCTGTCCCCGTCCCCATTCCCATCCCTGTCCCTATCCCCGTGCCCCACGGCGCCGAGGCCAAGGCGGCTCCCGACCCGCCAAAGCCGCCACTCTTCACCCCCCACTCCTGCAAGGGCACCCAGACCCCCCTGGAGAAGGAGGAGACGAAGCCCTTTGACCTCCTCCACCCGCGGGAGTTTCCCCAGCTGAGCCGCCACACTGTCATCAAGATGGGCGGCGAGAATGAGGCATTGGACCTCTCCATGAAAGGGCCGCCTGTGCCCCGGGCCTGCGAGGCTGCCCCGCCACCACCACCCGAGGACGGGGCCCTGGACCTGTCCCTCGCCTCCTGCCGCAAGCCAGGGGGACCCCACGGGGAAGCAGCCGGCTCTGGCTCCGCTGCCACCACCGAGGCTGGCATTCACCCCACGCCGGACAAAGTCCCCGGCCCGGCCACCCCCTTCGTCCCCTGCAAGCCCCAGGAGGCATCAGGCAAGGCGGAGGGCAGGGGGGCGAGCGGCGGGCCGGCCGAGCTGCTGCGGCCGCCGCAGAAGTGGCTGGTGGAGCCAACAGGCAGGGCGGGCTGCGAGCCCAAGGCCGGCAACAACATCGAGATCGTCAGCACCTCTCAGACAGCCAAAGTCATCGTCTCCGTCAAGGATGCCGTGCCCACCATCTTCTGCGGCAAGATCAAGGGCCTGTCGGGGGTCTCCACCAAAAACTTTTCCTTCAAAAGGGACCTGCCCCAGGACTCGGTGCTGCAGTGCTACGATGTGAAGAGCCCACCTGAGTCCCGGGACAGCGCCGAGGCCCTCAGGAAACCCGTCAAAAACAGGAGCGTAAAGCTAAAGAAAATGAACTCGCCGGAAATACATATTCTTCCAATCAAGAAGCAACGGCTCGCTGCCTTTTTTCCAAGAAAGTAAATTATGGGTTTTTAGAATTTTAAGATTATTATGAGAAGAAGAAGAGGAAGAAGAAAAAAAAATAATAATAAAAAAAAAGATGCACTTGGTTTTAAACTCATTTAAAACTTTAAACTATCTTTGTAAGTTATTTTTTGGGGGAAGGGGGAGAGGATCGGATGTAGAGTCCCTATAAGCTGGGTTGGTTGGTTTTTCTTTTGGTTTTTGGTTTTGGTTTTCTTTTTTTTTTTTCCTTTGGGTTTTTGTTATTGAATTTTGACTTTTCATGGGAAACTGAATAAAAAGCAACCTATTTTTCAAGCAGATTGCACATTTTGCAGCTTTAATGGAGTAATGGATGAGCCAGAGGGGTAAGAGCTATTTTCACTGCCATAAAGTGCTTTGATGATGTAATTCTTCATAACGGTCGGAATGGAAATTTCAAAATAAATGTTTGTACGTGCTAATTGGTGGCGGCATTTTTTTTGTCATTTCTGAATTGATTCCAGTGTGTGGAGAAGGCCTGGCACAAAGTCTGCAGAGTGCCACACCTGACTTGCGATGAGCCTAAAGTGTTAGGAAAGAAACAACACAACAGGCCACGGAAAGTTAAGATTGCCTCACAGTGCTGGCACAGAGCAGGTCGCAACAGCCGCCAACGAGGCACCCAAATGAGCGAGAGCGAGCGGTAGGGCCCAGTGTGCACCTCACACCAGCTTCACCGCAACAGACCCGTAGGAAACCATCTTAAAATATTAAGTAATAGCAGCAGTCATTTAAAAGCTCGGAAGTCAGCAGAATTTGTTTGCCAGGAAGGGTTGGGATGGGAAGGGAAAAAAAATTGCACAACTTTTCCCAGCCTGATTACGGATCTATGGAGAAGTTGTTTGTTGTTGGTCTCCTCAGCCTCTGCGATGGCTGAAATCGTTGAACATGAAAGAGCAGGACCACGTAACCAGATCACTCCGTGGAGGGGTGTGAATGTACAGCTACAGGTTCTGCTCCGTCACCTATGGAGGTGGGCTGGAGGTGTGTTAGTCTGCGCTGGCTTTTGAGTTCACACAACCTGCTTGTAAAGACCCATCCCGACAGAAGGACAAACGTGGGAACAAGAGAATTGCTTTCCCTGGGCACTGCCTTTTTGGGGCCTTACCCCTTAAGCAGGAAAACTATTTTTTATTATTTCAAATGGCCTGTTTCCAGAGGCTTAAATTAAAAAACTCACTGTAAACCCAGCAGCTGGATGCCGTCGCACGCTAACGGTGCCTCCCTTCACCTAGGTGCGGCCAAGCTGCTTCCAAGGCTCCTCTTGGGTGGTTTTGGGAAAGCTTTTGCCATCAACCACGTGACAGGAAGTTGCCCAAAGGAGTGGCTTCAGAAATCCAACCCTGTCCTCAGGCACCGGTGTGGTGCTGAAATCTGTTGGAACATTCGATGCTGACCAACAGCAGTTCCCTACTGAGGAAATCCATCCACACTGGGGAAGGCAGGCTGCTGCTCTTCTCCTGGGCTGAAAGGATCGCTGTCCTCTCGCTTACCACGAAAATCAGGGCTTTCACATAAGTGTAGCATCAGCTTCTATCAAACTCTTGCTTTTCAAGTGTTTCTAAAGTCTTTTATTTTTCTCAAAGCTGGCAGAACCGGCACTGTTCGGAAAAGCGTGAGGTGTTGCTGGGTTCATTAATGCTTGGTCATCTGACTGGTTTTTGATTTTTTTTTTTTTTTTAATTTGAAAATACTCTGCTACTTTGTTTTGCTCCTTCCAAGAGACTCTGCTGATGAAATGCCTCAGCTTCCAGTTATTGCAGTGCTGAGGCTCAGGCTTTTGCCATCCCTTGGGAGGGTTGTCCCAGTTGTCCCCGCCCCACTCTCTTTCAGCTGGGCCTGCTCCAGAGTGGCAGAAATCTTCTCAAATGTATTTTTCCCCGGGGCTACGCCAGATGATGTAAAAAGGATGAGGTCACAGCCGTAGCTGCTGCTGGTTTTATTTCGCAGTTGACCAAAGATGCTTCTGGGATTTTATCTTTTTTTTTAAAAAAACCCTCTTTTTTTTTTTAAAGCACTTGCTGCTCCTCACACCAGTGGTTACATCTGCTGCACTGACTTCTCTGATCCCTGCCATCCTCATGCGAGCATCATCCCCTACTGCATCCTCAGCAGGCAGAGGGAGGGGGTCCAGCCAATGCACACCCCTCCTGCCGACCTTGGGACACCTGTGCCGGGCAGAGCAGCGCCCATCGGCTGCGCTGGCTGCAACTGCCACGGTTTTCTCTCCTCTCCTTCGCAGGCCTTATCCTGGGAGCAATAGTTGCTCCCCATAAACTTCCAAGCACAGGCTGCCTCCTGGCCTGCTCTGCACATGGTGCTTGGGCATACCTAGGTGTAGACCCTGAGCCCCAGAAACCCTGACAACAAATGAAGCCACATCAGCTTCACAGTGTTACAAACCCACCCAAGCACAGTTGCAACACCTGATGCCTGCAGGTGGTTTAAAACTGAAGTGTTCTTATGTTGGCAGACCAGACCAGCAGCCATGCTGGCAGCCCCCAGGCAATCAGGAACTCTAATCCCTCCCACCCCCACTACCACTGAAACGGGGCTGAGGAAAACCAGAGCAGGCTCCATCTGTCCCAGTGTCCCTCTCTGTCCTCCCAGGGCCAGACACCACCCCCACCTTCTCCAGAAGGGCTGAGGTCCCCAGTGCTGTCGGTTGCCGCAAGGAGATGCAGGCTGGAGCCACCCCGCTAGAAATAGGTGGACAGAGACGACAGGACTCACCCGCCCCAGCACCTGGCTTTTCCACTTCTGAAACTGCAATGGTGGGGGCGGGAGATATTTTGAGCAGAATCTTTCCAGGAAGGCTTATGGCAGCTCCTGCTCATTCCTCTGCTACCCTGTCACACCACCCCGGCCTTCAAGGCCGCAGGCAGGAAGAGAAGCCACGTGCTGGCACCTCTCCTGATGTTTAAGGCTGTTGGGCAAATGGTGCTAAGCAGGAGTCATTTGCCTCCCACCCTCCCTCGTGTGGGAAGCGCAAGTCCTGTATCCCATCGTCACGGGGGAGAAGCGGCCACAGAACAAGGTATTTAATTACGCCAAGATTGAGCACTTCCACCTCCTCCTCCCCGCTAGCAGCAATTACAGATTTTGTATATTGGGCCATTAATTTCCTACAGGGCTACATTTTAACTGCTTCTGAAACTTCTGCGTGAGGAGAAGGACGCGGAGCTGCGCTGGTGATATACGGAGCTTCCATTTCTGGTGGCTGTTAATGGAGACATTAATACCTCTGGCGAAGTTGAAGGGAAAGTCATTAAGCCATAATGGTGGGAGGAAGATGCTTTACAATGACGGCTACATGCAAGGCAGAGAGAGAGGAGCAGTGCAGATCCTCAAGGGCAACAACCCCTGGGCCTCCAAAGCTGCCTTTGACTTGGACTTCGGGTGTGGGCTTTTATTAGGGAGTGGGGGAGAGGGAAGAGGGATTTTGGAGCGTGGGTTACATTACCCTCTGCTTTCTTCCCCCTCGGCTGGGGGGATGGAAGCCAGACACCCAAGCTGAGGAGGAGAGCTGCGCTGCATGTTGCGGATGAAGGCTGGGTGCACGGCAGCTTTAAGTCTCGGAGAGCTGGGACACACCAGCCTGGAGCTTTACTCCGCAGGGCAGCTGGTCCCCTTCCCCTGCGCTTCCCAAGGCACAGGGCCCTGGCTCCAGGGAGCAGAGCTAAGGCTTCGGCACACGTGGTTAACTGTAGGCAGCAGCAAAGCATCCAAAAGAACGAGCAGCTTCTCAGCCAGAGAACTTACCTGCGCCAAGCGTGTTTTTTAGGCTGAGAGAACAGAGGGGCAGTCAGTCTGCTGGTGAGATGCAGACAATTACGAGTGCAAGAACAAGGTGGAGGAGGGGGGAGATGAAAGCTGGCAGCGGAAGCTGAGATAAGAGCCAGCTCCAGGCCTGCGAGCATCACACCTTTATTAAAGTTAGCGAGCAGCCAGCCAGAGAACGCAAGGGAGAAGCAGAGCTGTGGCCCCTTGGCCAGGAGCAGGTGACAGATGGAGAAAAGGAAAAGGAAGGTGTTAGCTTCAAAGACAAGGCTCCGGGGCTGCTCAGCTTAGCAAGAGCAGGAGGAAAGGTGAGTGCCGAGCGCTGGGAGGGTGAGGCTTTCTTGGGCTGGAGGCAGCCGGGAAGCAAGAGCAAGGGGAGGCTGTACACCAGAGCACGCAAGGCAGCGTGGCTTTCCTGCTCCTGCCAGGACACAGCAGGTGACAGAAGAGAGCAGCAGCAAGCCCAGCCCAGTGGGACAGGGAGGGGAAGGAGAACAGCAAAGGCATCTGTTTATTCTGTGTGTCGCAGGTGTGAAGTCACACACACAGCCTGGTCTCTCCGGCCACCGCCGTGCAACTGATACCTCAGTACAACTCCCCATCAGTGCCGACTTCCCTCCTCTTTTTTCATCAGGCCCCCCTCCCCCCCCACCCGGAGCAGCAGCGGGATGATGCCACTGCCTCAGGTGGCCCTGCAGAGGTTGGGCCCGCAGGGGAAACCAGCGGGCACACAAGTGGCCTCAGAGGGCGAAAGGGAGGGATGCAGAGAAGTCTGTGCCCCCTTCACTTGCACAGAGGCACCTCGGGGCAGCAATCCGGCAACAATAAGCCAACTCCCTGACAGTCCTAAAGAAGAATCGTAAGAAATAAAAATAGCACAGCCCAACATTGCATAATATCTGGTGCCAGATGGCTCAGCTTCTTTTCGTGCTCAAGTTTATAAAAACACGCTGAAGGGCTCAAAGTCCTTGTCTTCCTCCGGCTGGGGTCAGTTCCTGCCTTCCCGAACGCAGCCAGCCTGCCACCCTGACATTAGTGACGTTAATTTGGGCAATTTGCGGTTTTCACTCACCTTCCACTTCCCCCCCACCCAGTGCTTCTTCCCCCTCCTCTCATTTAGAGTCGCGTTTCTCTTAGGCTATATGACACACTCTTCATGCTGAGGTTTGCCATCCAGAGTACTCTGGGACAGCCCCACACACAGAGGAAAATCCCCTAATTTTGGGGCAGTCCTACACACACACAGGAGAATCCCCTAATTTTTGTGCAGAAAACTTCTTTCCCACAGTTGTTACAATCCCAGTATTGCAGCCCTGCTGGGAAAATCCAGTCTGCTGTTGAACCATCTGAAATGTTTCTGCATGTTTGGGGAGAAAAATTACTAATGGCTAAAATATTCAGCACCGCTTTGTGCCCATGTACCCCACACTCTCCTAGAATAACAGCATAACCTCCCGCTACTGAAATGATTAAGATACTTTCAAACTGAGGAGGGAAATTAAAAGAGCAAGTGGCAGGGCACAATCTTACCAAATTATCTATAAGGGAGCACTGTTTTCAGGTAAAACATTATGTTTCAGAGTGTTTCCAGTGAAGCACAGGTAGCAGACATGTCCCACCCCTGCGCCAGCCCGTGCCCAGTTCCCCTAACCCCCCAGCTACTGGGATTAGGAATGTTCCTCAGCTCACAGCTGTCTCGAAACGGTCACATTTTCTGCATTGTTACAGTATCATCCTTCCCACCACATCCTCCTCTAACAGAGTTCCCATCTTTCTTTACTTAGGGACATAGGCAGCATTTTGTCCTGGCCTGGCATCTCGCAGACCCAACAGTACGTCACTGCCACACAAAACAAGGAGGCTCTTCACCCCTCCCCCAAACTCCCATCAGTAAGCAGGGGAAAGCTCTTTGTTTTGAGGTTCTGATAGAGAAGTAATTCATGTTTATGAAGAAAAAAAACCTACCCTACCGGCATTCACAGTTATAAAGGTGTCAAGAGGATTTTTCATTCTTCTTCCATGCTGATGTTTCAGAATGAGCACCTTCAAAGCTTGGTCCAGAGAGCCCTGACCAGCATAAGACAGCACATGCCTGCCCTTCAGACACCCTCCACAGCTCAGCCATGATGGCACAAACCCATCATGCTCAATCTTAAGGCCTGCTGACACCTATGCCACACTCTCCTTGCACCACCCATATTCATGTATGGGGGGGGCGCAGAGGAGGAGTAAAAAAGGCCAACAGAAATTACACAGAATTACAGAATCATAGGGGCTGGAAGGGACCTCCAGAGATCATTGGGTCCAACCCCCCGTGCCAAAGCAGGCTCCCTAGGACAGGTCGCACAGGTCGGCATCCAGACAGGTTTTGAATATCTAGAGCTGGTGGCCCACCTCTCACCACTTTAAACAGGAGACAGGCAACAGCACCTCTAACTGCACAACAGTGCGGATCTAGGAGAGCAGGAATAGCCTCTATGGATAGACTTTTTCGGGACTAGACATTCTGGACATCTGGACTTTTGAGTGAGACCCCTTATGTGACAGACCATGGGATGTGGCCAGCATTTCTTGGTTCATTCAACGTGCACCCGAACATTTCCTTCTGAACACGAACTAGGTCTCTCAGTGACAGACTTTGGGGGATTGTTCCATCTTGCTTGCAACAAACAGTGCCTGAGGTGGGGCAGTAGCTCACAAGCTGAAGTTAAGCCAGATGGGTACCGAGGCTCCCACAACAGATTCTGGAAACATAGTGAATAAAGCCAACGGAGTCCAGAAAGCCATTCACCGCTTTGGGAACCAGATGCTGGTATCTGGCCGGTTCGCTCATGCACTGAACTGGGTCACCTAGACTTCCATGGACTACATACACAGTGAGAGAGACTTTGGACAACCATGGCATCAAGACCCGTAGTCATATGAAATTAAGCCCAATCCCGTATTCCCAGGTTTTGGCTCCTGAACTGCTCTGGCTTTAAAAGAAAATCACATCAAGAGGGAATTAGCAGCAGCAGCTCATTCAATTAGGAATAAAAAAATTTAAGAACAGAGAGAGGTTGACCGAAGTATTGGGTAGGGAATCACAAGGATTCAGCCCATGTTTTCACGTGAAATCACCTCAAGGTAAAATACTTCACACCCCTGACAGGGTTCAAACCGTTCATCTCTAATTTCTGTCTTTAAAATCCCAGCTCAACACAAACAGTCAAAGACACTCGTCATGACTCGACAACGGCGCGTCCAAATCTGAGACAGTTTGAGTTAGTATATCCACCTGGTTTTCTCCTTTCCAATTTTCCATTACTTCATTCTTCATGTATTTTCCTTCCCGTGTTTATTGCACACAAACCCTATCACTCATCCCAGGCTTCCATTCCTGTTTTCTTTCAAAACATTTAAACTTTCCCCAACCTGTTCATTTCCTGCAGCCAAACACCACCCAGGCAACGACAGTTCACAATTAATACACCACGGTGAGTGCAAAGATGTATGAAAGGGACGTGGTCCCTTTGGCTGAGCTGGTCACTTGGAAATAACAAACAGCTGACAGCATTCCTTAAAAAACCCCCCATCAAACTAAAACAAAACAAACACACAAAAAAGCCCATAGAAAACCCCAACAAAAATCCCCCAAAATTACAGCCAACCAGCAAAACCCCCAACGCTCCACCACTGTCTGTTGAACATAATAGGCAATATGTCCCAAGTACAGTATGATGACCTATCTGCACCTCACCCCTAAAGCACAAGCATAAGCCAAGGGCAGGCTAACACTGAGCATTTATTTATTAATTCCTCTCTCCCCACTGTTCTGCTCATGTGAGCACCGGGGCTTAAAAAAAGAGAGACTAACACAAGAAAAGCACTTTGCACGACACACCTTGAGCGGCATTGCACCGATGAGAGGCATCTGTTCACACCTGAGTACCACCAACATGCCCAGGGAAGGAGAGAGATGAGCAGCAAGGGTTGGTACATGCACCAGAGATGAGGCAAGAAAGCTGCAGAGCGCTTTTCTTCTTGTCCAAAACAGGCAAGAGTAAGAAGGGCATGCAAAGATCCCTCCCTCAAAACAGGGGGTCTCCGGTAAGAGGAAGACCTGTTTGGCAGCACTGGTTTGAAGAGATGGAAGTTGAGGGAAGAGGAGTCCAGACCTGTTTGAAAAGGCCACTCTTGGGGATCAGGTCAGCAGGAGCACAGTTGCTTGGGGGAATGGAGTGTCTCTGCAACTGCTGGAAAAAAATTAAATATGGGAAAGGGAGAAGCCCAGTAGCATTATGGCCTTGTGCACCTGAACACCAGACCTTCTGAGGTGCACCACCACCCACGAGGATTTTTCCCAGGGCGCTGCCAATTGCCTCTGCTTCCACCTGGGAGGGTACCCCAGCCTTTTGCCTTTCCAGTTCTCGACCTCAGCGCTGAGGCTGCCAACGCAGGGTAATGGCGATTACCACGGTGGTTTTGTGGCCTGTTCATTTCCCTCCAGCTGTCGTAACTAGAAGGGAGCCATTGGCAGGGAGGGTTCCTGCCAGCGTCAGGCCGCACATCTGTTCGCATTTATCTGTCCGCGCAACACGGGGTCCCATCTCCCTTTCCCCTGGTGCTGGCATCTGTTGGCTTGTACGGCTTGTCCTGGAAGGGTGCTTGTTTCGGGGGCCAAGAATGAATCTTGGCTGCTAAAAAATGTCTTTGTGCATTTTAAGAAAAGGAAGTGGAGGTGCGCAGCCTTCACCATCAGCCCCGAACAGTTCCCCTCCTGCAGACAATGAAAGCTGAAATAAAACTAGCAGTGGGGCATAAAGCTACGAGGGGAGGCAGCTCCTGCAGGACTAGGAGATCCTGGAGCTGGAGGAAGCGAATTCTGACTCAAATGGGACAAATTACACTTAATCGAAATGATCTGCTAGGACAGGGGTGGATGACTCATGTGAAAGCCTGCTGGACTGCTGCAATGGCGTATTTTAAGTACGTGTAGGACTCCCACCGTCTGCACAGCCACAGTAATGAGAATTTATTTAGGACAAACCATCAGAGGAGAAATGAGCAAAATAATTTGCTATTTAAAAAAATAATCCGGGGATTTTTCTGGAAAGAAAAATTGTTTTGAAAGATATGAAATAATGTTTTGTAGCTGCAGACTTGTACCCCAGCGAGCTCACAACAGACTGCTCAGATTTTAAGAAGAGGAAGTCTCAAACGGGCTCTGTGTGACCTTTGAAACAAGAGGAGCACTGGCAGTTGGGGAGCACGATCCCAGGATTATAGGCTAGTCAGTAAGATTTACAGAGGGAAAGATTATAATCCAGGCTTGAGAAAAGCATTTCACTACTGAAATGGATGTGAAATCAGCTTCTGCCTCCCTGCATCACTCTTCAGTAGTTCCAAACGATCACTTTTTACTCCCTTCAGTAGTTTTACATGCAACAAAAAAAGAAAGGAAGAATATATGACCTTTGAAATGGATCTCGAGGGGGTTCTCCCTTCCCCCCACCCCCCCCCCCCCCCGGCTCCTGGTGCCTTTAAGACAAGCCAGCCTAACTCTGCAGAGCTTCAACTCGGCACATTGAGCAGCAGAGCAGTGAAGATACAAGACAAACCTAGAAAGACAAAAAGCTGGGGATACAGAACCTGCTATATTTAATTTGAAAACCCTCACATCTGTGCTGAGCAGTACTTTGGGTTCTCCCCGTAGCACTGCTTTCTTGACTGTTTTCTATACACTCATTACTTCCAGTTACTCTTTTAAGTCTATTATAGAAAAAGCTTTCAAAATTTGTATGTTTTCAGAGTAATTGGCACAGAGAACCATGCACAGAATTTCCTGAGTGCCCTAGACAAAAACACTGAGCAGACTTAACATCATCTTTGATAATGCAGAACAGAAAAAAAACAAACCAGAAAAGAAGTCAGCTCAAACCAGAAACAGAAGAAACAGAATAAATAAAGAGTGTAGTACAAACTACCTTAAAATAGTGCCTGCCAGCCTCTGATCCAAGTAGGCTGGACACAGGCTGCTCTAACTACTTGGTTCTGGGTGTCAGGCCATTTCATTAAAAAATTATTTACATCACAGATTCAGATACACATACATATGAATAGCCTTTGATGAGTTACTCATCTTCAAAGGAAACTGTGATCTTAAGTTGGCCCACTGGAATAATGCATGACTAGGGAAAGGTGACTGGAGCCCTCTGAGTTAAGCAGGAAGATAAACTAATAATTCAACAGCGTACTCATGTTCCAATTCTCTGAATTTCACCTCCAATTAAAGACAAGCACAAAAACCCACAGAGTTTCATCTGACCAGGTTCAAGCTACAAGATGTCAGTCATCCTTACCCAGGGTTTCATTTTTTTTCCCTTCCAGAACGCTCGAGATAGTAAAACGCAGGATTTCCGTATCACGTTCAGGGCATAGATAATCACATCCACAGACTCTCATAAAACTGTCACTGGAGTTACAAAGAAGGTTAACATTGCTTTTGAGCAAATTATATCCCTGAGTGACTGGGAAGGAAGAAGAGTATCTAGAAATACCTTAAATATTCAGATGAACATCTTTGCCCCTGTGCCTTTATTAACAGCCACAGCAAAGGGAAGATGCTCCATCCTTGGAGCATACATTCATAAGATGATGCTGCCGCCTTTCACTGTCATTCCTGAAGAAGCCCTACACGTATACAGCCGCAATAAACCTGTTGGAAGTGCAGTTGTGTCACCCGCAACGTGCAATCACCCTGCCGTACAGCACTCTTCAGTTTCGACATTGCATGGGTCTTCTGCGACAAGAACTGGGAGAGCTGCTAGTCCTCCCAGGCAGCAGTTACTTTGATGTGAAATAGAGGAGGTTTTATGGTGCACTGAAGAGTTACGGCACTGCCTTGCAGACGACTGAAAGACACAGAACCAGACAAGCAGATGAATCCCTGTTGATAGAAGAGCAGCTCAGCGCAACAAAGAGAATACATCATGTTGTCTTCTGTATCGAACGTGCACCTAAAAGATATTCAGTGTCTTGTGAGAGGTATCAGGTATGAAAACGCCTCTGGACTATTGTCACTACCAACTTCCAGGCTCCACCATTGGCCTGCGAAGGATTTGAGGTTACCATTAACCCAGTGTTAATTACAGGCTGAGCACTGCCAACTGCTGCTGGAGCAACAGGCTCCTCTATCTCGGAAATAAGAAAACACGAAGTGTATGGAGTTCAAACCTATCGCCATTACCTGCCCTGATTTAAAATACTTCAGGTCTTCACGTGAACACAGGGCAAGCAGTTCAGGGCACTTTCCTTCCCCCAGAGATTGTATGATGATTCTGTGAGCTGCAAGTGACAAAATGCAACGACTAAGTAGTTGAGTATGTCCCTAAATTGTTATTGTGAAAGCCCAGAACAAGCCAAGTTCAAACATTAATTGCTTCAGATAGACAATGCTGGAATGATTTCTACCCTTTTGATTACAGCTTCCCTATATCAGATGTTTACATGAACTGTCAAGAACTGCCAAATGCCAGATAAGAGAGCTACCCTCGCCTAGGCAAACACCGCCCACACTCACACACAACGCCAAACAACACGGACAGGCACAACAATGAACAAGCTATTTTATTTTTGTTGATAGATAAGAGCATCCACTGAAAATAAAGAATAAAAATTATATTCTGCTACAACACTTTGAACGCTTGAATCTCACGCTATAGCACACGGTGAAATTCGGGGACGCGACGTCACAGTAACCCCCGTACACACGGCTGCGCAGAAAGCCTTGAACAAGCACTCACACCCATACCAGGGCCATGCACAGACATGGCACTCTGCAAAGGTCAAGCAGAAAACCAACACATCTTTGTAGGGGTTTTTTTGATGCCAACGTAAAAAAAATGAACACTGTTTTCAGTCAGTTACTTCTATTTCAGTCACATGAGATCTTTATAAGACAAAGAACTCTGAAATCCAGTATAAAAAAGCATGGAAGAAGTAAGTTATAAACAGCATACTGAACATGTAGTGCATGGTGCTTTCCTCGATATATGACTAACTTCCGTATGGTTATGCCAACAAACAGGTCAGTATTTTTCTAACACAAAAAGAAAATACTCTGTTTCTCCAATCAAAGCTCCGACCTTTTATCACTATAAAGAGCATGCTCGTGTTATGCATTTAAACATACATGCACCAGAAAAGATATGCAAAACAAATCAATACAGATAACCTTTAGTGTCAAATGCCTAATGATGTAATAATAAAAACAATTCTCAAAGTCCAAATGACTTGCTGAATTAAAATGGCAATGCAGTCACTTAAACTAACAAAACACTTGGACATTTGCGAGCCACAAAGTTTATTATTTTGCAGCAGTATCTCTGCTGAAACCTGAGGAGTGTCAGACTATTGGTAAAGCAAGGCATTTTCAGAAAAAGAGTTTGTAAAAAATACATTTATACTATATGCTTTCATATCCAAAGGCAGTAAGAAATATAATAAAACCTACCATTTTAGGACTACGCCTTCCCTAGAAACAGTTTTTATCACTTGCACTATTACATACAGTACATTCAGTTTCCTAACACAGAAAGTATATTTATCTTTATTTTTGTCCCTGATGTATATTACAATGGGCAGTGACAACAAACTGCTTTATTATCACCACTCCTTTTTTGCAGCTTATACAAACAGCACCAATTTTACCCAAAAAAAAAGGCTTATCGGTTACACAGTAACTTCCTTATAGGAAATACAAGCCCAAAACATTGGAACCAAATGTGTCTTTCCAGAAACATACCAGAACATATATGGCTCAGAGTTAAGGGATGAATAACCAAGAGCATTGCATAGTACAGGGATCTCTCCTGCATGAATAAAGTCATCCTTTGATTGTTTGTCACCTTCTGACTCCAAGAATGGACAAAAATTTAAACAGGTGCTAATGAACAGGAAAGTAGTACACAACTACATTTACTGGTAAAAAAACCCAACCAAAATGAGAAGAAATTGTACAGTTCTCTCTGGCACAGTGCAAAGTACACATTATAAAAACTGAATACATATGTACAGTGTGTATGTATATATTTTATATATATATATAGCATGTTTTTCCCTGACACATACACATGTATATAGAACAAGCATGAACACTTGTATCCATGCCTGAATTTGGCAAAACATGGAATGTTCAAAACGCACACGCGTAGTTCCAGTTAAGTCAGTCTGTCCCAGAAAGGGCTGTTTACACAGCCAGTGTGCTCCTCCACGAAACAGAAATCTTTGTTGCCTGTGTAAACTGACAATACAACTACAGCTGTCCTCATAACTTACTAAAGGACTGATAATCAATCATACTTTATAAAAGCTTATATTTGTATTAAGCCCTCTCCTCCAGAGCCCTTCCCTGCCCACACCCCCCTCCCCCACGACCAATTCATATGGCTATTCCCTTCATGGGAATCTAGGAAGAACAATCCAGAATAACATACTAGAGCATTACTCTGCCGGAAGACCAGACACTTTTCTTGCAATATAAAAGACTACAGCCACCCCTGAAAAAAAACATAGTAACACCTGATGTTGGTTTGTTTTATCATTTTCCTTTGGGATTCAGCTGTTTTGGTTCGGAACACGAATGGGCTGGCTGAAGCTTGTAACAGAGAATTCATTTTGCAGGATTTGGAGAGGACTCTTACCTGACCTGCACACCCCCAGTACGACCAACTGTCCTTCCTCACCAAGTTTCAGAAATAGTTTTCAAACTACTGGAATGTAATACAGATTTCCTCCCCCCACCCCTTAATCCCAAATGCTTTTTTTTTACATTTTGAGAGCACTTTCAAAAAAAAAAAAAAAAGGTGTTTTTTATCAGTAAATAGTTTAAAATAAAGGCGATGGCTGTGAACCTGAGAGCTCAGTGTGATACGGACACACATACTGTGGTATCCCCCTTGGCTAGTACTTCCCTTGTTTCAGTCTTTCAATGTGGTAGCACAACTTCAGGGCAGGCCCCAGCTTCAGTCCCATGTATTTCATTATCATATCACTCCTCAGTAACAGTAGTGCCTTCCCATCAATTTCCTGCAGAAGGAAGAGAATAAACACAACAACATACAACTATTTTAACAAGCTGCATGATAAAACCGGGAAGTACCTCGTATTTGTTTATACTGTAGTAAAAATATATCTGCTAATATACAGCAGCTTAATACAATTTGGTATTTACAGATGAACACTGAAACGGAATTCATTTTAGTATTTGTTAAATGTGTGATTAAGGTATTTGAGATGCTAAAGAAGCTTATAAAGAAAAGTAAAAGAAACTGACCAAACGGCCCTCATAAGTAGGTACCAGCTGGGGGAACTATGAATGGGTCAAGTGGAAAAAACAAACAAAAAAAAAAAAAGAAAGGGAAAGCACTGCAAAGGAAGGTCTGTGCAGTTAGAGATTAAATGATCCAAGCACTGAGGCCTTGCACTGAACCTTGAACAGAGCCGTGGGAGGACTCTGGCAGGCGCAGGCAAACAGTCTCATGGAGGAAGGGGTTACAGACCGTCTAAATCTGTGAAATAAGACAGACCTACGTCCAGATCCTATCCAGGTTAAACCAGATAAGATTGTTTAGGATCAAGACCAAGGACGACTTAGTCAGATTTCAACTGCCTGGTTGAGAAGCTGCTGAAATGTGACAATCCGAAGCTCTTAGTAAGATTACATACTGTAGTCCTGTAGACAGGCAATTAGTTCCTTGAAATACCATACAGAAAACCACTCTTTTTTTTCTCTTTTTTTTTAAAAAAAAAACAACCCATAAACCTGACAAAACAAGTGACTTTTAGTCTTGTTCCACTACTAAGAACACAATGTAAGGCAGGAAGCACCATTAAAGGTTATTCTGAGTTTTCCTTCCAATCCAGCTTACTCTGCGATTTAACTGGCAGCAGGAGCTGGTGCGATGGAAGGGAGAAGTACAGGAGAAAGCCACCCTCGGTTTGGAGGGCCACACGTGCAACGGAAGAAGGCGGCAGGTCTTTGCTCAGCAACCTGCCATAGACAAGGACAGCGAGAAGGAAGAGGGGGGACCAAAAACAGCACAGAGAAGCTGACAGTTTATCTCTCTAAATACAGCATCTGGTTAGATCTTACAAGACCCTACACATTGTTTTTCAAAACAGATTAATTAAACATTTCAACTCATTCTCTGAATTTTAGTATTATTGACCAAACTCCTAACAGCCTATCAATTTTTGGGATAATCAGTCTCCAAAGCAGACTGTCTTTCAGGGGTGTCGCCTATGTATGGCCAAATGCCCCATGCTGTACGTGAGAACGCCACCTTCTCTAGAGGTACCAGGGATGACAGAGGCACCAAGGATGTTGGCCATCAGAACTTGAATACTTCCAGTATTGGTGTTATTCCATACAAACTGAAAAGCAGTGGGCTTTTACGTCAGCTTAACAAGACTGGAACACAGAGAAAATACAAGGTAGGAGGAGATTCAGGTGGAAAAATAATTTTAGCCTCCCTCTAACATACAAGTAGAGTCTAATCTACTAATTGTAAATAGAGGGATAAACAGGAAAGCTGTATTTTAAGAGATGAATGTGACACACAGTCTATCTAGTAGAACAGAACGGATACGCATCATACATGTCTCCTGAAGAGTTCTGCATGTGGAGCGAGTGCCTGTGGATCAGCTTCTTTCACAAAGCGCATTACTTCCTCTATTGACCAGGTGGAAGGATCCTTATTCGATATTCTTGAAGGTTCCCTTTTTAGTGAATTCAGATCTGGTCCAGTTGTGGAACTTGCAGCTTTTAGGATAAAAATATTGTGAAAGGAGTAAGTATCACTAGGCTATACAGGGATAACACATTTAATTTTATGTAAGACATTTCTAATATTAATGTGCAGCTTTTATTATGCATTCTTTGCAATACATTAGAATGAAAGATGTTTTCATTTCCCCCAAATAATACTGAACTGTTCCATTTGTCTTCAAATGCCATGCATAACTGCAAACGTTTACAGCAGCATAAACATAAGCGCTATTCTATACCTACAGGGATTAGTTTGAGTTGTACTCAGTTCCTGGGTTGCAAGATGCCGTTAACTGGGACAGTGACAAAGGCAAGTCAAGTTCTGTGGTTCTCTCCGTATTTCAACAACATGGTAATCATAGAATCACAGACTGGTTTGGGTTGGAAGGGATCTCAAAGACCATCTAGTTCAAACCCAACCTGCCAAGGGGAGGGTCACCTCTCACTAGGCCAGGCTGCTCAAGGCCCCATCCCACCTGGCCTTGAGCACTGCCAAGGAGGGGGCAGCCACAACTTCTCTGGGCAGCCTGTGCCACCGCCTCACCGCCCTCGTAGTGAAGAATTTTTTCCTAATATCCAATCTAAATCTACCACCTTCCAATTTAAAATCATTCCCCCTTGTCCTATCATTACATGCCCTTCTAAAAAGTTCCTCCCCAGCTTTCCTGTAGGCCCCTTCAGGTATTGGAAGACCGCTGTAAGGTCTCCCCAGAGTCTTCTCTTCTCCAGGCTGAACAACCCCAACTGTCTTGGCCTGTCTTCATAGGAGAGGTGCTCTAATAGCTGGCAAGGTGTTCAGGAAGTGAGCTGCACATAGTTAGCCCCCTCCAGTCTTACTTGCTGCAAGGCCCTTAGCAGCAGTGAGAAGAAGGTGCGGCAGGTGAGACCTCACCGCCCCTTGACTTTTATCAGTTCTAACAGGCTTTTGTTCTGCATCTGCAGTTACATGAGCAAGCCCAACATCAGTGCAATGTTTTGCTCCACATGCAAGCTTTTCTGTGGTAAAGAACTTCCTTATCAGTAACTCCCAACCTTTGTGTGTAAATAAAAGCAGCCATGTATTTTGGAAAGTTTAGTTCCGTAGCATACCTTCAATCCGCCTCTGTATCCGATTCCTACTAACTTCGTAGTAACCGCTGCTCCCAGCAGAGCTCAAGGACAGCCTGCACAGGATAGGGGCTGAGTTTGAGGTAGCAGTCACTGGCTGAAGGGAGTTTCTGTAATATGCTGCCCCCCCTGAAGTACGATATTCCGTGGAATTTCGACGGGCCGGGCTTGAAGCATTTACAGAATTAAGTGCAGAATCCATAGAGTCCTCGGAAAATGGGTGTTCTTTGGAAGTACTGTTTTCTTCTATAGGCAATGTTTCTGCTACACAAAAAGCAAGTATCAGCATGTTCAAAGTGATGGACATTACACCTGTGTGATTTAACTCCTTGCTATGGTCTCTTGAAGGTACTTGAAGGTACTGACAGACTGTAAGCCTCTCAACAAATCTCCCGTGAGGCCACCACTGCTACTGAGCATTTGCCTCTTTTCCTCAAGTAGTTGTAGGGCTCTTACTGCATTTTCAAAACATGTTTTGCAACAGAAGTTTTAATACGTCAAATTTGAAAGAGTCTTCCATATATCCCCACTCCAGTTGTATTTGTTAAATACTAGGAACAGCGAAGTGACAGAGTAAGGTTTTTCAGGTAAAATTGTGCAACATGAGTATTGATACCTCAAGCAATCTTAGTAAAGCATTTCCATTATATATTTTTAAAAACATATTCTCAAAAAGCTAACCATTAAGAATGTATTGCTTTTATCTTGCAAGAAATGTTTAATGTAAGTAAAAACTCTCATGTTAACTAGCTGTTTAATTTGTTCTAAACAGCAGAGGGAGTCACTCACTTCATAAACGAAACAAGGGGACAGTTGCCACCTATAGATCCCAGTGTGTTCAGCCACAGAGGCCACCCTTAAAAAACCGAATGGGGACAGGGAAAACCCCAGGAGGCTGCGAGTGCCAGCTGCAGCCCACCATGGTAACTCGTACGGACCACAAGGATGTACCTACCTACAGTTAAACTCTTTGCACAGGGCTGGGCCCCTAAGCACAAGCTCAGGAAAGCTACAGATACACGTTGAGCAAGTAGAAAAAACCCAACCCAACAACATAAAAATCAGGTGTCGGGAAGGGAGTATATCCACATCCCCTGCTTTAGTTCTTACAATTCATCAGCTAATTTCTACTCCACAAAACAGAAACACCACCTACTTAGATCTGTGACTGTTTAGCCCCCGTCTACACTGTTTCTCAGACACATGAGCAGAGTTCAGCGGGTCCCTCTCCCTGTGCCATGAAACAGGAGCCACATTTGCTCGATTACTGAAAATTCTACACTTGGTCAACCAAATTCAGGTCTGACTGGGAGAAACATGCTGTGTGAGGAGAAAAAACAACCGGCCAAAGCAATGAGAGCACCCCTCTACTCTCTAGCAATCGTGTGCATTCTTCTCTCTTTGCATCAGGCCAATATCTAGCCCAAGAAAGAAGTTGGAATCGTGATGTACAAATCTGTATGAAACAAATGCTGCTTTGGCAGGAGAGTCAAGAGCTGGAAAATATAGCTAACAGGTTCACAGAAGTGTAAACCCCACACTACCATCTTGAAAATTACTCTAGTGAAGTTATAAAACATATGCTAGTGAAGCAGCATAGCATATTCTTTGGGATAAGAACCGGTATGTTCTGCGAAACAGGTTCCTGAAATAAGCTTTTTACTACCCCTCTTGTATGACAACTTTCAAGACTTTCTTGGGCGAATCCCCAATTAAAAGAGTGTTTTCCTAAAAAACTCAGTGAGCTCCTCAAGCATGTTTTCAACTTGCTTCATGAGGTCTTCAGTCCTCTGCTGAAACCTGTTTAAAAATGGAGCACAGTGAAGAACTGTTGGACATGTTTTGGTCTTCAGACAGCTTAATCCTGACAGTGAACAAAAGGCACTCAGAGAGCCAGCTCCCTACTTAGTGAATTCTGTAAGGCAAGATCTTCAAGAAGATGAATCATCTTTTACTAAACTCGATAGTCGTGGCATAAAGCAGCTTTTGTGGACGCCAGCCCTTCTCTGTCACATACACAACCCTCGAAACAATCACTGCTGAAATTCTCTAGTTCGTTAGATATGAATCACAAAAGCACAGAAGTGGCCGCTGAGGTTTTTAAAGAAAACAATCAAAAAAGAAAACTATCTTCTTTACGTTTGTCAGCTTGAAGTAGTTGCAGCAGCTTACCAAAACCAACAGCCATCATTCTATAGAATTTCAGAGAGACCTCACCAGATGCAGTCAGCGATACGCACTGTAAAATTAAAGGCTAGCCAACCAAGGGAACATTAGAACTGCAAAGAACCAAACCACTAACAGAAATCTCAGCCCAAGAATAAAGGGCAGAGGTGGTACTTTAAACAGTTACAGCAAAGCTATATGAAGGAGCCTGAGGTTTAACTGACTAAACCTGTAGACTCAGATTTCAGAAGTCTTGAAAGGGAGGATGGAACAGTGGAGACAATACTCCCCAGCAGAAAGTTTCAATTAGAGTATTTTAGCAAATATCAGCCAGCTCCATGTAATGTCTTAAGAAAAAACCTTTTTGCATTTATAGTAAACAGGTAGAGGTCCCAAATATAGGGTTTTTTTTAAAAATAATTGTTTTATGCAACCCTTGTCAAGATTTCTGAAGACACAAAGGGTTGTTTTTTTTATAATGGACTGCATTACAGAAGAATTTCATTGTATTCATTCTAATTATATCCCAAATTTCTCTCTGATGTTACATATCGTAAAGGAAGTGGCAGTACATAGGGCTGAGAAAGCCCAATGCTGCTTCTTTTCCCGAGATAACCAGCATTTGAATTTATCTAACTGCAAATTCTCAATTGGGACACACAAGGCAGAAAAAGCTGGCATATTTCCCAGGGCCACCAGCTTTTAGAGAAGGTGTTTACGTTCAGCAACTGCAATGTCCTCTCCAGTTCCCCTTCCATCCGTCCAGCTTCTCTTCAAAGCAAAAGCAGCTGTGATCTTGGCGCAAAAAAAAAATCGGTCAACTTGTAGTGCAGCCAATTCCCAGTTGGCGCCTGGCAAAGGGAGCTTTGCCACCCGTGGAGCAACGAGTGACACGACTCTCCTACCTCCACATTCTGAGCAGTTGGGAGTAAGAGCGATACGGAAAGGGACGGGAGTTTCCGCTGCAGGATGCCCGTAATAAAAGGCCAGTAAGAGGCCTTCTGTTTCACATGTGAGGATGACAGACTGTTTAAAATCCGAAGGCCTTAGCAGGAATCGGACGTTCTGTTTTCTTGAGACTCCTCTGGGAACTGGAAGCCAGTTGTTCTGCCTCATACAGAACAGGAGTGATGTAATCGGCCGCAGTAGTAAGACTATCCTGTTTGCAGGGGGAGGCAGGCTGAGTTACTCCCCACCCCCTTCCTTTATCTCTCATAACTTTAAGAAGAAGCTGTCAGTGAGCAGGAAAGACAGCAAACTCCGCAAAACACAGCCCTGAGCAGATCAGAAGGAAAATGAGCTGTTTGAAAGACCCTTTCCCACAATTACTCTATTTTCCCTTCAAATGATATTTCAAAACAACTATTTCAAGACATCTATGTCTCAATAGAACCAGAACTTTTTGGGGGCAGATCCTTCTTGCTAACCAACCCATGACTGACCGCTATAAAATTACCTCCAGATTTTCAGCAGAGGACATTGCCCTAATGGGAAACACACAACACTAGAGAAGAGAACTTTGCCTCTTGAAATGCACAGAATACAAATTCAAACCTTTTGCATGGCAAAACATTTTAATTTTTTTTTTTAATCCAAGTAACTGCACTGTATAATGAGCTACTGATCTTAAAATGTATTTGACGGAGCACACTGACTTCATCTGTAAAAGGGATCCCTTAGCAAACAAGGATTAAAAAGCAGCATGTGCATGCATGTTTGAGGAAGATTTTGTCCCAAATAATGCAGATCTACTTAAACGTTTGTTCTGCTTCTTAAGTTACCTACCAGAAATATCCGACTTAGACATACACTATGCCCATGGATAAGCCATTACTTCTTTTGAAAAGACACAGATATCAATAATCAATGCAGAACTCTATCTACAAAGAAACATATGTGCCACGTGTAAAAACTAAGATATACTGTCTTAAATATGGTATCATTCTCAACATTTTAATTTGATATCCTTTTCTACTTTAATTGTAGTCCTATGACTTGTTACTCTGCACAGAAAAAGAGAACATTCTGTCCCCACTGATGCTAAGACAAAATGACACCAGGATCTCCAAAAGAGAAGAAAAAAAATCATATGAGGGAAGAAATAACTATCCCTCTCATATTAACACCCCCCCCCAACAAACAAACAACAAAAAACTGAAACAAAAAGCACAACTTTGGAAATGTTGTGCGAGTATCTTGCAGGAAGAGAAAGTATGGTATCAGATGGGACCATTCAACATCAACAAGTTACCATGCTGAACCAGTGAAGTAGCAAAGTAAAACCCCCACATTTCCCTAAGTCTCTCTCACCCAGGCTTAAACCTAGATGCTTTCCTCACATCTGAGGCAGACTAAGACTAGACATGCGCTCAGTTACTGCAGCTGAGCTGCAGCGCAGGAAGAGGTACTATCCATCAGTGAGCTAAATCTATCTAACAGCCAGCTGCCACAGGGAGGCTTTGCTACTCCCCTGCCCACGGCTGCATTTCATCCAACCCTTCCCTGTCCTCATCCGAGTCCATGGTGAGTCAGTCCGGAGAAGTAAACTGCAATCAGCTCTTTGCTGCATCAAAACCTTTCCTGTGCTTTCCCTCACTGGTTCAGCTCATCACCCAGCTGTGGGGGGGCAGGGAGGGGTGTGCTGGGACCCACTGCAGGGAGCAGGAGTCAAGGAAAGCAGGAGCAGCACAACTTTCAGTGGCAGCTAGCCATAAACACAGCTGAAGCGTATCACCAAGCTACACCCTTACACACTTAATGACCCCGGTCTAGAGTTGTTAAGAGTTACTTCCAATTTATCTCCTAACTCATTTTGAGGCAATTGGGTTTCCACTAAATGGCCGTACATGAAGCAGGAGGCTTCATCCATCACCAATTTGCCTGAGCCCCTTCAAAAAGAAGGCTAGCAGGTTTAGCAGAAGGACTGCTGGAACTTGCAGTAGATCTTCTCTAAGTGCAAAATCCGTGCCAAGGATCAATAATTAACATACTTTCACCCTGACCTGTCAAAGGCTAGAGAAAAACCAGGCACATACATTGAACTCAGTCCTTTTTGATTGGAAATACTGAAACCATAAATAATCCTCATATATAATCCCGACGTAATGTAATTACCTTCAGATGGATGAGCATCGTTTCTGGGAAGCTTCGGGGAGAGAGGAGCAGTATATGGTGGGGAGTCCCGAGAGTATCGCTTAGCGCTCCTGTTTTCAGGTATTTCTTCTTTTGCTGTGAAGAGGAAAGTCACCACCTATTATTCCAGCATAAAGCTGCTCATGGGGAAAGTCCAAGGACAACAGCAAAGACATGCATCAGCCATTCACCAACTTACAGTTCAGTTTCCTGCATCACACAGGCTCAGTCATTTCCATACAAACTTTCAAAGCTGAAGTACAGCTT